>NC_067282.1:41753789-42372289 GCF_020740795.1 Apus apus
AAGAGTGTGTATACTGTTAATTTCTTTACTCACTGGTGTTGTTTACCACAATGTGTGATGCACAATCTTCTAAAACAGTTTCCAACATTTTAAATTAATTCTAATATAGGTTTATCAGCTTCTTGTTATGGTGCAGAACTTCTATGAAATTCTGTGATCCATAAAACCTTTTTTTGAATGACACATAGTTTAGTTTTTCATTTAGAGGCTATAAAAGTGTTCACAAAAGTTATGTAGGAAAAAAATGATTGAAAGTGCTAAAACACTGTACAGAATATAAAATCCTTTCATAGACTTTTTATGACACATGAAACATGAGTCTTAAAGGTTTAATGTTACTGACTTTTATACAAGGCTTTTTAATTCTTGATTCCAGTTATGGTTCTGCAAATGAACTGTGACATTAAAAAGAATCAGGCTGGAACTGCCTTAGCTCCCTTTCTAGATGAGTTTCTTCTGGCCATGAAGGGTTCACATAATCTGCCCCACCTTGCTCAAGTCTGGTTAGCACTAACTTGTTTTAGCAGCAGCCGAGTGTAAATCCTGCACTGCATTAAATCTGCCTAACACATCACATCCTACTCAAATTTGTCATTAAGGTTAGGTGGGCTTATAAATTATTAAGAAGGGTGAAGTGTTACTTAATTTCCCTTTCTCTTAGTTTGTAATAGTGTGCTACAAAAATTTGGCATGTGATTTAATTGACTGAATACAGAACCAGCATTGATAAATACTCCAAATAAGAGAGATTAAACCAGTCGTTCCATTATCTACACAGAGGTGAAGAAATTCATGCTATTGGGACCAGTGGAGAAACAGGTTCTTACACCTTACGACAGCTAAAGGGAGCCAAGTATTCACACATGGACCACTTTCCCAGCTCAGCAGATTTTCCGGCCTCTCCGAAGGAGTAGAGTCATACAATTTCTGGGCCCTTCTGTCACTGCTTCTCTCACTAGATGACAGTTGTAGGTTATATGCTCCCAGCCAAACACAGACATGACCAAGTTGGAGGGGGTTCCTCAGCACATTAAGTGATTTGTGGTATGCATACCACATTAGGGACTTCTAGTAGTGGAAGGAACTGCAGTCTAAGCCTCCTTGAATCCATCTTTCCATGGGCACTTCAGATAATCACATTTTGCTTGAAAAGCAGTTCAGCTCCACTGGCCCAGGGACTTAGGGAGGGACGAGAGCAACTGAACCTAGGTTTTGTTTGACCTGGACTTTGGTAGGTACATGCTTCACCAGCTTTATCTCAGCAAGTTGTCTATACAGAAAGAAAAAGAAGTGACTAATCTCATCCTGAAATAAGTATCTTGCATCACTAGAAATTCCTTTTTCTCTCCATGGAATGAATACAAAAGCAGCTAGAATGACTAGGTCAGGGGTAGCTATGTATATATTGGTATGTAAGAGGGATCTTGGTCTTGAAGTCACTTTAACCTGACAGCAGCCAGTCAAGAGATCAATGCAGTAGCAGACTGTTACCATAAAAGTACTGCATCTTGCAATTATCCCCCTTCTGCTGTCAGCAGTCAAAAGAAGTAACTGATTGCATCCATAAAAATAAATAACATAGGATAGGACCAATTACTTGGCCCTGTAGGCAAAAGGTGTGCTGCTGCTCTCCTCTATGCAGCTGGAATCCTTTTACCTCCAAACAAAATAAGTCTTGTCTCTGCTTTTCGCTGAGAAGAGCCTATGGCTCATGCAGAACTCTGCCCAGCTACCATTACAGATAGACAGCTAGTTGGTATGGTTTCTTGTTTGCACAAGTGAACAAGATAGGTTATTCTGGGCTATGCTTAAGTCCAGGCCCCAAACCTGTTTATTTTACTTGTGCAGATGCAGCCAAAGGTTAAAGGTGAGGAGAGACAAGAATAGTCTAGGTTCTACCTTCATTAATGTGCAGTTATTTCTCAATACAATTCCACACAACACAAAAAATTGATTAAAGTTGAACTTCTAAGGACAGGGAAACATTTTCATTGGTGCAATTTATTAAGTAATGCTGCATACCTGGACAACTGGCCATCACAAAATTGTTATGGTTTCTATTACTATAAAATATAGAAATTCTGTTGATAGCACAGGTTCATATAGGCTATGTACTAGGCTATTTATGAAAAATAATAAAAAAGGGAAACTAGTTAAGATAAAGCACTGTTACGCAATACCTTTTACAATATTACATGCAATACTCTGATGTTTGGTTGCTTAGACTTAGAAAACACAAAAATAATACCAAAGTTTTCATTTTTTCATGTTTGTTAGAGATGTAAACCTCAACTGCTGATACTCAGGAGGAAATGTGGATTAAAATACACGTATTTCTGGCATTTTAACCTAATACTGCAGCCACTACCCAGTATTGCCTTTCCCACATGTTACAAAGCTAGTAAAAAAGCAAGATTAGGAAAATGCCCCAAATATTTAATTTAAACTTTCCTGTTTTGTTTTGTTTTGGGTTTTGTTTTTGTTTAAGATGCCTTTATCTGTGTGTGCATATTTCTGCTATCCATGATAGTACAGTACATTCTCTTTCAATGTCTTCTGCAAAAATCAATTGGCAAACCTATTTTAATAACATTTTTGGATTATTTTAAATATATATCCTGTTACCTGTCTCACAACAGAACAAAATGTATACACATCCAAGTGCAGAAATTACCAACATCATGCTGGTGGTTTGCCATGTAGTATATCTTTAGCTTGCTAGTTGGTGAAGTTGTAATAATATCAGTAGATTATATGATTGACTGGGACTCAGTCCCAATTTACTTTGGGGCACAACGGAATCAAATATCTGTTGTAGATTCTCATGGTGCCTTTATAGCTCAATAAAAAATTACTATATCTGTAGCTGTGCATACCTTACCAATATCAGTGTATGCCATAGTATAAGTCAATGAAAGGGAATCTCACTATTTTCTATAGGGTTCAAAAACCTCAATAAAAGTTTGGAAGCTTTTTTTTTTTTTTTTTTTTAATCCAATTACCAAGTTGCAAAAACACATTTACAGCAAAAGTTAATAGTGCATGATTGTGAAACAGCAATCTAGTTCCTGAGCACTGTGTCCAGCAAGTGCTATGGGCAGTGTGATTCAGCTGCTGATGAAGAGAAATCCACTGCTCTTACCACAGTTCATTGATCTGTTCTGAACTAATTTCATAATTCCAAGGTTTGCATGGGTTGCTCACGGAGATTTGGCAAACCTATTATGGGCAGCTAGAAACAATTTGAACATTGTATTTCAACATTAGCAATGAAATTTTATTTTCATTTTGCTTTTTTAAGGTTTTTAATTTAGCTTTTGTCTAGAGAACATGCTTGTATTGCATTTGTAGGAAGAAATATTATTTCTACAGTGTGAAGGAGAAGAAAAGAAAAATAAAGCTATAAAGTGCCATTAAAAGCTGTCTGCTACAAGGGCAATATTTTTCTCCTGACAGAAGAGCTCCGTGTTCTTTTTCCAAAACCTCTCACTAAACTCAAAAACATTGATCCAGACATTTCTATTGCTTCCTTGCTCCATAGGTTGATTACATACTTCATGAAAACTCAGAGATGTTGTAAATTTTCAAACAAAAAAAAGCACAGAGCTTATCTGCACCACAGCAGAATGACATTTCAACTTTCCTTATAGCTTTCCCACCCACCATTTTAATTTACAATCCCTGGACAAATTAAAATACTAAGTAATGTCAAGCTGCAATGTAACGAAAATACAAATTAAAACTAATGCCTTGTCTGTAAATGCAACCTATTTTTTTAGTAACCGAATGAGACCTTTTTCACAAAGTGCCACAAAATGACAAAAATGTGCTAAAGAACCAAGGTCAAAATCTGGATTTTTGTTGTTGTTGTTGTGGCTGCTTGAGTATCAGTTCCCTTTAAAAAACATAGGACTAGGTTTAGTCGCTGGTGTAACTCTTGCCCTGCATCACTGCCAGTTTCTCAGCCTGTGCCCGGTTTCAAGAGCAGATATAGTAGGGAGGGGGGTATCTCCCTATAGTGGGTCACCTCACTATCTCAAGCCTTCCCTTGCTCTTTGCTCTTTCCTCAGGGCTTCCCTACTTCAACACAACGTTTCGGAACCTCTTTCTATAAATAGTTAACTTAGCCAGTGTGTACCCCAGCTGAAAGCTGCCTTTCTCTTTCTTTTTAATGCTGTTTTGAGACATGACTTCTCAGGTGAGAAAACTGTATTTTCTTGAGTATTTTGAGGAAGGGAAGGTTAGAAATGAAAGCAGCATTTAGAGAGCATCATCTTCTGGTCAAATGTGTTTTAAGAAAAAGGCAAGGGATTTTGGGTCCAAAATACCAGAATCAAAATAATTGTTAACTACAGTAATAATGTGGAAAGCAATTGTAACAAACAGGACTACATGAGAGAGAATGAAGTGGGACCAAAAGAAAATTTTCTTAAGCTGTTGAATTAAGGTAGTGACAAAGGACAGAAGAAAGAATTACAAGCTGCAGAACTACGTGAAAGCAAAGAAATTATTCTGGATTGAAAGAAGAAAATTAACTCCTTGCCAAAATTCAGTAGAGGTGCCTAACCTGGATGAGTGTTGAAAATAAAACAGAAAGAATGCCACAGAGTTGTAAAGCCATACAGGAGAGAAGCAGCATTAGAGAAAATTAGGAATAACAGCACTAGTAAGGAAAACAGAACTAGAAGGAATGATGTGAGTTGCTAAACCCAGCTTCCTCCTGTCCCAAATGTATGTACTTGCTACTGAGAATATGGTTCAGAACCTTTCAGAATTCACTTTTGTAGTGTGCTTCTTTCCTTGAAAATTTCCTTTATCTCTCACTTATATTTTGAGCTTGTCCCTAAAATTCTTTTCAAGCTATTTAAGCTTTTGCGTTAGATTTGGATCTTTGCATACAAATGTCTATTTCTGTATTTTTAACTGAAAGAAATTCCAGGTCTCCTGTAGATTTGACTGCCTGAATCTACATGTGACTGGTCTCATTGTCTTTCTTGAAATTATTCAAGTTCATATTTTTTTAAATTAAGATACTCAGATATACTTCAGCTTTTCCTTCTGTTAAATTCAATTTGAATCAAACTGATTTCTTGATCCAAGATCACCTCTTCTATGATTTTTTTATTATTATTTTTCAGTGAAAGAAAGGCTGAACTAACACTATCACTTCATTCAGGTAGAGTTGGTGAAAAATATGTTAATACAGCAGTAAGTATCTAAATCCAATATTACAGATTGAAAATCTCATGCTTGGATTAATATACACCAGACATTACTAATAGCACTGTCGTGGTCATGATAGGGTTTTGTACACAGAGGTAATAAAACTATTAGTTTAACTAGTAAAGCTGTAAAACCTGGACAAGCTCCTGAGTTGTAGAATGGAAAGAACAAAACTGAAACATTGCCAAGATATTAATGAATGCATACTCCAAATAGTACTTTTAATTCTGGAACCTAGTGTCAAAAAGGATACAGTAGCACTAAAAAAACAGAAGAATTAAGAAGAGAAGAAGATATAGAATGGTTCTCATGCAAAGAACAGCTAAATAAACTTGGATCCTTCAGCACTGAATAGATACGTAACAGGGTTTGTAAATCACAGAATCACCAAGGCTGGAAAATACCTCTGAGATCATCAAGTCCAGCCTGTGACCTAACACCACCACATCAGATAAACCATGGCACTAAGTGCCACATCCAGCCTTTCCTTGAACACATCCAGGGACTGTCCACTTCACCACTTCTCTGGGTAGTTCATTCCAATGCCTAATCACTCTCTCCATGAGGAAGTGCTTCCTAATATGTAACCTAAACCTCCCCTGGAGCAGCTTCAGGCTGTGACCTCTCATCTTGCTGCTAGTAGCCTGGAAGAACAGCCCAGACCCCAAAATATAAAGATTGAGTGGCATGAAAAAATGAAGCAGTCCCACATCATTCTTAATAAAAGACAAAAAGAGCCTTTCATGAAATTAGGAGATCACACTGTCAAAAAAAGGATTTTTTTTCCCTCATAATTCATAGTTAAAACTGCAGAACACCTAACAACAAGAATTTTGTGGACACTTAATATTTACATGGATTTGAAAGCACATGGACAAACTAAAGAAATAAAAATCAAAATTTAGCAAGTACAAAAATATGACCACTATGTCTAAAAGTCCCTGAGCTGCAAATCAGTGAAGTGTGTGCTGGACACATATCATCACATGGACTTCTCTAGGTACTGGCTGCTGGCTGTGTTGGAGCTGGGCTGGTGGGTTTTCTGCTTCAGTGTGATACAGCCATTCTTATACTGCTATTATTGTTATTAAGTCTTGCATCTGGGGAAGAACAACCCAGCTGACCTGCTGGAGAGCAGTGTAGGAGAAAGGGACCTGGGGGTCCTGGTGGACAGAAGGATGACCATGAGCCAGCAATGTGCCCTTGTAGCCAAGAAGGCAAATGGCATCCTGGGGTGTATTAGGGTGTGGTTAGTAGGTCAAGGGAGGTTCTCTTCCCCCTCTATTCTGCCTTGGTGAGGCCACATCTGGAACACTGTGTCCAGTTCCGGGCCCCACAGCTCAAGAAGGACAGGGAACTGCTTGAAAGAGTCCAGCACAGAGCCAGGAAGATGATGAAGGGAGTGGAACATCTCCCTTATGAGGAAAGGCTGAGGGAGCTGGGTCTCTTTAGCTTGGAGAAGAGGAGACTGAGGGGCAACTTCAGCAGTGTTTACAAATATGTTAAGGGTGAGTGTCTGAAGGACAGAGCCAGGTTTTTTTCATTGATGTCCAGTTATAAGACTAGGGGCAATGGGTACAAACTGGAGCATAGGAGGTTCCACATAAACATCAGAAAAATTTTCTTTCCTGTTAGAGTGACAGAGCCCTGGAACAGACTGCCCAGAGAGGTTGTGGAGTCTTCTTCACTGGAGACATTGAAAACCCATCTGGACACGTTCCTGTGTGATGTGCTCTAGGTGATCCTGCTCTGGCAGGGGGATTGGACTAGATGATCTTTCAAAGTCCCTTCCAACACCTAAGATTCTGTGATTCTTTGATTAGCACCACTCAGTTTTAGTTTGGTGTATATTGGGAAACAAAAGTTAACTCATAATGACTGAACTTCTAATAGCTTCCTTCTCTCTTAGCGCAATAGAGGATTGCACACAATTCAAAACAGAAGAAATATGTTTACAACTGACTTCTAGCTCTATACCCGATCTTCCCTTATCTTTCATTTTTATGATTCTGGATCAGATTCTCTCTTTTTCCTGGAAGCCTTCTCTCCAGGGATCTGTGAAGACATAAGCCTCATGTGTAAGTTTGAACCAAAAGCATCACAGCTGTAGGAGACAGCAAACAGAGGCAAGGCATTTCCTTCCCTTGACTCTGCACTGTTTAATAAGCTTCCTCAATATTAATATTTTTCTAGATGATATTTTAACCTACATGTATCATTTTAAATGCTGCAAAAAAAAAACAACCCACCCAAAAACCACAAAACTAAACAAAAATTAAATATGAGGCCTGTGAAAAGCTGCTATTGATGTGTAGAATTTGAATCTTATCCATGGTGTTGATATATTCTGCCTGCAAAGGGCATTAAGTTAATGTCAGAATCTCCTGGCCAATATGTATCTACATCCACAAACTGGAAAGCATCTTGATCCTTGCAATAGTGGCACTGAGCTGACGAAAATAATATCCTTTTCACTGCCATTATACTAACACAATATAATTGGGGAATTGCTGGAGTCCCTATATTTAATTTTAGTGCCTTGGCAAATGATCCTAATAGCCTAATGGCTAGATGCTGCTGTTGCTAATGCTGTTCAATTGACTAGGTTTCAAAGTGTGTCAATGAGTCTTTTAAGTCTCCACTAGAGCTGTAAGGTTTCAGATTACAGCTCTTAAACTATATGTGATCTCTAATGAAAAAAGGGAAAAAAGGAATTGATAAAGCAAGCTAAGGCAGCAAAGTCAGCAAAAATTGCACAGGCGATTCTGACTTTACTCTGTAACAGGGTGAGCACATAAATTACATTGGGTCAGTAAATGATACACCCGGGAAAGTAAGCAACAATGCAAATAATAATCCATTTTTTAATAATTAAATCTTAGCTAGGTCCTCATTTGGTCACGATGATAATTTTTTTATAGAACTGTAAGAATAATCATGGGATTTGTAAAAAAATTGCCTTGTAGCTTTTTTTGAAAATACACATATACCCGGTATTGATCCTGATTTGTGCATGTTAAAACAAATCTCCTTGGGTAAAATATTCTTAAAGTCAATAATATGCTGTAATCTCATGTGACACTAATAAAATAACACAAATGACAATTCATTTTTGTTTACTTGTCTCCTCTTTAATGGATTGATAAATTTTGTTAACAAAAAAAAAGAAAAACAGATCTTGGTGCATAGTAGGCATATTTCTAAAACAGTTCTGATTGATTTTTTGGAGTCATTTTTGAAGAAACAATCAATCTCTAGAATTCCTTCCTGAAACACATTTTAATGGCTGTTGATGTATGTTGTGCATATCACAAACACCCAAAACACAGTGCTGAAGGTCTTAATCCAGCAAACACTTTACACTTGCTTCCCCCAAGTATTTGATTCCTCCAAACATACAAGCAGCTCCAGCAAGGAGCTGATTTCACAGATTTTGAGGTAAGCATATGTGTTTGCAGACTAGAGCCTAAAAGAAGCTGAGATATTACAGAAAACAATTCTGTCATAATAAGAATTTATCTCAGTGCAATGACAGCTGTATTTATTTCAAATTTCCCCAAAATAAGATCACAGTTATTACCCTTCCTCAGGTAGCTGCATTTTGCAACCTATTGGAAAGAGAGTAGGAAATAGTCCTGATAGTGCTTAAGAACTACATATATTTACTGAAACAAACAGAAGCACCTTGAAACTATTCTGCTGAAGACAATATTGCATCTCCTCAGCTATGGGAGAGGGAGACACAAAAATAAATTAATTTACTCCACCTATGCAAACTGTTAAGAGGAAGTAAGGTTTCTAGGTGTTGAGAGTCTTTTGAATTTTGTTGGATGGGTCAAATATTTTCACAAGAGCAATCTGAGTGGTCTCAGTAGATATTTTGTTGTTCACGTAATGGAGCTAAGAGCTCAGTAAATAGTATAAAAAATAAGGTCTGACTGTGGAAATCATACCAGCCTATCTTTTCAGAGCAAAAGTGGATTTGGAACTGCATTCACTAGCTGTGAAAGGGTTCTACAAGCGGCAGAACCAAAATTCTGTATTTGGACTAAAAGGTAGAACTCCCATGGCAGTGGTCAGATTTCTATTAGGGAAAAGTCCACACTGAAACTGAGAAGTTCAGCTTCCCACAGTGGGAACACACTCTTCCTCTTCTGGCTTTAAATGTTTCTTGAACAGTTGAAAAAACAATCTCCATACTGGATGCAGGAGGATGCAATTCTGATATTTTTTTTTTTTTTAGAGAAAAAGGAATAAAAAAGTATTTACAGGATCAGTGTAAAGCACTGTTCAGTTCAGTAGAAATGTTCACATATTCAATCTATGGATAAACTTGCTTCCCTTTTGCAATGACTGCTGTCTAGGCACCCACTTTCCTATGATCTTGTGTTTGTGTGAGCTGTCCTCATTCCACAGTTCCTGAGATTTATAAGTCACCAAACAGTACTAAAAAGAAAACAAGCAAAACAGTGCAAAGCTATCTCCATTTCTAAACAGAGCCTCTGCTCTTTTTTTTTGCTTCTTTTTTTTTCTGATAAACATCTAATTTCTGAGATAAATCCCTGCCTTCATAAGTTTTCTACATCAGGAAGAGTATTGTCAATGCCTGGCAATTTTTAAATAAAAAGTAGTAATTGTGGCAAATAAACAAATCCATAACAAATTTATAATAAATTCATAACAAATTCATAGCACTGCCATGTTTTTTAGTTTACTGATTCTGAAATAATCTGAGAAATTATTTGTAATTAACAAAAGCAAATTAAAATGTTGTAAATGTAAGCTTGACAAATTCAGCGAATTACACACCCTGTAAATTCCAGTTTAAGCCAGGTAAATTCTCTGGCTAAACAAGTTTTTCATCGTTCCTCCTCTGCTGTGAAAAGATCTGTTCCAGAGACAGATTAGCCTATATGCTTTCTGATATCTGTAGGTATGCATTGGCTGAAATACCTTCCTACCTCTTCCTGATTCAATTGAAGGAAGCAGATGACTTGAATCAACGTTACCTATTACGTCCTTCACTTTGCTTTTGCCTTAAACAGCTCCGCTTCTAGTCTTAAGCTCCTAGAAATTCCATCCGGCCCGCCACCGTTCATTAAAACAAACACTGCCTATTTTATTATTTGCAGTCCAGCCATCTCTCCACTGAGACAAAAGGGTAGATTGTCTGCTGCAGAAGACACCTGGAAGGTGCACAAAGTACAAAGGCCAGAATTCAAAGGAGTTCCCAGTGTACTCAACAAGCAATTACTTCTGCTTGTGATGGGAGACTGTCAGCTTCAAACACGAGGCATTCTTTGGAAAGATTAGTCCAAATTACATTTTATTACATTGGCCTGCTTGGACAGCCTAGACTTCATCTCGTTCTTATTCTAATGGAATTCAATCAAGGGTATTAATATATTGTTTATGACATGTTTGGAGTTCTTGTGTTATCAGCATACATTCATGAGAGGAGCTTCAAACAGTATCAGATAACAGTGAGCTGGATGTTGGATGTTGTACAGCACAGGGGATTTTATCATCTTGTTGAACCAGTGGCAGTGATTAAATTAAACTGTCTGAACAAAGCTTTTGCATGTCAGGCTGTTGAATGGCAAAATGAAAGAGTGACACACTTCAAAGATCAAGGAGAGGGAACTGGAAAACCATACTTACGTAACTTCTTATTTAATATATTGAATAACTGAACCACTAGGTACCTGGGCTTTTAGTTGCAAATAATCAGAACAAAACACTTTATGCAGTCTAGCATTAATTGACTAAATGCGAATGCAAAGGCATCTACAAAGTTCTCATATCACTGTTACTTCCCTCATCTCAGTGAGCAGCACATTGAATCTTATTAGTTCTTCTCTGCCATATGTTTGAAAAAACACCCAGAAAATCTGATTTATCCCCATTTCCCTCACAGCTTAGTTTTCATATTTGTGAGGTCCAAAGGCACACTTCTTACATCTTCTCTAATATGAGCAATAGCAACATTCACAATTTCATAGACACCAGTAGGCTTGTTCATAAGTGTTCATAAAACTAAGGGCTAAAACATCCAAAACTCAAACTCTTGAAATGCCAGCAAAATTTAAAATAAAAGAAAAAGGAAAAAAGTGCTAGTATAGAAAGACTTGTTGAAAGAAAATAAAAAATAACATAAATTAATGACCTAAATGCTATCCTCCCAGAGTGTCTGGTTTCTGAAAATGATTACTTTAGGCAAATTTCATTTGGATAGGTGAGAGCTTTTAATGTGTACAACATGATTTATAGTATAGCACACAATTTGCTGATGCTTTTGGTAAGAACTCAGATATCTTCTGTCTACCAAATCTTACATAAACAAATACTGCTTCTATTTAATTTATTTTACTGCAATTTCCATTTAAAAAATGTCTTTCTTCTAAAATCCCAAATAAGAAAGTCCTAGATTTAAAATACATAAATTGAACCAAAAAGCAATTTCTGTTACAAGGTTTAGCTGAATCTTCAGTGAGGATGGATTATTGGTTAAGTGTTAATTTTTTTAATATTAACTACTAGCATAAGTCAAATTTTAGGCAACACTAGAATGATTTTCTTTCATTCTATGCAGAAATTAGAATAGGTCTTGACCTTATGCAGGGTGTTAATATAATATGAATCATCATTTCTTATCAATAATAATTTCATCCCGTTATTTTATTTTGCACATTTAAACAAGCTTTAGTATGTTTTCTGCATAAATAAATAAATTTCCTTTATTTATACAGCAAGTTTAATTTGTTTTCATGTGCAAAAAGGAAAGCATCCTATTTTTTATCAGAGCTGAGACATAAAAAACACCTTCAAAACTTGTAGTGTTTTTATTTGATAGTAATATTCTTCCTTCTTGTAGAGCCATAGTGCAGTGACATCCATTAACATTCAAAACTAGACAATGCTTTCAAATTCAAATCCACTTGAGACAGTACAGTAGTAGAAATGGAGCCTGAGGGAAAGAGTTTTGAGAATAAACAGAGAACCAACCCATTAGAATACTCCACTGTGTATATCAGTTTTTATAATTGGTGGCACATATATGTGCATACGTTTGTATTTCATTGCAGGTCTGTGAATAAATCAAGATTTGATATTTATGGCAAACAGGCTAAATATTAGATGTTTTAGTGCACTACAATCTTTATGCAATAGTACAAAGACCTTTAATTGTCTGGTGTATATTTAAGCATATATACGTGTGTGTGCTTACTTAAGAAAAAATACACATTTGCTTTCCAAAGATACTTGTTTATGTTAGACATTTCAGGAACCTCAACCTATTATTTACTGTATCTATAAGTCTTACCTTTTGATCTTCCTCTCTTTTCATCATTGAATAGCACTGTATTTAATAGCCAAATAACATAAAATGTAGTACTTGCCTAGAAAATATAATTGCTTAATTATCTTTGCAAAAGGTAAACATGGCATATTCACTATGTATGAGGCATGGGCAATCTAACCAAAAGAGTGGAATTACTTTTCTAATTAACAAGTCTATTTTACTATTTTTCAGAACTATGTTTCAATTTATTTTTTCAAATAATGATATCGAAAATAAATATTAAAAAGCTAGCTTTAGTATCATGGAAGTTTCCAAAGTTAGCTGATTTGAACAGCGTCATAATGGAAGGCATTCAAGAAGCTCTTCTCTTTAATTTTACTTCTGCTACTAGAAAAGGCAAAAAAATTGGTCTAATTATTCATGTGTATATTCATGTAAGATAATTAGAATGTGACTCAGGTTGTATACCAAGCTACTACATCCCTCTGTGTTGGAGGGTTTTTTAAATCTATAGACTAGAATAAAAAAATAATAACACATACACGTAACTCGTATTTTTTATTGTCTATAAGCACACACATATATATACTGTGCTTTGGGGTTCTATTCCTTTGCTTGCCTAATATAAGTATAATTCACCAGTAAGTTGAATGAAAGCATTGAATAGCCATCGGATTATAATACTTGAGAATTTCCTCTCATGTCTTTTATTTACTATGTGATTTACCGACACTTTCCAAAACAGGTAACTTTCAGATGTTTGTAGCATAAGGTACTCAGCCTGTGAACATTTATACATTCAACCAGTTCCACTGCATTCAGTGAAAATACTACATAAATAATGGTAGTTGTGTCTCTGAGGATGGAATTAATTGGATCAATAACAAAGGCTTTGTCTAATTTAATTTATAAAATTAGCAGATTAATATAATTTGTTTTATCTATAATAGTAGTCTAAAACAAGTCAGACTGTGCCCCAAAATTGTGCCTCTCCTTCAACAAACATACCTAAGGCAAATAGCTCAGTAGCAGACCTCATGATGACAACGTGAAGTTAGAAACAAGTCTCCATCCTGAACTATTCAAGTGCATGGGAATTCTTTTGTAACTCTTAATATATTCAAGACAGGATTGTAACCCAAATCAGGAAAAAGATAAAACACTTTCATGAGCTGCATAGGTATGAAATAATCCACTAACACTCTTTTAGCCATTCATTCCTTACCATCAACCTTTCTTAAATAGGTTTGCTTCTATTATTATTATTATTAGTAGTAGTAGTAGTATATTTTAGTTTATTAATTAACTTCTGATTTGCAAAAAATAATATTGTTTTCCTGTAGATATAAAATAGAAACAGTGTTGTGCTTCCGTGGTATTATTCACCATGGAAGTGTTTCAGTTTCAGGAAAAATTACATATGGGCTCCACTCCCTATATTGCTAAAGACTTCCAAACCCTGGATAGAGCCTGGGGAAAGCTGCTTGTGAATTCCTTTCCTTACCATGCTATTCCATATAAAGTCATGCAGACACAGGCTTAAATACTTCCATATTCCATATTGAAAGTGGAAACAACAAACATCAGAGTCCTGTCTGTCTGGTAAAAGCCTCATTTAGAAGTGCACTTTACAACATAACTTTCTTCAGGTAGGGGACACATTACTTCAACGAGAATGCCAGAGGAGTGCATTCCCATTCCTAATATCTAGGAAAGCATTAATTATTCTTAAACATGCCTATTAGAAGTGTTAGCACATCAATATAAAGCAAAGAAAAAGGTAATTTAAAGTGTGCAAAAGGAGCAAGGCAGTATTTTACTGTCTAAACTAGATGCTTGTGTTAATACTTCTGGTCAGAATCCATCATCATTCATCAATGCATGCCAGGTCGTATAGGAAGGAAGCACTACTGTAACTGGCAGCCATAGCATGGATCAAAAGACCAGAGTTTTATGCTAATTTGGTTTAAGATGAATAAGCATGTCAGCCACAGCATTTTATGTAAAACAGAACTTGTGAAGTTTTACAATCAGGTAGACACCAGAAAGGAATTACAGTAATCCACCTTGGAGGTGACAGAAGTACTATATGGATTAGCATTTCAGCTGTGGCCTGAGAAAATATTATCCTCAACCCAGCAACAGCAAGCACATAAATGAGTAAAAAGTGTAGTAAGGATGGCATGTAAACGACCACTAAAGAACACAAAGAGTAAGAAGATGACTATGATTATCTCTGGCAAGGGATGCAGGGAAAAATGCAGCTACAGACGAACAACACAAGGAATCCATTGAAGTACTTATATGTGGCTTTTATCTCCATAGTCACTGAAACATCTTTGTACCTTTATCTGAAGGCTCTTATTCAGCAATGCATTTAAACTAGCAATTTGAGATACATTCAGGAGAGCTAGAAAACCCTAACCAGTGCCTAGTAACAGAGAGGGTGACTCCTTCTGCTCAAGAGATATTAACTCCCAAAATGCTCCTGAGTGCCTAGGTAGTTGCTGTGGCCCCAGAAGGCATTATTCCCCCTACCTTTTCTCCCTACATGAATAATGAGGAATTTTTCTTTTTCATGTATAGTGTGACACTGTGTTCAGATAACAGTTCATTGGATAAAAATTACCATCTACAAAAGGGGATGTAGCAAAATCACTGTATATCCTGGATGACTACTTAAAAATGGAAAGTCACACTGAGAGCATAGTAAGCCACTGAACTTGGATTTGAAGGGGTTATGAATAAGCTTACAGAAGCAATTACAATATTTGTTTAACATTTGATCTTAAACATTTGCACTCTAGGAAACACTTGTGCAAGTCTGGCATCATTAGTTAGGCCTCCATCTTCTAGTTAGTGAAATGGTGCTGGATGCTACTTACAGGACAATTATTCTGGACATGACTTGAAAAGCTGAAGCTTATGTTAAATGTATATAACAACATTCATGTACTTTGCTTTGTATGAGCAAGGATTTGCTGAGTTCTGATGTACCAAATAGTATTATTTCCTCAGGGAATTTTGCTGGACCTGGTGTGAGGCTAATTTAAAGCATTACAGGAATATAACATAAAATACAAAGATTATGTATTTTGGTAAATACAGATAGAATTTATTTTTGCTTCACTGGGATAGGTTGTACCTGGATAGGTGTTTCATGGGGACATTCTCCATGAAACTGATTATCATTCCACTGAATGCCAACAGGCATTTTAGTAGAGAAAATTTCCTCCCACGTTCAGTGTTGAGTTGTTCAATGGTGTTTAACCACGTACTAAATAAGTGTCAAGTACTACGCTCTACACTTTTAATATGTCTGTTGCACAATAAAGATCAGGCAGGTATATTTAATATGTACATAATCAGCTATTATTCTTGTACTGAGTAGCAAAGTAAGGCTTAAGTGTACAGGATCTAAACAAGTGGAGTTAGAGTCACAGTTCTACAAACACATGAAAAGAGTTTTTTAGAAAATGTGCAACACAAACCCCAGCAAAGTAACATGTATAGTTGCAACAGTATTCCATATATACCTGCAAATTGTATGCATTATATTAATTTGCAACAATGAGAAGTTTGATAAGTCAATCAATGTAAAAGCTGTAAGAGCTTCATTACACAGCCACGTAGTTTTACTGCCACTGTCTTTGTCAGTCCTGTCTTGCTACTCTTCTCTGTGTGTTAGATTTAAAATTGCCTTGTCGACTTTTTCAAAACTTCATCAGAAGCTGCATTACATTAAGGTAACTTTATCACTACCCCTTTTTCTTCTCAGTTTAAATAACAAAACATTATAAATGTCCCTACCTCTCTGACTCAGGACAGCAAATAGCAGCATGTTTTCCCTCATATTTTTTGTAGTTCAGGATGCTTTAAATGTTGCTAGGCTGTGTAGGAACTGCTTGAACTTCTCACCCTCCAAAGAATGACTCTGACTTTCCAAAAACATTTTGGACAATTGAAGAACGTCATAGTTCTGGCTACCTCTTAGGCTGCCTGCCTCTTCTGAGGTTTGTAGGCTGAGCGTATGTTTAGCTTGTTCTTAGACAAAACCTCTGGACTACTACAATGTCTTTGAGAAAATATTTAGCTTGTGATAGATTTGGGCTATGCTACCGTAAGGGAAAAATAAACAAATAACAACTAAGTATATCTTTAAAGGCCTATTTTTATATAGTCTCCTCTAGACAAAAGAATAAACAAGACACTTGCAACAGTGCCATCTGGTGACTCCCATACGGTCAGCCCTAATAACAGGATTCATTTTCAACGGTTGTAAAGTCTGTAGAACAAAAAATAGCCACAAGAATTAGGAATGTCTTAATTCTCATTTTAACCAGGGAAAACCAAATTAATTTCCACACTTGAATACTTCCTGAGGTCAGGGAAGTGCTCTGATTACTTTCTGTATTTATAAAAGGCAGTCAAAAGAGTAAGACATGCAAAATTATAGAAAATAAAAATATTACAATATTACGTCATGTTGATATACACATATTTGGAATTTCAAAGGAGCTAGTTATGCACAGTTAAGGAAAACAGTGGGATAAAGAAAAACTTAAAACCATCTTTAATCTAGTGCCATAGATTTAAAAATCTGGAGAAATAAGATAAATCTTGAATTAGCATTAATATTGTACTGCTCTTTTGAAAGGGCACCTGTGATGACCCACGTAACTTAAGGCGAGTAAGCATCACAAAAGCCCCAGAGAAAATTAAGGGAAAAGCTAATAAGTTGATGTGGGATTCAATTAATAAAAAATTAAAGGAATGAATGTAATTAATGATCATCAACATGGTTTTGTAGAAAATAGGTCTTGTTAAATAAAACTTACTTCACTCTTTGATGGGATTATTAATTTGGTTTCTAATCAAGTCACCCCTCTATCTGTAAGTGTATACTTTGGGACTTTTGTAGGGAGTTTTGACTCTGTGAAGTCAGACAGCTTTTATTTTTGGTTGTGTTTTTTTGTTCTGATTTGGGTTTTTTTTTCCTTTTTTTTTTTTTTTTAATGACCTAAACATTGTCAGTAAAAACTCCTTTCACAGGATTCAGAAATGGCTAAATCTTTCAAAATTCAGTTTGCAAAAGTAAATACATTGTTGAGACTAGATTTAAATATGGACAGAACATATTCATAAGCACATGATAAGGCCATATTAGATAATGCAAGAGCACACAAAAGCAGCAGCACTCATTCTGATTTTAGCAAGGTGCTGCAAGGATTAGTAGCTGAGTTGATACTTTGTCACTGATAACCTGGAAACAAATGAAAAAAAATATTATTGATACAGTTTGTAGTTTACACAAAAGCAAGCAGAGTGGTAAATGCAAAACAAGACAGGCAGAATAAGGGATTTTAAGCTGTTCAGTAAGGTGGGCTGATTCAAATGAAATCCATTTTAACACAGACACATGAAAACCTAAAAAACTGGGAACAAGTTGTACCATGTGTGGAAAGCAGGGGACCATATTCTGCAAAACAGCAACTCCAGAAAGGACTTATGGGATCCCTGAGACAGCATGATTCAAAGGGAAGCAAGAGCGTGGTACTGGAGAAAAACAGTGAAGAGCGTAGGCAGGTCTTATCTCCACACATAACACAGGTGAGATTGCTATCAGACAGAAAAGAAGGCAAAATAACCCCACAAGCTGCAGAGAAGACCAGAATAAGCACTGGAAAGAGGAAGGAAAATGCTTTACAGAAAGGAAAATCCTTTCAACTTATCAAAAAGAAGACAGTGGTGACTTGATTATAATAGCTGCCTCAGGAGAAAATCCCACAGACTAAAGGATTCTTTGGTTAAGAAGGAAAAAGCTAACATGCAGCTGTGTATTGAGCTCAAGCCAGATAAATTAAAACAAGAAATAAGGCACACAAAGTTTAATAGTGGAGATGATTAACTATGGAACAAACCAACAAAGGAAGCAGTGGATACACTATCTCTATTAATGTCTTCAACTCAAGAAAAAATGTTTTTTTGGATATGCTTTATCTAAACACGTTATTGAACTCAATATAGAGCCTGCCGGGTGAAATTCAAAGGCTTGTGAAATACAGGAAGTCAGAGTAGATGTTCTAATGGGAATATTTGCAAAGACTAATCCTAGCCTCAGGATACTAGTCTCCTTGGGTTACCTCTTCAGTCAATAGTTTCCTTGAGAGAGCAATTCAGAGATTAGTAACTTCAGTGCTCTAGTTTGCCCCTCTCCACCAAGAGCTTGCCTCTCTCTACTGACTGCAGAGAATAACAGAAGTTTAAGGATAGTTGAAACCATCTGTGTTTTTCACTAAAACACCACCACCCAAAAGTATAAAATTACAATATTATTAAATATTTGAGGAAAGGCTTAGTGGGTGAACTGCAGGGACAATGGGGATGGGGACAGCTCTCTTTTTCACTAATGAACCCTTCAGGACCTAATATTATTATTCTGGTAGATAAAGCTTGTCCCTGAGAGATTATCACCTACTGCTGAAGGTGAGGTTAAAGACTAAAATGGCATTTCTTTTCTAGCCTCTTAAATATCTTACTTTAGGAAATTTCCATCCTTCTTCCATTTCCATATCATTTTGGAGACCACAGACAAGTAGCAGATCCAGAAATATATCTGGTGGACAGAAACGAGCTCAAGGCCAGAGGACAAGTAGGAGAATTCTTCCTGCCTCTACCTTCTTTTTTCACTACTGGAAATAGTGAGTTGTCTTAATTTTTACCTGATCTAATAAATGTGGCAATTTATTTGGTATTTATTTTAAACTCGGATGCTACTACAGTATTGGTACATCAATGTTGTCACCAGGGAGGCATATCTTCCTAAACTACAGTTAGTCTATGTGCCACCCTTATCTCAATCGTGCCTTCTTGTCTTAAAGGTTGTAGAACACTGACTAACTACCAGGAAGTACATAAACACCAAAGGGAAGAGCTGAAGTGGTTATGAACTACAGAGCACTGCAGAACTTCCTTCAGTGCAATTTCTCAGAAGTTTGTGTCAATGTTTTTATTATGAATAAAAGGGAAAAGATGTCACTATAGATCTGCTATGCTGTAAAGTCTCTCTGGTGTAGTTATTTTATCCCTGGTATCTCCCATTGGAGTAAAAGCTAAATGCATAAAACAAAAAATCAGATGTGCTTAAATCTCAGTTCTCTCATTTGTGAGCCCAAGTCATGCAATCAATAGTGGGCTTTTAAAATTCTTCATTCTAGTTTTAAAATGGTTTCAAAAATAAATCCAAAGGTTAAATTGCACCAATCCTTCATTAAACTGGAAATTGATCCTAAAATACTATTTATTCGAATCCATGCAAAACAAACAGAGGGGTACTTTACAATGCTGCAGCAGCGTTTGCAAATGTTTGTCTGCCATCTAGTGGAATAGGCAACTGTTTTCAGTAATATTTATGTTTATCGTCCTGTTTTGTGTATTTAAAACATCTGAAGCTCTTAAAAAATAATTACAGAAGTAAGCATGGAAGCATGAACGTACCTTCCTCATAAAATTTTTAAACAACAAACATTAACTGCTGCAAAGACAAAATAGAAACCTTTGGGGATACAAATGTCTGTAACACAAATCAGATTGTGTCAGCTGACAATCACAGAAGCTAGGATAGAAAAAGTTGAATACGTTGAAAACAGGACAAAGCTCTGTCTTCTGCCTAGATGATTTTTTGCCAAATATAACCTACAAACAGATGCCAAATGTGACTTGGTTACCTAGTATTGGGCATGGCACAGGACAGTAATAATAAAAAGCAAATAAAAGTTGTTTTTTAGAAGAATGAAGGATATCCCTGGTATTTATGTGCTAGCTCTACACACAAGATTGACATGCACATGCCATGGCATTGGATACCTGCACTGCACACTGTAGAACTCTAAAGGTATTTTAGGGGTACACAGATAGAAAAGTTTGTGCACCGGAACACAGAGCAGATTTAGCAGTGCAGAAGATAGTGGGACTGCAGTCCCTCTGATAGCTAGAACCAATCAAAATTATTCTATCAAAACTGTTTCTGGGAGAAAAATGAGTTGCCAAGAAAACTCTTTCCTGAATAGTGCCTGATTATCTTGGGGAAATATTGTAGAAATGACTGCTGAAAAATTGGAAAACATTGAAGCCTGACCCCCTCTAATGACAGAATTAAAAGTGAGGGGAGAGGAAAATGGTGAATTTTGGCAGATGCAGTTGGCAGAAAACCCAGCTTACAAAAGAGAAGTGGGTGCACAAGACACAGACTGACAAATTGTAACACTGTACTGAATGAAAATCCCTGGAGCTTTAGTAAAATTGTTTTCAGTTTTTATTTTCATTATTGTTATTTTTCAATATTTCAATGAAGGAAACCAACCTATTTTAACAGGAGTGCCCTCCCACAGGAAAGCTAAAGGATCTGCCCAAACAAAATAATGTCTTTACATCACAGTTAGGGTGAACAATCCTCATATCCAATGTTAGTTCATGCCCTGCAATGCTATTTCACTGACTTCAATAAAACTTCACAGGGTACAAATCCACATTGAATTTGGGCCCAACGCATCTAAAATCCAAATGACTGCTGCAAAGCCATCTAACCAGAGCAGCCAGACAGGCACTGACTGACAGACTGGCAGTGTCATTACTGATGTCATTCTCAACAGTGAAATGCATAGCCTGAGATACCATGCTAAAAATATAGGCCAGATTAAGAGTCTGTGTATGTGCCATAGATATTTTCTGCTTTCAATGTGAGTACAATTTGCACAGCACGCAGGAATGAAAAGCTGTGCGTGCACCTCACTGAATTGTTTCTATGCCTGAGATTGGTTCCACCTTAACAGTGCAGTGAAACAAAACATGGATTTTTGTCATTAGAAAAGCGTTTGATTTTAAAAAGCCTGAGTTTTACTTCAGCCTGTATCCAAGTATATACAAATCAGACTGTATCCTGAATTCTCCCTAAGAGAATAGTGAGACTTCTTTCTATATGTCCTAGGAAATGTTTGTGCAGATATTTTTGTTTGTATCTTTACCTAAAAATATGTAAGACCAGTGCATGATTCTCCTTTAAATCACTCATTAAATCTTACATATGCCAGAGTACGGTATTTTCAAGTGATAATTTTCCTTAACATTGTTCTTGCAGCATTTATGTCTCATAAAGCCTTGACCTTTACATATAAGGTGCATACTAATGCAACATCCTGGGGTTTAACATCTGTAAATCACAAATAGTAAACAAATGGCTGCTGTTCCTGATGTACAATGAGTTCATCACAAGTTCACTGGTCACAGGAGTGAGACTCTTTTGTTGTCCTAGATTAGCTGTCCCCTCCCAAAATTACAATTCATCCTGTTCACAATTATCTGCCCATATAACCTGGCTTGGGAACAACACCAGGTGGTCTACCAACCAGCTTTCCAAGGTAGGAAGAGATGTCACAAAGAGCTTTTCTGGGGGCCAAGGGCAGTAGGATGGAGCAACAGCTGATGAATTGGCTCCTTCAAGTAGTGTCCTCACAAGCTGAGCCAACAGGCAAGTGGTGGCAGAGAGGGGGTTTGTGGCCTTGTTCCACCACTGCCAGCTTCAAGGCCAAAAAAAACACTGGAACAATACGAAATGTGTTGCATGGCCACACTAGACCCACATACCACCTTTGCTCCCCCTCACTTGGCCTGGCCACAGCTCCCTCTCTGAGGTGGTGGGACCATCCCGAGCTGCCAGGTCCTGCTCTGATGGATCCTGGGGGGCCCCTGCTACCCTCACAGAGCCCCTGACCTGTGCAGTGCCCTGGCACAGCTTCAACATTGCTGAGAGTGGCTAATAAATGATCCCACCTGATTAAAAAAGGTCTGTTGTTAAAGGGATTGAACCTGTGGATGGGGAGTAGGGTAATATGACTACCTATTTTCCATCATTTACCAGCTGTCCTGGCTATCCAGGGAGGTCCCAGTAGACTGGAGATTGGCAAGTGTGACCCCCATCTACAAGAAGGGCTGAAAGGAGGATCTAGGGAACTACAGGCCTGTCAATCTGACCTCAGTGACAGGAGAGGTTATGGAGGAGATAGCCTTGAGTGCCGTTATGCAGCACATGCAGGACAACCAGGTGATCATGCTCAGTCAGCATGGATTAATGAAACTCAGGTCCTGCTTCCTAAACTAGGTCTCCTTTAATGTCAAGGTGACCCATTTAGTAAATGAGAGAAAGGCTGTGGATGTTGTTTACCTGGACTTCAGTAAAGCCTTTGACACCATTTCTTACAGCATTCTCCTGGAGAAACTGGCTACATATGGCCTAGATCAGTGTGCACTTCTCTGGGTAAAAAGCTGGCTGGATGGTCAGGCCCAAAGAGTTGTGGTGAATGGGGTTAAATCCAGCTGGCAGCCGGTCACTAGTGGTGTTCCCCAGGGTTCAGTGTCAGCTCTGTGTAATATCCGTCAGTGATCTAGACAAGGAGATTAAGTGCACCTTCAGTAAGTTTGCTGATGACATCAAGTTCAGCTTGAGGGTAGGAAGACTCTATGGAGGAAGCTGGACAGGCTGGATCAATGGGCTTGAACGAGATTCAAGAAGGCCAAGTGCTGGGTTCCGGATGTGGGTCACAACAACCCTATGCACCACTACAAGCTTGGGACACAGTGGCTGGAAAGATGCCCAGAGAAAAAGCACCTGGGAGCACTGATTAACACCTGGCTGAATATGAGCCACCAACATACCCAGGTAGCCAAGAAGGCCAACAGCATCCTGGCTTGTATCAGAAATAGTGTGACCAGCAGGAGTAGGGAACTCAGCACTGATGAGGCTGCACTGGGTTCAGTTTTGGGCCCCCCACTGCAAGGTCATCAAGGTGCTGAAGTGTGTCCAGAGAAGGGCAATAAAGCTGCTGAAGGGTCTGGAGAACACATCCTGTGAGGAGCATCTGAGGAAACTGGGGTTTTTTAGCCTGGAGAAAAGGAGGCTGATGAGAGACCATATTGCTCTCTACAGCTACCAGAAGGGAGGCTGTAGTGAGGGGGAGGTTGGTCTCTTCTCTCTAGTAACGAGTGATAGGACAAGAGGGCTCAAGTTGTGCCAGAGATTTTGATTAGATATTAGGAAAAACTTCACTGAAAGGGTTATCAAACACTGGAACAGGCTGACCAGGGAGGTGGTTGAATCACCATCCCTGGAGATAATGAAAAAGGTGGTTTAAAGACACATAGATGTGGTGCTCAGGGACATGGTTTAGCATTGGACTCAGAAGAGTTAGGTTAATGGTTGGACTTTATGATCTTAAAGGTCTTTTCCAACTGGAATGATTCTATCAACCCTATTCTCTCCTTCCAGTATCTCATGTCCATTAAATAGGAAGATCTGTCACTATGTTCAAACATACTAATTTTGGACCTGCTGTACAGAAAAATAGTCAAAATCAAGCTGGGATGTCCCTCAGCGTCTTCATCCTCCTGTGGCTTCCTTCCTCTTCCTCTCCAAGAGCCTCTCAGCTGCTCCCCTGAGGAACCACAGCATAGTCAAGCACCACTGCCTATGCTCCCACATTTTCCATCTCCTTCACTGAATGTTACATCCCAGCATTAAACTCCCACTTGCCCACAGAATAATACCATTGAGCTCTTTCAAAGATCCATTTTCGTAAGCTGGTCTTACCATGTAAGAATTGGAGGTGAGAAAACAGGAATATTTATAAAGTGACAATAAAAGTACTCAGACTCAATATATTCCAGATTGCCAGTTCAGATAATTAATAGTTGTTTTGTTCGGGGGTTTTTTATCAGGTAACATTTAAATGTCTCAGAAACCAGGCTTCCCTTTATCTTACTGACAGAAACATCACTGATACTCATCCTAAATATTCCTAATTTTCTTCACGTTACTTTTACTTAGAGCTGTTTTACTGTGCCCTTCACGGACTCTGTGGCCAGAAAGAACTGCTACGGCTAGCATGCCTGACACCTGCAGAGAGGCACTGTAGACTTTTCCCCATAAACTGGATTAAACCATGTCTTTTAGAAGTATTCTTCATTTCACTTTAACAAGATCAAGCAGCAGTCAGTTTTCCACTTCCCTACTATACCATACCTAATTATGATCTAATGTTTGTTTTTCCATTAACAGACTTTTTGTTTAACATATTGCCTAAGAAACAAAAACTTCCTTATATTTAACATGGACACCTCAGGATTATATGCTTGCCTTTTTGTTGAAGTACTCTACAATCTCTTGTAAAGTTACTTTCTTGAGTTTATATTTTCTAAAATGGAATTACATAGTAACAAATGCCATGGATCCTGAAAGTTATCTAGATAAGGCATGCTCTCTGCAAGATGGGATTAATTATTTTCCTTAAGCTCTTACAGCTGTGCTATAAATCTTATTGGTATAAGAATGAAAAACTAAGTGGTAGGCAGTACTGCATTTTAGTCCCAATCACTGAAAAGAAACAAGAATGAAGTCATTTCCTGCCATAGGTCACCTGAGGCACTGCAGTCTTTGCTAGGTTGTGTACTGCTGGACGTATTCATAACTAACCTCAAAAAAGCAACAAAATTTGCCAATGATAGTTAGTGAGGGTAGCAGGACTACTGCTAAACTGTGAAAAACTGCAGAAAGACATGTAAAACTGATCAAAAAATAAAAATGGCAGATGCAATTCAGTGTAAATAAATAATAAATTATACACATAGAGATTAACAAACCTAGTTTCACATATTTAATAGCAGCCTCTGAATTTATTGTAACCACTCAAGAGTGAAATCCTGCGGTCACAACAGAGAATGTCATGAAAGCCACTCAGTGCTTAGTTCAAATTAAAAAGGCAAGTAAAGTACTAGGAATTACTAAGAAAGGAATAAAGATCAAGAAAGTAAACAAACAGGCCAGTACTAAACCAGATGGCTAATGCTGCATGCAGTTTTGGCTCCCCTCTCAGAAAAAGAGCCAGAAAAGTTTTGAAGTGCAACAGACATAGAAGCTATTCTATGTCTTTAATTAGCCAGGGAGCATGCTAACTAACATATTTCAGTTTAAAAAAAGGAAATGTAAAAGTGAGTATGTTATACATCTGCAGAATCACGACTGGCACAACCATGATCAGTAAAGGTTTACTATGCAAGGATCATTAAGTTAGTAAAAATCAGGTCCAAAATAAACAAGAAATAGCAATTCTTCACACAAACATCAATTGATAAAAGCTGCTGTTACTCAGGAAGCATATACAGTCCAAAGGAAAAGAGACAAGTGCTGGAAAAAGAAGCATTGGGGATTACTAAATAGACAAACCATATGATTTTCAGGAAAGCCTGGAACAGAAGACACTTGGAAGGAAGGAAAAGAACCAAATATGCTTGTATTGTTTTTATCCTTCCTCAGGCATCTGCTTTTGTCTGAAAAAGAAGCTATTGTGTTAGAAAACCTTTGGTAAGAACCTCTAAAGCTATTCCTGTTTATCTTTGCAAGAGTTCCAACAGCATGTAAGCAAGGAGCACAGAAGAAAATCACCTACTGTTTGCTTGGCTTTTCAGTTATATGTAGCAGAAGATGGTATGTGACAAATGCAGCCAAGGCTTCTCAGCCATCACTGCCAATGTGGGGATAATAATAAAGTGACAGACTTATTTTACAGCACTGTAGCAGGACTCTCCACCTCAGAGTGCCTGCCTCAGTTTCCCTTTGTAATTCGATTGCTCTGTCTCTCTCAGTTTTACAGCCCCAGGCCTGAAGTGGAAAGATTCCCATGAGAAAGGAAAGGGCCTCACCAGCTCTGAACTAGTAACAACCTTGAAAATACAAACAGGGGCCAAGCTGACGTTCTTAACATGAGCTGCTCTCCAGTGTTGAAGAACAACTGGGCCTGAAATGGAGATAAAGTAGGAACAAACAGATAAACAAAAGTTTGCTTGCTGGTGAGAAAAGGGCCTTCTTGGGTTTTTCCACTGCTTTCCTTTTATTCTCCACTGAGAGATTTTGGAGGTATGTCTAAATAATTAAATGGCAGCAGTCAATCCACTTTATTTTATTAAAGTCTGGTCCCACCTTTGATCAGAAAGACTCCCATACACTTTCCAGGAGGTGTGCTGGACCTTCTCCTCTCCAGCAGGGAGGCCTGCTGAAGTGATTACTCCTCCAATTTCAAGGAACAAGAAAAGGGACACCTAGCTGTGGCCATAAAAGAGCGATCCCTGTATGTCTTCATTAGCCATCTTTAAATATTTAAGAAATCTTTCACTGTTAAGTTCTAGAACTTTAAGACCATAGGATGCTTTTTGAGATAATTGCAACTATTGTATTATCACTTTGCCTAGGTATTATTTTAATAATTGTTCTAGATCTAACATACATCTTATTAAAAAAGTAAATTGCTAGCATTTAAATGGTAACCTCTGTCAGCTGACTATTAGTAGTACATTTTATTGTTAAGATAACTTTATTCGTTAGAGCTTTTAGCATTCCATTCTGCTAGCCATACCCATATTATCCCAACACCCATACAATCCAGTTGTGTTTTTCCTTCTGGTTTAGTCGTTAAGATCCTAGTGCTGTTTGCAATAAACCTTTTTTTATGCATGTACATCTCATCTGCTATCGTGCCCTGTTCAAGACAAGCACAGAAACATTTCCAGTATGAAACTTCCTACTGGAGAGATTTTCATTCTCTTACCAGGAGGAAGGAAACAAAATACTGTATTTGTTCTGGAGGGTAACCCAAATCAAAAGTGATCAGTTCTTTTACACCAATTTCTAAGTACATTTACTCTGCACAATATTTTGAAAGAAACTTTGCCACATATACTGAAGTAACCACAGATCTGCCCATTTTAAAAAACCAAACCTCTTCCCTGCTTTCAACTCAAATATACTATGTATTCAATCTTACAACATTTAAATATAATTTTGTATAAATGAACTATTAAGTACAACCAATGTTATAGTTTAGTTCCATGTTATAATGAAAATGATACATTTTTAGTTTTATATCCATCAAACAAGGTTTCTGAATGTCAAAACGATGGCCCGCTCCTATAATTCTGCAAGAGAAATGGTCTACCAGCAAATGTCTAACTGTTTAAAACCAGTAAGTTTATTGATGGTAAAATGGTAGGTGCAACTTACCGGACAGATCAAGAGTTATATATAAATTGCTCTCATTGCATTTGTAAGCTGGTTTAAGCATTTTAACGGCCATAGAACCAAAACTGAAATCAGAATAGTATGTTAGAAAACCCCCCGGAAATACATAAATGCAAAGTAATCAAGAGAATGACATTCAAGAGAAGTCATCAGAACTCCTGGATTGTCCTGAGATCTGGCAATGGAGGAAAAGAAAAAGCTCCAGCAGAAACCTGCACTCTAATAGGAGCTCAATTATTTTGGGCAAATTTGCTGCAGTTTACAGAACACTTTTAGAGTTCAAGTTTCACAAGTCAGAACTCACTGACTTATATGTGACTCCTGAAAAGAAGAATGCTCTCCAGTCTTTTCTCATTTTTGACATGTAGCATTGTGTCTAGATTAAAGTAAAAGAACTAATTGCTAATTTGTGCTGATGTGACCCAGTGTTTTCATGATGTTTGACTGACTTGTCAGATTTTCTAGGATAAATTTCATCATTGATATATTTTCATAATCTTAATGTTTCCAAAAAGCTTTACAATCAGTATTCAAAAGTTACAAATACGAAGTTACAACACCAACTTACAAACAATTTTAGCTGTTCATATGAGCAAACAAACTGATACCACTTACAAGTCTCCCAGTGTGGTTATCCAGAAATTCACAGCATACTCCTGGGATGATTTTTTTGGACAAGCTAATTGGAAATACGGGTGATTCAGTGTAATATAAATATTTTTTCTATTCTTTCTGTCAGCAGCATGAACTATTTAGCTTCCTTGATCACTTTTCGTAGAGCTATGACCTAGAGTGCATATGATTTAAACAACTTTCTTTCTCTGCACAAAGTCTGGCTTAACTAAGATTCCAGCTTCATTTCCAAGTGTGGTCCACCTTAACATCAGAGGTTACTTCAGGTCGCATGAACACTACACCTTGAAACCACGGTAAGAAAAAAAAATCTGAAAAAGTTTAAACAGCAGCAGACAAGGAATACACAAGAAACCATTTTCTTATGAAGTAGAATTCCTGGATGCAAGGATATTTACTGGAAACTAACATGATAAACAGTTTACTGTATATACTATAAACATTTGTTTTGGCAGTGAAGATTCCTAGTGCTGAATAAGAGGACATTCCTATACCAAATGACTTTTTAAGACTCATTGATACCCATCAACAAAATCCAGTGCTTCTCATATTTGGTATAACTAGAAAATAACAATATATCATCAATATTTTTAGGTCTGGTAATCAGGACAAATGTAACAGGGCAGGAAAAGGTAATCAGCAGGTGAGGTTTAGATAGGGTATTAGGAAGAATTTCTATACAGAGAGTGGTCAGGCACTAGAATAGCCTGCCCAGGGTGGTGGTTGAGTCACCATCTTGGAAGTATGCAAGAAACATGTAGATGAGGAACTTGAGGGCATGCTCTAGCAGCTGAGGCTTTAGGGATTTTTTTTTTTCTGGGTGTTTTCTGGTGAACTGTGTGGTTGTTCTTGTTTTTTGTTTTGGGTGGGGTTTTTTTTTGTTTGGTTGGTTTGGGTTTTTTTGGTTTTTTTGTGTTGACTGTTGGACTTGGTGATCTCAGAGGTCCTTTCCAATCATGACAATTTTGTGATTCTGTAACAGACTTAGCATCTGAACTCTGTAAAACATTCCATGTAATCTAGAATTTAAATTTAAATATATTTCTGCATGGATAGCAAGTAATTTTGTTATCCAAATTAAAGGCACTTTTTCCAGCAATTTGAATAAAAAGGACAATTAGTTACCTACATTAACAAAAGTGCTTTACTTCTTGCTTTCAGATTGAAACGTCACTATCCTTACCTTAATTAAAATAAAGTCAGGATGGGCTTCATTCCTATTTGATGCATAGAGCAAAGCTAAATTGTAAATGTAGTTTTCCATCAAAGCATGAGATAAAAACCAGGTTATATAAGCAATTCTGAAGAATGTGTGAACAAACTATACCCATTATAACAATACTTGTTGCTACACACTAGTAAGTTCAGCAACTATGCAGTATCTGAGACAGTTTTAAAAATACTGGATGCCAAAGCAGAACAATTGCACTGTATTCACAAATAGTTTACAAAAATACCAAGTAATGAGATTATTGGTAAACTTATCTTAGTAAAAAACTCTTCAAAGCTATTCTAGACATCATCCTTTTCAAGGATTACATAAATATTCTAAAACCTTCACACAAACACTTATTTTACTTCAGTCTCTATTAACTTGGCATTCTTCTCATGCAGAAATTTTCTCCAATGTCAGCCTGTCATATTTTCAGCAGCCTAGAAACAGAAAAAAACATTACTGCAAGTTACCAAAAATAGGTACCATGTGGATTAACATTAATCTTCTTGTAATTATTTTATGTAGAGAACTCAGAAGTCTAAAAATAACCTACTAATAAAAATTGTGTAGTGTTGTTCTCTGTTTAATGCTATTATTTTTTTTATTAATGCTGTCAGCCACCATCAGCCTTTATTAGTATATGTGTTACAATGTATATCTGTAGCTGAGCTTCTATCCTGTACATTTTACCCTAATGCTTTCAAAGTGCTCAAATGCATTATTTTTTTCCTCTTGGAGTTTATCTCTTTATACAATTTGTATTAACTATTACTCCCACTCACACAGATCAATTATTGACACAAAACTTAGAATTACATAAACCATAACTGCAAAAATCATACTACCAATTACTTGATCAAGGTCATCAATAAGTATTTTTGTTGCTGAATAACTCAGTCCAGCCAACAACACACAGTTGTTGGAGACTGACATTGGTAGATTTTAAGCCAGTTATGGGACAGGGAAAGAGCAATGAGAATGATAAAGCAGTAAAAGCAAAGAAAGAAGTACAATAGTCCTCAGTTACTTGTATACAGTTAAACATTCATGTATGCACACATTTAGGCATGTACACAAGTGTAAAACTGCCAGGTTAAAAACAAAGTTAAAACCTTGAAAACCAATGCAAAATAGCCCTGAGTAGCATTCATCTCATGAAAAACTCTTAAGTTGAATTTTCTAAGAATCAGAATGCAGTTCTCCAGAGTAGGGATAGGCAGGCTAGATACAGCCTTCCCCTCCATCTCCCCAGAAATAAACAACTGTAAGATACAGTGGAAAATAAAACTATGTTTAGGTAGACAGAAAATAATGAAAATCCTTTAAAAGGTGAGTAAGGACTTTTTTAAAACCATAGTTACTCTCTCTACTAGCTAAATAGGTAAATGCTTAATTACAAAAAGGCATCTATTAGATTGAAATTCCCTCTAGTTTTGTCTTCGGAGGGATTCAAAGCACCAGCTGATGTAGTAAATGCAGTATATGACAATTACATTAGCAAGATGCATTTACCCATTTTCAAGTACTGCCGCATAGTATTAGGTCTGACGTTGTACAAATGAGGTGATATGGGTTAAAGCAGAAAATAGCCATCTACTTGTGATAAGATGTAGATAAGGGGGCAAATAGTGGCAGCAAATGGTGGCTACAAATGTGCAGAATAAAAATCTGTGGATTTGGGTTGTTTTTTCTTCCTTCCAAAAAGTTAACCTAATTATTTCTGAGAAGTTTTTATTCATACCATTTTTTGCTTCATATTCCATTCAGTTGTATTCATTGACTTTTCTAGGGAACAGTTAATTTCCTGTATTTAAAAATGAGTTGTATCTTAAGGTACAATTTACAAATTGAAGTATAGCAAGTTGAACTTATATCTGACTCATAAAAACAAATTTATAAACTTTTTTAAGCAAAAATATTACCTTTAGAGCTTCTGTAGCCTTACGTAGTTCTTTAATAACAGATGATAATGCTTCTGGATTTATCCCCTGTTCACAAAGCCTCACACAAATAGACAATGTTTCCATATCCAAGCCAGTGTTTAATATCTTTGAAATCTCAAACAGAACTGCAAAAGAAAAAAATGAAAGCATTGTAGTCCCTATAGATTAAGAAATTCAGTGATCAAAAATGTAATTAAGCACCATTTAACTTCTACAGCTGAGTGTGTGAACATAACATTTATGGAAAGCTCCTGGCAGTCTGAGCCTCCACAACAGCATTCATATTCAGCTTTCCAGCATAACCTTGAAGCCACAGCTTCTAACATAAATACCACACTCTTCTGGTTCAGCAGACTTAATACTGAATAAATACTTAATACCGGGTTTCTTCAAATAAAAAAAATGTAAATAATTCAATAATTAACATGCTTGCCAATTATGTAAAAGGTTGGCTAATAAGGATAATCCATTCTTTTGAAGTCCAGATACTGACAATGTCCTACTAAAATGGACCAGAAGCACATACTTAAAGTTTTAAGAGAGAATGTCAGGAGTTTTCTAGCCACCTACTTCCACAGCTAAGCCCATCTTTAGGTCTAACAGTAACACTGGTTTAAGGATAAGCAATACTATTTGATTGTAACAGCACCACATGCCAGTATGAAACCTTCTGTAGGAGATTCCAGTCAGCTTTGTTAGGAAACAAAGCCCTCTCTCCCCTTCCAAACCTTTCCTGGAAGGTCTGTTACCTTTCATCTCAAGAACAGTTTGTTATGTATCTATGAACAGAACAACTCATAGATTTTATTTCTGGTTGCTACAGTAATCTGCACCCTGAGGTTAAGCCTCAAGTAATGCAGTGATCTTGAACAGATGTTATTCACACTGTTTCTGTAATCAAACCTCCCCCAAACTAGGAGAAAGTGAAGAACATGGTCCTTCTTACCCCATAAAAGCAGCATGGCAAGTGACTACTGTCCACTTGACAGCTGTGAGAATATTCTGCTTTGGTATACCAAAGACATTCTTCAGCACAACCTGAGCATCACACTTAACCCAGGCCAAGACATTAAAGGCCTACTTGCATCCAGTCAGCTCTACAGAAGTCACAGGCAAATGTCAGATGCTAGGAAACAAAAGTTTCTAAGAGAAATAATACTCTTGAAGCCCACACAGGTAGGTTGGATTACGAATATGCACAAGTCTAAGACACGAAAGCAGTTTGCTGGACCAAAGCCCTAGCTATGTGCCACAAGGAGAGCTTCTTTCTCCCCAACAAGGCTTTCTGTTCCCACTGGCACGAATGCAAATGCTTCCAGATGCATTACATGTGCATACTCAATCCACATGAAAGCATCTTTAACCACCAGACAAAGCTACAACAAATTGATGCATCTGCAAAAAAATGTCATTGACCATTAAGAGCTACAGAACTAAGACAGACTGGCAGCTTCCCAAAAATAAACAACTCTAACCACTTAAAACTTATTATACCATTTACCAAGCACGAGACATATTTGAAGGCAGAGCAGTAACTCTAACTAAAGAGAAGTTCCAATTTAATTTCCTATGTCAGCAAGAGTTGTGGTCACTAGTTTCCTAATAAAAAATGTCTCTCGACATTGAGGCAGCATCTTTGGCAGAGAGATGTAGCAGTTTCTCCATAAAAAAATCTGGGATCTTAACAAAAATTTTGCAGAAAACAGCTGCTAAATATTTGTGACTGAAATTCTAGATTAAGCATTTTAATTTTCTAAACTACTACAGATAGTAAAATTATATATATATATTTATTTTTTAAGAATACCAACCCATTTACTTCCATTAGGTGCCTATTTCTTCTGCAGTAAGTTAAGATGCAACACAGATTCGATGTTTGATTTTAAAAAGTCAGAGAATTATCCAACAACTATTTTTTCTACCCATCATAGAGTCATAGAATGGTCTGGGTTAGAAGGAGCCTTTTAAAAGTCATCTAGTCCACCCCACACTATCAGGGGCCCTTCTCAAGGAAAATCAAATCACACAGACACAGCTATCATTATGCCGTACGTTTTCGGTTACTTCACCAAAGCACTTTAAATAGATACTCTTAAAATGAAAATTTCAAAATATTAACGTTATCCTGAGCAGTAAAATAAAACATCAAAGCAATTTATCAAGCGCAGTAAAAGTTCAAACATGAGGGTATTTCTAACAGTCTGTTCAAGTAAATCTTTAAAGACCAAGTGTATATATATATATATATATATATATATATATATATATATATATATATATTAGGGTTCAGCTCTGCCACTGAGAGCACCACAGGGCTGGTCCTTCCTCCCCCTTCAAGGCACTACTTCCCCACAGTTTAAATCCAAGACACACTGAGCCAGGTAACACTCCCTTGCATTAACAATTTCAAATAACGAGAAAGAAAAAAGAATGTCATTCTAAGTTAAGTACCTAACAACCGATTAAAAAAAAAATCAAAACAAACAAGCAAAGTCACGCGAGGTCCCAAGATCCTAGCACCGCACGAATATCTGAAGCGTTTCAGAAGTAAAGCAAGAAGAAACCGCCGATTCACGAAATCCTCCCGCCACTGCACAGCGCAGCCCCCTGCACAGGGGAGGCCTGGCGGCGAGCGCCGGCTCAAGGCCCTGCTGCTGCTGCTGCCTGCGGAGAGGGGCGAGGGCCGGAGCTCCGGGGCAAGGCCTGCTCGGAGAAGCCGGACGCCGGCCCAGAGCTGCCGGCGCGGCGGGAACGGGGCCTGGCTCCCACCCCCAGCAGGGCCCGCCGCCGCCTCCGGCACCCACCGTCCATGGTCTCCCGCACCGCGTTCAGGCTGGCGGCGTTGCTCGCCATGGCGACCCGCACCGCCTCCCCCTCCCACCGGCAACCGGGACCGCCCCCCCCGCCCCCCTCCCCGCGCCCTCTCCGCTAACGCCGTTCCGGCCCCCCCGCCCCACGTGACGCCCCCGGCGGAACGCGAAGGGCGGGCTTTCTTTCGAATTTGTGTAGCGGCTCCCCCGGCGATTGGCCCGCTCGGCAGCGGGCGCTGCTATTGGCCGGGCGGAGGAGGCCGCGCCTTGCGGTTGGTCAGAGAGCCGGGGGGGGCGGGGCTAGTTAAAGAGCCGCTCGGCGCGGCGGAGGCGGGAGCGCCGGCCCGGGGGAGCATGAGCGGGCTGGGCGGCCTCCCGGCGGCTGCGCAGGTACCCGCGGGGTGCGGAGCGGGCCGGGGCAGGGCTCGGTGGCGCCGTCGTCCTGGGGGGAAAGAGGCGGAAGAGCCCTCGGCGGGCGTTGAGTCGGGGCACCTCTCGTCCCCTTGGCCACCTGAGGCGAAGGGGCCGCCTGGGCAGGGTGTGACGGGGGGACAGCAGACCCGCCGGCCCTTCTCCGCCTCCCCGTTGCGGGAGGGAGCGGCGGTGCCTCCCGCAGCCCCCCCCCGGGGGCTGGGCTGGCCTGGGCCCGATTCAGGGGCGGGGGAGGGGGCGGTTTCAGCGCCCGAGCGGAGCGGGACGGTGCTGAGGGCGTTATGGGCTCCGCGGGTCTCCCGGCCGTTCGGGCAGCAGCGGGGTCTCCCCAGCGCCGGCACGGCTGCTTCCCGCCGCGGGGTTAGCTGCCCGGTGCCAGAAGCTTCTGCGGCTGCCCGGGGTGGGGAGCGGCGGGCCTGTCGGCGGTGCCGGCTTGCCGGTCCCTGCGGGGCCTGTGGGTAACGCGGGGCTGGGGGCGCCGAGGGTGCCCGGGAAGGGAGCCCTCCCTGTGCTGCCTGCGTTCCGGGAATGCCGCCTCGTTTCTGAAGCCCTTGGGTGGCAGCGGCTGGTATGTGAGCTTATGTATGCTCTGGTATGTGGTTTATTCTTTTTTAAAATCACCTTTTAAGTGTCGCTTCTTCTCTCGTTTTTATAGGTTCTATTTATTCTAGTGGCTCTTCGTATCAGTCTTATTTATCAGCTTCATATGCCAGGAGGTCCATGGCAAAGTTAACTTAGTTTTTGGTAGTCTGAAAAATGTTTGCCTGTCTCTTCCCGAAGCCTTCAGGATTATCCTAAAAAGTCGGAATGAAACTTCTTTATTTTCCTTTCTTAATTTTTCCTCTCTCTCTTTTCCAGGTGTAGCATAGTGATATGGGTGACACGAAAGAAGCTAAAATGCAGATAACACCAGAAACTCCAGGAAGAGTCCCAGTCCTGAATCCTTTTGAAAGTCCAAGTGATTATTATACTCTTCAGGAGCAAATTGTCTCCAGTCCTTCAATCTTTAAAGCAACAAAATCCTCATCTGTAAGATCTAGTCTTTAATTGTGTACCTGTGCAGATGTACAGCTAATATTTTGAAATGCATTTAAAAGTTTATTTTACTTAGTGTATTTAATGTATACACTAAGCCAAAGAATTTTGGGTAGCTTTTTGTTGCTTCTTCTGATTACAGAAATAAGCTGCTTTACTACTAATGTTGTCACTTAGTCTTCCTACCTTCCTCATTTGTTTATTTTTTTAGATATTAGGTATATCAGTAGATCAGCATAAACCCCCTAAGTGCCAAAATCAGTTGAAAGCAGGTAAAGGACAGTTGTTGGATGTGGTGATCTTGTCCTACTTCCTGGTTACATACTAAGCAGGCTGGATGCAAGTAAAACTTAATTGCACTTCTGTAATAAACTTTGCAAATTCACAGAATCACATTAATGATTTTGTGTATATATAACATTTTTAGTTGCAAATTACATTTTGGTTTGCAGTTGAAATTATTTTCTGCTTCACAGTGGAGATTGTGCTGTAACAATGAAACTAAAAATACTCACTTGGTAGATAATTTTTCAAACATATTTGAGCAGTATTTTGTAGTTAAGTGTTAAATAAAGAGGTGAAGCTGCTTTCTTTCTGAATTGGGTTTTGTTGTGCCCTATGCATGGCATTCTGAGGGAAACTTTGCAGGATGCATATGGGGTTGCAACTCCTAAGCTGTCTTGGAAACATGAAGGGAAAGGAATGTCATTCTGTTAATTGCATGGGTATTATTTGGGCTAGGTATGGACACTGGGCTTTCATGAAACCACAATTTTGATTGTGGCAATCTAGAAGCAGCTAAATTTTGTCCAAAGTTCTGTATCATGAGTGAATCTGGCCTCAAAAATTGAGAAGAAATTAAAATTTCAGTTTGTAATAAATATCAGCCATAACCTTCCACTTTATATTATCTTATAAATCATTGTTGTACCACTGCCAGGATGAAGAAGCCTGATTGACTTACTCATTTTTTTTACAGTAGATAGTTTAAATAGAAACTGTTTTGGTTGTCTTGGACAGAAACTATATGCAAGTGATGGGTCCATTGAGATTTGTTCTGTGATTTTGTTTTTATCTTTTTAGACTAGCAAGCATTAAGATGTCCGTTTCTTTTTTTAGACACCAGGAAAATTTAGATGGTCTATTGATCAGCTTGCTCTAATAAATCCTGTGGAAATTGACTCGGAAGATGTTCGACGCCAAGCAATGTATTTGAGTCATGCTAGGTAACTTCCCATCTGTTTTTATGCAGTAAAGTTAGCTTGAATGCTAGAACAATTATTTTGTTTTATTGACGTTTTAGCACAGCATGAAAGACTTATTATTCAACTCTTGTTACATAGGTTTTTTTGTGTCCCTAATGCGGATCTAATACTTAGATGATGCCACCTGTGTGTGGCTCTTCCTTCACATTAAGAACAGTTGACTCACCCGAGTGCAGTTTGGAAGACAGCCAGGTGAAAGCAGTCAGCAGAAGCAAAAAAAATGTCTTGCCAAGGATTGTTACCATGTGTTACCTTTTCTGATCCTTGTAACAACACTCAATGTATCTTCTCCAAGTGTTCTATACTGAGACCTATGAAGCTTCTTTGGTCTTTGGGACTCTTGCAGAAGGATAGAGCTGGGAAAGCTGGTCGTGTAAAGCCAGTACCCTGTTTGAGAGGTATAGATTGGACTTAATGTGTAGGGGGCAAGACCAATAAGCTTCCTGTTTTGAGGAGAAGGAGACTGCTAGTTACTTGGCATAATTTGGGTACCCTGATCTCAAGTTTCTCCTCTCTCTGAAAAGAATTTCCATGGGGAAAACTAATGAGTAAGTAAAACAGGCTTGGTATTCACAGCTCATCTTGAGGCATAGTTTAATACACTAATAGTACAGAATAACATGGCAAGTGAAGGTAGCTATGGGAAGGCCACAGTGGTGAATCCTATAGACACTCGCATACATTTTGTAGATAGGACGTTTCACAAACAATTGCACCTTGTGGCATGAAGCACCACACTAATTGAATATAAAACAATCCTCAGTCCTCCATCCTGTTTATGCCTGTAAGACTTTCAAGTCCTATTAGTGCAATGAAACACAGATAGAGGGCTGTTTAGGGCAAAAGTCCTGTGAATATTCATGGAATCATAGAATGTTTTGGGTTGGAAGAGACCTTTAAAGGTCCCCTCTGCTGTAAGCGGGGACGTCTTCAGCTAGATCAGGTTGCTTAGAGCTCCATCCAGCCATTCCTTGAATGTTTATGGGGGGAAGGGGAATCTTCCACCTCTCTGGGCAACCTGTTCCAGTGTTTCACCACTCATTGTAACAAAAAATACTGTGAATTAGACCCATTGTTCTTAATTTCTGACTGAACCTACATCTCCCATTTTGAATAGGAAGAGGTATAAGAAGGAATATTAGTCTCTTGCTACAGTAATATTTACACAGAATGTAACTCTCCAGCTGTATCTGTGAATAATTATGTCTTAATGGCAGTATTTTTCTTAACATCTGTTTGTTTCCTGGTCTTTCTCTAATAGCCAGTAGGTTTCAGACTAATACTTTTTATATCTTACAAAGCCTTGTGTTTTTATGGAGTTGATTACATTGTTTCTGAAAGCCTATTAGGACACATACAAAGTGGCTTAAATTTAGATGGCTTGGGTGACAATTCCAGTGGTGATTGCTGGCAGGGCCTATAGATATAAATGTATTGTCTCAACAGGTCCTTTCAGTCTGTCCCCCTATGATTTATTTTCTTTAACTAGGAGGCTAGTTTGTCTATGTGTAGATTTGCTGTGTCCAGCATTTTGTATGGCAACTGATTTAAATTTACATTTATAAGTACTGCCCTACGGAAACTGAAGTGTCATAAATACAGCTCTTGACATTAAAAGTTCTTCATAAAAGAACTGAGTTTTTGAAGCCAATGCATAATGTTACACAAGCTATGTACTCCATTTTAATAATGCTTAACAAGTAGTTTTCTCAGTTGAACAGAACAACAAGCATAAGAAATTTGGTGTGTACCTATTTCAAGCTAAATTCTCACTTACATAGTGAAAACAGTTTGGGTAGCAGCACAGTGTAAAACCTCAAGAACATTTTGCAAACTCTTAAGTGTGTATCGCATGTAGACTTGATTTTGTGCAGTTTTACTGTTTTTGTAAACTGGGCATCATCTGCATGCTGTGTGTTTATTGCACTGTTTAATAAAATTATTAGGATAACTTCTGGCACACTGTGTCAGTGAGAAATAGTAATTGAGCAGACAGAGTGACATAGTCTTATCCAAAAAACTTTCCTCTTCCATTTTTGCTTCTGCTGGTAGATATTGAATGCTTCTAAATCTGATGCTATACTATTACATGTTAAATATTTTAAAATCTGTACTTCATTTTGCATACTATGTGTCACAGTTGCAAGTGCTCTGTGGGTTGAAGTTGCAAACAAGACTTTCTTGTTTTTATTCTTGTTAAATATATATGACATTTTAACCTTATTTTCCTGGTGTTATGCACTAAGAAAAAACATCTGCACTTAACAGCACTTCAAGTGGGATCTGTTTTCCCAGTTCCCCTGTTTCTTCTCTGGAATCTGCTTTGTAATAATGCTTATTACTCAGGATTCACTATGCATAAATTTACTATGATTGTATGCTTATTTTTTTGATAAAAGAACTGAATTTTGTGCAGGTGCTTCATGGAACTGTCCCTTTAGCATCATCTAGGTACACATAGTTGAAGATAGTGTGCCCAAGTATTGCAGATCTCTTCAAAGTCTGGTTAGCATCAAAGAAAAAGAGCTGAGAGGGAAAGTTTATGTATGTGTTAGATACATCCACATGTGTTTGTGTAGTTAATAATGTCTGTTCTCTGATTTTTAAAATTATTTAAGGGTAATTCATGTATACAAACTTTGTATGAAAGTGTTATGTGATTCAGCTAAAATGATGTTGAATATTCATAAGAGAATGTGTTAATTGATCCAAACTGAAACACGATATTGTATCATGAACTGAAGAAAACATGGGAGACCTAGTTATTTGAAAGGGGGAACTCTGCTGGGAAAGTGGGTTGTGTCAGGAATTCAAGAACAGAATCGTTCCATGAGTATTTTCTGTTGCCCTTTTCTTTCTTACAGTACAATTATTTTATTCTGCTTGGTTCTGTAGTGAGATTCTTTGTAAGCCTAATCTCATGGCAACTTTAATAGTAAAATCTATTGATATGACAAATTTAACATAACTAAATGGATTACCTTGGAAGAACAGTTATGATCGAGTTTTTGTCCAGATGAAAATATTAGTTGATACCAGGAGTAAACAGAAGATTTATAAATAAGTACTTATATATGGTACAGGTCTATTTCAATTTATCTAAAGTAATTGAAAAGTGCATTTACGCCGTATCTGAATTTATGGTGTGAGATTATTGCACACAACAGTAAAAACATAGTAAGATTTGGGGTTTAGTGCAATTTCATCTGTAATGCTTCCCTTAAGCATCTGTAAAAGATTACATGGTTGGACTTTATGTGGTGGTTTTGATAATTGAGTTGTTTTTCATTTGTTACTTAGAATTGATAAAGAGACAGAAGACAGAAGGCAAAAAGCCATTGAGGAGGTAATAAAACTTTATACTATCAAGTATTGATTTGTTTTAGCTATGTTCCTACAGAAAATATCCACATCTATTACAGGATTTAAAAACCTAGAAGCCTTTTATATTTTAGTGGTCAGTAAGAAAGTAATTTTGTATCCTCCTCCATTGCAGTTGTAGTTGGAATCCACATGGTCTTTTTCTTCCCATCTTCTTTCACACACCTGTAGGTTAAAACAGCAGATTTTTTCTTTCATGTTGCTTGGCTAGTGGGAATATAGCCATAGGATAACTCTTATAAGTAGTTAATTTAAGGTTAAAATAATGATTGAGTGTTTTGGGTTTACAGTAACTGATAGTGATATGTAGCTTAGTGTCTTTTATTACATTTTTTAAAAATATAGCAGAACCTTGGTGATTTATTTTTGTTTGTTTCTTCCAAAGTTTGCTTAGTTAAAGGCAAGACTTTTTTCTGGTAGCTTGTAATTATTTTCATCCATTTTTCATTGAATTTTTTACTGTTCATTTGTCTAGCAGGGAAGGAAAAGTCAAGTGTTTCAAATCTTCACTATAGAAATCTTCAATGTTGTTTCAGTTTCAATTAAAAAAAACAACGCTCTGATAGGCAGGTCTGCCTTAGTGTTAGTGACCTTCTTCTGTTGTGCCATGGTGCTATCAGTTTGTCTTTATAAACAAAAAAATATATTTCATTATTCCATAAAGGGGCTATGTAGTTGACCTGCAGCTAAGATACTCTGTTGTTCTAAATGTAAGTTAATAAGGATATTTCTTCTTTGTGAGGGATAAGCTAGTGGATTATGCAGCTGAACAGCTTGAAATCATGTCTCTGATAGAAATAGCCTTTAATAGTTGAGCATCTCAAGCTGAGATTTTTTTTCTTTTGCTTTGAGTTTTGCTTTTATTGTGAGAAGAGGATTTCCCATGTTTCTTAAAGCCATGTAATAATGTTCATTCCCTCAGCATCAGGGTGTTCTAGAGTGCAGCTGTGACAGTAGATAACAGTTTCTGGTTTGAAGAAAAGGACTGAAGTGCCAGTACTCATAAATCATAGAATCATTAAGGTTGGAAGGGACCTCAAAGATCATCAAGTTTCAGCCCCCCTGCCATGAGCAGGGAACCCTCCCACTAGATCAGGTTGCACAACACCTCGTCCAACCTGGCCTTAAAAACCTCCAGGGATGGGGTATCAACAACCTCCCTGGGCAACCCATTCCAGTTCATCACCACCCTTATAGGGAAGAATTTCTTCCTAATATCTAACCTAAATCTCCCCTCTCTCAGTTTAAAACCATTACCCCTTGTCCTATCACTATCTTCTCTGATGAAAAGCCCCTCCCCAGCTTTTCTGTAGTCCCCCTTCAAGTACTGGAAGGCTGCTATAAGATCTCCCCAGAGCCTTCTCCTCTCTAGGGTGAACAGCCCCAACTCTCTCAGCCTGTCTTCATAGCAGGGGTGCTCCAGGCCTTTGATCATCTTGATGGCCCTTCTCTGGACCCTCTCCAACAGGTCTGTGTCTTTCTTGTGCTGCGGGCACCAGAACTGTGCACAGAATTCCAGGTGGGGTCTGAGCAGAGCAGAGGGGCAGAATCACCTCCCTGGCCCTGCTGGCCACACTTCTTTTGATGCAGCCCGGGATGTGTTTGGCTCTCTGGGCTCCATCACACACTGGTGGCTCATGTTGAGCTTCTCATCAACTACCGCTCCCAAGTCCTTTTCCTCAGGATTGCTCTCCAGCCATTTTTCCCCCAGCCTGTATTTTTGCCTGGGGTTGTGCCAACCCAGGTGCAGGACCCTGCACTTGGCCTTGTTGAACTTCATGAGGTTGGCACTGGCCCACCTCTCAAGCCTGGCAAGGTCCCTCTGGATGGCATCCCTTCCCTCTAGGGTGTCAGCTACTCCACACAGCTTGGTATCATCAGCAAATGAGAATACACTCAATCTCACTGTCCATGTCCCCAGCAAAGATGTTAAACAGCACTGGTCCCAGTACTGACCCCTGAGGGACACCACTCGTCACCTGCCTCCATTTGGATATTGAGCCATTGACCACAACTCTGGGTGTGGCCATCCAGCCAATCTCTTATCCACTGAGTGGTCCATCTGTCAAATCCATGCCTTGTCAGTTTGGAGACCAAGATGTCATGTGGGACAGTGTCAAAGGCCTTGCACAAATCCAGATGGATTGTTAGTTGCTCTGCCACCATCCACCATCTGTAGCCCTGTTGTAGAAAGCCCCCAGATTGGTCAGGCATGACTTGCCCTTAGTGAAGCCATGTTGGCTGTCACCAATCACCTCTTCATTTTCCATGTGCCTTAGTCGGCTTTCCAGGAGGATCTGCTCCATGACCTTGCCAGGCACAGAGGTGAGACTGACCAGCCTGTAGTTCCCTGGGTCTTCCTTTTTCCCCTTTTGAAAAACAGGGGCTATATTCCCTTTTTTCCAATCAGTGGGAACCTCACCAGACTGCCATGACCTCTCAAATATGATGGACAGAGGCTTAGCAATTTCATCCACCAGTTCCCTCAGGACCCGTGGGTGAATCACATCAGGTCCCGTAGCATGTTTCAGTGCTGGCCAGTTTAGCCAAACACACTAACAGTAGTGCGGAACAGCTTTGGTTGACCGTTTCTTTTACTGTTCCTGCAGCATCTCTTGTCTGTAAAATAGCTCTGTTGTCAAAATACAGCAGTTTAGCAAACTGAAAATTTGAAAAGAATTATGTTGAACTATAGTGCAGTAAGTATGGTAGGGAGAATTCAAATTTCTAAATCAGTAATTAGTTTTAAGTGAAACTTTTATACAATTTTCACTCTGCAGGCTTGAAAGTTATGACATGGTATATGCCATAAAGAACATGGGGGTCTTCAAATCAAATTGTTTTTTCCTTAATCTTTTTGAGCTTGAGATAATGAAATATATTTTTAGTATAAGGATAACATTATAGGTTTTGGGGAAGGAAGAGTTAAAATTATTAAAATAGAGATATGAGAGTAGCAACAGATACAACTTTTTTTTTTCTTGTTCAGGGTACTGATCTAAATTTGAACATATCCAATTTTTACAAGTGTTAACATGGTTTGTTTCTGTTTTGTTCTAGTTTTTCACAAAAAGACTCATAGTTCCTTCTCCTTGGATTCAACATGAAGGCAAGCAAGTTTCTCAGTTTAATTCAACTAAATGTAAGTTGGTTTACTGTGTCCGCCCCAATGTATCTAGCTTTTGGAGGAATTAGCAAGCATAATTTTTACCAACCTCCATTTCAGTGTTAAGAACCAGTGATAAAAGATGGCACAACTGATAGATTTTTAGCTTTTCTCTCAAAGTGCTTTATTTGTTGAAAAATAATTTATTAATCCAAAATCTTTCATAATTTTTCCTTTTTTGTTATTTATTTTCTTCCTGTTCTTAAGTCTTTTTCCCTTTACGATCTGTTTTCTACCAGTTTAATTTACATACACAACTTTGCTCTCTCAGTGCTGGTAATAGCCAAGTCTTTTACTTTGCTCTTTTCTTCTGATAGCTGCATGTCTGACTTACTCTGATTCCTTTCCTGCCAATATAAGTAAATGGGAAACTGAGTTCCATATTTTTCTACCTTTACTTGCTAAGTAAATTCCTCTTGTCCTCTAAGTGTCCTACTAGCTCACTGTCTCTGTACATAGGATTGTGTATTTTGTTTATACCATTGTTAGATTTTATTATTCATCCTGCTGTTGTTAAAGTTTATTTATAACCAAGAGGATACGTAATAAATGGATTACATGCTTGACAAATGTCAGCTATGAAGTTTGGTAGGAAATTCTTAAAATCTAAAATTCTAAATTCTTAAAGTGTTTGGGGTTTTCTGCATGTTTTGGGAGAAGGTTAAACTGTTAAAAAAATTTATCAAGGAAATGCAGCTTGTGGATAGTGTGTTTTTAACTGTCGATTGTAAGATCATAATTTCTTGGACAGCAAACATAAGCCACAATCCTAGACCTGGAAAAGTGAGCGGTGAAGGAAAAAGGTCTAGTATGTTAGCTGTATAAAAAGTGGAGAACGGTGGATTCTTCATCTCTGTCTTCAAGTCCAGGCTGTATGATTTTCGCGAAACGTGTTTTACTTGAACACAGCCTGTTTGGCTAAGCATAAACTGAGTTTGTTCTAAATCTCTGTAATTTAGAGGAGACTGCAGGAAACTAAGATTTGCGCAGCGCTGATGCTACTTCAGTTAAGCTTTTTTTGAATAAAAAAGTCCTGAAATTCTCTTGATCAGCTAAAATTGTTATATTTTTTCAGTACTCCTTTTATAATCTCTTCCAAACTTTGATGCAAAATTGTGTAGTTGTATTAAACATTATAACTTACTGCTGCTAAGTTTCAAAACCATGTGCAGTGCATGCTTCAATTGAAATTCTTACCTGTTTTACAGCCATAGATCTAAATAGCATTTCTCCAATTGGAAGACAGCTGACTTTGCAGCCTGGGAAAAGCAATGGTGAGTAAAAGGCAATGTCTGAAGCTCAGGCTTTCTCTGAAGCAAAATAATTCTTTTTAAAATGGCTATTTAATTTCAAAAGAAAATTATTTTTTGTTAGTATTCCTGCAGAAATAATTTTTCTTGAACTATATGGTACTATTAATTTTAATATCCATTTCTCATTCACAAAACCTCTGTAATTTGTTTGGTCATTTAGGATCAGAGGTTCATGTCTATTTTCTCTGCCAAATAAATAGCAGAAATCTTAGGACATATTAATGTAACTGTTTCAGTGAAACTATTTCCTCTTACATAAATGAGTGTTTTTTTCCAGTGTATTCTGGTAATCTTCTCTTTCTTTTGCATCCTTCCTTCCTTCAGAGATGCTTCCTCAGCTAAGAATGCCCCTCTAGAGACTTTTGTTACAATCCTTGTTGGTTTTTTATCTCTAGGCCTGAATGTGCTGCATATTGTGTTGTCAGAACAGAATCCTAGCTTTAATTAACACTTTTCTTTATTGTAATTGTAACTTAAATAGCTCGATTGCAATGTAATTTGGAAGTGAATTTTTGTTTCTACAGTTTTAGTAAAAGGTCACTGCAAGCTTATTTTATTGGTTTTATTTGTTGCAGCTTCTTGTCAGACAGTACTGTCTTTGCCAGTGGATTTTAATCTAGAGAAAATACTAGGTATGTCATGTAATATCTACATTTAATCATGAAAGTCTAAATAGAAAACTTGATTTTGTATTGTTTGCTGTTGTTTTTTTTTTGTCTTAAGAAATACTGAAAAACTAATGTGTGAATGAAAGTTTTAAGTATGTGTTGTAAATAGTTAATGCATGTTGCATGGGACATCTGACTTAAATTATATCATTTGAGTGTAGACATAAAGATAAAAGAGGAAGGATACTGAGGGCAATTGGAAATTGCTTAACAATTCTGAATGCACAAAAGGTAATTAGCAGAAGACACATCCCTCCATGCATGCCCCAAATAAAGCAATTATTTAACTTAGCAGAGCTGTTTGACTTAGATTGCTAGCCATGGGGCTTATAGTCCAACCTTGCCCTGAGCAAAGCTATGCTATAATTCTGTGCCTTTAATTTAACTGAAACCATGACAGTGATTAGAATGTGTGTGATGGCAAAAAAGCCATTATCGCTGAGTAGGAATACAGGAGTCCAAATTAACTGTCTGATTGCAACTGCTATATCAAGCAACTGCTGCCATCTTCTCAGGCAATAGAACTGGAAAGGCCTATTCTTACAGTTCAAATATGGGAATAGTGGGTATAACCAGCTCAGGTTCTTGGCTGCATGCTGGTATTCCAGTATTGAAGTACACAACCCTCATTAGGGGTCATCAAAATTACAGCAGAACCAGATCTGTTGCTTTGGTGTTTGATTTTAACAAATACTTCAATCAGTGAATAGTTAGTGAATTAATGAAAACTTTCTTCTCTTACAATAGATATGCAATTGAAAGACAAGGGCAAAAAATTAAAATAATCTAGTAACTCTCCGCATATTTTAATGGGTCTTTGCTAAGATCTGTGTACTCTTTTACTGTAAACTGCTAACTGCTTTGACTTTTTTCGAGTAGAATCTGGTTTGCCTTTGGGTATCAATCACCATGATCATCAAAACATATGGAAGACCTGAAAAAGGGTCTCCTCTTGCTTAGGTAGTATAGCAATTTCTTATTCACAACTCAAATGTGAAGAGTAATACAGTTTTGGAAGAAGGCTGGTAAGTAGATGCTAGCCATATTTTGTATAATTTTTTTAAGTGCAGACTTTAGTATTAAATGATGGTAGACAAAAGTGGAACCTTGGTAGGCAGGGTGGACTTCCTGTAATGATAAATGGTCCTTTGGAATAGGTGCCTAAATTAGATTAATTCCTTGCTGTATTGGTAAATTGGATTACATGTTTCAATTTTGTTATATATGCCTCCATAGTGGAAGATTTTTTTTTCCTTGCATTTTTATTGGAAATTACTTCTCCACATTTCTAGGTGAATATTTTAGAACTGATGAATTTGCAGATCAGTCTCCAGAAAATCTGAGCTCTTCATCGCTCAGAAGAAAACTGTTTTTAGAAGAGAATGGAAGTGTATCAGAGTGTTTATCCCCTTCTTTGCGTAGTCCATGTGGTAGTCAGCAACTTGGAGTGCTTTGTTCGATTGACATATCTCCAGTCCGATGCAGGAGCCCTCTGGAAACATCTAGTTCTGTAAGTTGCCTGTTTTGGGAGTTGGCTGGGATGTGACTTAGCTGGCACAAGAATAGTTCTTCATAGAATCATAGAATGGTTTTAGGTTGGAAGGGAGCTTGAAGATCTTCTAGTTCAAGCAAGCTGTACTGATTCCATGTTCCAAGAGACTTCACAAGAGGAACAACCATGTTTGTGATTAGCTACCACTGCTTTATGATAGAGGATTTATTTGTTTTTTTCAAATTCTAAATTCAGAAAAAAAATTATGTAGACAAAAAAAAGTTTTGAAAGAATATTACTGACTTTATTGTATCAAATTATTGTGTTGCGCTGCTGTTGTTTGGGGTAGAAGGAATTATGCTTTCATTTTGTGTTATGAAAAGGAAGCAGGAATTATTGCATACACAAAACTTGCTGAAACATGTTGAAACCTTTTTTATTCATAAAAAGTATATACAAAAAAAAGGCCTGTTTAAATCCACAAACTGCTGTCTAAAACACTAGTTGATATGAACAGGTGATATAATTTCCCTTATGCGTCATAAACTCATTTGTGGTACAAGAAATGACTTGTGGATCTTTGAATGCAGTGCTAAATATGCTTTTCTCTTTTCCATGGAGTGCAGATTTCAGATCAATTAACTGTTATTAGAACCCAGAACGATAAGTCTTTTTTTTCAGTTAAGTGAGATGAACTTATTCCCAGGTTGACATAGCACACCTATAGGTGTGGTTTCATCTGTTTGGTGGCTGAAGTTTTGGCTGTTTTTCCCTGTTTTGGCTTCTCATATTCTTAAATATAATGAGTATTATAGCCCTAGTTGGTATTATGTGACAGCTTTGAGACAATTGCTCTTCTCTTATGTGCAGGTTTAAAGTCCAAATGAAGAGTTGCAACTGGAATATTTAAGCTAAACTACTGATAGAGATTGTCATAGTACAAGATTGCTTTTTCTTTGCACTGCTATATTAAGGTTTTTAATTAGAAAACTTTTATATGTGCATATTGGTCAAAGTTGACCTGAAAATATGCTCTTTATTTTGTTTTGTGATTATAATTTTTTAATTATTATTTTTTTTATTAGTAGTAATTTTTTTTTTTTTTAACTGAAGGGTCAGTTTTCATCAAGCCCTATTCAGGGAGGTACAAGGGCTTATAGTCTGGGAAGTATAACCAGTCCCCCGTTTCCAGAGGGATCTCCTGCACATAATGGTTCTCCTACTTTTTCACCAATTGCTTTTCACATAAGACAGACACCGCTGTCAGGTATGGTTTCATGTATTCTTCTTTTTTGATGTATATATTTTGATTAAAAAAAATCCTGCTGCCTTCTTACTAGAACTTATTTCTGTTTGGAGACTAGCAGTGTCCTATGCTAAACATTTACTGTTTTAGCAGTGAAATATCTTAGTGATGTGAAACAGTGACATGTATCTGCTTGCAAAAATCAACTAGGAAAAGTGCTTTAGAGGAAGGAATTGAGACCTAATAGGAATTAAAAAAATTAAAAGGGTTAATCTAGTGTGAAGAGGGGTTTCAAAGCCATATGCTTGAACTAAGCAAGGTCACAATTGATTTGGCCCAACCTGAAGCATTTTAATTGGACAAAGAGTGTTTAGCTTGAGTTTTCAGATCATGTGATAGTCAAGATTATTTGAAATTAAACTGACTAGTGAAGAATCATAGAATGTTCTGGGTTGGAAAGGACCTTTAGAGGTCATCTAGTCCAACCACGCTGCAGTGAGCAGGGACATCTTCAACTAGATCAGGTTGTTCAATGCCCTCTCCAACCTGACCATGAATGTTTCCAGGGAGGGGGCACCTACCACCTCTCTGACCAACTTGTTCCAGTGTCTCATAGTCATTAATTTCTTCCTTATATTTTGCCTGACTTTCTTATATCTAATTGTGAAGAAATCACAATCATCTTGTGTTCTCATTGCTTTAGAAAATGTCAGTATTTCATGTTTCATCCATTGCGTGGGAAGGCTTAAGGGCATGTTTAATTCATTCTTTTTATCTGATTAGCCTGGTGGTATTTCAACACCATTATATGTGGACATAGCATAGGTGTTCACCCACTTGTTTGATTTTTCTTGAAAACTACTTTGCTATCCCTATTTTTTTTTAAATGCCTGTAAAATATTTAATTTGTATTTGTTCAGAAAAAAAAACCAAAAAAAAGCCACAGAAACATCTTTCGCTCATTTTCCTGTGGACACTGTGTGGTATTGGCATTTGAAAATGCAAGGCCTCTGGTACAGCAAATTGTCATAGGAAACAAAATTGGTGGTAAAAATGGGATACAACTTTACCTTTACCGTAATACTTTAAATGTCTTGGTATTCTTTGGCTTTGTGGTGGTGGTAGGTTTTGGGGGGGTTTTTTGGTTGTTTTACTTTTTTAAAAGGCCTTGAAGCCAAGAGACAGTGGTCAATGAAATACTGTATACTTGGCTATAATTATTCAAAGGACTTTAGGTCTTTGAGGATGATGACTTCAACTCCACCATCTAATAGAGTAACCTTGTTGTTTTTTACAGACCAAAGGCAATTTACATTTCGTTCTCCAGATATTCCTTCTTCCTCAAATAGAATGACACCCTCAAATACAAGAAGTCCTTATATAGATGGTTGTTCTCCAATTAAAAATTGTTCACCCATGAGGCTTGGAGCATGTCGAGGAACTGCACAGTATCAGACTTCTGTCATCAGAATACCAATTGCAGTTGAGAATCACAGTGAGGATGAGGAAGACAAGGAAAATGCTTCTCCAGCAGAAGCTCTGTTCCCAGAAGTGGATAAGGGAATAAACGTACGTCAGCAAGACAGTGATACTTTTGCACATGGTACACGTCTCGTTGTAGCAACTGTGTCTATTGCACCAGATCACACGGAAACTTGTCATCAAAGGTTGTCATCATTTCAGGCTATAGAAGGCTCAAAGGAAAATAATACTGTAGATATGGCTGATGCAGCTGAAGTGTCAGAGGAGAACACTTGGATAAAAGAAACAGTTGGCAACAGCAATGCACCAATGACCAGTTTTATGACAGGGATTACTTTCAGTATTGAAAACTCTCGCATGTGCATGTCACCTCTCGCAGAAAGCAGTGCACTTCCTTGTGACAGCAGTAGTATTCAGGTAAAAATCAAACTTTTTTGCTTCTCTGTAAAACTCAGCTCAACATATTAACTTCTAGTATATAAACCATTCTGGAAGTAATTGGTGGATCTTACTGGGTGTGATGTGTGTTGTATTGTGAATTTTCTTCCTTCCCCTCCCATCCCCTTTATCCTCTCTCAGTGAAGTCAGCATTTCTATGTTACCGTGTACAGTAACACATTTTACTCAACCCAAAATAATTCTGACAGGCCCATTCACAATTTGCTTTTAACTGATGGCAGCTGGTTTGTTGCATTATGTTCTGTAAATCAACTGCAAGGCATATGAGGTATGAGAATCTGAGGGGTTAATTTGCAAAAAATTTAAGCCCTGCTTCTTGATTCCAGGTGGACAGTGGTTATAATACACAGACATGTGGAAGCAGCATTATGGATTCTGCGGGGGCTGAAAACAGTTGCAGAGAAAATGATGTGAATACTAATGTGTTTCAGAATAAATCTCAGCTTCTAAGAACAAAGGTAGGAGTTAAATTGTGATACAAAAGTGATACACTTTCCATCTAAAGCGTTCATTCCTTGTTTTATTCCATTTCAGGGAGCTTGAGTGAGGGGAGATATTGTTAGGTGATAATAGCATGTTTAAAACAAAAACTAAATGCAGGACAAATATTGTAAAATGACAGTAAAATAATGTGTTCTATGAGAACAGCAAAGGATGTTTCAGAGGAAACTGAGGTTTTGAGGCTGCTCACGGCTGCTGATATATTGTTGTGGTTGCTGTTTGAGTTTTTTTTATTGCCAAGTTTTTAAATGTGGGCCCTCATAGAAGCATGTTTTCTGGGAAAAATTCTCTACCTCTTCCTTTCATAAACTAGCTTCAAGTTTTCTGGACCATACCTGGCACGCTGATTTGGTGGGAAACTTCGTGCTTGGGTACAGTCTTTTTAGTACAAGATCTTTGATGACCTATCAACAGAAGACAGTACATATCTGGCTCTTATCCTTGTGATTGATGGGAATGAGTTCTACTTCTTCCAGAGAATGGAAATGCTTATTTCTTTGGAGGAGAGAGTAAAGTTCATCTCCTCTTACTTGTTAATTATGGTCTTACAGTCATATAAACTTAATAGTTTATGGTCTACTATTTAGTGTCATTATAGTCTGAAGGGGAGACAATATTGACCAGTAGTACCAGAATATAAAATGACTCAAGCCCATTCAATCCTGCTGTATCTGACATGCTAATAGCCCCTCCTCTGCCAAGGTAAAAAGCAGATTGATGGTGCCTTGTAGACCATTGACATCACATTTTAAAGTCTCCTCCTTTAAGGGTGCCTTCACCGGAAGAATAGATGGATGTTTTGTTTTTAACTTCTAAAAATACCCATCTACTCTGAGGTCTTCCACCAGCCGTCCTCTTGGATGTGGATTATATGTGTGAATGTATTGATCAGAATGAGTTGTGTAATATCCAGTGTGTCCTAGAGACTCTCCAATGCCATGCAGCTCTCTTCTCCCTCTGCTAGTCTTTCGATTGCTAGACCCTGACTAATCCAAACTTTGCATTTTGGATTAGGATGTAAGTGTGGAGGCATTAAGAACTTCATTCACAACTGAGAACCCTCAGAAAATTCAAAGAAAAAAACACTGACGTTGCTCACTGAAATAATTCAGTATGGCTCATTCGGAGCATGTGATCTGAAAGGAGGTTCTAGCTGACAGCACGTCTCAAAGATTTGTGCAGAGAAAATATTCTTTTCATTTCAGAAGGGGAGAGCTGGGAGGCTAAGGTACTAACTGTAACTTGAAATTTTCAGATAGTAAGTTTGGATCATGTTTCTTTCAGGCATTATTTGTGAAAATGGTTTTAAAAATTAACTTTTCCTTGTTAACCTAGGAGTGTTCTGTTTTAAACCATAAGGACCATCAGTTGCTGAGAGCAAAATCTCCAGAGAAGCAATCCTGTTTCCAAAAAGCAAAAATACATAGTACAGTATTTGGTCAAAATGCAACTTGCAACATTTCTGCCTGGAAACATAAAAATGAAAATCAAGTTCAGGGATTTCACAAAAATGGTATGTAGTTTTCTGATGGAGAACTTCAGTTGTGTTAGCAAATAAATTTACATATATATGACCTCATTTACCTGGATTATACATACTTTTTTGCTTTTTTTAATGTGATTGTAATAAATTTGTGTATATTAAGGAAGTTTTTAAAAAACGTGGGGTTCTTCAGGTCTTAATAACAAACTTACTGGTATCATTAAGTGATCCTTTTGAAAATCAAGTCTGCTAGACTTGGTACAAAGAAACCATAGTGCTTTTTCAGAACTGTTTCATCTGAGGAGCCCTCTTTTGAAAGTTTGGACATTAACTTCAGCTATAAGAGGAGTATTTTAGACAGACTGAGCAAACGTAGGCTAACCTGCACAGGAGCCAATGTAACCGCAAAAACACCTACAATTTTAAGACACAACTCCTACAGGCATGAGTTTTTTCTTTGGGGAGAGAGAAAGGGAGTATTAGCTTTAGATTGCCTTTTCTCAGGTCAGATTAATCGTGTGGCTTCAGGAATACTAGCACTGGTACCAAGAAAGTTTACTGGGCAGACGTAAAATGCTGGGGCTGTGATGAGAGCAGGGCTGGGGAAGCAGGAGAGGGGAGAGTGTCTGTCAGTGTCAGCCTAAAGTAACAGTGATGAAACTCACCTGTGACTTTCACTAGGAAAGAATAAAACTAGAGTTCCAGAAATGGGTCTGTGGAATACGTGTATGTTTTATAGCAGAATGCAAACTGTTAAAATATAGGTGTTTTGATTTTAATACCAGGCTAGTCCTTTTAATTAAGATTTCCTTGTGAACAGCTGTATGAAAACTCCATTTCAGTTATGGAAATGACGTACTTTTCCACCATTTAAAAATAAAAGTTTAATTATGTTAGTAATGAAGTAAGGTGTACATCAGAAGAAGTCTCTTAGCAATGATCAGTTTTTTCCTCAGTTTGACAGGAATGGAAGGACAGGTGATGCATATCTCTTTATAGGAAAATAGCATAATCTCTTCCCACTACAGTTCTTACTCTTAAAACTGTTTATCAGTTAGCTTTCCATGTACTTAAGATTGGTTACTTTTAAATTACAGTGTTGTTACTTTAGTAGTTGTATTAGTACTCATTTTGAAGTTGGTCACTTGACTCCACCAGTGTCTCCTCAGAACCCTTGTGTCCAAATCGATGCTCTGATACCCTTTTAAAGGAACATACGAAGCTGCAATAAGGTTAATTTCTCTGGGTACATCCGTAAGAGAATGGTGCAGCATCCCTTCTGTTAAAGTAAACCATTACACTTTTACTTCCCTCTTATGTTTAATTCCAAGTACTATTATGTTGCTTACTTAAATTACCAAAATATTTAGATAAGCATTTAAAAATATACTTAACTTTTGCACGCCACTTACTGCAAAAAATACTAATATAAACAAAGTCTTGATACTTCAAACAAAACCATCGATGAACAAAAGTGATGGAATGAGGAGGGTCTGGAAGCCCAGAACTCCCTTTGCCTAGTCAAATCAGATGTGGATAAATTTGATTGGATTTGTTTAAAAGAACCTTCTGAAATTTTAAAATGTGAATGGAGAAAAAAACAAATCCATATGGTCTCATCTTCTAGCTGTAGGTGACCAAGAGGGGAAGAAGGGTAAGGGAAATTCTGGTATTTCAGAGCTCTGTGTTTGTAGAGCTCTGAAATAAACTTCCTTGGATTAATCAAGTCCATTGCAGTATGTGCTCCAGGTGAAGCAGTCTTGCTGTCTTTTCATAGCAAGCATATCTAGTTCCAGAATACTGGATAGAGTTCTGCTTCCTATTCTATTCCACAACCCAAGAAGGGCTTGTACCAAAGTGATAGACTCTATTGGCACAATAAGCTTGAAACAGTTGGTCAGACCTAAATTTGAAGGCAACTGACAAGATTTTTCAAAAATCTCTAAAGGGAAGATATGAATAGAACCGGCTGAGCATGAAAAAGCAATTAATGCATTCGACCTGAGGATTCTGTGCAAGTATTTGAATAGGACACTTGAAATATTTTCATTAATAATTAATTCATCAGTGAAGGCTGTCTGAAATATATACTTAAAAGAAAAAACTTCTGTGCCATAAACGAAGCATATTTTGGCTTTATTTGTCACATTGCAAAAATAATAATTAAAAACATTGCTTTAGATTTCTAACCAGCAAACACGACATGCGTTATTTTTACTCATATAGCAATTTAATCAGTATTTCTCTAACACGTATCAGATTGCCTGTAATTGAACCTAATGTTCCAAATTATCTATTTCATTATCTCGAAGCACGGCCCTACTAAAAGCTGGAAGGACACTAAAATCATAACTTTCAGGGGATGAATTGTGTTAAAAGTAGAGAATGAACTTACAACTTCTGGAAAATCAATTTACTGAATAGGAACTTCAAAATGATCTTTAGCATTAGCTTGTAAAGTTTGTAGCTCGAAAGCAAGACAACTTGTCTGAGATTTAGAAGTTATTTATGACCTTGTGTCTTTACCGTTTCTTATGATAATCCTCTTTAACAGTAATCAATTGAAAGACTGAATTTCAGATTTCTGGACTGTACGAAGGATTTATTTTTGCAAATGTGATTACTAGAAATAGTACTAATATTGAAAGGGGAAGATGAAAAGAAGCAGGGTGGGCCAAGTTATGATCTGTTTCTGAACTGTTTGGTGTGGTATGCATAATTAAGATTTGTTTTTATTTTTAAATTATTTTTTTATTCTTTATAATGGTATGCTTAATGATCAGAGGCTTTCAAAATATTAATGCATTTTAAAAAATCAATCACTAGAATGTTTACTTGTACCCTGTGTAAGCATTTTCTTGAAGGGGGAACTAACAGCAGAAATGGGTGAATGTGAGAAGCAATTGAAGATCCCCCAACTAAATTGCCTGTATTGTCTGTCCTGTGTTGTAGTCCTCAATTAGATGAGAATTATTTATTTTATGGAAATCTGTGTTTTTATGTTTGTATAATTGTTTTGTAGGAGAAATGTATTGTGCAAATTATTGTGGAAGTCATTTGACCATTCTGTTTCTCTAGTTGAACTTCACGCATTGGTTGGCACACATTGCACAAAAGGGTCGTTGTTTACATTAAATTAACTTCAGTAGTTTGAATGAGTTTTTTTCACACATAAAACTGTAAATTGAGTATTGAAACAGAATAAAGACATCTCTTACTTACCTAGCTTGTGTTTGAGGGTTTTTTTTTGCTATTATTTGCATCATCTTTCATTTGAGTGCTGGCTACACCTCATGTATGTATATAGTGTGGGGGTGAGTGGCCTTGAGGCACACAGGAAGGTGATCCAGCAAGGAGCTTGGCAAGCTTTTGCCTCATACATACAGTTAAAAAATGGGCTCAGTTACTATAATTTATGGTGCTGAATTAGAAATGTAGCACCAGTGTTCTGTACAGCTTTTTTGAACCATATAAACCTTAAAACATCTCATTCACGGGGGTTGGGATTTTCTGTTGCAATTAGTTAAATGTGTTAATTGTCTCCTTTTATAAAATGTACTTTATAAATGTGATCCAATCCTTTAATGATAATGACAGTGTACAGGGAGATGAGTAAATATGGCCAAGTGACAACCATGTATTGATCAACTGTGACCCACTCATTGATTTACCCAAGGAAACCACTGAGGAGTAAGTGACCAAAACAGAAGTTCATGAGGTGTAACTCTTAAACGCTGGCTGAGGAACACTTGCAGTATGTGGGATTGCAGTTTCTTGGCTTTGAGAGCTAGGAATTGGCATAAGCAGAACCAGTCTATGAAAACTACTATAATCCCAGGCACTTTAGAGGATAGTTTCGGTGAAATGAACTTGCAGAATTCTAGTTACCAGCTCAAAGAAAGCTTGATCTGTCTCATCCCTGTGGTGGGAGTTCAGCATCAAGTCTAGGAGCACACTTAAAATGGCTTCAGTCCTCACAGCACACAAAACATGCTTATTGGCTGCATAGTCAGGTGATGGAGCTTGAATATGACAATGCAGTTTAATGCATAGAAGAGGATTTTTTTTTTTTTTTGAGAAGTCCAATTAACTAGTGAGTAGCTTACCAGAATCTTGGCAACACAAGCTAGTATTATCAGTGCAAAACTTGTAACTTGTGGATATTTGGGCAACAAAAATACTAGGTTTCCAGCCTTTTTTAAGGTAGTTCATCAGAGGCTAAGCCATGATTTTAAACTGCTTTAAGGTCTACGACAAAGACTAATGCACTTCCATGATATGGCTTGTCTCTCTGTGTATTGTGTGCATAAATACACACCACTAGTCTGACATGAAAGACCTGTCCCAGAAAGAAGTGTGCTCATGTGGAATTTAACTTTCAAAAGTAAATTCTGTCAGCACTTGAAGACTACTAACCAACACAAATTTCAGTTCTGAGGAGCTAAAGAGAATGCACTGAAGAGACTTAACTTTTGTCAGGCTCTTTAATGGCCTTAAGGCTGTTAAAAAATAACCCAAACAACAAACAAAACAAATACAACAACTCTTCCTTCACTTTTTGCAGAAATTTATTTTCATGTACAAGATGAAACTGTAGACATACTTTAAAACTCTTGTTCCCTTGCGTACATGTATTTGTAAAAACATTTTTAAAAAGCCAGTTTTACAAATTATTAAAATGTGTATTAAAAGTAAACAAAACTTGTTTCTAGCATTTTGCCCATAGGGAAAAAAAATATGTAAATACAATTAATCCATGTGTGACTTTATTAACTTCTATAACCAACTATTTTTGTAGCTTCTTTTTCTTCTTCTCTGGTTCATTGTTGCTTATCTCTGTAGACAGATTTGCAGACACATCACTTCCTAGTATCTACAGTAAGAAAAATAATTCAGAACATATTAACTCAATTTTAGCTTATCCTTGTCTGATAAAATGGAGTTTACTTGTCCACATCTTTTACAAACACTGTACCAACATCAGAAAATTCTGTAAGCAGTCATCTAAAAAAAGCTGTACCATCATATATACTCAACCTAAGTAAAAGCTGGGAAAAATCTAAGGAAAATCCAAGCAGCAGCAGGACCCCTCCTGACTAAATTGCCAGCAGTTCTGTTGCACCAGATTGTATGTGCCACCTTCTTAGTTGTTTGCCATCTGTTATCAAGTGACTAGAAGGCAGGGGGGACAATTGAGAGAGGTGAGAAGGGGTCAACGTAACAGATTTCACTTTGCTTTTAAAACAATTGCCACTGCAGTGTTTTCTGAAGTGCTGCTCCTGGCAGGCAGAGGCCCTGGCAGGCTCTGGATGCAGCATAGCAAGAAAACATTTAGCTTTGGTAGAAACTGGAAAAACTTTGGAATTGAGTTGAAACTACTTCTAAAGCCAGGAAGAAGAAGAATGGAGCAAAGCTTGTATGCTTACAGAGAATTATTGTCTTTGAGGAAAGAGGTCATCAAGAAGTGTGCTATGGCTCCTTTGAGAATATGGAAATGAGTGGCATTTAAGGAGAGAAAAGTGAAGCAAGTGTAGATGAAATAAAGTTCATTTAAGTAGGGTTCTTAAGCTGGACCAAGACTAGACATGTATGCTGCTCTATACTTCAGTCCATGGGCAAACTGTAATGTCTGGTTATTGAAAGTAATGGGCATTTCAGATGCCCAGTGCAAGGATGCTGATCACTAGGAATTTGATACCAGGTTATAAATTATGTGAAAGTGACAACAGTGTATCGGTAGTGGAGTAATTTAATTGTATTAGAGTAACGCAGGCACCTGTACTGGAATACATCCTACTGCCGTAAGCTGAAGGCTGGTTTTGGTCAGTAAATTAGGATGGCAACCACTATGACACGCTATAGAACATCATGAGAACAAGGTAACAACAAATGACCTTCAGTGAGTAATGTCACAAGACAGTCTATGTTTCTAGGTGTCATAAAGGCCTGTTTCTTGGAGCAACTAATCAAAGTATCCTTTAAAAAGGAGGAAGCAACTTTTGCCTGAGGACTGCACAGAACCATCCCCGTAATTCTTATTTCAGTGTACTTGCTGAAGACGCATCATCACAGTAAAAGCAATCCAAACTTAAAATGCATTACAAGTAATTGCTGAAGAATTTATTAAAGAGGTTTGCAAAAAGGTAAAATGCTAACAGTAATGAGATGGAATTTAAAAAAAAGCATTAGACTTGGAGTAAGAATATGTTATTCATCAACAGAATTTCAAGAAAACAGAAGCAGAGGAGACCTGGTCATGTGTGATATGGAGAAGGCTGAGATACTTAATGACTTTTTTGTATCAGTCTTCATCAGCCAAGGGCTCTGGCCACATCACCCAGGTTGCAGAAGGCCAAGGCAGGGACTGCAAGGAAGATTCTGCCTACTGTAGAAGAGCAACTGATGTCATCCACTTGGACTTGTGCAAAGTATTAGACACTGTCCTGCACGACCTCCTGGTCTCTAAATTGGAAAGATACGGATTTGATGGATGGACCACTCAGTGGATAAGGAATTGGCTGGATGGTCACATTTAAAAAGCTGTGGTCAACACCTTGATGTCCAAATGAAGACCAGTGACAAATGGCATTCAAGGGTCAGTACTTGCACTGGTGCTGTTTAACATCTTTGTCAGTGACATGGGCAGTGGCATTGTGTTCACCCCCATTAAGTTTGCTGATGACACTAGGATGTGGGGCAAGGTCGACATGCTGGAGAGAAGAGATGCCATCCAGAGGCACCTGGACAGGGTTGAGTGGTGGGCCCATGCCAAGCTCATGAAGTTTAATATGGCCAAGTGCAAGGTCCTTCACCTGGGTCAGGGCAATCTCAAGCACAAATACAGGTTGGGTGAAGAATGGACTGATAACAGCCTTGAGGAGAAGGACCTGGGGAGGGTAGTAGATGAGAAGCTCAGCGTGGGCCAGCAATGTGTGGTTGCAGTCCAGAAAGCCCACTGTCTCCTGGGCTGCATCAAAATAAGCATGGCTGGCCAGGAGGCCAAGGGAGGTGATTCTCCCCCTTTATTCAGCTCCCATGAGAGCCCACCTGGAGTACTGTGTCCAGTTCTGGAGCCTCCAACACAAGAAGGATATGGAGCTGTTGAAGCAAGTCCAGAGAAGGGATATGAAAATTATCTGGGGGCTGGCTGGAGCACCTCTCCCATGAGGACAGGCTGAGAGAGTTGGGGCTGTTCAGAGAGAGAGAAGGCTCCAGGGGGATCTCACAGCAGTCTTCCAGTACCAAAAGGGGCTACAGGGAAAGCTGTGGAGGGACTTTGTGTAAGGGTATGTAGTGAGACAAGGGTAATGGATTAAAACTGGAAGAGGGTCAATTTAGGTTAGACATTATGAAGAAATTCTTTACTGAGAGGGTGGTAAGACAGTGGCACAGGTTGCCCAGGGAAGCTGTGGATGCTCTCTCCCTAGAAGCATTCAGGGGCCAGGCTGGACAGGGCTTTGAGTAACCTTGTCTAGTGTGACATGTCCCTGCCCATGCATGGAGGTTGGAACTAGATGATCTTCTAGGTCTCTTCAAACCTAAACCACTCTATGATTCTATGGTTTTGGATTGACCAGTATGGCCATTCCTGTATCAAGGAATAAACTAAAATTACAGCATTGGCTTTGCTATAGGAAAAGGACTAACAGAAATTAGTACTAGGAGAGAATGGGAGGAAAAAAACAAGCTGACATTAGCATTACTTTGTGTCCATTTTAAATTACCCCAAGTCTGTCCCCTCAGGACTAGAGTCACTGCAACAAAAGTGTTCCTGATCATGGCCACAAGAGCAGCTCTAACAAACACTACTTCATGACCCCAAGCTGTGGGCAGCTCAGTGTGTTAATATGCAGCAGGATACAGGGTTTCTTTCAACTACAGACTTCATTATCTACTCCCACTCTTTGAAACCATAAGGATTGTCTTCCACTCAATATTATTAACAGTTCAAAGATCAGAATATTTACATATGTTTGGAAACATGATTTCTCAGAAAGAAGAAATAATGATTTTGACTGTATAAACAAGGAATTCTTGCTTATTTTGGGTTTTCTTTTTCCTCCAGGATTACTGACACTCAATTACTCCAAGCATCTCTTTACCAAAAGAATAATGTATAACTTAATGAAAGCACACAATTGTGTAATGGCACATAAAATACTCAGCAGGCCTGAAGTGTGAGCCCAGCTGAAAACCTCAACGTCCCAGAAGCACTAGAAGCTAGAATTGAAAAGTCTTAAGACCAGAGACACAATTTTTAGGACATTATAGTTCTTACAACACTTACCAAGAGAGAATTTTTACATTGTAGAAGCTGTAAGAAAGGACTGTCATTTACAGCCAGCAATTACACAGTTTTCTTTGGAACTACCCATCACATTTACACCCTAATTTCCTGAAGCAAAAATAAAATTCTGCTGAATTTTGGCAGATTTTCAAAAAGGAAGGAGATCTGATTACAGAACCATGAAATTCAAAAGATATTACTTCAGCAAATCATCATCTTTCCCATCAGTGAAAATATCCCTGGTGGGCCCAAAAGGGAAATTTAACTTAGAGCCCTTTACTCTTCTCAACAGCCCATGAAAGCAGACCCGTGTTTTACTAAGATATGAAGCAATCACTACAATCTGCTCCTAGGCAATTTTTTTCTTTGAGGTTAAATTTCAGTTTTACCTTATGCAGATTTTCTTAAGATTACTGAAGGATAATATGATTCTGTGAATCACAAATCTTGTGCCTTACCTTTGGTTCTACCAACACCATCCGAATTTTCTGATGTTGAATGTTGGATGCATCTAACATAATGTTCACTTTAACTTTATCAAATACATGTAATGTTGTGTCTTCCACAGTAAGTGATGGTACCTGAAAGTTCAGACTTTGTATAAATACTCACTGCTTACAGTGCCTTACATTTTCATACAAATTAATGTTAATAATTTGCTGCAAAAACATTTCATGTTAATAAAAATGAATACAAATTACTGTCTTGAATGTTCTGTGTCATAATACATCTGGTTTGCTGTCTTGCTCCAGTCAGGACAATGGCATATACATTTTTGTGGTATTTACTCAGACAATTAGCTTTTAGTAGTATCTATTACAGAAACCAATTCCTGTCTGTACCTGTTTATTTAGACTTTAAAAGACCACAACAGCACTACTACTACCACAGATTAATAAACTTGCATTTAGAAAAGCCTCTCTTACCCTTCTAAATCTAACTAGAAGAGAGTTGTTCTGCTCAGTTACCAAATTTAAAAAAAAAAAAGGTATTTAAGAAGAAATATTATAAAACATACCTCATTGTTGTAATCCAGTCTTGGTGTTGGTTTACCTTTTTCTTCAAAGAAGACTGTTCCCTCTAACCCATACTTGGGAATCAGAACCACAACTGCATTTTTTCTTACAAACAATACATATGCATCTTCATTTACTACTCCTTTGTTTTTGAAGAAGAGCTGTAACAAGAGCAGAATGCATGAATGAGAATAAAAGCACTAGAATATTCTCTTTTGGATCACAAATACACTGGCTTAAAAAAATAACATTCAAACATGTACCTATACTTAGATTTTTTACAAAGCACAATGCAATATTCCCTCCCTTCCTTACACATCAACAGGAATTGTCCGTAGTTAATCCTCCCATCTCAGGACTACTCACCTGCGTATGAAATGCAACAGACGCTCTCTGTGCGTATTGAGACATTTTATGTCGGTAGTTGAGGTTTTTACAGATATCAGCCAGTTTATGTTTATCTGTAAGTTCGGGGTATGTACTGTCTGCTCCTATGGCCACTGCCAAAAGTCGATGTACTATAATGTCAGCATACCTGCAAAGATGAGGTTAAATGATCCGTGACATATCAAAGCATACTTTTAATTGCAAGTTTCTGAATAAAATTTTGGTTTTATAAATCTTACAGATCTAAAAGGTTTTGTAATCATGACGGTCTGGTGATAACTCACTGTATTAACTCAAGATCACTCTATTAGCTGACCCATGATACACTTTAGAGAGCCAGAATGAACTGTGCTGTTTTCTAAGAAAAATTCTACCAATACAGTCTGTATTCCTGAATGTTTACAAAGAAACCAAGTGATTTTTTTGGAGTAAAGAATGATGTTTCATCATGGCCGCTTAAGACACTTGTTCTTCCCTTTCCCATGAACTAGGCAAATTTAGTTTAAAAGGTATCTGAATGCCATTGATTTGCAAAAAGCATCATCACACTTGAATTTCTTGGTACATAACTTTAACCAGAACTTCACCCAGAAGTTTTCAATAAATCTGCTAGAAACTAAAATTTACAATTAGATCTCCTAGAAGCTCCACAACTTATCCACACAAATGCACAGGAATTCCACCTGGAAGACACTTAACTTGAAATGTTTCTAAGGAGCAAAATATGACTATTCTTTTCCTCAGATGCCTCTCAGTTAACAGAAAAAAAAGTCCTCATTTTCCAAGAGGAGCTTTACAATTTCATTACAATGTAACAACTACAGTAGCAAGTTTCAAATTAGCAATGGTTTCATATGTACAGTCTCCTCAAAACTTAAATTCAACTTCCACCTGAAAAATGACTGTCTAAACTCTGCCTCAGTCCTCAATTGACTTAGATGATGTTAACTGATCCCAAAGTGCATTTCTATGCCAGAGATATGCATTAGGGATGTATTTATCTTTATTTTCATGAGCCTTAAAAAAAAAAAAAAGTATTAGACCTTAGGAATCATAGACAGTGAACCTAGGAGCCCACATGAAGGATCACCATTTAAAGCCACTGCTGTTTCAACTGACATCTAAAGCTGAACACACACTATTTTGTTTTAAATGGACAACAGCACAATTTAGAGTTTCTTTACAAACAATCACTTCTCTTTATTCTCTGAAACATTCATAAAATATAGGTACCTTCTAATAGGTGAGGTAAAGTGGGTATAAATAGGTGAGGCTAAACCATAGTGATGAAAATCATTATCCATTCCAGAGCAGAAATAAACAGCTTGCATCATGCAGCGAGTGGCCAGAATTCTCAACAGTGTATTTAGATAGGGGAATGTAGGAGATTCAGCTCTGTCTAACGATTCAGCTAAAGCCTTTGCTGAATCTGTCTTTATTTCCAAATTCTGGAGGGAGGGAAGAAAAAAATTAAGAAAAGGTCAGGTATTACTAGCAAATATTAACAGGGTATAAGCAGAAATGTAACAGCAACATCCATGCTCATCTTAGCCACTGGCTCAGGTATCACACCTAAAAACCTAACGGAATGGACTGGCTTTGGGCTTATCTATTAATCTTACACTGATAGAATTTGGGAGTTTCTCTCTTGCCCCTAGGAAAAAAAAGAGTGAATGGGGGGAAAAAAAAGGAAATATGAATGCACATCACGAGGTCTAGCAAGACAGAAGTTTAGGTCAAATAAAAGATCCTGAAACTGGAAAAGTAATTTTTCAGTCCAGACCTGTTAGTTAAATCAGACTTGATTAGGCTAAGTTAACATCTAGCTGATCTAAGGAGAGAATGGCAAGTATAAACACATGGACACAGTCTCTCTTAAAAGTCAGGAAGTAAGAAATGTTATTTGCTGTGACTGACCAATTTTTAAGTACATCAATTCCGTATGTGATCTGAAGCCAAAAATTGGCTCAACGATCACATATGACTTGGAAGAGGAGAAACATTCACAGCACACAGGTGTTAAAATACAAAAGACTTCAAGAATGATTTGTCTTCTTTACCTAAGACTTTAAAAAGCCCAAGATTCTTCCTTTCATCTCAAGCTACAGTTAGCTTGCTTCAAGTATTGCACTTTTAAAACACTGCTTTCCAACCCTTACTCTTGGGCAAGTGGTCAACCAGAGAGAAAACACAGCTTTTTTATAACAAATTCACTTCATTAGCATGGCAAAACTTACCTTGGACTTGGCAGCCTTGACAAGGATGTCATAATTTGATGGTGGAGGAGCAGGGTGTTTCCTGAGCAAGGCAAACTCTGGGAACTCATCGTAAATTTTTTGTGCTACGGAGACATTGGCAAGCAACATGAACTCTTCAACCATGGAATTTGTTTCTCTATGAACATAAAATATTTTATATTGTTAGAAAAGCATTGCATTATATATTTGCGTTGAATGCCTAATGAAGAAATATTCCACCATCCTAGCAATATTAGATTAATATTAACCTAGTATTTTTGAACATTTATACAATTAGGCAAATGTTTTTAACACTGAAAACATTTAATCAAAGTTTCAAGTACTGAGTCAGAAAACAAAACAAAGTACAATTTTCTAAAATAGCAAATTATATTAAAGAAAAATGCTCTTTAAAACATCCAAAAAGACCAACAGGTAAGCCTCTTGATTTTTTCCTAAGAGTACTGTTGAAATATTGTGTATGAGGTTTGAAAGCACCATGTTGTACACCATAATGTCATGACAGTAAACTAAGTGTAGATTTTAGCGCAGAAAATAAGTAGTAGTATGGAAGTATTTAGCTTCAGTAATTAAGGCAGTAGCTCCATTTCTAGAACTCCTCAGTAAGACTGTCTGTATCACGGCACATGTGTAATTAGTGCTCTGTTGTTTTTAAGCTTTCAGTCATCCATAACTCCAAGTTCTACTTTCTCTTCTGCATTAATACCCATAGAAAAGCATCACAGAGAAGCCAGAGAATTTGAACCTCAGTGCTCCATTAAATCGGTAGTGAAGACTTGAGTTTGTATATGAAGCCTACAGTTGAAAACTTGCTTCATAAATTGCACAATAAAATACAGAGGAATTATCTTTCCCAGGATCAGCTGGCCCAGAGAAGCTGCAGATGCCCCAGCTATAGAAGCATTCAAGATCAAGTTGGACGGGGCTTTGAGCAACTTTATCTAGTGAAAGATGTGCTAGCCCATGGCAGGGGACTTTGGATTAGATTACCTTTGTAGGTCCCTTCCAAGCCAAACTATTATATTTGTCTATGATTGCCCTGCACTATCATAGGAACTTTGTATATTATTAACTAAATGATGCTACTTAAACATGCCTTTAATTCCATCCCTGCCCCGAATTAATTAATGGAAGAAAATAAAGAGCATACTTGAGCTCCTTAGTCTGGAGATCAATAGGATCATGAGTTTCACTGTCCATGTGAAAACGAACTTCTGGTGAGGAAAGTGTCAAGGCTCTGGAAGACAGTAAGCGGGATTTAATGAACTAAAGGGAGCAGATACAGCAGCTGAGTTGCAAGCCTGTACACAACATCTGGGTTACCATGAAACTGTAATTTGAAACTAGCAGAAATTAAACAACATTGTGGAATTAATGCTCAAATTATCAGAAGTTATGATGCTGACACACATCACTATTAGATCCTAAAACTGCAAATACTATTCCTCTGATTGTGTTTTTATAATGACTGTAGGAGATCTCTATCAATTGATACTGTGAAAAAAAAGTTAACATCCTGAGTTTATAATTTTGGGGAAACAAAGGCATTTTTATGCAAATCAAAATGGCAAAATACTTCTCTTTCAAAAGATTTTCACTGGAAAAATGGAAACAGGACTATTATACAGTTTGACAGCAAAAAATAGGGAGAAAAAAATACAAGGAAAAAAGTAAAAGGCAGGCTGCACATTTTACCCATTATCAATTCTTTTCTTCTTCAGAATTTTTGCTAATTTGTTTAGTCCACGTAGGCTGGTAGTAATATCATCATTCATAGTTGCTGAATCAATTCTCATTTGTGCCTCAGCGTATGTAAGAGAAGCCTGGAAGAGGTTAAAAAATAAAAAAGATATCACAATACATAATTGAATACTGAAAAGAAAAACATAGCTGTGTCTTGAAGAAACTGCAGTTTGCTGTCAGAGCTGGTTCACAATAATAAAGCTTTACATTCAACACCTAAATGTGTATCATTCTCAAAGAATAATGGACAAAACAGGACAGACCTATGCAAGATATACCAGGCATTTACAGTGGTTTTTTATGCTCATGACAGATACATTTCACACATTAGAGGCCTAGGTTTCAGAAATACATTAAACACCTACAGAGTCCATTGAAATTAACTGATAATTCTGACTAGCTGGTATATACCAACCATGTCCAGCATATTTATCAGTATGTTTACACTTTTCACAATGAAATATCACAAAGTAACCACAGAAAAAACACTGCAGCCTTAAAGGTTTAAAAGAACATGACAGAATTAAACATTTTGTTTACTTTAAGCATTTACGCATCATTTTCTAAGAAAACATAAAACATTAAACAGAAAGAAAACTTTAATATCAAGTCTGTTGATCACTGTTTTTATAAAAAGGTCTCTAGCTTTTTTTTGTAAGTATAATAATACTTATGTGACTAACCTTGGAATTAATAACACTTTTAGTAAATCTAGTTTTTAGAATTTCAGCCTTCTGGTTCATCTCCCATATACATGAAAATGCAAGCCTATGAGGGAAAGAAGGGGAAAATCTATTAAAATCTGTATATAAACACCTGGACTTACATGTTAGAACCAAAGTATGGATCATATACATATACCTGTCCACATTAGATCTCAGGGAACATAAATTGGAACTAAGTAACTCTGGAACCATATCAATCCTCTGCAAAGTAAAGAATAAAAGTAATGATTAGTTACAAGTATGCATTTCATTTCCTGATTTTTAATATACGAAAAGCTTGGAAATAACTCCTTCATTTTTTTGCTAAGAAGAGTAAGATTTCTGAAAGAAAAGTAAGCCAATTCAGAGGAAATTTTATCCAAGATCCATTTTAATTATCAGGTTTTAAGTAACTGATTATTTCTGAAAAGAAACTGTGGTCTGTGAGATATAAGTTAAAATAAACAGGACTAAGTGTACAGTTGTAATGGATACAAATTATAGGAAAAAACCAGAGATTTAGATATCACGAGAAAAAACAATGAAAAACACAAAACCAGGCCACTTCAGCAATTTCAGTTCAATATTAAAGACAGTAGTCCAGCTTCAGAACTACATGCTATTAATGCTTCATCAGGAGTTGAAAGGATATTCTACAGATAATAAATTTTAAAAGAAAAAAAAAAAAAAATCTCCCTCTTGCTGTGTAGGTTAAAAGAAAAAAGCACCTTCATTTTCATAGTCTGGGGCAAATTAGCTGCAGCCCAAAGGAGTCTACTTCCCTCCCCCCACTTTGTTTAGAGATAATGTCTCTACTCCCAAGAATTAACAGAGGAAAGCAATGAAAAATCCAACCACTTAATTGTACAAAAAGTTTTTTATATAGGAAGCAATTACTTTTTCACACAGATATACTGTTGTTCCTCTTTTTGCTGACTCCTCATCCAAAGCATTTCCTGGGCGAATAAAATGACTGACATCTGCAATATGTACACCAACCTAAAAACCAAGCATCACATTATGCGTCTTACAAAAGAGAAATAGTTTTCAGCACAAAAGAAGCTTTCCCAAGTTTTTATTTACAACCCGATTTACGTATTCCCAGTTCCCTTTAGCAGCTCCTATATTTAGTAATAGAAATAGTTTAAAACTATTATGCAGATATTTAAAAAATGAATAGTTGCAGCAATTATGCAAAGTAAGGTCATGCATACATTTAGTGCAAATTTACATGTATTACCAATGAAACTTTTCTTGACTGGGGGCTCAAATAACCTCTTGGGTTTTTTTGAAAGCCCACTGCAATTTGGTTTTGTTTTTCTGTTTGATAGACCTCCCATTCTGACACACTGCCATTACAATTAAAAATTACTTTATAATAAAGAACACCTGACTAAGTTAGGTATAAAGTGGTTAGAGAGCTGCTCTTAAGCCTGTAGTTTTTTAATCCTTTTCGTTGTTTTTTTTTTAATAATCATCCCTTAGGCATTACAGAAGCAGCTTCACTTTTTCTACCAATAATTGCTTACCCTAGCTGTAGACATCCATGTTTATACTTAAGAATACAGGAAAAAAATTCTATGTTGATTTCCCATGCAAAATTAGCAGAAAGCAGGGTGAATTTAGGAGACATTGACACTGATATAACACAAGGCAACTCCCTTTCTTTATTACTATCTCGCAGTTGTGCAAATACCATTAATCTCTTTTACACAAGATCTAGAGCTTTGTTCATATCATTTACTATTACGAGTACTGAACTGTTCATAAAATAAAGGAAGAAATAAGTAAATAAATAAGTGGCTGGATAAAAAAAAAAAAATAATACCTCTATATTTCCATTTTCTGTTTCTCTACAATGTAATGCGTCATCAATATCTGTACAGCCAGGAGGATCAACACTACACACACACAGATGCCTTAAGTCCTCCCTGCATTTCATATCCTGAAATCGAAAATAAATAAATGGTTTTCAAGAGTGTGTTCATTATCAAAGTAAAAATGGTAATTTGCATAGCATTTTCCAAAGCAATCAAGTATTTTCAGAGTGGTTTGTTCGGGTTTTTTTCAGACAAGATTCGCCATAGTATTTATTTACAAGGTCAAAACAGATAAGCAGAAACTACAGTGACAGAAAAACTAAGACAGCAGATGAAGAAGTACTGAAAATTATTCTGTTTTACTGCAAACAGGAAGAGAAATTGGGTAAACCCACCATCTTTTCATTATTTCAGACCAAGAATCAAGACCTTTTAAAGTGAAATTTCATCTTATGTCCAGCTGGACAAATTATTTAAGACGTGACTGCTCTCAACTAACTTAAGCTTTCTAAGGCTTAGATGTCTAGACAGTTGAAAAGAACTGCACAATTTGGAAGTATCTACCGTTGTATGATGGCCACAAAAACTGACTTTTAGATAGCAAATTTACACAAAGATTCCTCCTTCCATTTCCATGATCAAAAGAAAAAGGAATAGGTAATAAATTATCATAAAAACAGCCTACCTCAAAAAAATTAAACTCCACAAACAGCCAAGCAAAAACACACAGCCCAACCCAAACCAAAACCATGTTGTGCTTAATTTGTTTCCTGATGACATTTTTTCATACATTCTAAAGCAACCATTTCCTATGTTTATGCTACTAGGATAACCTGAAATTCACTGACGGCATTCAAAAGAACAATTCTACAAAAGCAATTTATTTAATTACTGGATTATAGCACGGTAAGTTAAAGTCTCCTCAGATTATCTCAGTGGTCACACAGGCTGTGAGTTTCTGTTACAAAGCTATTCAGCAAGATGAAAAATTCTGAGGGATGAGCTTTACAAAGCACAAAACTTGCAGAGGCCTTGTTTCCATAGGAAATCCGGCTGGAAGTCCACCTGAAGACAAAATGGGTTCAGACAACATTTCTCTATTTTTGGTGCACTGGGATAGACAAGACTGACACAGTCTGAATTGAAGGAGAAGGCAAAATAATTACTAGAATAATTTAATAATTATTACCTGTTCTGTAATGCTCCATGGCATTTTTGGGAGGAAACTAAGGACATTCTGGGAAAAAGGCTGATGTGGGACATCATGTTCAAGCAGAAGAACTTCTGTCTCTGTCTCTTTATCACCAGCACTTCCCAAGTTCTTTACAAAATGACCCTGAGAAACAATTTACATAAACAAATAAAGGCACACACATACACATCCAGCACTGCTATTTCCTCAAAAAAAATAACCATTTGAGACCATTATCTCCTAGGTTATTAGTATATTAAAATACATAGGAGTAATTTCTCCTTCTTAGTTAACTTTCTCATCTTTAAGAGAGAAATTTAATTTCAAACATTTAATTGGTTCATTCAGTCTTGACTTTGTACATCCCCTTCTTTTTCTCAAATAGCATTACATTCTCCGGATTTAAGACTGCAAAACTTGTAAATGTGGCAATTCAGTTTTGCAGGAAAGAAAAAACATAGCTGTACAAGCAGTAAAACCTATAAGGTCCAATTTCTCTATGAGTTTACGCAATGTCACACACCCCAGTCCCTAATAACATTAACTCTAATTCCTCACACATCTTATCCTCTGAAAAGACAGAGGTTCAGGAAAAAACATTTAAACTTACATTAGGATACCTGGAATTCCGGGGCCAGCCATCAATAGCAACAATTATTCTTTGTCCTTCCAATGTATCTGCTTGTCTTGTTTCTATTCGAATGCGAGGAATTCTGCGATCAGCTGGTGTAAACAAATGTCGTCTTGCCTATAAATATCCAGGAAAAAGAACAAGTTATTTCTAATTAAAGAAAAAAGAATAAAAATCTGTACTTACAATAACTTCATTATTTCCTCACCTCTTTGATCTGTGATTTGGAAAGCATGCCACAAAACGGTCGCCAGTTTCGTTTTATAATGCCCACTACTTTTCCCGTAGGTCTCAGCATGTCTTTGCTAACACAAGTCTTCAGCTGGTAGAAAACACAGGGGTTAAAAACACTGAACTGTCTGAACTCCTTGTAACATGTACGACAAAAGCATGTATCTCAAGCCTTGGCAGTAACAACTTCTGTCACTAGAATGCCATAAATTCTATTATGACTTCACCAAAAGAACCATGCTACCCAGTGCTTTGCTTTTAATATTGCTAATGGCTTTTAATATTGCTAATATGTGACACAACTTCTTTGTTGTGTTTTTTTGTAAACGGACATAATTTGAGAAAAACAAAGGACAGCAGAAAAATACTCTGAAGAATGCTATCATGTTCCACTGTCTCTGCTTACTACAAAACTATCCTCATTTTCTTTTCCAACCTATTCTCATAATTGTAGAAGTTCTTTCCGGTTGCTTGAAAATTCTCCAGCAATTCTAAACCAAATAATTTAAAAACATTCCCATGGAATTCAGTGGGAAGATCATGCTTCTAAAGAAATGCAAATATTTGCTGGTCAGGGTAGACATATCCATTTTATACATAATCACATATTTAATGCACCTACAATTCAGTTCTTAATTTCTGAATTCACAATAACTTCTGGGATTCGCTATAAAAAGGATGTATAAATATAAACCCTAACACTGTAATGGTGTTGCGGATTTCAGATCTCTCTTAATGTAAGAGTTAAGGAAAAAAAAATATTTTTTTCATACAATGTTTTCTTTCTCCTCTTCATTTTCAATGTCATCTTCATTCTGGCCATCATCTTGCAAGACCACTGAGGATGGTGCGACCCATTCATCTTTTGTCAACAGCTCCACAGCTACAATATCTTCATGAACTGCTCGGTTTAAATGTTTCAGTCCCTGTATAATTATCTGCATTTTTTTTTAAACAAAATGAAAATGCAAATATTCATGATGACAGCAACAGAAGACCCAAATCAAAGCAGTGTAACAGAAGAGTACACATGTATAACAGGCTCCGCACTCATAACAACATTTTAAGGCATGTTTTGTGATGCATTTTTTTTCTCTCTCCTAGGTTTCTCTCAGTACTGATGATATTATTTCAGGATTACAATTGCCTCTATTAAAAAATAATTTGTATTTTCAATACTTTTTTTTTTTTTAAATCAGACAATCCTTCTATTTTACAGCCTAGGGTACTCCACATACTACCGGGAAATTCGAATAAAAGGAGAGCCAGAGCAGTACCTCCAGCTGCCCCCACAAATAGGGAGGAAGGAGGCAACTGCCACTGCTTGGAAAGTGTCCCTACAACTGAACCAACAAAGAATCCAGCAGGGAGACAGATGAGTTAACTGCTCGGAGGCAAAAAGCCCATCTACTAATCACCAGGCAAGAAAACAGCAGGGGAGATGAAATCCTCCAACAAACTGGTTTCTCCATCCTTCACCGTAACTTTCAAACTAATTTTAAAAAGTCTAATATTAGAGTAATAACTATAAACTAATATTCAATGTTATTTTACCAAAAACTTGATCAAAGCACAAAGTATAATTTTAAACACAAAAGCTCTTTCCAAAAAGAGCTCAGTCAACATTTCAGTAGTTATATCCATATAACTAAAAAAATATAAAAAAAGAAAATATATCATAAAAACACAGAAGAGGAAAAATTACTACAACGCTACATTTTAACATATGTCACCATGAAACAATTACATTTTAAGTCATTACTGATGCTCATTGAAGTTCACAGCATGAAGACAAAATTAAAAACTCACCTCTTTATTTTCTTCAGCATCTCCATGAACCCAAACAGTAGCTTCAAGGTAGTTCTCTCTGCTTGCCCTATAGGTTCCTTGAAGGTAAATACCAGATTTTATTCCTTGCTGCAATTTGCTAAGGGGAATATGTTCTGGGAAAATTATTTTTCCACTTTCTATTTCTTTCTTTAAAAAAAAAAAAAGAAAATAAAAAGAAAAAAAAGGTGAAATTTTCAGACATTTGTATTCATTATTATTTAAAAACCAAGATCAGGAAAATCACATTCAAGCTAACAAACTGTAATTTTAACTATGCGTAGATATGAATATGCACAAGTGACATATGCCTTTATGCTGGTTTGTATATATTGACTAAGCATACACTTAGTGAAGAAAATATCAGCATACTACTGCACAGTAAAGAGCGTGGCACACAGTGCAACATACTGTGAACTGTCTGAAACATTATGAAAACAAATTACCAAGACTAAACTTTGGAGTGATCAAACAATTAAAGCTGAACACATTACAACTAACTGCTGAAAAGATCAGCTGAGCTCTCCACTTTATTCCCACTCTTGCACTTTCCACTCCATTCTGTTCAATTAACTGATGAAATTCATCTTTCCATATTTTGGTGGTGTTAGTTTTCATCTGTATTAGTGTTGTGCGAAAAGATCGATCTTGATTCTGATAAATACACAAGGAAATTGAGGAAAATGTAGCTCATCTTCAATCTGTAGCCTGCACTTATCAGGCTTAACTATCAACCTAACTGATCACAAAAATCAGAGCTTTTGATAGAAAATGCTTTTGATCTATAAGTTAACAAACTTTAAACAACAGACCAAAAAAGCAAAAGATCTACATGATTTGCAATATACACTTATGTAGTTTTCATTTTGCTTCCATTCTTTGTAATAGTTATACACTGCCTTTAACCAAGTGTTACTCTCTTCTTCATATCAGTTACTTAAAGCAATTGGCTTTTTACAAATAGCTAGACACCTACTACTAGGCATATAAGCAGCAGTGAAAACAGCTGCAGTATTTCCTTCTTTGTCTTCAGATGACAAAAATTATACTGCCAAAATGGTAATGAGATCCAGAGTCCTCATATTCTAAACTGATGCTAGTGACCACACACAGTGCCAAATAATATGCTGCAAACCATCTGTGATTAATTTATTTTATAAAAAAGAAAATAAAAACATACCCCTTCATCAGATACACAAGCAAGACGGTCTACAAGATCAGGATTTGCTGTCAAGCTTTTTATATACTCCTCACCTACAAAAGCACAAACAAATATTTATGCAAGCGATGCACAGGATTTAGGTATGAAGAAACTGCTGAGATTGTTTACCTGAGCAATAAATTTAAAATACATGCCACTTCACTTACACGTATAAGCAGCTATCCCTTCCTCTAGAGCTTTCTCTTTATTAGTTCTGTCATTTGTTAGAAAGATAACTTGAATCTTCTCCTCGCTGTCTATTTTCTTCAGGTGTTCATTGTACCATTTTACTGCTACCCGAATGGCTCTGTCATTGCGGTCATTGGAAGATTCTCCTTGCTCTTGTTTGATGTACGTTTCTCTGAAAAGGAAAATAAATACATATATAAAAAGAGGGGAAAACAAAACAAAACAAATCACAAGCTCTATCCATAGATGGCCAAAAGAATCCTAGTTGTACCAGTTTTCATATGCTGAACACTATATAGGCCACTGAAGGGCTAGGAGACAGGAGGGTAAAGAAAAAAAGAAAGGAAATACTAATTTCTAATACAACTCTCTAAATGACAATTCAAGAGAATTGCATTCAAGATGCTAGAACTGTGGATACCAGATTCCAAAACTATACTACTGCAGTACTGGAAACTACTTGCAAGCACAAATACAGGTTAATCAATTGCATCTTTATTTCTTAGAGCTTTCTGTCATTAGCTGACTAACAGATTTTTGAATCCTGGTACAGACTGAGCTGGCAATATTCATAAAGCATCGGAATATGTTTAAAAGTGACACTAAAACAGAAAACCATTATTCCATTGCTCAAGTTTACACTCTTGTCTATAACTTTATTCTAGTCCCTTTCTCATAATATATATATTTATACCAATTACAAACCACAAAAGCTCCTGGAACTCCTTTCCCAGTAAGATTACTTAGAAGGACACAGTTCTATGCACCCCAGTCTATTTTTTTTACCTACTTCACATGTCCCAGCTCTGTTTCCCAGTTTCTTTTACTGGACATCAGTTAAGCTTTGCTATACCCTACTCCACACCTTACCTATGATGTTCATTCGTGAAAGAATAGAAATGTTTTTCAGGGTTTTGAATCACGTCCCTAATTCGCTTGTATACTGGTGCACTCCGGTTCCTGACTTCTTGTAGCACTGTCTGTAGCACAATGACATTCTTGATAACAGGATCTTCAAGTATATCAATCTGAGAAGTAAAATGGAAATGAATCAAACTTGTTGTTTAATTCTATCCAGTAACAGGTTTTGAAATGTTTGTTTGGTTAATACATTAAAAGCTAACACGAGTAATGAGTTGCATTACTTCTAGCTTTTTCTCTCACTGTTGGGAAACTGAGTAGTATATTAAACTGCTTCCTCCTGCTTCTGGACAAAAAGTTCAAGTAGTATTTTCCAGCCTCTTTGTGACCTGAATTTTGCTGGAGTGAAGATAAGGACTCATTTTGACTCCCACCAAATTCAGCCCCAACATATAAAGGACTCCAAACAAATTCAAGGCCAGGTGTACACCAAACATTTTATTTACATAAGACAAATTCTTGTAAATTATAATCTTCATTAACAAAACACATCTATACAAAATCTGTCAGAAATCCAACATAATTTAAAAGCTGCCTGGCATATGTCTTTGTGAGCAATGCAGAACTTAAAATAGTTAACTGACCACCATTACACAAGCAACATGGACATGTTTGTGCAAGTGTAGGCTTGAGTTGTCCAAAAACAACCCCAACGTTGCATTGCAAATTAAATTTCTGCAGATCCAAATCAACTGGGATTCTGTTAGCTGCTCTTCACCTTTTCAGATGCTTTTTTTTAAGAAATTTGTTAAAAAATTTTGAGCACTTTTCCTTGCCAACCCCTGACAGCCATGGTGTGCAAGGGAGACAAATGTACACCAAAAATCCATGCTCCTGTCAGGACAATAAGGTGAGCTTAATTTCCTAAGCATGTGGGCAAAAAACCGTGCAAACCCATCTCCAAAAAGAGACAGCAATAAGGCTCTGGAGGGCATATAATAATTAAAAGTAATGCCAGACCAAGCTTCTCTGCATCTGATGTTTAGATGACTGAAAGGATTTAGAGCCATGTTGGTTGGAGAAGTCTGCCCAGGGAAGTTGTGGAAGCCCCATCCCTGGACATATTTAAGGGCAGGTTAGATGAGACTATGAGTAACCTGCTCTGGTGGGAGGTGTCTCTGCCCATGCAGGGGGGTTGCAACTAGATGATCTGTAAGGTCCCTTTCAACCCAAACCATTCTGATTCTATGAGAAATCCAGTATTATTCTATGTGCAGGCTGAATTACTAGGCCAGCTCTTACTGCTGCAATCCTGTTCCAGTTGCTAGCCAAAAGTTTTTCCTATTGATACCAAGAGATCCTAATAGTTGCTGCTCCAGCACCCTAGCACATTCTCAGAGTGCTCTATAATACGTATATACAAACTTTGCCAGCAGACACCAAGTCCATGTGTAACAGGCTGAAAATGTCCCCCGACTTGCTGTTTTGGGAAGAAAGTCCTTACTTATAAATTTTGCAAAATGTAACTGCTAAAACATGTGATTGTGCCCCTCTCCTAAGTAATCCATGTTGGGATTCATGAACTATTTCCAGTCTCCAATGTCTGCACAGGGCTACTCTACTTTCTACAGATGTATTCAAAAGCAATCGAAAAATAAAGTCAAACATCAAGCTTGGGAATCTGCTGCTTCCCAACCTGGACTTCCACTGTCTGCACTGCCTGTTAGTGATGGACTGCAGTGTAAAGTTCATCCCGTCCTTCCAGAGTTGTACAGGCGATGATTTTGTGATTTTGCAGCCTCTATTCATTACCTGAGATCAGCACCACAGTATAAAGAACCAAAATCTACAACAGCCTCTGAAAAGGAGAACAAATATTTAGGAAAATTCAGGTTGACAAGAAAATGCAGTGACCACCTGAAGATCCTGACACTGCTTCAGAGTCTACTTGCTCTCTGCCTGATGTAACATACCCATATCAGACCAAAACAAGCAAATAAAAAAATGCTATTCTCTGCTCAGGCATAAAACCAGAAGGACGACTACGAGCAGGCCAGGCTCGGTGATGCCGCAGGCCTCCTCAGCAGCTGTCAGGGAAAACGACCCGCTCAGGGATCACGCAGGCCCAAGTAACAGCGGGAAGACCCAAGCTCGACAGCGCACTGCTGAAGGCACCCCTGCACTAACGAGGCCTGCGCCCCACACCTAAGTATCCACACGGATTTGACCGAGGCTGGAGCAGGGAAAACGGCTCCGCACGGACGGGCCCACGAGGAGGCGGCGGGCCCTCCCTGGCGCCTGCGGCTCCGCCGAGGCAGCCGCTGCCGGCGACAGTCGCTCACCTGATGGAGGAGGAGGTTGGTGTCGGGCAGGAGGTAGTGCGGCCCGGGGCAGAGGCTGCTCGCGGCGCCGCTGGGCTGCGCCTGGAGGCCCAGGCCGGGCCCGGCGGGGCGGGGCGGGCAGAGGCGGCAGGCGGCGGCGCCGCAGGGGATGTCGTCGCGCAGGTAGTGCTCGCGGACCACCTTCACCACGGCGCCCGCCCGCGTCCGCTTCAGGAAGGTGCGGGAGGTCAGCATGGCGCCCGCCGCCGCAGCCCGCCGCGCCGCCTTCCCGGCAGGCACCGCGGCGGGGCGGGGCGGGGCGAGGCCTCCCCCCCCGCCCCGGCCGAGGCGCGCGCAGAGCGCGGGAAGCGGCGGTGCCCGTCGCCGTGGTGACGGCGTCGCGCGGCCCCGCCCCAGCCGCCCCGCGGGCCGGCGGGAGCGCGCGCGGGTGCCGCTCCGCGGGCAGCCAGGGCCTGCTCTCTTCGTCCGCCTTTGCCGGCCGGGCCGGTGCCCGCTGCCTTTCTTGGAGGGCAGCAGAACCTGCCCCGAGCTGCTCCTGCCGTGGGACGGGGGGGTGGCCCTGCCCGGTGGAGCAGGCAGCGGCCCGGGAGAGCTCGCACCGGTGGGCCCGGCGCGGCAGGGCGGGCGCCAGCCTGGGCTCCGAGGGCGGCGTCTTCCTTCTCCGGGCGGCTCTGGGCAGTAGAAGCTGTGACCTGGGCCGAGCGGCTGTGAGATTCTGTGTGGCTGTTCGTTGGCTGGCTTTTGGAAGGCGCTAGCAAACTGGCTTGGTAAGAGTGGTGGAGCTACTTCTTCAGAGAAGACAAACGTGGGCATCAAAGTATTTTTTTACCTTGTTCTCTACCTAGTCTTGTCACGCCCCGTGTTGCATGTGCTGTGACATTCATTGCATGTCTCGTGGGCCTCGGAGTTTTCAGGGTATGCTCGTCTTGGTTTAGCTGTAACATCTTCCTGGTAAGCTTGATTCACACCAGTATTTAGCTTATTGTAGTCAAAACCCGTGTTAAGAATTATTTAGGAACAGAGTCCTCAGGCATCTGCACTCTTCTGAGCTTCTTAAAATGTGTTTCATGGGCAAATAAAAAAGTTATTCAGGTGATGCTGAATATATTCAGGTATTACTTAGTGGTCTTGCTTAACTGCTGAATTATTCATAATGATATAATGCCTTTTACTTAATTTTTTTTCATTCTTGCAGTTGATTCTTCAGGGGGCTCAGCTCAAAGTATAACTTGAAAAAGTTTTGCAAGTAGTGGAAGAAAATGTCACATAACAGCTTTAAGGAAATTAGGAAAGGAAACGTTTCTAGCTCCTTGGAGTCTGAAGATATTAGCTTAGAAACCACAATACCAACCGATGATGTTTCTTCCTCTGAAGAGAGAGAAGGTGCTGTTAAAATCACTAAGCAGCTGATTGAGCGGAAAGAATTACTCCATAATGTTCAGCTCCTTAAAATAGAATTATCTCAGAAAAACTTGATGATTGACAACTTAAAAGTAGAGTATTTGACCAAGGTAAGAGATGTTCCTTTTTTTGTTGCATAATCTTTTCTTGTTTCTCTTGCTTTTGGAGTATGTTAGAAACTTCTGTTCTGAAAAGAATTTCTGTGAATTGCATACTGGAAGCCTAATAAGTTGTTTGTTTTGTTGTGTTGTTTGTTTTTTTTTAATTAAAAAAGGAGGAAACAAAGATAATACAAGACTTAGCTGATTTGTCCAAGGCATTATACATGTAAATGGATGATGGGTATCAGATTAGTTTTTCTTTTCCTAAAAGTAAAAGGAAAAAAAACTGTATCCTTTCAGAAACGGTGAATAATTTTTCCACTGATGTAAGCAGCCTCATAGAGCTTTTGGTGTGAACTTCTGTAATACTCGGAAGTTATCTGAATGCTACTCAATAATCTAATAATGAGGGATATACCAAGATGCTTATAGTAGGAGCTTCTGTTGTGTACAGTTTCCACTAAGATGCACAACATTAAGAAAGGTGTAAAAGCTTTGCCATGATTGCATATAGTCAATATTTACAACCTACTGTATACTAACTGTGGCTTTCACTGACTTGCTGCTCTGAGTTTAAGCCTAGTTTGTAATCAGCTCTTTCACTGATAAAGATCAATTGTTGAACTGTCTTTTTTATTTTTAGCTCATTAGAGCAAAATCCATATTGTATTTTATGAAGCCATCACATATTTAGAGGTCTTGTTAGACAGTTATTATTTCACTTCTCAGTGATTTGAGCTCTCCACTTTTTTCTTTCAAGGTACTCTTTTTGGCAAATGTGTTTTAAAAATTACCAGGGTAGCTTCTTCATTTTATATTTATATTCTTTATGTGTAGATTGAAGAACTAGAAGAGAAGCTTAACGATGCAATCCATCAAAAGCAGCTGTTATCTTTACGACTGGATAGCCAGCTGGCTTTACAACAAGAAGATGCTAGGTATGGTGGAATTAAAACAAAAAAACTTCATCTTTAAGAAATTATTAATAAGAACTGAAATTACTTCATGGGCAATTAATGGAAAGTGACAATTATGAACTGCAGGATTAATACTTATTTTGAATATTAGTATTTCCACTCTAAAAATGGTATTTACATATTTAATTTACATATAAGTACATTTGAATTCAACTCTTACTGGCTGAAGTTTGTGCTTTTGGTTTTATTTTTACCTGAATTCAAAATTTAATAGTAACTTGGAGTAAGATTGCTCTTAAAGTCAGTAAAAAGCAGAAGGAACAGGTGAAGGGGGCCAACACTCCATCAGCTGAAACTGAATTTTTGATAACTCTGCAACCTGGATGACTTGGGAAAGGTAAGGGGAGAATGTTTAGTACTTTCAGTTAGGATTGCTTATTGATCAGACATGCTTTCAGTTGATGATGTAGAAACTTAATTTTCTCTTTTCTGAAACAGTTTGAGATAACCTATAGCTGAAAATAGAGTGGCTAGCAGGCTTCTCCAAATTGCTTTGTCATTTAAATAGTTGAATACCTTTAATAGTACAGTGAAGGAAGAGCATTACTTAATATTCTTCTGTTACAGCAGAGGATGCACCAGCTTACAGGATGTGACTAATTTGAAGTCATATTCTGTAGTAAACCTGGAACAGATTTAGGGACACGAAGTCAGACCTGAGATTAGCTACAGCAGTGTCTTTCAATTGAGCAGCAATGTCTGTCATTCTGTATGCTTTTTTTTTGCAGCAGCAGCAGAGTGGAGTTTTTTTATGTTGGCCATATTTGAGTTATCTGAGGAGTGCTCAGTAAAAAAATATTGGTGTGCAAATTGTTATTAATAGGCATAGAAAAAGTTGAACTACTTTCTTTTCCTCAGTCTTTTCATTAGTTTTTCTCTCCCTTACCTCACTTTTCATGCCTGTTTAACAGAATCTTACACTATGTGCAGAATCTGTCTTTGTGCGGACCTGGGATTTTACTTGGTCTTTTTGAAACAAGTGGGGCAGGCACTCCCTTGTAGTACTAGCTAGTATTTTTATTATTACTTTTTAAATAATGTAGGAATTATTGCATTTTGAATAGTGATTTAATTTTAATATGTTTTCAAGATTTATAGTGAAATTTCAAAAAAAGTAGGTCAGGTGCCTTTGACTTTAACTAAATAAAATACTTGGAAATATCTCTAAGTGACGTGCAGTTTCTCTTGCTGTATAATACCTTGCTGAGATGATAATAGTAATGGTAATGTCTTGAGGCTGGAAGTAAGGTTGCTTGTTTAAGTGTAGTGATGTTTGTGTTTGTGTTTTCAAAAGGCCCCATCTTTGCATATTCACCAGTTAGAAACACAGGGTTGTGTGTGGAATAGGCCATAAGCATGCATGTGCTGAAACTTGGCAAGACACAAGTTGAAGTTACTATTGCTTTATTTGGTGATTTACTAGTTCCTTGTGTTTTGTGTAGGAATGTATTTTGCTTTTTCATGTTTTTAGTCTTTTAATTGGTGAATTAAGACTGATGTATAAATTCAGTTCAACATATGGGGAGATTGTAATTTCTCAGATTCAGCTTTGTATTGTCAATGACCATGAAGTTTCTGGCTTTTTATGTATCCTGTGTCTGATATGGCTGTGAACCATGGCGGTATACACTCTTGTGCTAATTACCCAATATCTCAGTAAATTTTTGCCTTTACAAAATGATCATAACTCACTTCCTTGCCAGGATATTGTGAAGGTTTGTCACTTGTGTTACTTGCTTCTTAATGTCTTTTATTTTCAAATCAATCTCAAAGAAAACATCAGGCTCTAATGAAACAAGAAATGGAAACTGTGTTATTGAGACAGAAGCAACTGGAGGAGACAAATCATCAGCTGAGGGAGAGAGCTGGAGATATCCGTCGTAGCTTGCGAGACTTGGAATTAACAGATGATTGCTATGAGAATCTAAAGTCTCTTCCTGAAGATCAGCTCTCTATTCCTGAATATGTTTCTGTGAGTATTGTTTTGTGTTGGTTTAAAATACAGCTCTGTCCTGGGTTTGGCTGGGGTGAAGTTAAGTTTCTTCATAGCAGCTTGAATCTTGCCATGTTTTGGATTTGTGGCTAAAAGAGTGTTTGTAACACACCACCAGTGTTTTGGCTGTTGGGGGACAGTGCTTGCACAGTAACAAAACTGTCTCTCTTCCATACTCTGCCTCCCCCTGTCTGCCATGAGCAGGCTAGGAGTGGTCATGAGATTGAGAGGGGACACAGCTGGACAACTGACCTGAAACGGGCAAAGGAAAGGAATACCATCTAACATCATGCTCAGCAATATAAACTGGTGGTAGAGGAAGAAAGAGGAGGTGGAGGGTTGGATTTGAAGGTGGTTATTGCTCAGGGGCATGTCTGGACATCAGTCTGCTCGTGGGAGTGGTGAGTGATTGTCTTTGCAAGGCTTTATTTCTTAAATCATCTCTTTCCTTCACTAATTAAACTGTTGAGAAAATTTGACACCAGAGTTTTCTTGCATTTGCTCTTCTCATTCTCTCCTCTCTCCTGCTCCCACTGGAGACAGCAGGTGAGTCAGTGGCCATATGAGTGCTTGGTTGCTGGCCCGGATCAGCCCACCACAAACTGTAAATTGCTTTTATTTAGAATGTATGTAATTAGGATATGCAATATAGTAGAAGCCAGTCTATACTCTTGGAATTCTTACTCTTCCCAAACTAAAAATGATAGACCTTCAGAGGCAGATGTACTTCTGGATTGGTCTTTTTTGTCTGGATTTCAACAGGGAGCCTTTTAATCTCAGATGTCTTAAAAAGAGTAGAACTGCTTTTGTATTTTAAGAGGGTGAAGCAAAGGGGGTATTACAATTAGATGGTATGCACACACTGATGACAGGAAATACAGCAGGCTGAAAATAGGAATTAGAATTACTCAGCTTGCCAGAACCACAAGTCAAGATGGTCCTTGCATACATCCCTTACCTTTCTTTCATGTGCTCCATCCATGCCTGTCCTATCTGAACTAAATAGAGGAGATAAAGTATACTGTAAAGTACACTTTAAGACTCATTTTCTTGACTTAAGAAGCTTGATAATTATAGCTTATAGGTAGGTGGCAGGGCAGGAGTGTACTCTGCTTGCAATAAAAAGACAATGGCTTCACAGACTATTGGACATGTCCAGAGCATCTTGGCTCCCTTCTAAGAAGGAAGAGGATTTAGACATGTAACCTTAATTCGCCGAAGTGTTAGCATTGTACTTATATATAGAGCTAGCTTTAAGGAAGCTGTAAATAATATTTTAAAGTTTAGTGCATTTGTTGAGGTGTAAATGCTGCGTGACTGAGTTCTCTTGCTAGGCGAAAGTCATGGTGTACTATGCTCTAGGTATGTACAGAGAAGTAAAAGTTGTCATCCTTATGTAAAGGATGTTAATAGAATCACAGACTTGTTTGAGTTGGAAGAGACATTTGAAGGTCATATAGTGCAACCCCTGCAGTCAGCAGGGACATCCTCAACTAGATTAGGTTGCTCAGAGCCCTGTACAACCTCTGTCTTGAATGATTCTAGGGATGAGTCATCTAGCCTCTCTGTGGGCAACCTGCACCAGTGTTTCACCACACTCATTATAAAAAATGTCGTTCTTATATCTATACCCTCTTGTAGTTTAAAACCTTTACCCCATGCCTTATCACAACAGGCTCTGCTAAAAAGTTTGTCTTTGTGTTTCTTATTGGCTCTCTTTAAGTACTGAAAGGCTGCAGTAAGGTCTTTCTGGAGCTTTCTCAGGCTGAAAACCCCCAACTCTCAGCTTTTCCTCGTAGGAAAGGTGTTCCACTCCTCCAGTAATTTTTGTGGCACTCCTCTGGACACACTCCAGCAGATCTGTGTCTTTCCTATACTAAGGACTCCAGATCTGGACACAGTACTCTAGGTGAGAGCCAAGTAGAGGGGGCGAATCACCTCCCTTGACCTGCTGGCCATGCTTCTTTTGATGCAGGATACAATTGGCCTTCTGGGCTGTGAGTGCACATTGTCAGCTCATGTCCAGCTTTTCATCCACCAGTACCCCAAGTTCTTCTCAGGGCTGCTCGCAGTCCTTTTGTCGCCCAGCCTACATTCATAGCAGAGATTGCCCCGACCCAGGTGCAGGACTTTATACTTGGCCTGGTTGCACCTCATGAGGTTTACATTTGCCGACTTCACAAGCTCGTCCAGGTCCTGCTGGATGGCATCCCGTCTTTCAGGCCTGTCAACCACACCACTCAGCTTGGTGTCATCTGCAAATTTGCTGAGGGTCATTCAATCCCAATGTCTGTCATTGAGGAAGATTATTAAAGGTTGTTGGGAAACATCTTTGCAAACTTAGAAAACTTTTGAAAGTACTAGGAAAATCTTAAGGCTCTGAGTGATAAAAAAGAACACTTAGCTTGAGGCCTAATAGGTTATTACCCCCTGACAACTGTACCTACTGCCCTCTATAGAAGTACTTGAGGTTTTTCTGTTGCTTCCTGCACCACCTTGGTTGACAAAGCAGATTTTTAATACAAACTGAAGTCCCTGTCAGCTTGCTTGAAATTGGTGTGCTGGAATCTCCAGGACTTCAGGAGCTGATTGACAGTCAGTACAAAAGAGTGTGAAGCCAGGCAGGACAGGTATCAGGAGTTAGTAACCTTGTTGGCTGCTTTAAGTGAAGCTGTCACAACACAATTAGAGTGCATAGATTGTATTTATGAGTAGAAAGGAGCTCCAAAAGAATATGAAGTGGGAGAGGTAACTGCCACCTTCTGCCCCTAACCTATCTTTATTTTCCTCTTGTGTTCAACCAGTAAATGCTACCTTTCTCTGTGAGTCAAATTCCAATACTTAAGTGTTCAGTGAAGTCCCTTTCCTCTTTACACAGTGTCACTTTTTTCTTTTGAAGAAACCATTTTTTGGCCAAATTATATGTTTGTTTTTTCTCAAGAAGACATTCTAAAGGTATACTGTAGTGAGATGCAGTTTTCTGCTCATTCTTGCAACTTTTGGCAGCAGGGACAGTGTGAACCTATGGGTTTCAGTTAAGCTCAGTGATTGTTTGTCATTATTTTGAGTTATTCAGCTGATACAGATGCTGGGAGGCTACAGAACTGTTTTGCATATCCTATCTATGTATCCATTTGGCTTCTGAAGGCTAGGAAAAGGCATGGAAATGGGAAACCTAATTTTTTTTAAATGCTGCTTTATGCTTTGCTTACCAAAGGAGAAATGATGCATTTCTCAAGTTGATAAAATCTCTGGCTTCAGATCTACACGCAGATTAATAGTATAGTCTATGGATATTAGGATAAAATTCTCCTTAGTGAGGGAGAGTTCTGCTTAGAGAAAATTTGAGCAAGAAATTCTCAGGCACTCTTTTTTTCTGTTTATCAATTATAAAATACTGCTTTACAGTTCTCTTGGATAGAAGTAAATGTATGCAGAATGTTTACACTTTATTTGAAAGACGGAATACTGGGCAAACAGCAGGCAGTGCTTACATACAGAGTTATATTTTTATATGTAGAGATACTGCAAGTTTAAAATACTAGAATTAAAACAAATGTCACATGTTTTTCACTCTTCTTCCACAAAGGGGTGCAATAGTGACATGTTATAGCAAAGACTAAGCAATGTTTAATGTTAATGATGATGACAAATGAAAAATTATGTTTTAAGCATCTTTCCCTTAAAAGTCACACTTTTGTTTTGAACTTCTATGTAAAAGTTTAGGGTTTTTTCTTAACAGTTTATAAGAATGATTCTTTCATATTTATTTTTTTAGCAACAGCATATACAAAATTTTGAAGTACTTCAGGTCGTTGAACTGGTGCTTGGCAGCTGAATCACTTAATTTGTTCTGTGAAGTGAACCTTTTGTGGTCTCCTGTAAAAAAATTTAATTGAGTTGTTGAAAAATGGTATCTGCAAGTTCTGTTTGATCAGGTTTTAATAATTTTTTCTTTAATTTGCATAATTTTGCTAACTACTGCTTAGTTGCCCTTTATTTAAGAAGGCAGTTAACTGATGCAACTGCTTTAACGTATAACAGAATTTTTTTCATGTAACAAGCCAACTCTCTCTTCCTCTGCACCCACTCATTTTTAGCTTAATTCTAGTTTTCCATAAAGACAATTTATATTTTTAATGGTAGTGTCTGATGGTTGGATTTGTCTTTTGGAAATCAGAAAAAATTATCTTGGTTTTAATTGAATGTAGTTTTAAAACCAAATCTCATCCTTAATTTTGTTCACTCTGTGAAAACTTAGACATCGTGAATTGAGAATTGCTTGTAACCATTAAAAAAAAATTAAGATGAGAACTCTACTATTTTGGTGTTTTTTAATAAAAAAGAACATGCTATAAATTTAAACTTATGTTTGTTTTGCATCTAAAGGTAAGAATCAAAAGAGCTTTCTGGTTGAGTAAAACAAAATCAAACAGTTGCAACTTTCAGCGTGTACAGTATTTGGAAAAACTTGAAAACAAAACCCAAAACCCCCCCACACTTTTTAGAAAATTTCACTTTGCTGTCTCACTACTGATTTTCCAGTCTGTTACACATTTGCTTTGTTGTATAAAGCAAACTACACCTGTGTTTACATGGCAATTTTCCATGGCTTCTGTGTTTTTAGAATTGTATGCTGTAAATTATATGGAATATGCCTGGCACTTTTCTTTGTCTTCTGCTGTTTACAGGTAGCAAAACAACAGACTAGTTCTCCTACTGTGTGGAAGTGTAGTACAGCTTGCTCTTGAATACTTATTTTACCTGTGCTTTCTTGCTTATATTTCTGCTTTAATCATATATCAAACGACATGTTAATGATGGGGAGTATAGAGTAGCTTTTGCATTAAAATAGTGCTTGATTATCTATTCTTTTCATCCCCCAAAATAAACATTTTAAGGTATCAAGTTAGTCTGGGAGCAATAATCTCTGTGTACATGTGTGGAGCTATAAAGAAAGCTCTTTCTTTGTTTTTTCCCTTTTGCTTTTTACATCTGACTTTGTGGTTTTACTAATGTGTTTTCTAGTCTTTTTTTATTGTTCAGTGGAAAAGTTTCATGAATCCAAGACTTAATTGTCTGAGACTATGCCTATGACTGGAGTAGGGGAAGTGAGAGGAATATGTGTTATAGGTACTTTGAGTCTCAGAATCATTGAATCATTGAGGTTGAAAATGACCTTAAAGATCATCAAGTTCCAACCCCCTGCCATGAGCAGGGACAACTCCCACTAGACGAGGTTGCACAAAACCTTGTCCTACCTGGCCTTAAAAAACCTCCAGGGATGGGTCATCAACAACCTCCCTCGGCAACCCATTCCAGTTCCTCACCACCCTTATAGGGAAGAATTTCTTCCTATTATCTAACCTAAATCTCCCCTCTCTGTTTAAAACCATTACCCCTTGTCCTATCACTGTCTTCTCTGATGAAAAGCTCCTCCCCAGCTTTCCTATAGGCCGCCTTCAAGTACTGGAAGGCTGCTGTAAGGTCTCCCTGGACTTTACTGTTACTCTTCTTGGGCTTTACATTTCTCCTTTTACAAATCTTTTTTCAGTGTTAATTTAGCAGAGTAGAGGCTGATCCCATACGGCAACAGGTCACTGCTGACAGTGGGCGTGGGGGTGTATCAGGGTTCTTAGCCATTGTGTGCTGTTCCCGCTTCCTGTGCTTGCTTTTGCATTTTTCTTGTTGCAGATTTAGCACACTGAACTGGCAGAAAATAAAACTCATCTCTCTGAATTTCTACATACATCATAAACATTCACATTGGCAAGTTAGTCAGCAAGTTAAGTTATTTATTGCTAAATGCTTGGGGATTTGTCCCTCTTTTTCATACTGTTAATCAAATAGACTCTAGAGTTGGCATAAGTAAGAGGGTGGAATCATGTGGTCCGTTAGCAGCTTTATCTTTTAATTGGGCAACCTGACTGGGAGTTTCCCTAGTTGGACAGAAATATACACCTTTACCTTTATTCCCCTTTTTTTATTAAATACTAAACACAAACTGATTATTTCTTAGCTGCTGCTGTTAAAGGCAAAAGAAAGGCACAGTATTTGCTTTAACATTTCCACCACCCACACACACCCTCCTGGCCCCAGCCAGGTTCCAGGTATGCACTAGAAATAATTTGGTGAATTACTGTCATAAAATGTTATGCTGGTTTGTTTTCAGGATTGTAGTTTTGCAATTGCAGTTTTGCTAGTCTCAATTGTCAATATGTATCTTGTTCTTCTAGATCCGATTCTATGAAGTAGTCCATTCCTTAAGAAAAGAGCTAAGCGACCTACAGAGGAAAAAGGAAAGCCTAACAGAAGAACTGAAAGGGTACAAATCTCAGCTGAAGTGTCTGACAGAGGTCTGTGCACATTAATTACCTCAAATAAGAATCTGTGTGAATATATACGGGAAAAACTCATTCCCCAAATTGGGGTAGACTTACCAGCCATGTTGTGGTTTCTGATTGGCAAGGTTCAAGGTGGGGAAGCTGAGACAGGAGATCAATTCAACATTAGTTGAAGACAGAATGATACTTGAGTATGTAGTTTTTGAGATAGTGATGTCTTGGTAGTAAGTTGCTTCACCTTTTGTTTTAATGATATAAAAATGCATTTTTTAAAGAATTCTTTGGAGTTACATCTACTGTGTTATGGTTTTCAATTTTTTATATTTCAATTTTACTATTTATTTATCTGCTATTTCAAGTAAGGTATAAAACCCAGAAGTAGAAAAACAAATTACCTAAATATATTTAATATTTATTTTCATAGGGTAGAATAGTTGAAACAGTATAATGATAATGTTATTTAAGGTATTTATCAATATTTATAGCATTTTTAGTATGTAGACAGCTAGGATTATTTGTATTTTAGCTTAGTTCTCTATAAATCTGAAGTTTTGTTACAACAGTTTTCAGTTACTCAGGATATGTTTGTCTAATTTGTTACTACCAGGAATTTCAATACCACCGTCATTTTACTACTTCTGAAAGTTGTTTTTTTTTCTCCCCTCAAAATTTGCTTGTGGAATAATCAGGTGTAAAGACATACTAATTATACAGGATTATCTTAAGTAAATCATATTATTTTAATTTCTCTTTTTGATTCAATTGGAAAAAATACTCTAAAAATGTACATTTCTGTGCTTCAGCATTATTTTGTGTCGTCATCTCTGGTCATAATTGAGATTAAATTAATCCTGTTAACTTTGATTTATGTGAGCATTTTTATTCATTGTACATTTAATGTGCTCTGATTTAATAAAATTCTACAGGAGAATTTCAGCCTTCTGAGATTTAACTGACATCTGTGTTAATTTTTGCTGCAGCAATTTAATGAGTAGATAATAATAAAGTTGTTGTAGAAACAGTTTTCTTGGAACATTGACCTTTTAAGATAGAAACTTTACATTTTGTTATTTTTATACCACATGGTGGCAGTATCCGCCTTTCCTACTGCTGTATTTTTCAAAGTTTGGAGTTTCCTGTGCTTTTCTTTTGATGCTGATGAAGCACTAAAATGTTGCCTATGTTGGAATGAGGCGGTTCTTTGAATCTGTATACCCTGTTTGCATAATCGTGCTTAAAATGAAAGACGATTAGTGAGAATGAATACCTTGTTTAAAAAAAAAAAAATCAGGGAAGAGGTCCAGATCTTGAAATGTCACCCCAAAAAAAAAGCAGCTTACAACTAGTAATGAAAACTATTCCTTACTATTGTCAGGTTTCAGATAAGATGACTTACTCCAGTTCTTCCAGGTGTACAAAAAAATCTCCAGACCCAAGTCTTCACCTTATCTTCTATGGAGAGTCTTAAGAGTCTCTGCATTTTGCTTCTGACAAGTGACTTGATTAGTGTCACTGTAACAAGGTACCTCAGGCTGTTTCAGATAATAGAGTAAGGGAAGCATCATCAATACATAAGGGTACTTGAGAATCTATAATGTACTTAGTACACTAACATAAAGCTAACATACCTAAGCATCCCTTGCAGTTTACAAAGAAGTATTTTCAAGGTGTACTGTTGAGGTAGCTTATTTATTTGAGCTCCTTCAATAAAGTCAAGCTTTATTGCCAGGAAATTTATCACTAGGAAATAAAACACATTTACTTAAGCTCTTGTACTCTTCTTCTAATGTTTTTGTTATTCCAATAATTCTTTATTTCCAGCTACATGAAACATAGTTGCTGAAGTACCTTGCCTGTTATTTAATAACATACTGTCTTCCAATCCTTCCTCTATTTTCCCATCTAATATTTCTTAGTTTAAATTTTCACCAACAATTGCAATATTTCTGTTCTCTATATAGTTTATCAGCAAAGTCTCTTCTCTGTCTAAAACTTATTTAGGAAATTACTAATACAAACTTTTGAAATACAGCCATCACTGAAGTTAAGACAATCTTTTCCATTTTTTCCCTCTGTGAGAAAATAAACCCCTTCCTACAATAAGTATTATTTTTTTTTTCTACTGTTGCAAATAATTAAGGCTCTTCTTTATGAGTTTCAACATTTTTTTTCTTCTTTGTTTAACATGGAAAAGAACTAAAATACATGCTTATACAAGATCATTTTATTAACTATTAATGGCTTGGGGAAGGAGGATTTTGCTGGCTTTTCTCATTGTTCATGGCTGACAGACGAGGTTTGAGTAAGTTTTATACATGTAGATATTCACTCAGAAAGTCATGAAGAATATGGGAGAATTGAGCATAAAGCTCATAGTCAAGTCAGTCTAGTCAACAAAGAACTGAAAAAGTTTAAAGGAAAATCTAAACTTGTCTAATGTGTTTAAGCCAACTCTGGGAAAATTTAAACGTGAGATAAATTCATCAAACAAGACAACTGTTGCCTACCATCAGTCATTTTGTGACAGAATGGCTGTAGTCCTTTAATTTGGTCCAAGAAAGTGAGCTGTGATTTTACTGTGCTTGTTTTGGGGTATGAATGTAAGACACTTAAATTATTTTATTTTCCTTGTTAATAAGCCTTTATATACTGCTTTGTGGGAAAGCAAAGCAGCACAGTTCTATTCTCTGAACACTATTATGAGAAGGCAGTATGGCTGAGTATTGGTTATGTAAAATTACATCTTCAAACCCACTAATTTTTTTTTTGCTACATGCTGCCATACTTTGTTTGTTTGTTTGTTTGTTGGATGGGAAAAAGAAACAAGCAAATCTGTTGTTGCCTCAACAGATCTAGCCTGACAGAAAAAGGGAATGCAGTGGCGTGGTACTCTGACCTCTCAGACACCTGAGTTTATAAGCACCCAGCTGTGCTAGCTAGGAGGCTTGGTTCTGTAACATTTTAATTGTCATACTAGCCTTCTAGAAACTCATTTGCTAAGACTACAAATCCACATGTTCTTTATCTCTAGGCAATTAATAAATTCACTTGTATTAGAAAAACTGTTTTTTCTGTCTTTAGGGCATAAGAGGCATCTTTCACATGTTTGTCACCTTTATTTGTGCTCCAGGAGTATGACAATATGTTTTGCTGTTCAGAAGGGACAGGTTCTAGGGGTGTATCAGCCTCTGTTAGCACTCATTTAATTCTTAGTATGCTGAGGAGTAAGACCACTAAAACTCTACAACTTCGCAACGAAGTTTTCTTGTTGAGTGTCTGTTTCTGCTCTGAGTCAGCACTTAATCAAAGGCTGCTGAATCTGTAACACAGACCCAGTGTCTGAGTGGGAGCTGCTTCTCACAACTGGTAGCAGTGTGTGAAGACCGATTTTCAGCACTGGAACAAAATCTGATAAACACAGCTAGCATCAAAAGATCTTTGTCACTACTTTTTCACAGTTTTTAATGTGGTCAATATAAATGATTCTGCAGTATTATCACAACATTAATGGCTCTCTCTACACAATTGTTTAATCCATGATTTAGACCAGTGCAATTCCTCTGATTCTAGATGCAGCAGCAAGAGACTGGGGATAGGTAGTAGAACTAGTAGAAACGATATTCTTGTATTGCAGTGATGAGTGAACTGTTCCCAAATGTGTATTACAGACTTGTTTCAGTCCTCTTTTTACATTGCTATATACTTCAAGTACAAACGATGTTGGCACCACCATTTTTGGAGGTACAGATAGAGAAGAAAGTTGTATTACCAGAAGCTTCTCAGAAACAAAACCAGCTTCTGATGTGTGTGTTCCCATGCTGAACTATTTGCAGAGTTGTTTGCTTCCAAGGTGGTTAGAACGTTCCCTCAAACAGATGTAATTTACTACTTCCCTGTTTCTCTCAATGCTGGGAGAGAGTCCGAGAAGGAAATTCTGTGTTTCTTTTTAGGTCTAGAAGATTAAGTATTGATTTTTTTCTGGCTATGAGCTTCTTGGCAATGTTTTCCTGGAATTTGGTGTTGATACAGTTTTATCAGGGCTTCCATTCATTAGTTTTTCTGTAAAGTTGCCTTCAGGACTTGCAGTCAAATTTATAGTATGACAGTTAGCTAAAAGCTATGGTTAGCTTAAAGACAAAGCTGAATGTGTGTAGGACAAAGGGATCTTCTAAGACCTTGTCTATGAACCAGGATTAATAGCTGTCAGGTTTTGGTAGCAGTTTTCTCTGTGATAATGTTTCCCAGCTGGAGAAAAAGTGTTCCTATAGTCTTCAAAGAGCAAACTAAGGTATTGCACTCAAAGGTTGATACTAGATGTACCTGAATGTTGTAAAATTGAGGCTACTGTTGCTACTCCAGAAGCACTACCTTCCATAAGATTTCTTCTGAAGTTGACAAATCTGTAGTTACAGACTGTGCTCTAGAACCCTTCCCAGCCTCATGAGACCATTTCATTCCAGCAGTGCTTTGACTACGTGTCCTTATGTCTCTCTAGAAAGCACAGAAGAGGCCTCAGTCTAGGTGAGATATGTGCCTTCTTTCTTTATTTATTGTTAATATTAATCTTGTTCAGGAGGAAAGCTACAAAGAAAAATATTCTACCAATAACTATTAGCTTGGGACAATGGTTTAACATGAATGTTCTCTTTCCTAACCAATTTCTTTCTGCATCTTTTGATATATAGCTAAGGCTTGTGTAGACTGCTAGTTGTTGTTCAGAAGGACCAAGTGGCTTAATTCTATTCTCCAATGCAATGATTTCAAGGATTCTTTTCACCTGAGAATATTTCACTGAAGATTCTCATCAGCTCAGATGCAGAAAAAAAGAGCTTTTTATTCCTCCTGCTTTCTTTTACAATAGAGGCACTTATGTCTCTTTAACTTTCTTGCAGAGCTTCCCTATTTTGTAAGTAGCGCAACATTTTTGTTTACTAATTTAGTGGCAGATAGTGCCCTATCTACAGCCTTTGGCAGATTACCAATTTCATATCAACATACTAGAAGAGATGTCTCACTCATCCAGTTGTGTATTACTTCTTCCTGACATTTGGGCAGTTGGAGTCAAATAAATAATGTATTGACCAATAATTTTGAATCTGTACTATGTGCATAGACTGAAGCAAAATGTTACCTTTACTGAGTAGCAGCACCTCATCCAAATAATTTGAGGCTACTGGTTTTCACATCACAATAGTATAGTAACTTTACATTTGCCTGTGGCCTTCAGGTACATTAGGATATGAACAGAAAGCACTGGTTTGTGTAAGTGCTCCTTCAAAGATGAAATTCTTTTAAATAAGCTTTTTAAAAGCAGAATCACTTTCTTCCACAGGGTTATCTGTGGTCAGTGTGCAGAAGTCATGTTGCTTCTGCTTGATTGTCTGATTAATCTTTTCTCTGCATTTCTGTTGTTCATCTTCTTATTCCCAAAGGCTTTTTGAAAGATCAGCAAATCCTTACCATATATTATGTGTCACTAACTTTGTTCGAAAAATATGTCACCCACTTTTTGTACGTGAAATCTAGATAGGTGTTGGATTTCCATGACTGCTATAAGCTATTATTCGTTCCAGATGGAGGATAACAGTGAAGCTTAACATCTTACAAATTAACTCTGACATTAGATCTTTAGTCTCTCTACCAGTTTGAGTTTTAAAAGGTGGTGCAGATCGGGCAAGTTCAGAATCGTCTTGCTTGAAACATTCATCTGTTGACTGTGTTTGTAAGCCAAATGGAAGTGCTTCTTGGTAAGGACTGCTTCATATGCTCCATAGAAACCTCCTGTCCTGGTTAATACTGGGTCTCCTGGAAACAATTTCTTTAGGCAATGTTTGCCTACTCATCTCACACAGGACAGGTTGGTTTGTCTGTCTGAGTTGCTGCTCTCTATAGCAGCAAAATTAGTAAGAAGCTGAAGAAAAGCCATGCATTGTTAGCAGGATCATTGCAATCATGTCCCATGTGAGGATGTATTGTGAGTCTTTTTTTTTTTTTAAGGTTTGTGCACTTACTGAAGTTATTTTTATTTATTGGTGTTATTTTCATGAGCTTGCTCTGTGTGTTGATCCTTTTAAATGCTCCCTTTTTGCTTGAGTAGGGCAAAGCTGTTCATTAAGACTTCCAAGCTATCTCTTGAAGATAAATTGAACGATAAACTTGTTGCATTAGAGAGATCCTAAAATCAGTTCAGGGTGTATGGACATCGTTATAAACTAAACTAACCTCATCACATGCAAAGGAAGGCTTAGTCTTCCAAGTACAATCAGTTTGATTGTATGTCTTTCAGATGTATTGCTGTAGAAGTCCAGAAACTCGTGTTCTGCTACCTGGAGATACGTCTGCGATATAGGGATTTCTTGTGTGTTACCCTGTGGACTTTATTAACTTGCTTTGTCACATTTTTTCCTGTGATTAAAATACAACTTTCACACCTAAAAGATGAAGTAGTTGGAAAAGAGTGACCTATGCAGTAGAATTAGTATTCTTCAAGAATTATAGTAAATTTTTAAAAAACAAACAGAACATCTCCCCTTTAATTGTTTGTTTAACAGTTTGATACTTTAGGTAAGTGTTAGTATCACTTTTCAAAAGCAGAATTTAACTTCCTTCCCCTTCCCTGGAGTTATCATGCTGTTACATGACATTAACAACTGATGTATTAAGTAAAATTCAAAGTCTAGTTTAGGTCTCAGGTACTAGAACAAACTAATGTTGCAGTTATTTAACTATAGTTTTAATTGGAGTTTCAGAGCTGTTTATGACAAATTTGTCCAGAGGCTTAATTTAATTTTGTACTTCTAGCTGCTAAATGTGTAATACTGTAGGAGCTTCAATAGCCCACTCTCTGAAGAGCCTATGAATTCTTCCAGCATGGTATTGGTAGCAGAATGGCACAGAACATTCACAGAGGAATTGTATCTAAACGTAATATTTCAATTCGCACTTAAAAGTTAAGTGCCCTTAGCACCATTTTCTGTTGCAAGATGAGTCATGTTTGCACTGTATAACAGGGTGCTTGTACCTGTATGTTACATATTTGAAACTCTAGCTAACTTGTAGACAACACCTTTAAAACCATCTGATAGAGGCTTTACCATTATGACAATTCTGTCTTTATAAATGATAGCATGTTACCTGGTTTAAGAAGAAAGTGTTCTACAGTGTTAATTTGTTTAATGTATACCATTAATTAGGGAAAACAGAAAATAAGCCACATATACCAATATGTTAGGATGAATAACAGTTGTTTTCAGATGATGTGTTCTTAGTGATACACAATCCAAAATCCTCAGGAAAACTTTCTTAGTGTTGTAATTTTGTGATTGTTATCTAATATGATTTTAGTGCAAGAGAAAATCACAACACTTGTGAAATAAAACCTGAAAATTTCTTATTTATCAAGAGAATACTTGCAGTCTTTTAGTGCCACAGGAAGCTTCCTGTAGTGTCTTACAAGCATTCATGTGTTTTTTTTCAAGTAGGCATTCAGCCAGTCTTTCAGTTTGTTGTGCCTGTGAATTTGGTCAGTGTTCTTTGTGTGTTTCTATCCCTATCCTAGATTATATATATCTTTGTGTTCATTCCTCCTAGGAAGCCATATTTAGGAGTCATCCACTCCATATTTGCTGTTGTCCTAAACTTTTCTGGTTTATTAAAAACTAATTAGATGCAATTACTATCCTCCCTTACAACTCTACATAAAGCATAACTTTCAGTTTATTTTGAAAAATCATGCAATGATACAATGTCCCTTACTGCAAAATAAATTGAATGTGCAGCTAAATGGCTGGTTCAGTAATCACATCTTAAGGCAGTAATTTGATTTTGTATTCACTTTCAAGAAATAATATTGTGATGTCCATTCAGTGTAACCAGGTAGAGTTATTCTTTATCAAACATCCAGTATGAGTTACTAAGTCTGCCGTTTATCAACCATGGAAGAAGGAAACAGCACTCAGCAGTATTCTGAGAAACGGAACATTGAGAAAAATCTCGATGCCTGGGGATATTATCAATTTATTTACAAGGAACTCTTTTTGCTGTCCATCAGCTATATTTTGTATAGGTGGATGGGCATTATTTTTTGTTGGTTTTGTGAAGAAATTACATTAGTAGGGTAGCATTTAAGACAAGCAAGTAAGATAAGCTTTGTGGGAATAAATTCCTACTTTGGAATTAAGTGGAGTCTAGGTTGTGGATTAAAATACAAAAGTCTGCTATATCTGTGGGAGATGGGAGTGAAGAGTAAGGTGATTGAGGAATCTGTTTATCATCAAAAGGACTAACCAGTGTTTTAAAAGACAAATGCCTTCTGTGTGTTCTCTTGCTTTGGTCCCTTTTTCTAGTTTCCATAGTAGTCTCGCAAAGTATATGAGAAGGAAAAAGAAGGGAAGATGGAAACTAACACTGATAAACTAGTAAATGAGCATCTTGCCTTTTTCTTTTTATTATTTTTTCTCTTTTTTTTTTTTTTTCCAGTAACATAAGTTACTAGATACTCCCAAATTGTAAGTGGCTGAATCTTTATATATGCTGACAGAAGTTCCCAAACTTTCTGAACAACCAGTCCTCTTTTCTTCAATCGGACCAGCAAGTATTTTAATCAAGAGACTTTTTTGAAAAGGTTGTAAAGATGATGTGACTTTTGTGCTCCTACTATAGATTTAGAGACCACTGGCTCTAAATATATGAAGGTCTCTGGTCTTTGAAGTTATGCTAATGAACAAATGCATTAGAAAAAATAGGTACATTAATCAACTATTTAGAATAAGGTAAATATAAGTTGAATATTATAGCTAGTTACTTAATTATGTTTGCTAGATTTCCAAATGCTAAGACACATGAAAATACTACCACTTGAATAGTCGTAAGACATCTTCACAAAACTTAGCTGGTGATTGCTTTAAGTAAATATCAGTGTAGCTGTGATAATTTGATAATTTCAAAATATCTTACTTTCTAGAGCTATGAAGAAGAGAGGAGGAATAGGTCAGAGCTTGAGATTAGATGCCAGCGTTTAACACTGGAACTGGCTGATACCAAGCAGATGATTCAGCAAGGTGATTACAGACAAGAGAACTATGATAAAGTAAAAAGGTAGGTATCTCTATAGCTCAACCATTTTACTAACATACAAATGTTAACAGATCAGCTTCAACCTTAATTGACTAGAGTTTTTAATTTGATTTTTGGCTTATGCACACCACAGGTACTTCTACTTACCTCACTTCATTAACAGTTCATTTATCTCCTGTGGTATATTGTACTTATAAGATAAACAATGTTTTGAAATCTCATGCATCAAATTACCTTCCTAAAAGTTTATATTTAGGGACTTATTGTCTTTACAGAAGAGCCTACCAATCTCATTGCATCTAAAGAAGTGGGAGCCGTTGATGCTAAGCATCTTAGAACAAGTAATTTTTTTTTTTCTAGTTTAAAAGAAATTATCAGCTGATGAACCTGCTTTAACAGGGAGATTAGACTCAGTGATCTCCAGAGGTCCCTTCCAAACCCCTCCATTCTATAATGGATTGAAAACAGCCTTAGGAGGAGGACTTAGGAGTGCCAGTTGATGAGAAGCTCAACATGAGCCAGCAGTGTGCACTTGCAGCCCAGAAAGCCAGCTGTGTCCTGGGCCGCATCAAAAGAAGCGTGACCCGCAGGTCAAGGGAGGCAATTCTCCCCCTCTACTTGGCTCTCATGAGACCCCACCTGGAATACTGTGTCCAGTTCTGGAGCCCCCAACACAGGAAGGATATGGAGCTCTTGGAGCAAGTCCAGAGGAGGGATATGTAGATGGTCTGAGGGCTGGAGCACCTCTCCCACCAGGACGGGCTGAGAGAGTTTGGGCTGTTGATCCTGGAGAAGAGAAGGCTCCAGGGGGACCTTAAAGCAGTCTTCCAATACCTGAGGAGGGCCTACAGAAAAGCTGGGGAGGGACTTTGTGCAATGCCTTGTAGTGAGAGGACAAGAGGTAATGGATCAAAACTGGAAGAGGGAAGATTTAGGTTAGATGTTAGGAGGAAATTCTTTAGTGTGAAGGTGGTGAGACACTGGAACTGGTTGCCCAGGGAAATTGTGGATGCCCCCTCCCTGGAAGTGTTCAAGGCCAGGTTGGATGGGGCGCTGAGCTACCTGATCTAGAGGCAGGTGTCCCTGCCCATGCAGGGGGGTTGGAAGTAGATGATCTTTAAGGTCCCTTCCAACTCATATCATTCTATGACTATATGATTGTATGATGTAACAAGAGGCCCTGTGCTCTACTCTGTGGTGCCTACACAGTGAATTGAGAGGATATGACCTTGGGCATTAATATTTAACAATTTAGGATATCCTTGTAATCATAAATTTGAAAGAGCTGTTATGAGAACTGTTGGAGACTTTTAGGATTACCTTAGTGAATTGGTTTAACTGCAGGAGGTTCCAGTGTGTCTCTTCTTTTTAAAAATACAGATTTCAGAGTTCTAGCCTGTGCTTTGAGTGCCCATTTCTTAAATTGCACAATTGCAAAAGAGTGAAAATGGACTTAGACTCATAGGCATATACTTCTCAATCCAGCTCCCAGATGGGTTTTTCAGTGTGCTTGCAAGTACATGAGTTCTGGCCTGTGGCACATTTGTTGGGGAATGGATTAAAAAATGGGGATTATGAATAGAAAACACCGTCAGCTCTTTAGTTGTTCATACGGAATGAACTCGAGCGCAGTTACTGACATGAATGACTTTGTCACTGAGCCATTTGTAGAAGGTCTGTCTTCTGAATAACTCTTCACAACTATATGTACTAAAAAAGACTTTGGAATCAACCTGGAAGCTTGTTGCAAATAGGATGGATTGATGCTATGGTTTGCATCCTGTGTGTAACTGCATCTTAATAATCCATGTGAATGGCCCCAGTGTTTAACAGTGTACATTTAAAATAGTTTTAAGTTGAAAGAGGCATGAATGAATGTGCCAGAACTATATTTGAGAGAGTAGGTTGTGTTCACCTGGGTAGGCACAGATGAGGGAGAGGGGAGAGCACTGTTGGCATGACTGCATAAGGATATTTGGAAGCTTTGCAGGAGTTAATCACTTCCAGGCTTGTTTCTGCCTTTAAAAAATGTTATGTCAAATCTTCTAGTCTGGTGTACTACAAGTTTTCTCAGTTTTGAAGCTATGCTATGCTTAATATAAAACTGGTTAGCTTTTTTCCAAACTGCAAGCTCATACTGGCTCATTCATTTCACTGTTCTGACAGGGTCAGATAGAGTGGACACACAAAGCAGCTTCTTTGTACATATGGAAAGCAGTCTTATTCAGGACATCAGCAAATTTTTTGAAGCTGTGTCATATATGATTTAAACATGAGAAGAGTAGTACAACCCTCCATGGTATCAAGGGGCTGTATGCAAGGAGAGTAACAGCTTTGAAGAAGCCTATATTGCTTTCTGATTAGAAATATGGGAATGAAGTTGCTTTAGTTTTCCGTTCAACTTCAGTGTCTGCAAAAGATTCAAGAGAATGTAATGAGAAATAGCATCAAAAGCTTGATAATGCTAAAAAGGATGGACAAGGGTACTTACAGTTAATTGCTAAATGGAGAAATGCATAGCCTGAAGTTACACTGAAGAATACTCAGAGGAGGAGGAAATAATTTAGCATAGGAATTCAGGATTATTGTATTATAATTTAGGATTATTTTTTAAATACTTAGAAATGAAGAAAAGTATGTAATAAGTTACTGTTGCAGGTGTTAACTAAAAAAGGTAAGATTATCACTAATTGCTCTATGAATGACTGGTTGGAGGAAGTCAGTGTTGTGTACTAAAAGAAGGCTGAGAAATTATAAAGGCACAGCAATCTTGTTCATTGCACTTCATGCATTTAATAGTTTCACTTTATTTTAACAGTGAACGTGATGTATTTGAACATGAATTGTCAGAACTCAGAAGAAAATATGAAATATTAGAGATGTCACACAAAGCACAATCTAAAGAAAGAAATGACTTATCAAAAGAGGTAAACATAAAGTTCTTATTTTAGTAATTGTCTGTTTCTTCATCTCAGGAATTGGATTCTTGGTCTAATGAGGTCTGTCAGGATCACCAGTAGGATCATGGAATAATTCACATTAGCATGGTCCTCAGGAGACCAGCTGGTCCAACCCTCCAATGCAGTGCAGAGCCAAATGAGGTCAGGTTCCTTAGACATTTCTCAAGTTTTTATTATCTCCAAGGATGGAGATTTCACAGCCTTTCTGGACAATCTATTGCAGTGTTTGTCTATCCTCTTTGTGAAAACGTTTTTGTAGAATCTAGTCAGAATTGTTGCAGCTTTTTTCATAGAATCAAAATATGGTTTGGGTTGGAAAGGACCTTAAAGATCATCTAGTTCCAACTGCCCTGCATGGGCAGGGACACGTCCCACTACGCCAGGTTGCTCAAAGCTTCAGTACTATCAGTATTCAATACTTCAGTACTATTTAGATGCTGAGGGAGATTAAGGGGCATTTTACCTCTTTTTAAGGTGCCAACTACCAAAAATGAATAATACAAACTTATAATTTCAGCATAAAGCTTCACCAACTTACATTAAACATAAGTGTAAATAGTTTGTTTTTGTTGTTCTGGTAATTTCACAGAAGAGAGTTAAAATGAAATCAGAAATTTCTATACATAGGTTAAGTACTTATCTTGAAGTTTATGTTAAAGTGTTCTTTTTAATGCTTTTTATAGCTGGCAACCATACAACAATCCCTCAACTTGGTGCAAAAAGATAAAGATTATCTTAATCGCCAGAACATGGAGCTTAGTGTTCGCTGTGCACATGAAGAAGATCGTCTTGAAAGACTTCAAATGCAGCTAGAGGATGCCAAAAAAGCTAGGGAAGAAATGTATGAAAAATACGTTGCATCCAGGTAAGTTATTGTATGTTTGGGACTATAAGTAGGCACGTTATTAACTTTTACTTTGTTTCTTGCACAAATTCTGTCTAATTAAAAATAATTTTAACTTTCAAAAAGGTAGCCCATATTTGTTTAACTGGAAAGAGAACAATTCCGTTGGGTCTTAATGTGGATCAGGAATTTTTTTTTTAAACCTTTGATATAAGACTACAACAGTAAAGATGTTAGCATTGAAAGTTTATGGCAGCTGTTCTCTTAGGTTTATATAGAAATATGATAAATTACAAAGAGAGAAACTTTTTAAAGTGCATATGTTACATATATCTTCCCCTGCCCCACATGACTTTTATTAAAAACAAGTATTTGAAAGACCATCTAAAGAATTATTGCAGAATAAAATATATTTATTTTTCACTGATGTTTAAAATGGCATCTAGTGTTTGTTTTGGTTTTTTTTATTGGCTAATAGAACTATCAGTCTTTAATTTCTTGAGTTCATATACAGATCTCCAAATGTAGCCTTGAGAAATAGATTGATCAATGTATGCTAGCCAAAAGGGTAAACAGTGTCAAATGTTTATGCTATTTGAATTGCTATAGATAAATATATGGGATGTTGAACAGGAAATGCCAGGCTGTTTGCCTGTGTGACTTCCTACCTATGTAATGCTATACCACAAAATTTCATACAGTGTCTTGAGTGGATAAAGATTGTCAAGTTCAACTCTTCTTCTCACAGGACTACCTAAAACTGAATCATATTACTAAGAGCATCATCCAATTTCAAACCACGTTTAGTTTTTTCTCATTCAGAATCCCAAGGTTATCCAGGTCATCTACATGTAGGGAAATAACATAACAAAAAAGAGCATGTCAATATATTTCCCAAAATTACATCAAATATTTGCCTGTATGTAGTTTCTTAATGAACGTAACCCCATCTTTTTGGCTAGTAGCGTCCTTAAAAAAACACCTGCAGATTGAATGAATAAGCTTAGAGTATGAAGTAGGTTTGACTTCTCTTCAGTGGCTTTTTCCATTTGAATCAGGAAGGTGGAGCTGCAAAAAGTATCTACAAATTTTGTGTCTTTGTATAGCTAAGATGAAGTGTGCTAATATGACTCCCATTCTGCATTTTAAATACATTTTTAAAACTTGCTTTTAAATTATATTTTTAAAAAATCATGTAGGTTGGAGGAATCTTCCTGTAGAAACATGCTTGGAAGCACTGACTCTTGTAACTAGATTTCTGTTTCTGGAAAACCACTGTGAAATCCTTATCCTGTAAGAATGGTACAGATACACTTTTACAGAGTTGTCTCCATTTGAGGAACCTAGAAAGAGATGTATGTAGCTTGCCTCTACCATAGTTTGGGATACTGTGCAAGCATGCTTTGCTGTCCTCTGAAATTAATCAGAGATTTCTGTCTCTTGCATGTAGACATCATCTGAAGATTCTGTAAGTTACCTTGTGTTTCAAGATCTTGATACTGTCATTGGGGTTCCATACTGTTAGCAAATCTCTCTCTTGACATCATTGAGCCTCTTCATGATGCTAATTTTCATAGGACTAATGTTAGCGGTAATGAATAGTGCAGTTATGTTTGCTCTCCTCTAGAGACAGTTATTGCCATTTGCAGGGACAATACAGCATAGCAGAGAAGATGCTGTAGTATATTAAGCAGTGTAGGACAGCAGTGCAGATTGGGCAGCCTAGATTGTATTCAAGATTCCACTGCTGACCTGTTGATGGACTTTGAATAAGTCCTTTTATAATGTAAAAACGTAACGTAAAATGTAAAAATGTTAATGTAAGATTTCTTTTGTAAAATTAGGGTAATAGAGGATTCCTGTCTCTTCCTGTCTCTTCAGCAGTTTAAACCATCCATTTCTCAGGTCAAATATCTACAGTATTTTATTTATTTTAGAGAGCTTTACAAAATCCTATTTATTTGTTAGATTAATTAGAGAGGTACAAAAGTAGAGCAGGAGAAAATTCCCCAATAACAGACATGCTACAGCCCTCGGTACTATTTGGAGCTGACATCAGGTTTAGTGATAAATTTCTGTTTGCTACCTTTTGAAGAATTTGAGGTTTTTTAATGCTCACTTCATATCTGGATCTCTTTTAGTCGCTGTATTTCAGGAATGAAGATGATGAAAAATCCAAGTCTTTGTTTTTAGAAATAAAAAGTTATTGACCTTCTGGTCAATGCCACAACTCCTGGCATTGGGGTAAAGTAGTTAGAAAATAAGAGACTTTAGAAAACTGAGGGATTAACCTGACACATTTTAAAAAGACACTTCAAGATAGGTTGTGATTCTGCCGAAATGAATGTCAGCAGCTCATAGCTACAGTTTTGGGGAATTTGTGTGTCAGCACAGACCAACACAAAAGATAACCCTTTTTATGTTAATGCAACTATAGATTATGCTTCAAGATTTGAGAAGCTCAGATCATCTGTAGTTTATTCACAGTATAAAGTCTTATTCATAACAGGCCTGAAAAGAAGCTCATTAAAGACTGCAGCCTGAAGGAGATGAAACAATTTGATAAGGCAAAAACATATTTAATTACTACTCAAGCAAAAGGCCGTAACAACAGGTCAGGAATAAAAATCGCAAATTATGGTCCTTTGATTCAGCAGCAGCTCAGCTGATGTTTATTAAGAGGCACTGGCAGTGCAGTCAAGCTATGTACTCAGAATATGCCCTTTACATACCATTTGTTTATTTTGGTGATTATAAAGATAAGTGTCACTTTAAGCTGTCTTCTGGTGACATTACAGTGGGTGATGAATTTTCCAGATTGTTCTGGCGTTTTTTTCAGCCACCTGATTTAGCAGACTTGCAATGAGAAGGAAGGTGTAATTTCTGCAATGACAGAAACTTATTTTTGGCAAGTAATAATGGTAATAGCAAATTGGTTTAGTACCAAGAAAATGGTGATGCTTGTTGATTCTGCACAAAATAATTGTATCCTGAGGTCCTGATCTTCAGCATTCTTTTTTTTTTTTTTTTTTTTCCTACAGATTGAGCCATATAACAAACAAAGAACACAAACTTTCTACTAGGGGACTTTACATTCCAGTATAGTGTGTTCTATTTTTTTTTACATTATTGTAAACATCTTCATTGTATCAAAGATCTTCATAAAGGTTTTTGCTGTAGGGTGGCATACTTCAGGAAGGAGAGAAGATAAATTTTTCTTGAAAGGTCAACTGAAATTCAGGTCTTTATTAAAAGAAAAGAGAAAACAGGAAAACCTGGGCAGCAAGCATTCTGGCATTTATATGTTTTGGGGCTTTTAGTTAATGTGAAGGAGTTTTTGATCAGCTCAAGTACTGAAATCTAAAGATTAAGGGCTATCACACAACTGGAAATCTGACGACATTTGCAACCTTTTAAGTTTTAAATGCACATTGCTTCATGAACATGCTTTTATTTCCAAACCTGTAATTTCTACCAGTTGCTTCACTGCTGATCGATTATTCTTGAACATTAACTAGATGCTATAAAATTTTTACATTCCTGAGTTGTGAAGTACTTGCAAAACCAGCTTTTTTTTTTTTTTTTTTTTTTTTGTAATTTTGTAGGAGAAATTCTTTATGGGATTCCCTATGATCTGTCATGGCTTTCAAGGTTACAAAAAGATGTCAGTGTTGCTCTGAAATGAAATTATTTTGTCCTGGAATCTTCTAGTATCTGCTACATAAAAACTTTAGTATGTATTGTAATTGATTTATATGTCAAAATGACAGGACAAATTCCCAGATCTTGGGGGTTTTCTGACTACACAAACCTCCATAGCATGTAACTAACTTACAACGTTTCATGTGGTATTTTTACCCCATAAGCAGTGCCTTAAATTTTGATATTTTGGCGAGTGCAATTACTTTTAAATTCCCTTGTTGTGTATTTGTTTGTTTATAGAGATCACTATAAAACAGAATATGAAAAGAAACTTCAAGAAGAGCTGGAACATCTAAGGTTAAAAACAAATCAAGAAATTGAGCAACTGAGAAGCGCTTCAAAAGAGATGTATGAACGTGAAAACAGGTAGATAAGATGCAGGCAGTAGCCTCATTAGGGCAAAAATTACCAAGCATTGTTTTGTGCCTAGGTATAAACCTGGTTGACTGGCTCTTTGAGAGGTGATCAAGATGTAAGAATTTAAGTTCAGTTATAAAACTGATGATAGTATTTTAATTTTTAAAAGGAAATTGTACAGTACATGCATGGTGTTTATTATTAAATGACAGACATACAACATTGTCAATGAAAAGATTATTAAAAGTCACATTCTAGATAAATGTTAGTGGTTTGAAGTTTGTTCAGATGTATAGTGTTAGTTAATAAAAAATGTGTTGATTTACCTGTCATGCTATATATAGACAGTCTTGAAACTGTGGCAGGAAACCAGAAGGTGTTGATGCATTAAGCAAAGCAGAAGAAATGAGGGGCAACCAGGGAGACATATGCCTTTCTAAAATAAATCTCTTTGAGATTATTTACATTATTAAAGAAACCCATTGATTTCCTGTAAATTATTATAAGATTATCTTCTGAGGAACATCCTACTCCTGCAAAGAGCTGCATATTGAATTCTGTATGTGTGCCATCTTGTTGAATTCTATGGAATTGTCTGCAGAGTTAGGCACACAAATAAGCCTTTAGGGATCTAAGGATTTGGACTTCTGACACTGAATTTCTTTTTGAGCTTGTTTTTTGCCACCTTTTTTCCTTTAAAATGGGAGGAGTGCTTAATAATTCATTATAACTTCATTGTAGATGTCCTTAAAGTGTCTTCTGTGGAGGAGGAAATGACTGTAGTAAAAAGATATTTGTGGCATCAGAATCTGTTCCTCTAATTGGTAGTTTTGTCACTGCTTGGAAGAGTGAAAAAAGAACGTGACTGCTGCTGTCTGTCTTCCAGTCAACTGAAAGATTCTAATTAAAAAAAAATTACATCATTGTGTAGTATTCTAGTATGAGTAAAATATATATACACACACACACATACATGCCACTTCCTGTATGCCAATCTATTTTGAATTACGAAGTATGAATGTAAGCCTCTGCTGTTGGTGGAGATTGGACAAGGGTCTGTATATCATTGAGAAAGCTACTGAAAGATATTTCATTTGTATCTGGAAGCAATTTTCAGTTTTGTTCCTCATACTGAAATAATTACTTCTGAAATGTAAATTCCTTAGATTTGACTTCTTGTTTTGAAGAAAAAAAAAAGGATTTTTAGCATATGCACTTTTGATAAAATACTTGAAAATTCCACTGTAAGACAGGGCTTCACAGTCTGAGATGTCCCTCAATGGCGAGACAAAGGGAACCCCAAATTGTGAGCACAGCAGTTTGCCATGAAGTGTGTGTGCTGAGATGCTGACTGTGACTGAAAATAAATCTGAATATGCTGGTTTCATCTTCAGGCTCAAACCATGGAATGGTATTACAGCTAAGCTAATCTACTATTCAGTTGCTCTTACTCATTACTATTTTGCCAAGCTGAATGAGCCTCATGTTTCCCTTAAATTTCTTGGAACTTATTTTACACCTAGGATGAGTCAGAAGCTAAAATGGTGGGACACAAATAAAAAGATGATACTTTCATTCTTAATTTATTTGGGAGTAATTTCACTTATTTGGCTGAAGTAAGCATTGGCTGTTTGCTTTAGCAAGAGTGAATTCACAGGGCACATGAGTATCTGCATGAGGTTTAACTTTGGATTGATCAGTGGTGGTCTGTCTCCATAGATCAAACACAGTTTAGTGGTTTTGAGCATGTTAGATGCACTCCCTGAGCACATCTTCGGACTTTTCAATCTGACTGTAATCCAGTTTGTGCACCCTAGAATAGTTTAGGGCTGTGAACTGAAGTGCAATAAATGACAGTTGGTAAGAGGGTTATTTCAAAAGCTAATATAGATGCACTTCTGCTTTCCCTCCCCTCTCCTCATCCCATCATTTTTTTTTTCTTTCCATACCTATTAATGAATCTGTGGGTAGCATTTCTGTCCCATTTTAGAAGGGTCTGATAGGCTTGTGAGATACCTGACAGCCCACATGGCCTGTACATGCAGCCATCAGATAGGTGCTTTACTTCTTTTCAAGTTGCAGTTACACTGTCTGAGAACTGGCAGGATCGTTAGTGTGTTGTTTCCTAACTCTGTTCAAAATACTTCAGCAGAAGTTACATCACATCTGTGGTTGTCATCTTGGTTGAATAGTGCCTCACTTGTCTCTTTTTTCCTTCTATTGCATTTTCAATTGATAAGCTATTTGGTTAAGCAAAATAGTTTGTTGTCTAGGTAAGTCTCTGTGTTTCCTACAATTTAGTTCTTATCTCACTTCCATTACACTTCCATTGCCTTTCTTTCATAGCCAGTTAACTGTTGCATAATTCTGATGTTAATTCTTCTTAAGTACCTATTTCCAATCCATGCGAATTACTTAGTTCACAAAAGTGCCATTGATGACATTTCCTTAGTCTAGAAAGTAGTCTTTCATCCAAAAACCATATGCCTTTTGTGTGGCTAACATTACTTAGGATAACATTAAAATGGGTGTAATAATTTTGCATTTACCTCAATATTTGACTTTTCTCTTGTCTTGCCCTAAAGTTTGTGCTTGGATTTGCAGTACTGTGCTCACACTTGTAGCTCATGAGGAGGATTCCTTTTAGAGGAAACGAAATTGAACAGAGGCTCTAAGATAATTTAATTTATTCCAAATGTTAGTGAGTGTTCAGGAGCACTGGTCACAGGAGCAAACAAGGAGTGAAGTCCTCAAATAGTCGTAACTTAGGTGTCTGATCCTCAACAATCACTGTTTGCCCTGCAATTTGGCTGTTACTGTGGTGCACTAAATAATGGAGATGCAGCTTATAAGCCCTATCTAAGCAGTACCTTGACTTAGTGCAATTTAATGCAGTGTTATGCTACAGGCAGTCTTATATATGGATTAACAGACTATTAATACTCATACATATTACTACACATATTATTCTTCACAGGCCACTATTCTTATTTTTATCAGTGTAATGAGATAGTTCACAAGTTGTGATTCTTGGTTAAAAAAATTGAGAAAGATTAGATTGTTGGTAGTAAAATGTTTGTGTTATTTTATGTTTCTGTGCAAATAAAAAATTATGGCAGCAATAGAAGCCATAAGGAGATACCACTGATAAGAAATAACCTATGTAACAGACTAACTAGCCAGTTAGTTGTATGTGGAAGTAAGATTTCTATGTCTTGCTAATCTTTTCCTGCTCTACCATAAAAGTTGTGAATCGTCTCAGCTAGGGCAGCATTTCCCGAGTTATTAGTGAAGTAACAAGCAAAATTATTGAGATTTAATTCCTACAAAAAATAAGTAACTTACAGATCTAGTATTCTAGAATTATTCATATATTTTGATGTATAAATAGGTGAGTTTTTAATTGTTTTTAGAATTTCAGGACTGGAAACTTTGCTGACATACATGAAATTAATCTGAATTACAACTTCTGTAATGAGTAGGTATATAGACACTTATGTCATTCTATGAGAACTGAAGAAGGTAGTGTTGAAGTTAAGGTCAGTCAGCAGTAATTCATAAAGCAAATCAGTCTTTCTCCTAACAGATCGTTGACAGAGTAACTTTTGTTTCCTTCAGAAATATGAGAGAAGCAAGAGATAATGCTGTTGCTGAAAAAGAAAGAGCAGTTGTTGCTGAAAAGGATGCTTTAAGAAAATATGATCAACTGTTAGAACAGTAAGTATCTTTTTAAAATTAATATAAAAAAAATCTAAAGATATAGCTAAATATCTAAGGAGTTTTATGCAGGAGGAATGACTGGTTTGGTTTTCTGCTTATATAGAATAAATGACACAAAATTAAGCATTTAGTTCAATTTAAATTACATATTTAATTCCAGTGTACTGTATGAGAGTTTGATTCGTCTCCTACAATCCTGTAAAGACAAGCAACCATAATTATGGCATCTTAAAGCAAGGAGGTGGATTTCATACTGTAGAGTAGCAGTGGTCAAACTCTGAACCTGTTCTGTTGGGCTTTTTTCTTTAGTTGAAAGTAGAAAATTATCTGGTATGATTACTTCAATCAAGAGTTGGTTGTAAAGTGTGGATAGAGAGCAGTAGTCCTGAACAGTTAAGCTTCCTACATGCTTCTTTTCTTACTGCTGTCTCTTCTGAGTCTTTCATATTTCATGTATAAAATAGTGTCTGTACAAATGTGTAGTTCTACTCATATGGACAAGAAAAGTATGATTGATTTTCTGCCTGCTTATAGACAGTCTTACTGTCATGCTCTGCTGAACCTTGTCTTCACTTTTCATAAATTTAGCTATGGTAAATCATGAGGTAATTTAAAATTCTTGACAGTAATCAAAGCTGTTGAGGGTAAGTTTATAATGTGTCATTAATTTTGGACTTGATTCATTGTTTAATTCACACCTTTTTTCTAAAATGAAAAGGTCAGTTCATTAACCAACTGTGCCACCTAGCCATCTATTCAAAGGCAGTACTTGGTATGTACAATTTTTGCTTGGAAATGTTTTCATTTACAAGTAGTAATCTGTTAAAATGTTGTTAGCTTAGGCATTAGCACAAAATAATTAAAGCTTCTCATTTCTATGTGTAACTCCTAAATTGCAGTCATGATATTACTGTAGAAATAGCATTGCCCCAGCATAGCCACAAAGGACTGAAAAACATGTCACTGCTAACTAGTGGTAGGAAACAATAGGGGTAGTTCTAGAGTAAATGAGATGAGTCAGAGGACTTAATGTCCTTGCTGAGTTTATGGGATTTGAATTCAGATGAATTCTAGTTTGGGCTGAACGGTCCCAAGGGTGCTGATTTCCTTTTAATGGGTGGAGTACATTCTAGGTGTTCTTGGTTTCACAAAAAGGAATTCAGTTAGCAAACTCTGAGGAAATTGCTCCACAATGCAAATAAAAATGTGAAAATTGAGCTAGTTAAGTGGGGATAACCAGGAAACTGGTTCAAAACTGATCTCCTGAGTCAAAGTAAAATGTGAGTCAACAAGGTGTTTATGACGATAATCCTGCCTTTCACTGTGATAAGATTACTATGACATATGGAGAGTTCATATCTAACTGGAAGCTTTTCTGGCAAATAAGTAAGTCTAACATACATTAATTTGAGTATGCAGACTTTCTTGTTTTTAATGAAAATATCAACTTTGTAATTCCTGCCATGCTTATTTTTAAACTTAAGAACCATGGAGAAAATTCTTTTTCTGTTCTGCTGTATTACCATTCATATAATGTGTCTTTTATTCATATTGTGATTTTTTGAGGAGGGAAGTTCAGCTGCAATCAGAAACATAGGAATATTTTAAAATGTAAGCTTTAGAGAGGAAAAAAAGGAAGTTAATACTACTCCATTTGTTCTAATCTTGATACACTCATGCTTCTGTCCTCTTGAAGTTTTTCTAGTGATAAGCATTCCTATTACGTAAAACGGTCCTTTCCTCAATTTGAAAAAGTTAATAGGTTGATTAATGCTGGTTTTTGGAGGTCAAAGAAGTAGGTAATTCCTCAGAAGATTATGCTTTTCAGACTTGCTTGGGAAATGGAAAACCCATACTTCCCTTCTTGAAAATATAGGTGTCTCTCTTTAAAACTGCTTCCCTTCTAACCACAACACAGGTTTCAAGATTATGACTTCTTCCACTTTCCAAATCATGTACCTAAATTGACTGAAAAGTGACAGACTGGCATGATGAGATGGAATAAATGCTTTAACTTAAAAGACCCCAAATTCTTAATTTATTGTGGACTGATGTGTAGCAGTTTTGTGAAACAAAGAAATTTTCTAATATCACCAGAACCTCCTAAGATAAAAAAAAGAGATACCTGTGTTGTCCAATTCTATATTTAAGTGATTATAACAGCTAGTTCTACTTTAGTGAAAACAAGGTGACTCATCCTAGTTACCACTGCTATCATAATCTGTATAAACAAACATGTTTGAAAGCTTCAGAAGTATGTGGAATGTTGACTGGCCTGAATGGTGGTTAAATAAAGCCCCTAGCAAATCTTGTGATCAGAAGTGTAACTAATACCCAATTTTCTAGTCAAGTGCAGTTATTTTCATTTTTCTTTCTGAGGTTTGTGATAGCTTTTTGTAAACAGCCGTTTACAAGTACCAAGAAAATACTGAAGTGGTAATACTCATGAAAGAGTTATATTGAGAAAGAATCTGCAGTTTCAACCTCAAAGTAGATCACTGGTATCGGGATGTAAGTTTTGTTTCTGTCTTTACTGTTATACAACTGTAAATTCTGTGTGAGAATTCATCTTCTATGTGCCTCTAGCAAGGAAAAAAATGGAACAGATTTTATACTTTGGATTAAACTGTGGCCAATGTAACATGTTCTTTAAAAATTATGACCAAATGGAAATGTTTTCACTTTGTTTTAAACTGCTGATAATATAAGACTTTTTTCAAATTTTAAAGCTATATTGCCTCAATTGAAAGCGTCTTGGGGTTGAATGAGGAGAGCAATTCTTTAATAGCTCCATTGTCTAGTACTTAGTAAAGTGTAGATACTAAATATGTTCCAATTTTTCCTTTTCTTGGATATCTGTGGAGTGTTACTTAGAAACTATTGACTTAACCTGTTATTTCTCCTTGCAAAAAACCCCAACAAACCAACAAAACAATAACAACAACAAATAAGCACTGAAAAGCAGAAGTGCATCCTGGTTTCCTATTATCTTTTTCCCACTAGTTAAGTTTTCTAGTTTCATATAAGGTGCAAGGTCAAAATGAAATGATTCCTTTGTTCAAAGTGGGCTTCATGGTCCGTAATATGGGGTGAACTCACTTCACCTCAGAGGATACCTACAAGAGCCATCTCTTGCCTTTGATTGTTCACTTCCTTTAAACCTTAAGGAATGTAACTTCTTTTTCCAAGACTCTACAGTTTCAGTGGAAACTGGTTTAAACATTTCAGAATTACTGGGAACACAAGGGCAATCAATAAATGGTGTGATTTTATGAAACCTTATTTTTCTTAGTGACAAAAAAAAAATCTGTACTCTGTTACAGTTAATTGCTGCTCACGTGATATAGTTAAGGCGATTGTTCTTTTCCTGTATTTGTAAAGATAAAATGAGAAGTGTAGAAAAATGAAAAGAAACAAAGTAGGTATGAGGTAAGCAGGAAAAGAATATTCAAGAAATTTGTCTTATGGCAATACTGTTCCTTCAACTTTGCAGTGGGCACTATTTATATATAAAAAAAAAAGCTCTGTTTTGTAAAAGCTAATAGGGAGGTTTAAATTCCTACCCCTGTCTGTGAGGTAACAGAACATTTTTTTCTTCAAATATGCACAGGTGCTGAAAAACCCTATTTAAACTATTTTTTTATATTGGGTTTGAGTAAAGTTAGGATCATGGCTACAAAAAACAGCTCTATAAAGAATTTTGGATTATTATTTAAGCATTTATGGTTTGATGTATATAGCTCAGCTACTTAAAACTATTAGATATGTAATGAACAGTCAGCTGCAGGTAAGGAGTATTTAGATTTGGAAGTCTTTTTAATGTTTCAATTTAGAAATACCTTTCTCAAAAAGCAAAACAGAATAAAAGGCATTGACATTTCTTATGCTTTATAGGTTAAAAAAAGTCAGCAAGAAGTTCTCTGTGTTGTTGTTTTTTTTTTTTACCTGTTTAATGCTTTTCTTTCCAGTTAGCTGCAATCTGTGTATACCTTTTGGAAACTTCTATTAGTCAATCCATTAATCTTTATAATTTAAATCCCTCTTTTCGCCCCTGCGTTCTTTGTTCTTCATAATAGTATTATTTCTTTGAATTTGTTTGGAGGAGAGATTAATGCTATCTGATTTAGGTGTACGTCTTAAGCTTTGCAGGTGATAGAGAGAGGTGATCAATCCTGTTCATAGAATGAATGTATATGCTAGAAGAAATTAAGATTCCTATATCTTCTTATTAATTGCCAACAAGCCTAGAGGACTGTCTTAGATTAAAAGATATTTGGATAAATTTACTGAATAAATAAATGTTCTACTTTACATTTAGAATCTGTGCTGAGTATGCAGGAATAGCAGTATTAGTTTAGCATTTATTACATTATACATTCATTGTTAATATAAACATCAGAATTCATTATTTTCCCCTTATCTTAACATGTTTTTATAATCTGTATGTTGCTGACTGAAATGACAAGGTTCTAATCTTAAAATTACTAAGTCAGTGCATTCTCCTGAACTTATTGCAAATCTTGAAGAGTTTAGGCCCTTATTTAAATAAAATTTGCATAAAGTGAGAATTTATTTAATTAAAAAAAGATCCATGATTACAACTTCTGGCCAAAATATTTCTTTGCCAAAGCTGCCGTAACCAGATAGAAAACTACTGTCATAGCCTTTTACTCCCTAGACATGGCTTCTACTTCTGTATATGAAGTGTTTTGTAATCCTTTAAAGAGCTATGTAGGTCTTTAAAATTACTGCTTCTTTAAATATTCAGCTTTGATTGGCGTCATTTGTGTTTTCTAAAATACTTTTTTTACTAATTATCTTTTGCTGCTGCTGTATTCATGTATGACTTCTATTGTATGATGTGTATTATGTAATTTCAAAAAACTTTAGGATTTTTATCAGAAGAAAGCTGAGCCTTTTACTGTTATTGTTAGACCTTGTCCAGACTTCAGCCTGTAGCCAATGTAACTACTACAGATTCCCCATAAAAACTACCTTCTTCTTGTTCTCCTGATGTGAAAGTTAAGTATGAAGTGCAGCTAAAATGGTAAAAGGTGGATGTCATGGAAATTGTTGAAAGATACCCTCTTGGAAATTCAGAATCAATGCAAAGAAGGCAGTGAAAGGACCAGGAGTTTAAATCTTAATTGATTATTTTAGGCTGCTCTCTAACAAGCAATTGTTCTTCAATGATATTTCTGCATTAAAAGAAGTCTAGCGTATTTCAAAGCCTACTTCAGATTGCAGTATAACTGGAATGCGTTTTAATAAACATGAGAAGCCTAATTAACTGATTTGATCAAATAGATGAGTCTTAGTCTTAGGAAGACTTCACACTTGCTAGAGCATGCCTAATTGTCTTGGGTCATTCCTTAATAAGGATCTCAAAATTTTACCTTCTTAGCTAAGGTAACGTTCTTCCAGAATTAATGCTTTAAGTTCTGTAACCAGTCACCTCATAACTGAAACTGTCTTGATGTTGTAGAATTATCAATGTCAAGACTCACAGGAATTACAAATTCAGCTGATGGCTGACCTTTCTGAGCTTCATGACATCTGGAACGCAGGCTTTGAAGTTTGTTCTCCTACTGTACAAGGAATGTTCAATTATTATATTTATAGCTCTAGAAATCTTTTTATTTAAGTTACTCATTCCCCAGCTCCCAAAAAGTAATTCTGACAAAATATTATTAGCCTCTTTAGGATCCTTTGGGTAGGTTGTAATATGAACATATCTTCATACCGTAAAGATTTTCCTTAAGCCTTGATGTTCTTGTTTTACCTGTTCATTTCCTGCTAGCCAAAAGGCCTTGATCTGAAAACATTAAGATTAGTAAAGGCAAAAAGTTAAAATCTGTGATGGTTATTATGCTGAGAACCTAAGAAACTATTTGCTCTCTTAAGTCTTTAGTTTTTTTGTCGGTCTGGGGAGGTTGAAAATGTATCAGTGTCCTTTGAGGACCACTTTGAAAATAGTTATAAATTCCTTTTAAGAGACACTATATGATATAAGGGTATACGGCTGCTTAGTCTTCATATATTTATTGAATTATAGTGTTGAAACTTCCATTGTAGTCCATGATTTTGATATGATTGTTAGTATCTCTCAATATAGGCACATTTTTGCGATTCACTGTGCACAGCTTCTCATTAACGATGAGCGCTGACAGGGTAAGCTAACAGGTCATTTGGAACTCATTACAGAATGACATTTCGCATGCTAAACATTTACATGGGTTCAAAGGGAGAATGAAAAAGCTCAGAGTTAAGTTTGAGAACTACTTAACAAGTAAGAACTACATCCAGTTCAGGAAATCTTTGAGCTAGAAGCAGTTGAATACTAATCAGAGAGGATTAGAGACAAATACAATCAACGCAGAAATTTTGTAGAAACATAGAATGTCTTGGTTTGGAAGGGACCTATAAAGGTCATCTAGTCCAACCCCCTCTACAATAAGCAGGGACATCTCAAACTAGAACAGGTTGCTCAGAGCCCCATCAAGCCTGACCTCGAATGTCTCCAGGGATGGGGCCTTCACCATCTCTCTAAGCAACCCATTCTGGTGATCTACCACCCTCATATTAAAGAACTTTTTCCTAATGCCCAACATAAATCTACCCTTTTGTAGCTTAAAGCCATTACCCCTTGTCCTATCGTTACATGTCCTAGTGAACAGCTCTTCCCAAGCCTTCATATAGGCCCCTTTCAGGTATTGGAAGGTCACTATAAAGTTCCCCCAGAGTCTTCTCTTCTTCAGGCTGAACAATGCCAACTTCCTCAGCCTGTCTTCATAACAGGGGTGCTCCAGCCTCTCTGATCATTTTCATTGCCACCCTCTGGACATGCTCCAGCAAGTCCACATCCTTCTTGTGTTGGGGGCTCCAGAGCTGGACACAGTGCTCCAGGTGAGGTCTCACCAGGGCAGGGTATGGGGCAGAATCGCTTTTCTCAATCTGCTGGCCGCACTTCCTTTCATGCAGCCCTGGATGTGGTTGGTCTTCTAGGCTGAAATTGCACATTGATACATTTTTTCTTGATCTTTTTAAAACATACACTTCTAGCTACAGTTGAAGACAGAATCATGAGACTAAATGGGCCTTTTTGTCTGATACACTGCTACTATTCTATGTGGAACAGAAGCTACACAATGCTGGGAAACTTCTCAACCTGTTTTTACTTTTACACGCTACTGTGTGTGCTTTGTGTGACTTTGAAAAGTCTAGGCTGGATAAAAGGAAAAGGTATAAATGAAAGCATCTATCTAAAGATTAGGCTAATGTGATTTTTAAAAAATATTGTTACAGATATCAGGTTATCTGTGCACATAATATTTATCTCTCTGAACATGGAGAACTAAATTTGTGTGTGAAGCCTCTAGCAGTGTTATGTAATCCAAAACATTAACACTTAAATGGCAGATGAGAAAAGAACCTGTTTATAGGAAAGTCCAAATACACAATTTTTAGAATACAGAAGAAAAGCAAGTCACAAATAACAGCATGACCATAAGTACATGCCATAATTGTTAGTTGCATGTGTCTTCCAAAACTGTGTAATATAATGCCTGTTCAAAAGCTAAATTCTTCAAAGCAGGGATATTGTATTTTCTGTACGCCTGTAAAAGAATTTTTATATTCAAATTATAGCTATTTATGTCATACTATATTTCAACCTAATAGAACCATAAATATTTATTTTTAATAGTAATTATGTTCTGGAATTACCTTCTGAATCTGTGATTATATTCTGATTACCCTCTGGAAAAGAACATGATGCTATGCTGGACAACTCACTGTTGAAGAACAGTCTGTCCAAATAGGTGTTTATGTGACTTGAGAAGGTAGTTACAGCTTTGTAATCGTATGGGCCTCATTAAACTCATGGGAGAGTCTGTAGACTAGAATGAAGGCTACCAATTATGAGAGCAAGCTTTGGGCTAAGTTCTGGCCAGACCTTTTCTTTCACAGAACCATATTCAAAGGGTTGAGAAAATGTTAGGTATAACTGGAAGCCTACCTAAGTCTACTGCTCTCAGCCTGGACCTGACTTGAATGGTGACGTTACTTGTTTCATGTAAGTAACTCTCATGAATAAGGAACGAGGCAGCATATTGTTCTGGAATTGAGGGTAGTTAGTCCATTTGTAAATTAGTAGTAAGTTGGTCCTGCATCTGGGCCACAACAACCCCATGCAATGCTATGGGCCTGAAGAAGAGTGGCTGGAAAGATGTCCAGCAGAAAGGGATGTGGGGGTTCTGATTGATAGGTGGCTGAATATGAGCCAGTAGTGTGCCCAAGTGGCCAAGAAGGCCAAAGGCATCCTGGCCTGTATTAGAAATAATGTGGCAAGCAGGACCAGAGAGGTGATTGTCCCCCTGTACTTGGCACTGGTGAGGCCACACTTCCAATACTGTGTCCAGTTTTGGGCACCTCAATACAAGAAGGGTATTCAGGTGCGGGAGTGTGTCCAAAGAAGGGCAATGAAGTTGATGAAGGGTCTGGAGAAAAAGCCTTATGAGAAGTGGCTGAGGGAGCTGAAGCTGTTTAGTCTGAAGAAAGAGAGGCTGAGGGGAGACCTCATTGCCCTCTACAGCTACCTGAAATGATGTTGTAAAGAGGTAGGCACTGGTCTCTTCTCACAAGTAACTGGTGATAGAACAAGAGGAGATGGCCTAAAGCTGTGCCAGGGGTGGTTCAAACTAGACATTAGGAAGAATTTTTTCACTGAAAGGGTTGTCAGACACTGAAACAGGCTGCCCAGGGAGGTGGTTGAGTTACCATCTCTTGATGTGCTTAGAAGTTGTCTAGAAGTGGCACTTGATAATATGGCTTAGTGTTGAACTGGGTAGAGTAGAGTTAATGGTTGGACTCAATGATCTGAAAGGTCCTTTCCAACCTAAGTGATTCTATGAAGGGACCATAAGTAAATGAAGGACCATCGTATTTGGCTCATGAATACACTACCAAAACAGTGCACATCAGTGAGGCAAGGTAGTTTCAGGCTGTATGCCACAACAGGGAGCTGTTTGCCTTCAGCATTCATCCATCCAGCAATGAATATACCTAATTCATCTTATTTGTACTGATGACTTCCCAAGAGAGAGGGACAGTGTGATATTTGCATATAGTGCTCAGGACTGATTAATCCACCCTTCACAACTGATGGAGCAACCATGTGAGTCTATTTGTTACTTTTGCTCCTCATGAGATGGGCTTGTCTGGTGACTGGTGCCTTGATGAGGAGAGAATGGGAAAATCAAGGCTGGAGGGTCCACTTCCCTTTTGTATGGTCTTGTTTCTGGATAAGATTTCCTCAAGAATGTATCCCAGACTTTGTCAAGGTTAGCTCAGAGAGTTGTTTACATTCAGGGAGTCTAATAAATTATTTTTTTTTAAACTACATGCCTTCAGCACTCAAGTATTGCATCACATATTGGATAGTGGGAAGGCCATGTCCTTCAGTTTATTCAGTGCAAAGCTATTTAGATAATTTTTACAGCTGTTTGTGTTTCTAGCTAAGTGATCTAAAGGCACAATTCTGTCTACTTATGTGACTATCTGGGTAACTCTGTAAGTGTATTCTGTGAAACCAGCAAAATGAATGTGCAGTTAAGACTCTGCATACTTCACCAGAGTTCAAGACCTTGATCCTGGATAGCTGGAAGGTGGTAATGTGACATGTTAGGAGCATTTTTACCAAACATCATGTAGCCCTAGTGGCACTTAGTTGTTACATGACATTTGCATTGTGTGGACACCAAAAGGGTGGTACTCCTTTGAGTTATTTGTGGTATCAGTGTGTGAACTGGTTTTATAATTAAAAAACACAAACAAACAGAAGTTAATTGCAAGCAGAACTTCAGCAAGACTGAAGTGAGATGGGAATATTTGTAATGGATGAGCCTCTGAGGGGAGCACTGCATGAAAGTAGATAGGCTGGTCTGTTGCTGAGAGTAGCTTGTGACAATTAGTAAGAGGATTTGTAATTCCATGGTAGGGGGAGTGTGAAGAGAGGCAGTAAAGAGAGAGAACCTGGGAACTGAAGAAACCTAACAGAGATGGAATGGAAGAGTACATATGAAAGAGTAAATGAAGGAGCTTTACTACAATCAATGAAAATCTTTTGCAGTTCTTACTACTAGGTAGAATTCAGAAAGATGTTGCTCGTACAAATGTATATACTGCCCAACCCTTTCTTAAAAGTCCTGTTTATTATCAGATTTCTGTAACTGAAAGGAGACTAATGTTGATTACTGAAAGTGATGTTGCATAAACCACCCCACAAGCTCCTTTTGTGAAGCATGGAGAGGATAGGAATTGTGTGTGTGCCCCTTATAGGTACCCCAGAAGCGAAAAAGATGCCATAGATTATGCCAGCTTCTCATCCACAGGATAAGTATTAATATAATAGGCAGTATAACGTGACAATCTTTCTTTTAAAGGGAAGTAAACTTTTTCCATCCAGTGGTGGTGTAGTTGTAGAAATATGTGTGTTAACAATATAATCTGGGTTCCTTTGAGATGAAGCTTGGGCATTATGTAAAATTCTCATACCTGTCAGTCATTTAGTTATTTTATAAAATGTTATATTTCATAATATAGACATAAAATATAAATGTACATACTTGCACTTACAAGCCTATTTCTGTATCTCCTCTAAAATCTAAATACTGGATATATTGTCAAAATGCTGGAACTCTTGGCTGATATTTTAACATAAACACTACTGCATATTTATGTATATAATCTAGTTTAAGCTTTGAAGTGGAACTTGTCATCTGGAATTGTTTTCATGGGTATTCTAATTGTTTCATGGAAAGTGTTCGTTGCCATGGGTAAACAGATATAGAAGTGCACTGATTCATCTGATTCATCCCTTCTGAAATTTTGTTTAAAGATTTCTCTGAGATCTTAACCTCTTCCTTTCCAGAAATACGACCTAGATCGTAACTTCCAAGAAGTTACATCTTCCCATTTTACCTTGGGTACATTGCTGGGGTCACCATAATTGGTTGTGGGTTGTAGAGGGGGGAATAATTTGTCCCGTTCAAAACCCTACAGGAAGGGGAGAAAGTTCTGTTTGTGCAAAATGGTATTGTAAGCAGATGAAAGTAATTAGAACGCCTAGTCCTCTTGTCTTCATATTTGCCTTCAGACAATTAACTTGACTCTTGAATCTTGAGGATACTTAATGTAGGCTGTTTCTCTGAACAGTGGAGGATGAACACTGATGTAAATCCCATGCCCCTGTGAAATGCCCAGAATTAGGTGAAGTGAAGCCTTGATTGTTACCTTAATTCTAAGATTTTTAGATCTAAAATCATATAAGGAAATATTGCATCTTTTTTGTCTGTTGCATGTTCATCTAGGATGTTTTTGTTTTTACAGGCAATGTACTTCATAGAAGCTAGTGGGGCTGGGTTTTCTGGGTTTAGATTTGTCCCTTATGACACTCTGTTCCCAGTCCTGAGTTGTGAAATCTGGGTCTAATTTCTGTGTTATGTCAAAGTTCTGAGCTTTTTCAAAGTTTTCTGTATGCATAGATAAGTGGGGTACATTTCAGGTTTAGTTTTTCAGTGCCAGATGAATGCCTCTTCTTAAAGAAGGAGAAAACTTTTCAAAGTAGTGTGTTTGCCCCAAGGTACTTGCATTAATTAAGTGTGCAGATGAACAGAAAGTTGTTGACATGCTACACGTTAGAGAAGAGCTACCTTACGGTAATTTGTTTGCCTGCTAGGGCTCTCTGCTCCCCTGCATTTTCTTACTTTGTAAAATAATAAAATCTTCCTTTTGTCATTTGTCTCAAATGGTTATCTGCTTGTACAGAATGGTATTAAACAGTTTTAGTTTATCTATTAGAGTAAGCAAAAATAATGGCAGCCTTTTTATTGCTAAATGGATATCTTTTGGGTGAATTATTTGTGAATTATTTTTAAAGATAGTTTTTACATTTATCTTTGTAAGTCTCTTTTGTTATGCCAGCTGTCTAAATCTTTTAATAAACTTCAGTTAAAAGAAACATTTTCCATTATTATTTTAAAATACAATGTTTACTGGAAGGGAAGTCTAGTGAATTCCCACAGATGAAGTGTGAGTGTATTTCTCCCACTTGTAAATGAGTTCTTATTTCCTACAGTACATATTCTGGTACCACAATGAGTCATTTTCAATATGTTTTAGTTTAGCTTCTAAAACATTTAAAAACTTGGCAGATGCATATAAATGAATGTTACATCCAGTTTTAGAAACGGCTTCCAAATAATATTCTGCTAACATGATGACTGTGAACAGACCTTTCAGAATGTCGAAGTGTCCTTTGTGATAACCCTGAAAGCATTTGCAGAGGTCTTACTTTATTTTGGGTTTGTTTTTTTTTACTTTTAGCAAATTTAACCATCCTGAATTTTGCAAAATTCCATGCTATTTTATTTTACCATTTTTTAATTGTACGTCTTTTTCAAAATCAATATAGTGACTTCTCTGTTTTAATATCATATGTTTAAAGTTATATTTACCGTTGTACACTTTAATCTCTTTCCTAATATGTTAACTTGACAGTTCAAACATTATAAAAGAATTCAAAACTAAATAGTTTGTATGATTAAAAGGAATTTATGAACTGGGGGTGGAGTGGGAGGAAAATGGGGGGGAGGGGGGGGCAGACCAAGCATACTTAGATTAGAAAAAAAAGCAAGCAAACAAACAAACCCAACTAAAAATTACCAGTGTTCCATTTTTGAGGCTCTTTATTTTCATTTATCTATTACTTAAAGAATGTTTCTATTTTAACTTCCTTGCCCTGGTTTCCTGGTTTCTGGAACACTTATTATAAAGAGACCTTAGATACTTTGCTCACAAGTTGATACCTATGCTTAGACACCCTCACATTTCTGCAGTCTGGATTTGAATACTACCCTAAATGTTTTCCAATTGTTGGCAGCATTTGTCTTGTCAGTTTAATATGCATGCTAGGAATAACTTTGCAAGTCTGTGATTATTCGCTGTTCCAACTTTAACCATCTGTATGTTGTCCACGATGCAACACGTTATCATTATTAGTTATCAGTTATCAGTAAGTCCTTACAGTAATTACCACCCTTAAAAATTTCTTTAGCTTTTTATTAGACTCAGAAGAAGATGGGGAAAATATTTAAAACTTGCATTACTAAAACTTTCATGTAAATATTTCCTGGAATCCATTGTCCCTTTTGTTGTGTGTTACAATATCTGAAGAAAACCTATTACAAAGGCTGCCTTCTTCCCCCTCCTCCCCTGCTCCATTAGTCTTAAATATATTACCTTTTCGTCAAGGAGAAATTGAAAAAAGGAGGGGGAGAAATTAGTTTAGGTGATTGAGAGTCTTAATTATTTTGTTAAACAAATACATTCTTCTCCTTTCATTACGTCTCACTAATTGTGAAACTTGCAGAAGATTGATTATAGGCAAAAGAGGAAAGGTAATAAAGATGAGGGGTGAGGAAAGACATGATGCAAATTTAAAAAGAGAGAGAACAAAAGAGAGAGCAATCATGAAAACTCTACTGAGTAGGATTGATTTGAGTGTAGAATATATGGTACATTGGCAAGTCTTTCTCTTTGGAAGAGTTATCTAAGCCAGGCAAAGACAAAACAGTTTCATGAAGGGACTGGGTGGCTAGAAGGCAATGTGTTGTCATTGGTGGCAGAGTCCGTTTCTTCCATTCTGCTCATCTGGTTACTTCTGTATAGCTATTTGCAAAGGTGGAAACTTTAAAACTTATTGATGGTAACTGATTTGGTACCCATTTTTTTCAGTACAAGGCGAACATTTTGTTCCAGTTGTAACACTGAAAAATCTTGAACATCCATTTTCAGAGATCTCATACCACTGTTTCAGAATTCTGTGATCTTTTTGAAGCATTTTTAAAATGTATTATACTGTTAGGCTTTGGATGAGTTCACACATTAGTTTGAGTAAACGCAACATAGACTTCAGTACAGCTTTTGCTGTGGCTGGCATCAGTCTTTTCTAACTTTAGATGCCTATAACTTAAAATGTCTATAAGGTACTTGTTTCTTTCCACTGACTTATAAAGGAAGTCTACACGGCAGGCTCATATGTACATGACCACATTGTAAACATCTGAAGCTAGTTGAGATGAGTCCCACCTGTCTTTTCTGAGTTAAATGAGTTCCTTGTAGTCTCTTTTCACAAATTCATGGGGTTTGGAGCTTTTATGTTTTACCATCATTCTTACTGAGTCCTCTTCCGAAGCAGAATCTTTAAGCATTCGTCAAATTCTGGTCACAAAATTGAATGTTGTTATTCTGATGTATGATACAGTTTATATGCTGTCTTTTTATTTTAATGGGCTCTGCTTTCTTGCATGATTTGACACATTTTGATTGGCAGAAATTAATTTAGATTACATAGGTCTAGAGTTGTGATTATTACGAAGGATCTGGTTAATGATGCTACAGAAGGTAGGAAGATATCATGCTCCTTCAAACTTTGCAATCTTAGTGATCTGACAGGAACTGTTGTGAGAAATACTACACCCAAATGAACATGAAGCTTGCATTTGTCTTTTTAGAGAAAAGGGGAGGAAGGACAGACACAAATTGGGTAATACACCATACTGTTTCTGTAATATAAAATGTATGCAAGTCTCTTGGGGTCTAAATGTGACAGCACCATTTAACAAAATGTGCAATAACTGTACTTAAAATGCAATATATAGTTGATAAGTACAGGCTTTGCACAGGCTAATGGCTTTCCAGCAGGTTGTCATAGTGATGTCTGGGGGGGAGATTTCCCTTGACTAGATTCCACTGAAGTCTTACCACTGCCTCCTGTACTCAAGCACCACCTAACCTCAGAGGCACTTAAAACCATTCTGCATTCCAAGTTGGAGCACATCTAGGTACAGGTCCCCGTGCATGCTCGGAAGTCTCCTGGTTTGGAAAGTTAAGTGCTTATTTTGATATGGGTAGGGAGGTGCTTGAACTCTATTCAAGTCCCTGAAGGGCCTGTTTTCATTAGATCATGGCTAGCTCATTCAAAAGCATTGAGTTCACTCCAGAACGCTGCTAGAAGAGGAGGTAATGGATAAGCTTGTCTCTTCTGTAATGTGCTTTGTGCACTCGCCCAGGAAGTTCAAGACCTTGGTCCTTTCCCTCTCAGTCTCCCTAATTATTTAAACAGGTTTTGATGTTACCTGGAAGTTACGTCAATTTGCCCAGAATTATTGGCGACAAGTGTTGATATAGGTAATGCATGAGTTAAGCAAAATGCCACAGAGGAAAAATAAACAAATTTAGGAGATTTTTTTTAATGAAAGCTGATCACACAAATCCTTAAAAAAATTATAAAAATGCAATTAAAATGTAACTTTTAGATTTTTTAAGCTATGTTAATTGCCTTTTTGCATTTCTTTTTCCATTATTAAAAAAAATAATAATAAAGCAACACCCAGATATTGCCAATCATGTAATTACCTATAAGGTCTATAAATATAATTTGGAGAGTGACCCTTTTGGTTCATTTATTTTGTCATTGCATGTAATTACTTTTTTTGTAAATTAAATTGAACTTTACTATTCCTAATTAAAGCTATTTTAGTCATGTTCAGATGGAGTTTTAATTTTTGTTCTAAGATTATTTTCTCCTGGTTTATACAAGGAGTTCTTATGCCAGCGTTACTCCTTAAATATCTGTTGTTTTGCCCTCTTAAAATCTTAGTCAGATTTTATTTTCCTAGATTGTATCTTACTTGACTTCTCATGGGATGGTTTCTTCATTCTCTTGAACATCTGAGTACCATTTATTTTAGTATTTGACCTTCCTTCAACACAGATAACTGGAATTACAATACTGGAATAACAATATTTCAGATAATTTCCTGCTCTATCTTGTGTGATGCTATCATTTCCACTAGATGTGCTTTAGTTATTCCTGGAACTGTATTTCTTTTGCATAGCTGGACCATGCTAGCTGTTTAGTTGTCCTGATATCATCTGATGAATCTAGGTCCTTTCCCTCATGCTGTTCTGTCATCTATTTGTCTGGATAAAAAGAGCAATCACCGTAGAAGTTTTCTAGCCTTAAGTCTTAGATTCTGATTTGCTTTTGTGATTATGCTACTAATGTAAGAATCACACTGTAGCATATCTGAGAGGCACATCCCTCTGCCAGATGAGCAATCTTTTTGTTTCAAGTGCTCAGCATGAGGTACAACTCGCCTAGATGTAAGTGTACTCAGCATGGGACTACAAAGGTGTTGCCATTATAGTAAGTGGAAACTTAGGAAGCACAATCAGTGGGGTTTGGTGAGCTTTTCAGCTGACCAAATAAAGGTTGCTGCTTCAGGGCTGCTGAGGGTTCTCTTTATATCTTTTTGACTGCGGAGACTAGATTTCTACCAGTCATACTGGGGACCTAACTTACAGGTAGGTGCCTAAACCTTTCTAAACTTGAATTTAAAATGTAGAAGAGTTGAGGTTGAAAGGGACCTCTGGAGGTCATCTTGTCCAACCACCTCACTAAAGCAGCCACCTAGAGCCAGTTGCCCTGGACCATGTCCAGATGGCTTTTGAATATCCCCAAAGACGAAGATTCCGCAATCTCTCTGACCAACCTGTTAAGTCAATGTTCACAGTAAAAAGGGAAAAAAAACAAAAAGTGTTTCCTGATGTTCAAGTGGAACCTCCTGGACTTCCTTTTGTGCCTGTTGCCTCTGGTAATGTCACTGGGCACCACTGAAAAAAGCCTGGCTCCATTCTCTTTGCATATTAGTGGTCTTAAATGTACACAGGTGATGTGGTAATGAACTATATAATTTAAGCAAATAATGGAGTCTTTAATGTAAAATGTTTTAAGTAGTAGCATGATGATATAATGAAAGACAACATCTGGTGAATTTCAAGGCTTCTCTTCAAACTTAACCCACTAGAACATTTTCATAAAGGAAGCATTTGAAGCATTTTAAAATTAAATTTAGCAGAATTTAGTTGATGTGAAATACAAACCAGTCTTGTGTTAGTGAGATAAAAGATTGCCTGTGAGTAGGTTTGCTTTCTGTTTTCCTATCCCATCTTCCTTTTCTACAGCATTATTTAGACTGAGATGTGATAGGACTGCCTAAGCAACAATTCCTGAAATACGTTTTAAATCTATATTTTTTTCAAGTCTTCAACTACTCAGGGATATGTCAATACCACACAATAGTTGAATTGCTAAAAAAAAAAATTAAGTAGGTTTCAAAAATGATAATCAATGTGAACATACATTACTGAATTGTGGGGGGGAAAATAGCATTTGTGAAAAGTGCGTTAAACAGAAAATACTTGATTTGTAAGAATACCTGTTTAATACACTCTGAGTTTTAGGAAGAGAGTAGTATAAGTTATGTTACAGTTCAAACATTAGGCCTACCTTTCACTTGCCTGCTGCATTTGAATTTTTCCCTATGTATTGTAGCTCATCTGTGAAAAGATTAGACGTGTTTAAGCATCACTTCTTAATTTCTTAAATTGTCTCTGACAATATTTCTGCTTACTCTTTTTCCATAATGTTTACAGTTCCAGCAATTTTTGTACTTACTTGCCTTGGTCTTCCTACACTTATTACCCTAAAAATAATCTTTATATATTCAAATTGATGCCAAGATGCCAGCAGTACAAATTATAATGTATGATTCATGTTACAAACTCTTAGAGCACTTATCGGTGCACTAGTGCATTCCTATGAAATGACAAAGTCAGATATGTTTATATATGTAGACTGTAGAAACACTGAAAAATACCTTCTTTGTTGATCTTGCATGTGTGCACATTTCATATCAATTCAATGACCTTTAAATATGGTTAGAAAGTAGTAGTTTTCTGTTCCTGCCACACTAATGCTGAAATAGTAAATGAACCATTTAAAAACAGTATTCTGAAATACTACACGAAATTTGTTTGAAAATTAGAGCCATGATATGTTTTCCAAAATAAAAATTACATGTGTGTATCTGTGGAAGGAACATAATGAAGGGAAAAAAATAAAATTAAAAGTAACTGAAATGTGATTGTGCCAAATGAAAGAAGAATAGTTTTGCCAATATGACACGAATGCATATACATAGTTTGCTCTTTGGTATTATTTTGAACAGTCCTAGCATCCACATTTTCTTTTTTTGAAGCTGCATAAACTAATTTGAAGTCAGTGAGAAATGTAGATTGGGAACTGCACATGCAATTAGAGTTGTGGAAACTGGAGTTCACAGAAGAATAGCACCAGGGCAGTAATAGTTGTTGTTGTAATTTAAAGTATAAAATCTGACAATAGTATTTGCAATAGCAACAGACTTTTTAAAATCCAGAATGATAAAAAATTAATATGCAAGTTATAATTTTCCTAGTGTCTATTTTAAATACTTTCCTCTTTGCAAAGTTTATGATGTTATTTTCTGTCTTGATAAGAGTGCTGAATACTTCAGTATGCTGTTTATTTTATTAATCATATTGCATGTTGTATTTGATCATGATCTGAGAGATGCATTGAATTACTTAAAACACATGCTTTAGATTCCTATAGATCCATAGTACAGTTGTTGAACATACCCTGCATTTCTAAAGAAGCAAAAAAAGATTGCTCACATTCATACAAGAGCTTGTTTCCAAGCCAAGAATGACAGATGCTGTTACAGCTAAGAAATGTGGTGTTTTAGGAAAACACTCAAACAGTAGTTAACTTAGGTCAAAGTAGAAAAAAATAATCCAGACTGGAGTTAAAGGTGCTTGAGATGTAGATGTCGGTTGTACAAACTGTCAAGGATTATGTTCCAATTCAGTAAATCTGCAATATCTGAATGAAATTAATTGTTCTGGTCTCTGTTTTTATTAACTTAAAATGTGCCTTATGTCTTGTTTTAAGTAAATACATTACAATAATTTTTTTCATTATGTTTTCATACTGTAGATTATGTGTAAATGATAGCATACCAAGGAATGGTGACAAAGGGAGTAGTCTGTACGTAATCCAAACCTCTGTGGCCTGCACTTGACTTTGCTGTGCCAAAGCAACATATTTGTCCTATTTTAATGTTGACATGATCAGCTAGAGTCTTTAAATTCACTCCATGTGCTATTGAGGATAATTCAGGAGAGATTCGTTGTCATTATTAGCAAGAATCTGAGAGTACATGGAAATTTGAAAAGAAAGAGTATTAATAAGACAGAAGTACTGAATTATGTAGCATTGTGTATAATAATGCTATGTCTAGCATTAATACACGTTATTGTGGACACACAAGAGAGGTAATGGCACAGACTCAACCGTGTGGCACCTGATATGTCAAAAATCCTGGCACACACTGTTGCACTTAAGTGATGACAATATTCGTTCCTACAATACTAAAAATGTGCATGTGCTTTACCTAAATAAGAAAAACAGTTGTTTTCAGATTTATATTTTTAGAGATCCTAAAGAACTTTTCAAATCTGTCAAGATCATTAACTTTACAAAGGTAGAAGTAATTCTGTCCAACAAAGAAACCTGAAAGTATTTCTTGTTGCTTGCAAAAAAATATATTAAAAAATCAAGACCTCTATAATGAAAAAAGGTATGATACTGCAGTTTTAACAAGTTTTATTATTTTATTAATTTATAATGTGTGTAGTGGTAAATGGCAAAAAAACATTAATCCACTTGGCTTTAAAAATACTTTATTTTATATAAACAAGCAAGTTCTGTTGAATTGTGTTACATTCTGTGGTGGGAAAACAGGGATTTGTAAGGAACAATTTCTTCTATTTTGAGGAGCAGTTTTAAGATGGGATAAAATGCTAAGTATCTTCCCAATGTTGGTGTTACAGGCAGAGTTGAATTAGCTTTATTTTTTATTGCTCTGAGGAGGAAATTTCCCTTGAATGTTTGAAGAAAATTGTTCAAACAGGTCACTTTAAAATAATATCTATTAAGAACTTGACATGTATCTAAAAGACTCTTTCTCTCAAAGTAGATATTCTTTACTCTTTCAGACATTGTTTAATTCAATCAAGAAGGAATTCAGGATAGTCCTGTGTTTTATGTTGGTCAAATAAGCTGATCTCTGTGGTTACTTTTGGCTATACCTAGGACGATGTATGCACATTTCATTATGTTTTTTGATGTGTGTGATCTGCCTTTATCCCTAGTCTGCTTATCTACTGTTATTAATTTCAGCACAAAGCCAAGTGAAGGCTAACTTACTGTTCTGCTTACCTTACGTATTGACTGAAGTCTTGGAAAATGCCATTTATTATTGAAATCCCAGACCTCTTTGAAAACCTACTGTGGCCAAAAAGAATTGCAAATCTTAAGAGTCTTTCATCCATAAGTAACAACTTTTTAATGAAATACTGATTCCCTTAGGTATTTGTCTCCACATATGTGCATTCATACACCCAAGTCTAAGGACAGTTTCCTTTGTTGATCAGTATTCATGCATGTAATCCCTAATTGGCCGTCCTGCATTCTCATACTTTATCCCTTTCAACACAAAGCTGAGCATACAGAGCATGAGGTCCAGAACTGTACTGTGTTTCTGCTTTTTCTTCACTTCTCCAGGGGTATCACCTCTACCAATAGCCTTCTTAACGAAGGTAACTTTCTCAAATTTGACTCTCATGTTTTTTGCTTATTCTGCTTTAAATAGGGGAAAATGGACATTTTGTGCAAGATCCAAAACACTGACCAAAAAAAGCTGCTATTAAAAATTCCAGAAAGAGTCTCTTCTGAAAGTCTGTGAGCTGCTTAACAAACGTGGATGGAGGTCCTGTTTTGTGTAAGACTGTTTGTGATCTTCACTCCCATGACAGAGACCTTTTACCTCATCTAAGGACTTCATTCCAGTAATCTGCTGTTTTAAGGCTTAAGCTTCACTCTGGAGGACAGTTTACACTTCCATATCCCTGGAACTTAAGAATAGGAAATAATACTCACAAAGTCCTCTGCCTGTAAGTTCAGTATCATTATATGAATAATGATGGGGTGACACTGTTTTCATATAATTTACTATCCAAAGTCAAAATGAGATGTCCTAATTTAGGAATAACTGATCAAATGGAATTGATCATCAACTGACAAGAGTGTTGAACACATGAGTAAATAGGGTTGCTTATTCCCAGTTAAAAGGTAATTAAAGTGAGGAGAGAATATTTAAGAGGTATTTTCAAAGAACTTGGAGATAACACAAGATTAGTTATCTTACCTTAGACACAAGCAGAAAATAAGTGTATCATCCGTACAGTAAATTACCAACACCCTGTAACACTGAGGATTCTGCTAATGGAAGTATAACTAATAAAGTTCTTATAATAAGACTTTCTACATAGAAGTTGAGGAGACTGCTAGTATTCTTGGAAATTCTGCTTTGAAATGGAGTCAAATTTGTCATGTAAACCTGAAATCCCTCCCCTATCAGGAGTTAGAAGATTGTCAGAAATAGTTTCCTACTCATCACAGGCATTGGGTTGCCTGATATGAGGAAGTATTTGTTAGTATGTGTGGCTGAGTTAGTCGAATTCTTGACTTCATTACATACTGTAGCTTGAAATACTTGGCCGTTTTTACTCTGTTGGGCAAAAATAATTCCTTCCCCCTTTATTCTTCTGCAGTGAAGTTCCGCACTACTTGTATAGCTGATGTGGTTTCATTTGCGGTTAATAGACCCAAAACTTTTAAATACTTTGTTGTGTGTGGCAGAGTCATCTGAGGGAACCTTGATGTCTCAGAGCTTTCTCACTGGATGAAAAAGCTCAAATATTTGTAATCATAATCTAGTAGAGCTTCTGTCACAGTGATGGTTACCAGCACAAGTTCACCCCTGAGATACGCACTGCTGTGCTTTAACTCCTGAAACCCTGAGGCTTAATCCACATTCAGATGGTAATTCTGCAGTTCTTATTTGTCCTGGTTTAAGCCAGGATGAAGCCAATTTTCCTTTTACTGATTTTTTTTTTCCTTCAGCAAGCTTTCTTTTAACTAGTCACAGTGTGTTCTACCTAAAGTTGATAAGAGAGGAATATTTTTGTAACTACTGGGGCTTCAAAGTCGCACCTTTACTTTGCCAGCTCAGACACTACAGGGAGATCTATGACCCCCCCCCGTAAGAGGCTGAATTAGACAGACAGCAAAACTGGCCAGAGATATTCCATTCCATATATCTACATAAGCTCAGAGGAAGGTCAGAGATCACAGAAGACAACTTCCTTCCTGCTTCTTCTTCCCTTCTCTTCCGTCCATGGCCGGCGTCCAGGGAGGACTCCGTCCATCCAGCACCGTTGCCCCTTAGGCTCGAGCTCTCCTGCTTTCTCCAGCAGCAGCTCGGGGATTTTTCGGGACTGTTCCAGCTCAGGGGAGTGCTGTGGGAGTTGCTGGGGGTGGGGGGAGTCAAGGGGCTTTGGCACATATCTAAACATATCTGTATATAATTGTATATATTTTCTTATATCATTAGTGTTTAATTAAAGCTGTGTAGTTTAGTTTTTAGTCCAGCCAAGTCTCTCTCTTTTCCTCTCTCTCCTTCCCTATCTGGGTAGGAGGGGGAGGGGATCGAGAGCATTGTTGTTGAACCTGAGTCAAATGGTGACATTATTGAAGATTCATTATCCATACTTATGGTGTTTTTGTGGGGAACACAGCCTGGAGTCAGTAACATTGTGGATGTCCTGAGGCATAAATCAAATTTACCTAAAACTATTCTTTAAGATGTGTATCCTATATTCACATATGCAGTGCACCCTCTTTATTGCTTGCCCTTGAAAGTCCACTTACGGTTACTAGGAGTTCTGAGATTAGGAAGAAATGAAAGTATGGGCCAAACTCCACCCCATTTATATAACAGCAGTCAAAGTATTAGACTGCGTGTCCCGCTAGTATTGCTAGGAGAAGCATACTTCAGTGTCATGTAACTATAAACACTGCATCTTCAAGAACAGCTGACAGCAGGTTTTATTGTTTTCTGAAAGACTGACTCCATTTGTAGTTAAGGCAAGTTGAACTACTAGCCTGTTAAGTGGTTTTAGATTTAAGCTTATCGAGTCTGGTTCAGAGTTTAACACTGGAAGAATGGAATGCTGAGAATGGAGCTCAGAGTGGAAGAGATTTTAAAATACTGTAGAAAAAATATAAACACCTCCATCTATTTAAGCCTTCTTGTAATAAAGAAGGCAAAAGAATTGCACATCACACAAAATAAGGTTAAGTGAAGTATGAGGGAGTTGGGGTTGTTCAGCCTGGAGAACAGAAGGCTCTGGGAAGACCTCATAGCAGCCTTCCAGTACCTGAAGGGGGCCTACAGGAAAGCTGGGGAGGAACTTTGTGCAAGGCCTTGTAGTGAGAGGACAAGAGGTAATAGATTAAAACTGGAAGAATGGAGATTAAGCTTAGACATTTGGAATAAATTCTTCAGTGTGAGGGTGGTGAGGCACTGGAACAGGTTTCCCAGGGAAGTTGTGGATGCCTCCTCCTTGCAATTGTTCAAGGGCAGGTTGGATGGGACACTGAGCAACCTGGTCTAGTGGCAGGTGTCCCTGCCCATGGCATGGAGTTTGGAACTAGATGATCTCTAAGGTCCCTTCCAACTCAAACCATTCTGTGATTCTATGAATCAGACTCTTTTTCAGTTATTAGCTAAGTATTCCCACAAAACAGGTAACTAGCATGGTCAGACTGAAGTGCAATAGTTCATTCTTCAAATTTCAAAGGGAAACTAAATTTCCCTTCAAGTCCCTAAGACCTAAGTTCCAGTTCAATGGAAGTCTTTCTTGTAAACAATAAGAATACTAAGGGTTAAACCAGTGTTTTGACAGTGGATGGGTTCCTCTACTTTTATCAAAGGAGTTAATGTTAGCAATATGGCTATGTTAGAGGGAACTTTCCAGCTGCTTGTTCAGTGAGTTCAAGAAGTGAGTTGCTTTGTTAGTTGCATGAAAGATGCAGCCATATTCTAGGGCTCCTAGCAGAAAGAATGGATGATGGCAGCAGTGAAATTATATAAGCACCCAACACACAGAGTAGTAGAAACTTACACTTTCTGTCCCACAATAAAAAGATGTCTACTTTGATATGCTATAATCTCAAAGTTAAAAAGATTGTAGTCTCCAGGTACTCCACTGGGACAGGAATAATTGGAGATCAGTTATGTCTTGTCTAAAAGTCCCATTAGGGGAAAAGAGCCGAAAGAACAAATATTTCTTTTCAACTCCGCTACAAGAAGGAGCAAGAAAATTGTATTTCTCAGATGTGGCTACTAAAGGAATTATAATAGTTCAGCTGAAGAAGTAAATTTTTAAATTGTGAGACAGAATGGAGAAAATGAGAGTAAAATACAAAAATTAAGAGACGTAGGAAGGGAGCCTGTTAGTATCCTCAGAATTAATGAATTCTGACTTCCTTTTCTTATTTTCAAACCTAGATTTTTTTTCTCATTTTAAACTGCTTCCCACAATACTACTTTTCTGAAATTAATAACTTCAGTAGTAGAAAAAGCAGTATAGCTGTATATAGGGAAAGTTGTGTCTGTCTATAACACTTCTTTTAAACTTATCAGAAAACTGATAAAATACAGAGAAATATGTTGTGAAAGCAAATATGCTCAAGAGTGGAGACAGCTTGGAGTTAACTGATTCTTTTTCCAAATTATTACTCTATTTTTAAAGTATTTTCATTTTTTACATGCCTCAGCAGGTAATATAGGATAATTTGATGACTGAAGAATTTATAGGGATAGGCTGCTTTATAGAACGCCTAAGTTCATTGGACTTTTTCCTGCTTAGAAATGAAATGAGATTGTTTCATTAGTGTCATAAACAGCTTGGTGATGTATCTCTTCAGGATTTCTTTATTACTCTGCTTGAAGCTTTTAAGAGCCTGCAGAATGTGACTGTAGCTCGTTTATTTTGGTTTTGACTGTAAAATGATCTTCTATATTCTCCTACAGTGTTGATCCTGTTGTCTTGGTGTGTTTCTTGTTGTTACAGTATCTCAAAAAGATTTGGATTCGTTTGAACGTATTGTACTACTCAGGAAAATAATTTTTAGAAGCAATATATATCTGAATAGTGGCGCACACAGATACCTGCATCTTAAAACTTGTAACAAGCCAGCTAGTGTACAACCTTTTATCATTTGATCGTTGTCTCTAAAGCTGAAATGCAGTGGATGAGGTTGTTTTTAAGTCATATGGGTAAAGACAGGTCTTCATACTGTCTCCTTTGTTTTCCTGCTAATGGTAATATTAATGTGGTTCCACTTAGTATCACTGCATAAGAAAGGATATTTCACATATCTTAGACTTGAAAGAAGATAGATCCAGTAATGCTTCCCTACCCATTACGTGACTGTCAGTCATTTTAGTGTTCTTTGATTGTGTAAAACCCATCTTTGCTAGCTGTCATTGCTATCATGTCTTTCCATCCTTTGCACCTCTAACAACTTCCCTGAGCTGCCCAGTTGCACTAAAGCATGCCTGATGGCCTGCAGGGAAGTTCCTCTAAGTTCTGAAAGACAGATGGAAATCCATGCATTTTTCCAGTATCATACTTAGTTTAAAGCAACTGCTGGCAATACAGATAGTCTTTGGTACATGATTTTTAATCTTTTAAGAGCTTTTATGTAGCATTCAAATGCTAATAAAGAAATGCAGGTTATCTTGTGTCTGACTACACATTGTCATCCTTGTCTTTGAAAGGAACACATGTAAACAGCAAGCTCAGTATTAGCCAGTAGTGTACCCCGACACCATCTTGGGCTGTATTAGCAGGAGAATAGTGAAGACATCAAGGGATGTCCAGCTTGGGGATATCCAGTAAAAGTCACATAATGATAAACACAAGTGTATCTAGTGGAGAGCCACCAGACTGGTCAGGGCTGGAGCCTTTGCCCCCTAAGGAGAGGCTGAGGAAGGGACATGTTCAGTCTAGCCACTGGACACCTCACAACTGCAAACCCAGTGCCTACAAGGATATCACTAGGTAGGTGGAGTAAGGCCCTTCACAGCAGGGCATTGTAGGAGGACAAAAGAGCATCACTTGAAACAGGGGATTCCGACTTGGTATAAGGAAACACTTTCTCACTACAGCCAAGCAGTGTTGTGAGCAGTCTCCCTGCTTGGGAGTTTTCAAGACACAGGTGGCTAAAGCTTTGAGCAACCTGGTCTAACTTCATGGCTGACCTTGCTCTGAGCAGGATGTTGGACTAGATACCCCCTGAAATAATTTCCAGCCTGATTTGTTCAATAATTCTATTCTGCATTTGCATTGTTGAGGACTTTTTCTTAAGGGGTATATTTACAGGGGAATAAATGGGAAATTATGCAGCAATATGCTGGATTCATATTTAGATTTTCCTTATTTCTAAAGTCACTGTAAACACCAAGACCCTCAATTACCTTAATTCTTAGGGAGAAAGTTGCTTTGCTGTCCATCATTGCTAACTGTAGCACTTTTAAGAACACATCCTTGCAGATAACAAGGTATGCCTGTACTTTGAACCCTGTTATCACGAAATCAAGCCTGTTACATGTGATACAAAGGACATACCAATCGTTTGCTAAATTATGGCAGTTTGAACCTTCTGACCTACTCTGCCTCACTTTCAGTGGGGAAGGTGGAGGGGTGTTTCAGTCCCTCTACTGATACAGTAGCTACATATATATTTTCTTTTTCAGAAGTCAAAGGAGCTTTGTCTCATGGTCTCCCAGTTAGCCCTATCTGAAAAGATTGGTCCCTGCTTTCTAATATCTCTCCCTGCCCTTTTCTGGGAAGCATGAATAAATATATTTCCTTTTCTTATTTTGTCCTTACTGATCATCCAAAAAGCTCCTTTTTTAATCACTGTATAGAGTAGAATTTTAGTTCTTATTAATTACATACAGGTTACATTTGTGGAACTAAGAACTCAAAAATCGGTATGTTCATTTCAGATTGTTTTAAGGAGGCATGTGGCATTACCAACATTTTTCTTCTGTTTGTAGCTGTCCGTGTTTTTAGTGGGTTTTGGTTTTTGTTGGTTAAAAGGAGAGAGACATTTCAGAATTGCTGTTGTCACTTGTATAACTGCTATTCTGCCTATTGTTTCACATTGACTTTTTCCCTTTTTGCATTAATGGAAATAAAAATAGTACAGTACAGTAGTTACCTGTATTGTGTATATATACATCTAAAAGTATCTTAATGAATTTTCTATTAAATCAGAGGAACAGCAGCACATGCAACAACAGACAATAAATTCTGTGGAAGGTAGAGGATAAGATTGCTGATACATATGTAAGTTTCTTTTCTTCATGGTATGGATTTTTTCATGTTTCTAATGTGTAAAAAAATACTTCAGTTTCATTCTTCAGACTGTTACTTTTGTTACTCTTTCAGTCTCTGAGTTTAGTGCAAAATTTTGATAGAAGTTTTATGAGAGAGTTAATTGCCTTTTGCTCAACAATAGTTTGTAAATAGGACTACAACATATCTGTATACCCATTGCATGACCCATAATATTATTTCAAAATATCTTTGCAAATCCATTTTAATTTTCTGGGTTTTTTACTTCTAGTAAACTGCTTCTGCAACCTATTTTGTAGAAAGGGTAGCAAAGGCAAAGAACTGGAAAGAAAAGTATTTGCAATTTACAGACGGATGTGTTCACAATGTAAATAGTGTAAATTAATAGAAAAGGTAACGAAGTTTGTCAACATGAACATCCAGAGAGTTAATTTCCTTGAATCATCTCCCCCTTTTTTGTTTATGGTTTAGATTTGCCCAGAAAGTGTAGATTAGAGTTTTTCGGTAACTTCTTTTTCAGTTTCTGCAGAGGTTTAAAAAAAAAAGAAAAAAAAAAAGAAAAAAAAAGAAGAAAACTAGTTTTAGCAAGAAAGTTGTTATTATTTCTTTCAGAGTTTGAGTTTTGCAGGTACATGCATATTTGGATGCAGTATTACTTTTTCACAGTGACAGCACTACTGTGTATTGGTTAATTAAAGAAAAAGCCTATTCCTTGAAGAGTATCTTTGGCATATTGGGGATATTGACTGATTGTTTACCTCAAGAATTCCACATAAATTTCATAGTTTAGTAACTGTTAAAAGTTTCTTTAATGATTAATCTTGCATTTCATTCATCTACTATCTTGAAAAATTACTGCTCTAGAACTTTCAGTGAAGGGAGGGTATGGAAATATGCTAAGGGCCATTTGTGAGCTGCAAGGGTCAGTAATGCTACATCAAAATATATTTGAGCCATGTAAAGTAAAACTACATGCACATCTTGGCCCTTTGAAAACTGCCTGAATATTGAATGAGCCTAGCAAGTAGTAATCACTCCATCCAGAATTAAAATATAAATATATATATTTATATTGATTTAATTGAATATCTGAAAATATAACCTCTGTGACTAGTGGGAGTGGAGAGTTTTAAAATACACAATTTTTTTATGTTTTATCCAAGAGGATAAAACCCATTGAAGTAACAGTTTCAGAGTCTTTGTGTAAACTGTTAACTCTTCATTTGCTTGGGCAGTGAAGAACAACGTTTACAGTGCAGTAATAAATTGTATGAACAATTTCTGTAGCTTCTGATATCCCCCAAGTCTGTTTAGATATGTTTCATCTGCTATAATGGCAATTTATTTCAGTTATATTCCAGAAATGCCAATATTACTACTATTAAACATATTTTCATTAAGAAATACTACTTCTGGAAAAGGTGATACTTGGTTTAAAGAGATAAGCTGTTGAATCATTATTGAAATTGTATGGTAGCTTAGAAAAATAAACATGAACAGCATAAAAAAAAATGATCAAGCCAGACAATTCTAAATATATGTTACAAATTCAAAAGTTAATATAGGGTAATATTAAAAGTTGATGCCTTTTAGTTTTAGTGGTTTAGAGCAAGGAAGTTGCTGGCATATTCTTAATTCAGATCTGTTATGTATTTCTCATATCAAAATAACTCACAATTACAATTAATTCTTTTTTCTGCCAATCAATATACATTGTTGGGAGATAAGTCTATTCTTTGGCTTTTTGTTTACTTGGTACAAAATTCAGCTTTGTTAACATGGCAATTTTTGCAAGGGTTGAAGTAAACCATGAAATAAATATACTGGTTTAATAAAGTTAATGGTTTGGGATGCCATGGGAAGTCAAATAAAGAACAGTCTGCACAGAAAATGTGACTAAAGACATGATGAGGTTTTAATAAATATACTTCAGGTTTGTTGCTCTTGGATTAAAATATGTATAATAGACAGAACCATATTGGAGATCAAGGATTATTTTCAATCTGTCACTTCAAAGTGAAAGTTTTAAAAAAATGAAGTATTCATCTGTTTGAGCAAAGATGTCATTTGGGTAATGAGAAATCTAATCATGCTTTTTCTGCCACTTGTCCAGATGTGCCTTCCACCTTGGTCCAGCATGGTTCTCCTACTTTCAGTTGGAGACTTTGGCCATTTTACATGCTTTCTGGAGTGTATCGGGGCTGTGCCAGAAACAACAGAAGTTTTCAGCTTTTTCTGATTGCTTTTGGCTGGAGGTAGAGTTGCTGGTGTCCCTGTACTTAGGAGAATTCTATAAAGCTATTACCTTTGATATCTCTTCACTTGGCTTTAGGGAACTCTTTTAATACCATTCCTGTTTAAGTAAGAGAAATCTTTTATCTTTCTTTGGGGTTCTTTTGAAGTTTTATTCAAGGGGTCTTGTGAGGTGATAATTTCCATTTTTGCCTTCACAAGCTAGATATCTCTGTGTCTGCATCTGCTGAAATACCTGATCTGGTAGGTATTCTATGACCAACCTTGTATACCAGTGATTTCTGTGTTTCATGCTTGTACAGTTTTTCACAGATTTAGAATTCTTCATCCCCAGAAACACAAATGAGAACACAAAGATAGATATCTTGACTAAGATGTATAGGCAAAGAGAAAAGCAACTACCATCAGACCCTTAAAAATTACTGTGGTGACTGTTGTCCTCTTTATGTATCAAAAGCAGTTTTTGAGCACTAAAAAGTTAAATTATATCCCATTCCTTATTATATGCTTATTGGTTTGTTCAGAGCCTTTCTTTTTGTTAACGATGCTATTATTAATATCAATATACTGATGAAGTTCACATAGGTTATTTGAATAGATTTTGTGTTTATTTAATTGAATCAAATAACAAAAGAGCTAATTGAGACTCTGATCACTTAAACCAAATAATAACAGTCTAGGCAGTTGACTCTACGCAAACTAAGCATGCATCAGCAGCACTGAACTAACACTGAGTAGCAACCACATCCTGTTTCGTTTTTATAAAAAGCATTACAAGAGTTGCTTATCTTTTTTTTCAGAAGCCCAAAAGCAAGTGTTCACTTTCAGGACATGCAAGACTATTCAACATCCACCAGAGCTCCAGAATTAACAGAAAACTCCCTAGTGAAGATTTATTATTAAAGTCTCATGACTAAAGTGTAACTCCCAAGGAAAAGCAAGGCAAGGTTAGGCTGAAGCAGTCTCTGCCATTAACTGTTGAAGCTGTGTCTTGGTGCAGGAGTGAATGTTTAAGTTTCACAGAGTCAGAGTCACATAAAAGGAAGCACAATTGCATAGTCCAGAAACCAGGAAACAAAGATGAGTTTCAGTCCCTGCCAGTCAGCATGGTTTAGCAGATACATCTAAGGCAGACTCATCTTTCATAATGTTCATTCCTCCAGTTCTTAAAAGAGATGGAACACTCATCGTTGTTAATAGGTCACTGCAGCTGTCCTAGTGGAATAAACTCAAAGATAAGCAGCCACCTTTATAGTAATTCATCGAGATGTGACTTTTATATGTATATTCTACAACACCACCTTTAACGTTGCTCTTTACCAGTCATGTTGCAGGTTTGTGAGAAGATCTGTACAGCAGCTTAGAATTCTTTCTCTGACGTAAGGCACAACAATATATGGCAAATATGCGTGTTCTCATTGGACACTGCAGGGAAAAGTGTCCTATCTAGTGTACACTGTCTAGGTAGGGTAGAAAGAATACATGGGTTGAGGCGTTCTGAAACTTCAGGTAGTATAAAACAGCTTGTTTATCTTGCTGAATCTGGATGTTTGGAACTCATATTTCCTACAAACTGCAAAATAGTATATGGAAGTGTTGCCTCCAAGGAAGTTGTTTCGACAGAATGAGGATCAGAGGCCAATACGTAACAAATGCTTAGAATGCTGCAAAACACAAAAATCTGCTTTGAAGCAAGCAGCTTTAAACAAAGCTTCTAAGCTTTCTCTCTCAAACAGATTTTACTAAACCACATGCAAAAGTACTGTATGTTTAATTACTTGATACGAAGCAAATGTAACATCTGGCAAGAGCTTGCGTGTTAAATCATGTTTACCCTTTAGCATTTAAGCTATATGTTTCTGGATTTTTTTAAATAGAAATCTAAAACAGGAATACAGTGCTGAAAAAATCTCAGCATGTTATTTGAAGGAAACAAATTTTAAGTGAAAACTGTCAGCAAACAAATTTTTCATTGTTTAAACAATTTGTAGATGGCACGCTTCATCTTTTGTTTAATCATTATACTCAGCTTTTTTTTCTTTTGTTGGAGATATGTACACTTGTTAGGAAGTGCATTGTTATTTTAGTCCAGATTAAAAATAATTTAACATAACTGATAGACATTATTGAAGCAGTAAATGGAACAAAAGACTGGAAATTACTATAAAGTTACTGTAGCAATCTCCATAAAATGTCTTTAAATGAAGAATGACAGTTTTCTTACCATTTTGTATTAAATATTAAACCAAAGTTTCAGTTACGAAACCAGCCAGCTCCATGATGCGTCAGACTTACGTTCAGAGCCTCAGAAGCTGAGCAATGAAAGCATTCGAAACTAAGGATCAGTTACTACATTTTCAGATACTTAGTGGGTAGCATGTGAACTCCCTTCATGGGAAATTTCTGATTGCTTGGAAAGAAGCCAACCAGTTTTTAGTACTAAGGATCAAAAAGACAGCCAGTGAGAACAAGATCCTTTGAGTGCTCATGTTTGAACTGGAGTTTCACAGTTTGCTACATGTATGGACAGCGTATGTGCAGTCTGTAACCTGACTGAATTTATTTCAGCCTATCTAGACTGCTATTACTACTGTGACTCCAAGTGGCACAAGAAAGAGTAAGGAAAATTCTGTTCTGTACTTTTGTACTTGGCTTTGGGCTCTTGGAAAGCCTTCACAGCCAGACTCTGTTGCAAAAGGGGAGGAAGTTAAAATGGGATTTGATGTCATATTGAAAAAAGTATGGGTAGGATTTGATGAAGGATGCCAGACCATGAGCATGATATAGTAAAAGAGAAAAGGGAAACCAGAGGCTAGGGCTATAAGATAGGAATGAATAGGCTAGGAATGCAGGTGAGAAAAAAATCAGATGCCCTGAGTAGAAAGAATGAAAACAGAATTGGAAATCAGAAGGAATCTGGGCTGGCACTGGGACAGAAAGGGAGGAGAGCAGGAACATTAGAGGACATGTTTGGGCTGGCAGTAGGAGATTTGCAACATGACATGTTAGCATTTAGGTTTCTCTGCAAATTTGGCACTGAACCAAAGCACAGGCATTTGTACATATATTATAATTACTCTAAGGTTCTTTGATCTCAAACTGACCCATCTATGGAGTCAAGATGATTTCACAACTTAAGAGTTTTTTCCATTTTTAAACTTGAAAAGGATATCTAAAATATATTCTACAGAGCTTTAGGTTGGTATAATCAACTTTGCAAAATCAGAAGGGGTAAATGTTTTGTAAAATTGTAGTAGGACTTACTTTTGGAAGATGTATTATTTGTATTTACTTACTTGACATTATTTCCTATTAACAAGCTTAATACTAGGATTTGCTGCTTCTTGAATGCTTCCTTTTACAAATGCAGTCTTTCATTTTTCAGTTACACTTCTGAGGAGTACTGCTATACATCTCAGTTTTTGTCAGTAGAATAAACATAAAAAAACAAAAAAAAGACATCCCATTTGTGTCAGCAACACTAACCTGGTATTCCTTTCTCAGTACTTATGGGATGCTTATAAGAAGTTGGAAATGTTAAGTGAATCTCACTTTACAAACATTTATGATAGAAATCTTGTGTATTAATATTACATTAGGCTGTGCTGGATGTGTTTTATAGTTCTTCCCTTCAAAAAACAGTTGGCTGCCATAGTTCAGTATACAGACTACATGATTTTACCATGGAATCTTGTAATTTACTCTCATTGTATGTAGATTTAGAAAAGCTCCTAAGTCATAATCCACTATTTGCAAAAACAGCCTCCTCTGATTGAAGAATCTTAAAACTGTCCATACTAACCATAGTCTAAGTCCCTCTCTCAATATTCTCTCTTCTTCTTTACTCTAGAAATAGCCTTTTTGGTAACTGTCATGTCATTCTGCTTTAGCAAACTTCAGGCATTATTGACTGGTCATCCTAAAGGCACAGAGACATCATGAAGTCGAGACCTCATTCCAGATGATTCTTACATGTGGGGTTTTTTCCTTTTTTTTTTCATTACCTCCGTCTATGATTTCCCTTTTGTTCCCAACCCTCATTCTTCTGTGAGACAGGAACCTCAATGCTTTCACTGTATCAAATTTGCTAATATCTCCTGATAGAGAAAAATCCTGCACACCCGCATTCCACTCTTTTTTTCCAAAATAGTAGTATCAAAGTGTAGGGTGGTTTTGTTTTCTTTTGTTTTCCCTTAGAGACCATTTAGGCATATTAAGGAATGTGTTTTGACATTGTGTTACATGATTCTGTACACACATGCACACACACTTGTGCTGAAATAGTAGCCAAGACACCGGATATCCTATCTGGCCTAGTAAAAGCAAGTATGACAAAGAAACTGAATGGTGCTGCAGTGGAGGAGTTACTAGTGAGCTCAACAGTGTAGTGAGGTCAAAAGAAAACTGACTCTTCATAACCTTACCAGTACAAAACAGGTCATGCACATGTAAGCTACAAAACAAAGCTTTCCATGTAAGCTATCCAAAACAAAGTACGAATTTTTTTTCTGAAGTTACTGTTCATAATTGGGTTGATAAGCATGCTGTGGAAGCAGGCAGCTGATTGAGTGGACTTCCAAAATCATCAGGGAACTCAGAACTTCTCTGGAAAGTATAGAAAGCAGGTACAGAGAAATATGTATAGCCTATGTTTATGCATGTTTCCAGTGTGTAAGCTCTATATAGAGCAGATCATTGAACTCCAGACTAATTTAAGATCTGAAGTTGTGCACAATAAGGCTTTGCCATTTATTTTGTGTAAAGGCAGAAGATATGAATTTGGTGCTGAATGTAAATAAATAAGACTTGTAGATAAATTTCATTTGTGTTGCCTTGCACATCAGTTGGCTGGATTACATATATCTTTGTGAAGACTTAATAATTTTGGAACAAAACAGTCTTCCCAGAAGTGTAAACAGTGTGTACAGCAGAACAGATTTAGTGTCATGTCTGCAGCCAATCATGTACAAAGTATGGAGAATGTAAGAGTACTAAAACTATTTTTTGTGTGTTCAAATGAAAATAAGAACATAGAGTCAGTGGTTGAATACTTAAAGTATCAGCACTTGAAAAGTGTCCTCAAGCAAAATTGACAGCAGTAGTCAATAACCACATAAATAATTGGCATTTAGTAGTTTCAGTGCAGTAACTCTGTTTGAGAACAAATGTCATATTATTGAAAAATAGAATTGCTGTGAGAAGAGTGACCTTTTCATGAGCTCAGTAGGGAGAACTTTGAATCTCTGCTCACGCAGCCTGCGTGGGAACAGTCTCATTCATGCATCGGACTGTTTACTTGTACATAGATGTCTCCAGAGTGATTATAAAGGGCATCATAAAGACACCTGCTTCCTCTCTGTGCCTTAGAAACATTCCTACATCTGAAATCCTCAGGGACAATATTGGAAGTAATCCCCTTGTTTTTGTTAAACACTCTCAATCCAACCTAAAGATCAGGTTCTTAAACAGGATGGAATTGTGTTGCAACTGCTATTTGACAAATTACAGCTAACATAACAGCCATGCTGGGTTAGAGTAAAGGTTTATCTGGCATTCTAACAATTTGTTGTTAAGAGATTTCTGTGTAAGTAATACCATCTTGCATTTAATAGTTGCCAAGGGATTTCTCTGCTGTGATTTTGTACAGTATCCTCCTGAGTAAGTGTTAATTTTTAGCATCCACAGCATCTTATGGTAAGGAATTTCACAGCTTTCATGTGTGAAGAGTGACTTCTATTTGTTTTGATTCTGCATCTGCTAGATTTATTAGATGCCTTCTCATTAATCTGTTGGAAAACACAGTTGATTCCCATTATCATTCACCATGCTGCTCAAGATGTTACAGGCCTCTCTTATTTCTTCCTTTTCTTTACACCATCTTTTTTCCAAGCTGTAAAGTTATAGTTTACTTAATTTCTTCCACACAGTGCAACCGTTTAAGTGCACGATGTTGTTGGCTGTCAAAGGTAATCTTTATTACCCTTCTCTGAAGCTTTACCTGTACTATTAAATTCCTTGTGAGATGAAGTACTACAGCAGTAATCAGCATTCAGTATGCAGGCAAAAGAACAGAATTTTGACGTGGTGAATTCTATCTTTTCTCTATTGCTTTCACAGTAATTCCCAAAATGTTGGGTTTGACCATTATGTAAAACTGAGTCAAAATTTTCATCTAGTGCAACCCCAAGATCCCCCTCATGAATGAGAACAGTCAGCTAGGAGTTCATGGTTTTATATCTATGGTTAGCATAATTTTTTACAACCTGTGATTTGCTTTGCAAAAATCGCTTTTGAATTTAATGATAAAATTCATAAGGTTTTATACTGTTCTTCATATCACCCTCATTTTCTACATCCCAGTAATTCAGTATTCTGTCAGGAATCTTTTTTACCCCTCCTATTTGAGATTATCTGGTAAGTATAACGAGTCAAATGAACAAAGTCCACTTACACATGGTATATTACTTACCTGTCACTTACAGTTACCTTATAGTGATATTCTCAAAAATATGCTTAATTTCTGCTTTTAGAGAAGGACCTGTGGTTTTGAATGACTGTGGAAATTGATACATCATTGTGGTCTGATGTTTCTTCATATTTTTGGGTATGGGAAAAAGCAACGTAGCTGATATCCATGATATTCCCCCCAAAGAGATATCTCAAGGGCTGTGCTATTCATATCACTGATGTCTAATACCACTTCTCCCTATCACGTGTAATATGTGATGGTGAAGACATGAGAGATCATCTCCTTAGTATCTTTCCCATTAATATACTTCAATGCATATATTTGTTTACTGAGAAGGAGGCTCATATTGATCTAACATTTTGAAAAAAGAAGTTATACTGTAAGGTCATTGTAATTTGATTGTGCATTAACCACATATTCAGAAAAGCCATGGACTGTTTTGTTGTTATTATAGTATTGAGTTTTCCTATTGATGTTTCGAACAAGTTACAACAGTTACATAGATAACCATCCTGATGATTACTAAACTCTTATAAATACTGTATTAATTTCTGAAATGTATACCCATAACAAAGAGAAATCATCAAAACTTTGTTTTCTTTTTTTTTTCTTTTAGGTATAGACAAATGCAGCTTGGCACAGAAAGCAAAGTAGCTGAACTTCTTCATCAAAGTAAGTTGAAGTCCTTTGAAAGTGAACATGTTCAACTTGTGCAACAAGAAACAGCTAAGAACCTTTCACAGTGCCAAATGGAATGCGAGAAATACCAGAGAAAGCTGGAGGTATGTTATATAAAGGGACACTTTACAGGGTGTTACATAGTTGTTATAAATTAGAACGTAAAATGGAAAACCTTGGGGAAGAATTAGCAAAGAACATACATGACTGAATTACTATATACATTAGAATCAGCTTCAGTTTTTTAAGTTTGACCATTTCAGTGGAAAACAAGGTGTAGGGGGGAGGAAGAAGGTAAAACTCTCCTGGAGAGGTACATACATGCTTGTATCACAAAACTGCTTATGTCAGTCTAAGTGATTACTGTTGGGAAAGAAGACAGTTGTACCCAAGCAGTTACGGTGAATTCAGTATTATTATTAAAAGCTAAGATTTGCAATAGCACTGTTACATAATAAAAAACCTTTTTATTGATACGTAATTCTGGAAGAAATACTCACATTTTTTGAGGCTCTGGGGAGACCTTAGAGCAGCCTTCCAGTACCTGCAGGGATCCTACAAGAAAGCTGGAGTGGGACCTTATACAAGGGCAGGTAGTGATAGGACAACGGATAGCGGCTTAAAACTGAAAGAACGGAGATTTAGGCTGGGCACTAGGAACAAATTCTGCACTATGAGGGTGGTGAGACACTGAAACAGGTTGCTCAGGGAAGTTGTGCATGCCTCATCCCTGGAAGTGTTCAAGGAAAGGTTGGATGAGACTCTGAGCAACCTCATCTAGTGGGAGTTGTCCCTGCCTATGGCCAGGGCGTTGGAAACTAGGTGATCTTCCAACCCAAACTATATGATTCTATGAAGTCAAAGAGAGCATGATGTATACAGCATCAAAAAGACCCAACTGCTAATCCTGTTGTGGTCGGTTGACCTTGACCAGCTGCCAGACCCAGCCACTCTCTCACTTCCCCTCCCCAAGAGGACAAGGGAGCCAATAAGCTGAAAAAGCTTAGGAGTTGACATAAAGATAAGGAGGTGATTTAGCAATTACCATCATGAGCAAAACAGACTTGATCCATGGAAAATTAATTTTACCAATTTAAGTAGATTTGGATGGTGAGAGACAAAAACTAAAACATCTTTCCCCACCCCCTTCTCTTCTGGGTTTAACTTTCCTCCTTCGTTTCTGACTCCTCTACCTCCCGGAGCAGCATAGAGAGGATGGAGGTCAATCCGTAGCAGCTCCTCTCTTCCACTCCTTCCTCTTCACACTTTTACTCTGCTCTGGTGTGCATCCTACATGGACTGCTCCAGCATGGGGTCTTTTATGGGCTGCATTGTGGATATCTGCTCTGGTGTGGTCTTTCATGATCTGTAGGACAACCTGCTTCACTGTGGTCTTCTCCGTGGGATGCAAGAGAATTGTCTCTGGCACCTAAAGTATCTCCTCCCTCCTTCATCCCACCTTGGTGTCTACACCAAGGCTGTTTTTCACACTGTTTCCCCTTACTCCTCACTGCAATGCAGCATTTTTAAATACACTTTCCCTGAGTTGCCACCACCTTGGCCAAGGGGCTCAGCTGTGCTCTGTGGAGGGTCAGTTGGAACCATCTGTGTCCAGCCCGGGGCAGCCCTGGCCTCTCCTCACAGAGGTGACCATGGAGCCCCCTGCCAGCACCTGGGCACCTGCATCCCATGCACCTATTTACTATTATTTATTATTCAAAGAGCTGAATGACTTGGACCTCTTTATTTAAACAACCTTAGAATTTATTAACTTTCAAGCATGTACTTTCAAAAATGTGTCATATCCTGTTTATCTATTTTAGTATTGGGAAGTTGTCCAGTATTCAGCAGAGCAAACTCACTTTAAAACAAAATGTATTAACCTGTGCAAAGTTGGTCATATCACTGAGTCTAATTTGTGAGATTTAGGTGAGATTCATAGTGTATGTCTAAAACGTCAGGATACAAACTGGACGGGACAGAATAAAAACCTTTTTTCCAAGTTCCAGCTATGTCAGCCTTCATTTTTTGGAGAAGGATGCTCTGTTCTTCACGTCCCCGCATTTCTAGTGCTGAACCTGCCTTGGGTGTTTATGAAAAGGAACTGTAGAGTGGAAACAATTAGAGAGTTTTAGATAAAATGTAATTTCTTGTTTTGTCTGTATTGGGACATTCAGATCCTGGCTGATGAGGTTAGTTGTGGTCATGAGCACTGGGAGTGCCAGTTTTGCTAGACTTTGAGGTTGCTAAACAGATTTTTGATTGCACAGACATGTCTAAACTTTGAGAAGGTGGTTTAATTTGAGTTTTATTTCCATTTCATTGTGGATATTTATTTGATCTGAATAACATCTTGAATATTTGGCATTCAGTTCTAGTAATACTTCTGGCACTTCCTTTTCTCTTTAGAGAGATGCTTTGAAACCAGTGCACTTTCATTAAGAAATGTTCTTGCAGAATTTAAATATGTGATATCTGAATCTTTTATTTTTGTTCCTTTTGACTGAATTCTTAATTTTTTAAGTTCCTTTCTTGCTTTTCTTAACTTTCCTTTAAAATTCTGGTAGCTTTTTCACAGAGAGATTCTTAGAACTACTAAGGCTGTAGGAAATAGATGTGCATCTATTACCTTTGCAAGGTAAATACAGTTAGAAAAAATAACTGCTTTTTAAAGTATTTTAATCTTTCCTGTGCAAAAGTTACATTAAATATTTAGTATCATACCTTTAAGCATTTTGCAATTATTATGTTTTGCTTCTTTCATAAATAGCTGTAATGCTGAATCCCTGATCTTGCTGTTCTTCATTCTCACAGGTGCTTACTAAGGAATTTTATAGTCTTCAGTCTTCTAGTGAAACACACATTATTGAACTTCAAACACAGAATTCTGAGCTTCAAGCAAGGCTAGATACTTATGAAAAACTTGAAAAAGAGCTTGATGAGATAATAGTGCAGACAGCAGAGAGTAAGTTCTGTCACAAATTGTATTGTATCTATAGGTCTTTCTGGCATTAGGACAAGATGTCTTGTTTCTCTTGGCACTTGGAAAGTATTACAGGGCCTGTCATTCTCCCTCATTATTCCTGACAATTAAGATGCAGTCATTATTTTGATAGAAAATATTAATGATGGATTTCTAAATGTATTTGTAAATATGTATCAAATAAACATGAACTTAGACTTATGGATATTAAAAATAATCTCAGTGTTTCTCTTTCCCATTATTTCTCTTTTCTTAATTATAATAATCCATTATAAATAGAGAAGTTTTTTCAGATTCTCCTATTGTTTAAGTATACTTTGAATACCAGGAAGCCTTCTTTGTTGACAGACATTTACAGGTTTCATAATACAGTACAGTGATTAATGTACGATTTAATGAATCAGGGATGGAACAGCTTGTGGCATAACAGTCTCTTCCAAGTACTAAACCCTGTATTCAATTGAGGCCTGATTACTCCTGAAAATTGTTGTCTCTGGTTGGCAAAAATAACAATATCTGTTCTCAAATACTGCAAAATATCTGTGGAAACTCTATTGATTTGGTTGTCAGCCTAAATGAATCCACAAAGCAAGTAATTTTTATTTGGAAACTAAGACTCTAATCATGCAGTCTGTTAGCCTATGTGTAAACAGAGTAGGACATTTTAAGATTTCAAACTAATTAATGTATCTTCATGTCTTTTTCTCTTTCTTTGCTGCTCCAAAAAATATTCACAATTTGTAAATATTTTTTTCCAGGTAGAAGATCATTGCATAAGCTTTATATATAAACAATAGTGGAGCAAAGTGTATGATACTGGCATAAAGTGTTGACTGTACATACTTTATTAATTTCATACACTGCAGCTTGTGCTTGTTATAATGGCATGACTACTCAAAGGTTCCAATCTGAACCGAAGCATGTTTGCTATATACATGCCTATGTTTTAGTCTTCAGTTTTTTTAATTGTTTGTGTGTGTATATGTATCTATAAACTTGCCTAAGGTGTATTTATGTACTAACACAGAATTTTTGGACCTTATTTCATTTTTTCAAGAAGATGTAGTTCAGAATCCTGTTTTTTATTTAGAATTATTTACATTTTCTTATGCATGTTTAGTTTCTTACTGAACTAAATCATTAACTACTTCTTGAGTATGTATTTTAATTGTAGTTTATATTCTATGCTACAGAATATGACTTAAAGAAATGAAAGTTTCCAAATGAACTGTTTTGTAAAAACATAATTATTTTCTGGTTTTGCTGGAGGAAAAAGGATGCTATAGTTCAATATTATTTCAGTATACTTTCTATTTAGTAACTGACATTGTTTTATCTTACTAGTATTATAGTATATTTGATATTGAAAGTTAGGATTAATAATAATTAAGACTGAATTCCGGCAGCAAGGTGAACTTCTGAGCAGAATCAGGAGGATTAAAAGTATTTATTTGTATCCTCACAATGGCACCTTTTTGCTAAGTAGTGTAAAATCTGTTAATAAATGTCCCCTAACTTGTAAAGTGTGTATTTCACACCACAAAATCAGGTGAAGAGCCTGGAAACACTTAAAAGAAGATAATAGAAGCACACAGTGATACAGATTACTTTGCCTTGGTATCTTCAACTTTTCCAAATTTTTGTGTTTGTCTTCACAACCTGACGTTTGCATGGACACTCCTGACATATGATATTGAATTTGTAAGGCAGAATCTCACTGACATTTTTTGAGATATACAACACTGAATTTGTGACCAAAAAGAAGGATTAGGAAAAAGGCAGGTTAAATTATTTGTTGTATTTTTTCTGAATCAGAGGTATTTAAGACACTGCAGAATTCCCAGTCATAACAAAGACAGCCTTGAAAATCTGAAGTTCTAATGCCTTTGTACTGCCATGTCAATAAACTTTTTCTGTCATACTTACAGAATTTCTGTATTGTTTCTCATGTAACTAGATATGTGACTTTTCACAAGTACTCTACTAGAGGCTTTTATCTTCCTAAATGTGTTTTAAGAATCCTTGTTTAAAATAGCATTAAAAGGATATTAGACAAGTGAAGAAAGAAGCCATAGCTTTGTGCAGGTTGTTGAGAGTAGAAAGTACTTCTGATCTTGAGGCACTTGAGCATTAGGAAAGATGAGTCAGGACTGTCATGTCATTTCCTAAATTTGTTCTCCTGTTGTCAACTACTCGATTCATCAAAGCTGTTATGTGGTGCCTAGGCTAGTGGTCACTTCTGCTCCCTTTCACTCTTACACACCCGCCAGTCTCCCATTCTCTTGACCCCTACTCTGTTTCCCTGTCTCTGCCTCTGCAGACAGAGGCATACTTGTTTTTCTGTTTTTCTTTTATCTTTTTTTTTTTTTAATTTATTTTCTGTGCCCACTTTATCTTACAGAAGAGAGGAAACCTGAATTCACAAGCTGAAATATTAAAATCTGTTTACATTTTAATCTTGCTGCTACTTGGATTTCTTTTCAAAGCAATTACAATGATTTTTAAAACCTTAGAAATACCTTTCCAGAAATCAATCATCTATAAAGGCAAAGATTATTTTGAATATTTTTACTTTGCATAAACATAAGAATCTCCTTCTTTTCCTTCTCTGAAAATGGGTATGACATTTATTTCCTTCAGGTTATAAGAAATTTCTGATCACCACTGTCTTTCAAAAGTGAGCAGCCTCACAGTGACATTAACTTCCTGAGCAATCTCATGTCTGTCCCTTCTGGTCCCATGGACTTGTTTATGTCCATCTGGCTTAAGCACTCCCTAGTTTTATCTTCCTCTTGTTCCTCATGTAGGCACAGAAAATTAATTCTTAGAAAAAGAGACTAAGAAACCTAACCTTGTACTGCTAAGTTAAAATTCTACTATTAATATGTATTTGTGACTATGCCAATAGCATGAATATTTAAGAACACTGAATGCTTTTACTTTCCTTTTGTGTAACTCTTTCACTTCTTATTTTTCTGGTTAATGTAAGGCCTACCAGTGTTGTAAGAAAATAATGTTTGACACTGTTTTAATGCTAATTTTGAATTCTTCCGCTCAAGTCCAGAAGATTACTCCAACTGAAAATGTAGCTTATAGAAAAAATGTTTGTGCATGTGTACTAAGCAATTCTATTTATAGTTAAAAACTTCTAAGTTCTTACACTGTAATAATGTTCTTCTACAGTACCTTTCTGCAATTTTTTTTGCAGTGGAAAATGAAGTTGAAGCTGAAAGGGTTCTTTTCTCATATGGCTATGGTGCAAATGTTCCTACAACAGCCAAAAGACGACTAAAGCAAAGGTAAAAAAGCACCTCCTGAATCTAATTGTTCAAGATAAAGTAAATGAATTTATGTGCATTATGTTTTGTCTTAGAATCAAGCCAGTTTAGTTAACATGAAGAACTGTTTGATTACTTCAGTCTACAGGAGTAGAATGAAGACTAGGACCTATTAAATGTGTTTGATGCATATAAATGAGCGTATATGTATTTTTGTAGGTCATTTTAATATATTTTTTCATTATCTTTCATGAAGATGAATTTTAAATGTATAAAACTAAACAGCTGTTAAAGCAAACGTTGCATTGTTTACACTTATATAATAGGAAATAAGTTTTAAATACCCTAAAAATTATGTCATTGTAACAAAAATATATCTGTCAGGAAATTAAGAATGCCAAGATTTCAGAGCATCACTATTTCATCTTTAGAAATACAGGATCTGATTCCAATTTTATTTCTTCGGCAAAGAAGAGAATGCAGACAGAGCAAACCTTCACCATACCTTCACAATGTATATTCCTGTCTTTCAGGAGCTGGAAGTGCTGTCATGTCCAGCTGTTTTTTACTACAAGGTTTAGGTTTTTTTAGTAGTTTCTGTCCTCTTAACTCCCCACTTCCTCCATGACAAGGAATATTTCTCATCAACTGTTACTAAGAGAATTAAGGGCAAATGATGATCTGTTTGTGTTTGCAACAGTTTTATGGACCACATTCTGCTTACTCTGTCCATTATAGTTGTTTTTCAAGTAAGTGTTATCAATATGATTGTCAATCAGATTAGACCTGTTGTGCATTGAGTTACATATTCCTGGCAGAAATCATACAGATTTTATGTGGTACTTAACTTTAGCATGCATGGCTTCATTTGCTCTTTCATATTTTTAAGCCTTTTCAGAGTCTTTCCTTTTAAGATTTATTTTTATATTGCATACGATTCAAGAAGAAAAAAAGAAAAAGGAGTGGGGGGCTAGAAACTCCATAACCCTGTTATGTGTCTGTTTTAGGAGTATGTTGAGAGTTGTATAGCATCATTTCCTAAAAACTTCAGTTCCTCCTTTGTCAATAGTTTGGGGGCATTTCTAATTTTCAGCTTGGATCTTTCTTTTCCCCCACCTTATTAGGTTCAGTTTGGGTTATTTACATATAGAAGAATTCTGCTGAAGCAACTTTGATTGAAGAATTTGATTATCAATAAGCCAGTATTTCAGATATGCTTGGAAGGCACTTTCTGAGCTTGGAAGTGGCTCTATCAGAATACCTCATTTACTCCTCTTTTGTTCCAAAAGGCATTGGTAGATAAAGCTGATTTAATCTTTCATAATGGTGTTGGAGACTTCACAGATTTTCTTTATCTTTTAAAATTGAGAAGATTAAAAATGCCATGAAAATTTACTTGCTGCTGTTCTGACTCAAGGAAAACGGCCATGCAGAAAATGTGTGTGTGATGCCTTTGACTTCCTAAGCTTTAAAGCAAAGTCTCTGTGTCACTAACTTCTATGTTTAGAGCTATTGAAGAAACACAGATAAGTTTTCTGCTCTTCAGGATTGCTCAAGGAAAAGAGGATCTATTACAAATATGATTAATCTTATTTTTTAAGTCTGCTACCTGCTGTTTAATTCCAGACATTTGGGATCCTAAATTAAGAGCTCTTTTAAGTTCACAATATGCACTTCAGTCTTTGAAACTTTGTACAAAAGCAGTATTCAAGCATGGTGCATCATGGGATCTATAGCTCTTCACCTGCTTGCCAGAAACAACTATTTCATTACTTCAGGTATAGGCACCATACACCTATACTAGTAAATGAAACATGCCTAGGAACATTCTGAAGCATTGAGACCAAATGGCATGTAGTAGCCTACTTCCATAAAACTACCCTCTTGGTGAAGGTTAGCTGCATGTTAACTACATCTTGGCCATGATTGCTGGCCCATGCTAACTCTTCAGCTATGCCTAGGAACCTTTTGGGAAAGTGTTAATAAGTAAATGCCAGAATACTACTAGGAACACTCTAGTGGTTTGCTAACAACAACTTAACACATTCTTGAGCACTGCATCATTTTTCTAGTATAGTGGGAATCAAAGTTTTCCAGAATAAGATGTCTTTGCAGATCAGTCCTTTTGTGCCTTTGCTTTAAATGTAAAATGGTCAAAAACCACACTGAGAAGCATACTTTAAATATATGCTTGTATTTATCTTTAAATTCTCACAAATTCAGGTCAAGTTCACTGAATAGTTGTAGTTGGAAAAATTATGATGGGCTACATTCCCAAAGTTGCCATGGGAAGTTATCCATGTTTCCCCTTGCACTCCAACAACTGATATATGAAATCCCTAACTAGAGCTATCAGAGAAGGGTTTTGTTTTTCTTTTGTAGTAGATGAGATCTTAACGCACATCTCATACCTCCTAAATAAAAATCCAAATAACTAATTGGAGAATTAATTTTATCTCTTTTCCTAGTTACTGTTTATACAATCTGATGCTCACTCTAGAAAGAGCTAAGCTCTTAGTAGGTGCTCTTAAGTTTCAGGTAATTCTTCTCATACAAGGTAAAAGATTGTAAGGTAGGTTTGTAACACAGATTAAAAACATTAAGACTTCTGTCTATCATGGTTTAACTGTTAAATCTAAAAATGTATTCCCTTTTACTGAAGAGAAGGTTGAGGTAGACTGGTCAAATTTTCAGAGAAAGTTTATACACTTATCTAGCTTTACATTATCCTCAGCTTGAGGGTATATAAAATCTCCCTGTTGGTCTGCTTTAGACCACTTACACGCTTACAGATTCAATATCATGGTCAAGAACTGGTTAACACTTTGCTATGCGTTATTTGGAGACTTAGTCATATGTGGATTGAGAGCTGGCCGTGTGACAGATCTCAGAGAGTAGTGATCAACAGATCAGGGTTAAGATGGAGGCCAGTAACCAGTGCTGTCCCCCAGGAATCGTACTCGATCTGGTCTTGTTCAACATGTTAATCAATGATCTGAACAAAGGGACAGAGTATCCTCAGCAAGTTTGCTGATGATACCAAACTGAGAGTGGTGCTGACATTCCAGAGGCCTGTGCTGCCATTCAGTGTGACCTGGACAGATTGGAGAGTTGGGCAGAGAAGAACTTCATGAGGTTCAACAAGAGCAAGAGTAGAGTCCTGCACCTGTGAAGAAAGAACCAAGCACCAATACAGGTTAGGGGTGGATCTGCTGGAAAGCAGTTTGAAAGAGAAGGATCTTGGAGTCCTGACAGACAGAAAATTATTCATGAGCCAGCATTGTGCCCTTGCTGCCAAGAAGGCCAATGGAATCCTAGGTTGCATAAACAAGAGTGTGTTGGGTACAAGTTGGAACATAGAAAGTTCCGTTTAAATATGAGGAAAACTTCTTACCATGAAGGTGATGTAGCACTGGGAACAGGCTGCCCAGGGAGGCTGTGGAGTCTCCATCTCTGGAGATACTCAATGTTTTCTCTTCACTTCTAAGTTAAATTACGGACATGCATAAGAGTTGTTGTTGTTTTGAAGTGGCAATAACATTTGATTATTTAGCATATTAAATGTCAGACAAAATTATTTTACCTCTTCTTTGAAAATTGTACAATACCACTCTTTTTCAGTGTTCTACAAAATTTATATTAACGTGCATTTAAAAAAAAAATCTAAGGAGAAGCCATTTACAGTGGTTCCCTAAAGCTGCTAAAAAGTAAATACTCAAAATTACTTGGAACATTTTTACATTATTATTGCAGTTGTGTAGCTTTGTACAAATTATATGGGTAATTACTTTGCAAAATATATTACATTGGTGTAACTTGTGGGAATCCTATTTCAGTGCTGTTCAATTTTGTAATATTCTCATTGTTCTGACTTTGACCACTCTGCCTATTTCACTATATAGTTTTTATATTAGTGTTTAAGCATTGGTAAAAAAATAAGGCAATCAAATTTTGAAAGTATAAATGTGAGAATTTCTTTTGCATATTTTGGAAAAAATTCAACTTGAGCTTGCTTTTTATTGGCACAGTGTTCACTTGGCAAGGAGGTTGCTGCAACTAGAAAAGCAGAACTCGTTGCTTGTAAAAGATCTGGAACATCAGAAGGAACAAGTAACACAGATTTCACAAGAGGTAAATTACTGCTACAAAAGAAATAATGTCTGTAGAGGCTATAAACATTGCAGAACAGATGTCCATAAAATGAAATATTTTCTAAACATTGTTTATTATCTATTTGATGTCAAAAAATTGCCTCATAATTAACCAAAACTCTATGTTAAATGTTTTCAAAGAAGTTTATATTGTATCTTGAAACGAAGATCAAAAGAGGGATTACTTTACAGGCTAAACAAGAATGTAAGCCAGACAGACAACGTTCTGATTTCTGAATAGAAGACCAGCTAGCCAAACAAGTTTGTTCTGTTTGATAGTTGATTGTTCAATGAATACCTCATTATTTTTACACAGCTCTTCTCTTAAATCACTTTTGAAGGTATTACTCTAAGTCCTTTTCTACATTGTTCACTTCTTGAGTCTTTTGAATATAAAAATCTAGAAATCAAGAGAATGTTTAAGCTGCTTTTAAAAAAAAGCTTTGGCTTTTTTTACTTTGTTACAATTAGTGTAATTTCATGATCTCTTAAAATTCTGTATACAAGGACTGAAATCACGTATTACACTGACATGGTGAACAAACACCCAACAAAACTCAACTTGAAATTTCCTAGAATTGGGGCAAAGTAATTCTTTAAAAATATTTTTAGGAGTGTCTCCTAAGTTCTTCTTAGGAACCAAAGAACTTTGACATTTGTTATTAGGTATTGCCACTATATGGAATTTTGTAGTCTGTTTCAGGAATGTGGCTAAGAGATACATTTTAATGTCATAGTAATTACAAATTAGGATAACTGCAATACATGCAGAAAGAGTTTACACTTGTTATTAGTGGAATGGAAAGTAGCTCATCGTTTTCACATTACGGAAATTCATAATCTGACTTCTTTTTAAATAGACGGCAAAAACTTTATTGAAAACTTCTATTTTCTTCAGTACAGGATACAGTTTTACCGTATCTCTGCCATAGTGGATTGTACTGTTTCTGGGATTTATTTCCTCCCATTTTTTTTGTGCTTTAAGAGTTCTCTGTGTGCTTGTATCAATTTTCCCCTTGAAGCTGTAGCTCCCCTCATACAATTTCTGTATTTCATATACTACATTGATTGCTCTTTATTATATTTCTTTTTACAGTTAAAGTTCTTAATCTTCTGTTTGCTGTCTTCACTGCATCCCCTGAACTGGGATAGATTTTTGCTCCAAGCTATTGTCTGTCTTGATTTTTTTTATTATAAAAAAAAAAAAAAATTAGAAGAGCAAAACAGGTCTTGTAGACTACAGAATTCTCAGGTAATCCATCATTATTCTTTTGATTGACCATTTGTTCAGTCATCTAGATGAAATCTAGAACATGGATCGGAAGTTGATGCCAAAGTGATTGGACTAACTTTTCTTTTGAACTTGGATTAAATACTTGGATTTCATAGCAGCATTTATGATAGAATTTTTTTAAGCTCTTTAAAGGAGGGAAGTAAAGAAAAATAACTGCAGTGGATGCTCTTTCTAAGATTCTTGAACTGCCCACACCCAGATGCTGTTGAGCTTTATAGAAAGGAATAATATGGTCTTGTGGGAAGGTCTGACCAAGAAGAAAATATTGACTTCTCCATCATTTCATTAATTTGATGGAAGTCTGATATAATGTGCCTGCTTGAAAGCTGGAACCCTGTAGAAAAGAGCCGCTAAAAAACCCTCAACTTGTCAGTCTTCACTTATTCCCTTTATATTTTGTTGGGCTTTATTTGGCTGCAGGATCCTATCTATTTTCAGGTCTATGATACAGCATTAGAAGAGAATTTTCCCTTAAGGTCCTCTTTCTGTTGCTTTGTATAGCAGTGACCTGCAGTGTTAAAGTAGGTACTGAGACTTACTTTGTGCTGTGGAAGATTAACAAACAAAATAAAAGAATTCTCATTACCTGATCCTAGAAAGATCCTCAGCTAGTGATAATCAGTTTATTGCCTCTGCAACTCACTTTGTGTTATTCTCAGTGTAAGTTAGTGGAAGGCTATATATCAGCTTCTACAAAGTACTAATCTGCAGTTACTACATTTAGAGTCAAATCAAAATTTTTTAATTAATTCACTTTGCAGATGTTTTGAACAGCAGTGCCAGAACTGATGGATAGTGAGTCACTTATGACTAGAAGGCTAATAAGGTCTTTGGGTGACTTAAAAATCAAATCCTGAGTCAGTATCCACTAAAAGTGATATCCTAAATAAAGACAGTTACTAAGCTGATGTATTTGGCTTGCTGCTGAAGGACTTTTCCAACCTACATCATGACATTGCATTTGTGCTTTTTTGTATGCCTTGACTGAAATGTTTTTACCAAAAGCAGGTTTACATCTCACTCTGAAAGAAAGAGTATAGATCAAGCTGAACAATGATAAAATCCTTCATCTTGATAGAGATGTCCATTCAGGGATAAATAATAAGTGTCCAGTTGCAAAGTATTAGTCTTATCGCCTAAAAAAATGGTATAAATACTTAAGTAAATCTTGTATATTGAGGTAGAAAGATATCGAAGTTGCTTATAAAAAATAATGCTTTTGCTCAAAGATAATGCTTTATTTATATACCCGTGTATATATTGGTAAAATGGATCCATTAAATGCATTTAATGCTTAATCAATTACAGTTTAATGACAACCTTTTTTAAATTATTGAATCAAGCAGGCAGTGAAGTAGCACCATGGAAAAGGAAGGAATAAACTTTTTTATAATAGCAGCATGCTTTTTGGCTGGTAAAGTGAGCAAGTTAACAGATTACTTATTGTCATCAAACTAATCTTACAACACCTCACCTGTCTTTTCCAACTGAAGTACTTTAATTCTTATCAGGGAGAACAATGGAAAACTTCACACTATGATGACAGCATCCTTTGAAAGTTCTTAGGCTATCAACAACAGGATTCCAGATGAGATCAGTTGGATTAATTTTCTCCTATAATGGCAGCCTCAAGGTCCTATACTGCAGTTTTTAGACCATCTTAGAGATTAGCACTCCATGTCTTGGAATTTCTTGTTTGTCATGTAAAGACTCTCTATTGTCTTCCTGAAAGATATCTTCTTTGATAGCTTGTACTTTTAGAAAAATAATAGCTTTTTTAATTGCTTATCAGTTTATTGAAGATAATTGTTTATTCAAGAAGATGAAGTCTTATCTTTTTTTTACTTCTCTACAATAAACTTGAAATTTCACTGTGGATTAGAATAGGTATTTCCTTGAGGAACAAATGATTTTAAATAATACTAAAGGATTTTCATTAATTTTAAGAAGTGCAATGTTACTGTCTCTCATTTCACTTTTTAAAACATGGAGTTAACTCTCCTTTTAGTAAGGCCAGTAGGGTTAGCAAGCAAAATTTTGTCTATATTCTGGTTTTTAATAAATGTGAACCATTACTTTGTAAGTTCTTCGCACATTTGACTGGAGAGGGCAGAAGTAAAAATGCATAAAAATATAATTAATTTGGAGAAAGAAAGAAATACAGTCTCATGTTTTGAACATTGCACATAGGTAAAAACCAGATTTTAGGAAAATCTTGAAATATTATTTAAATGGTCTAGTTCTATAGGAAGGGGCTAGATTTTTCCCTGCTTCTTTGGAACAGCACAAAATAGGACAACTGGCTCCTTAGTCTGTTTTGGCAAATGCCAGTTGTTTAATATATTGACAAATTTTATTGCCTAATTGGAAAGCTCAACACTTACTCACTCCTTAGACCTGTTTGCATGTAATCTTTAAAAGATTTTAATTTATTGTTTAAGGAATCTAGTTAGTATTCTTGAGTTATATGTACTCCTGCTACTGAAACAGCTACATCTTGATGTTTTATCTTAATTCTTTATATATTTTAGTGAATTATCTTGTTGTACTGCTCAAGATGCAAGCCATATATATCATGAAAGCTTTTTTAGACCTAGTGACCCTAATTTCTTGAGGGATTAGGGCTAGAAAGCATTGTTTCCTACTTATGGGTATGACACTTATTTAATACTGCTCTTGTAAACATGCTGTTGTATTTCATTGTTCATATACAGTAATTGATTAGAAGACAGGGGAGTTTTCTTCCATTATTATTGTGGTTTTATTTTTATTCAATTTCGGAGCTGAAAATTCCATTGTGATAGTTTACTGGTTTAAAAAAGTCACTTGTGGTCAACAAGGTGAACAAACAGATGCTTTGTCAATACTTTTTTTTTTTTCATCAGTGGCAGCTTTTACATTAAAAGACTTAAAATGCAGAGTAGGGAAGTGCAGAGAACAGTAGCATGATTGCAATGAAAATACTGTATAATTTGAACAGAAGTGTGAGAGGATGATGCACTAGATAGTAATTTGCGTGTAGTTTGTTTCTTTTTTGTGTGAAATAACAGGTTTACTTTCTCTATTATGATGCAGTTGGTAATAACCAGTAATATCCAGTTATAATTCAATAATGATCAAGTAATTGTGCTTCATAAATTATAAAATGTAGCACCTCTTTTTTTGGCAGCTTGAAAGAGCAAATTCTTTGTTGAATCAAGCACAACAGCCATACAAATACCTCATTGAAACTGTGCAACAGAGAGATTCTCAAATAAGTCTACAGAAAGAGCATATTGCACAACTTGAGAAGGATGTCAGGTCAGTAATATTACTGCTTCTTTATTTTAAACTGAAAGTAAAATCACTTACGTGTTTATGATTAGAAAACAACTATGTTATTGTCCATGAAGTAGGAGATGTTGACACTCCATCATTGACCAAGACTGGTCGTTATACTGGAATTTCTGTGATTTCTCTAGTAGTGTCAGAAAAAGAGGCTTTAGGTTTGGAAAAGCAGCCATGTCAGTTATGTTTAAAGTGAGCTGAGAAGGGCTCTCATCAAGTAGGGGAAAGTTCAGAAGAGTAAAAGGAAAGAAGGACAGACCAGATGTATAGAAGTAAAAGTAAATAAATAAAATCAGAGTCAAAAATAGGCTTGATTTTCAGGGAAGTTAAGGGCTGTGTCCCACTGTGATACAGAAGACAACATTTAAATTGTTAGATGTTTATGTGGTGTCTTGGCTTAGGAAACATTTGGTAACAATGATGAAGCATTCATGTGATTGTATTATAAAGCAATTACATTAAAAATACAGGTGTCTTCCAACAAATCTGCTGAAGCTATGAAAATAGGAAAGGTAGGATTCACCATAGCTAAATACTTTATCCTACATACGGTCTTACATATGTATCTGTTTAGAGTGTTTTGATGGTTTGGGGTAGTATTTATTATGCCTTGAGGAATAACTAAAAAATGCTGTTATCTAAGATAAATCTATACATAAATCAATGCATTTATAAATAAATTAAATATTTATTCATGCTTTCTGACAAGGTATCTTTCACTGAGGCTTAACTTCGATTCAGTAAGAACAGAGTTATTTTTTTACTTCAGAATCAAATGTTCTAAATATTTTTATAGACTTGATATACAATTAAAAAAACTTCAAAGATAAATTATACTTTTCCAGGAGATGAGAAATCACTACGTTCTCTGTATATGCAGGACCTTACAAAGAACTAGTTTTTTAAAAATTTTTAGATTACAGTAACATGAAAATATCTTTCGTTATTCACACAGTAGTCCAAAAGTCTCTCAAAAGCTCGGAGAAAAGGGAGTATATAGGTGAAGCCATTTCTGGAAGTTTATGTTTCATAACTTCAAAATAGAGAAGAACTTAAATTACTATTAGCATTGATTCTCTTGAATTTTTATGGCTCATTACAAATGATCTGTATGTCCAGATATTCTTCCTAAATTTAGCCTATGAATTAAGGGACCTAAATGAGGAACTTTGTCAGATCAGCTTTCTTTCGTAGTTCATGAAGGAAGTGGCATCTCCAAAAATTGCTTTGGATGGAGATGCCTGTTACTCTCCATTAACTATAAAGGGAAGGTTTTGCCTCAAAAATGCCTGAGGTTAAGGAAGAAGATGGATCTGCATCACAGTGCAAGCATTCATAGTAAACCTACCAGCAGTGCTCCACTGTGGTGAGCTGCGATGTGCTCACCACTAGTCTGTTCTTCTGTAAATGAAAGTGATCTGACCAAAAAAAATTAAAATATCCTTAATCATCTTGCAGCAAAAAAGTAACACTTAGCACATCAAATGTTTTGGTAAGAGGTTTCTTCCTGTGGTTTCTAATATTCCATATAAACTAAAAGTAACTATTATTCCCTATCACAAGTTTGTCTCAACTTGGCCATGGTTTCATAGACCACTGAAATTTCTGGAAACAGCTTAATGACTTAGGGCTTTTGGTACATACCACTAGTCCCTAATTTTGCTATTCATAACTCCACATTTAAAACAAAGTCCCTAAATGGTTAGCTGATATTCCCTGGAGCATAGGAGAAATCATAATCTGGTATAAAATAGTCCTCTGTTTACCCATAACTGAGAGGCAGGTTAGAGGAAGGGAGTTCTAACCAGAGAAGCATTACATATCAGCAATCTTTTGTCATGAGAATAGCCTTTTGAAATCTACTGATGACAGTTTTAAATTAAAATATCCTTTATATGATTTCAGATTACTTTGTGGACCAGTCTAGCTCCCAGCTATTCCAGAACTGAATCAGAATGGGATTTAAGTAAATTAATGATAATCCCTACCAAACACATGCCAAGTGACGCTCTGCTGGATCAAAAGATATAGACCACTATTCTCATCCTTCTTTCCTGGTTTATTAAACAACATTTTGTTGGTTTGTGTGTGGAATACGTTTGAGAGGATAAATTTGGGAAATTAATGCTCCTCACGGAAGGCCCTATATTCTGCAGATAATGTTGGTACTATTAGAAAAGTAATAGTGAAAACACTCAACATGGTTTATGAAGCCTGGTTTCTCTGTATCTCAGAGCTAAGGGAAAAAGTTAATATTTATAAAGCCATTTCAACATTATTTTTTAAAAACCATAATTAATTCCATAGTTCTGCAGTAGCCTCTTTAAATTTAGGCTTAATTTATGCTACAGTTACACAAAGTACAGTTTGCCTTTTTTTTTAATCTTACATACAACACTAGCATTACTTTTATTTCTAAAAAGCAATTTCACAATTTCACAGCTAATGGAAAAATAATGTTCAGATTCTTGTTTTCAGACAGACCTTTAAACATACTAGTGATTTCTTTACATATTTTTTTAATCTCATACTAGAGTACTCGATAGCAGACAAAATAATGTTGATATGCCTGCATCCTTAAAATCAAGAATGAGTGCTTAGTTTTGTCTTCACAGCTACCATAATCTTGATCATGCTTTTCCTTACTTTATCCTTAGTGTGCAGAATCTATGGTGGAAGAGTGTTCTTTTTGTGTTGTGTTTTTAACTCATCTGCTCATCAAGAGAGATGATTCTGTATGATGTAAGTCATGGATTCCCTAAGTAGAGCAGTCACATCTGTTACCTGTATCAGTGTTCTCTATCACCTCTCACTTCACTTGAGTGTGAAGGGATCAGCAAGGACTAATTTGCAAGTGAGTTTACTTTTGTAGACTTAATCTACAATTTGCTTATGTCCACAGATGGCCAATAATCTTTTTAGAAGTACTCTTAGGGTGGTTAGGTTCCAGCAGATTTCTCATGATGATGGGTTAGTACTTTCTTGCCATCTTATAAATGTTTTGCAGCAACCTGTCATGCTTTGTATTTCATTGTCTGTTGAGAAGGCTGTTGGTTGCTACTGGATGTGATTTTTATTCTGTGATGAAATAGGCAGCCTTGATGAAATCAGCACAAGAGCAAGCCAGCTATGAGGAAGTCTGTCTATGATGGCAATCTCCTTAGTTTGGACTTCTTGTGCCATATTTTTACTGTTTTTTTTTTGCAAAATAGGCTGAAGTGACGTGAAACAGATGTGTTCAGGATTCTCCATCCTGCATCATTCTATGAAGCATCATTTTCTGACATCAGTTATTTCCACAAGAAGAGTGGGACAGACTCAGGCAGATTATTTTGTTACAATACTCTTGAGAAGTCCTGCAGATCTTTCTTTCTAATCTAATCTAATCTTTCTAAATGTCTTCCAACATTGTCTCCAAAGTTCACTTTAACTGGAGCAGCTTACATGCCTTCACCATCAAGCATCATGCCTCTAGAGCTAAGCCTGTCTTTCAGACCCTCCATATCAAAATGTCTTCCTTGCTTGGAAGGACTCTTCAAGTAGTATTCAAAGTCATTTCTGTCAATAGTTGTCAAACTGAATCAGAATCGTTTGTATTGGAAGGGCCTTTAAAGATCATGTAGTTCCAACCCCTTGCCACGGGTAAGGACAACTTCCACTAGATTAGGTTGCACAAAGCCCCATCCAACCTGTTCTTGAAAGGAGAGGAATAGTTACAATAGATACCAGACTTGAATCAAGGCCTTAAAGTAGTATATTCCACCTGAGCTGTGGAGCTCATTTGGCGGCTTACTGAGAAGTGTGTTCTGGGTATCTTTCACACAGCTCTCTGAATCTTTAGCTATACCTTCACCAAGAACTGCAAGAGCTATTGTGGTTTGGGTAAATATTTAGCTGAGCAGCTATCACTGCTGTTAGTTATTGGTATGAACAACCTAGGAACCCATCTCCAGGTTACTACAGGTCTGTGACATTACTGCTTAGATTCAAGTGTGATAGCACAAGTGTATTATGACTCAAAGATAAAAGGAGAGATTGTTTGGGGATAATTGAAACTGTCAGATGTTGCCCACGTTTATGTTCACTACCACCCTCCTTTCCATTCCCTTAGAATTCTCCCAGCAGGCCATGGGCTGTACTGGCACTTGGCTGTGGAGAGAACCGAGGTATCCCTGGAAGCAGAACACCTCATGTTGCTTGTGCACTGAGCCATGCACTTGCAGGTATATTTCAAATACAAAACCTGTGGTCTTGAGTGACAGGGCATCTGCAGAGTGAGTTTATAGGGGGTCCACATATCTCAAAATATTTTGTTAAGTAACCTCTCATTTATGTTAGTCCACACAGCACTCTCATAGTAAATAGCAGTGGATAATAAGAGCAGTGGTATATATAAGGATGATTCATTCATACTATAAAGAAATCTATCTAGCATACAGTTCTTTAACCAGAAATGAAAACACCACATTTAGCACTTCTTTTAAAAAGAAATGCCTTGTAACTGTGTCATGCTGTGGGAAAACAAATACCTGAGTTTCATTCTTAGATGTGTAGTGAAGTAATTGTAGTTTTAGGATATAATTTTCTGCTAAAAACATGCAGGTTTATAAATAACTGGCGACATTAAACAGGACTTTATTCATAAAGAGAGGGTATTTATTTTAAATTCAGTTACTCAAATTTCGCAGTACTGATGTGTGGTTTTAAAAGTGGTTCACTTACCCAAAAGCACTCTTCAAAAGTCTAACTGTGTGGCAAACCTAGAAGCAGCACAAGGATTTTGCTCAGTAAGAACCTGTGTACTGAAAGGTTTCTTACATAAACATTTTGGGTTCTTAAATTGCCATCCAAACATTATAAAGCTCAGCATATAGTGTTAACTGAGTTTTTCCCATCACAGGATGGGCAGTGACCTTCTTATGAGAAGATTACCATTCTTCTGAAATCTACTCAAACACTACTGCAACTTACCGGATAAATGTTAAAGAACAAATTGTATAAATCTATTTTTGTATACAAATCAATGTTTTCTGACCTGTAAAAGAGTTGTTAGGGGTTTTTTTACAATTTAAAAAAAGTTTTTTTTTTTTCCCCCATTTGGACTTGACACACATGAGTTCTGAAGCCACCTAAAGCACTTTCATTGAAATTGCTAAGCGATAATTTAAATGCCTTTAAAGATCTGATCTGTGGTTATTTAGCTGACCAATGAGAGAGCACACATTTTTCATGTATTCTGTCTTCTAAATAACTTGTATTTGCAGAATTTTTATACCTTCCTTTCTAACTACATGATATAAAAAGAAAATTTACTTAGACTTTAAAAATTAGCTGTCTACTCTGAGCTATCAATCTGTAATTTCCAGAGAAGTGATAGCTATACTATGTGTCTACATTCTAAATTCAGTTTCATGTACAAAACCTTCACATATACTATTTCTCTGTTTGGTTTTTGATGGTAATAATTATATATGAACATAAAATGCAACAAATAACTGAAGACTGGACTTGAGTTTTCAACTTCATCATGCTGTAGCATGAAATTAAGAGAGAGGCACAATCCTTATTTCTTAGAGCATTTGGGGTACACAGTTCACTGAAAAAGAAACCTGCCTTTTTCACACTGAATAGAAGTAATAAAAAAACCCAGCAATATATAAACCACATTTATTTAGTGTGTCCAGCATAAGCATATTATCTAGAACATCTAATAATAAAAGATTCTGACCAAGATAGTAACTACTATACTTAAACCAGAGATTTAAATTATGGGTTAATTGCCCAAAATCAAAAGTCTGGGACTGGGAAATGTTAGTCTCCATTCTCCAGAAAAATCAAGTGACCTACAATTGTCTTACTTAGGATATCCAAGTTACCTTGGCTTTAGATTCTGAGTAAAGCAAAACAAAACAAGCCAGTAGTTGCTATGGGCAATGTGTATGTATATGACAAGTGTATTCATTCCATGGTGAGTCCTGCATTCCTAGCACCTGGGTTCATACCTGGCTAGGATTTGAAGGCCTGATGGAATAAAACTGAATCTCCTCCCAGACATTCTGGTTTCTTCTGGAAACCCAGTCAGACAGGAAAAGCACCACTTTCCAGTTAATTCCCCAACCTGGACTTTCAGAGCCATGGTTATATGTTGTATCACAAAGGGCACCTTCTCTGGACTCGGGATGGAGCAGTCAGTGAGCAGGACTGTGGAGTGCAGCATGATCTACACTTGACCTGCAATCTAAAACCAGTTATTTTGCTTTTAAATAACTGGAGAGAAATTAGATCACTTCAACACAGTCCATTTCTCCCAAGTGTTCACATGTTTTTACCCCAGAACAAGTCACTGGAAGATTGCTTTTAATGTTTAGTACTCTCGTACTTTAGTACATACCTATATTATGAAAACTTAAAAGTGTGGTGAGTTAATGATGGCAAAGATCCTGTTCCTTCAGATGAAAGTTACAGCCCTTGAGCTCTGGTGTGAGAAGCTTGTTTGTCTAGAACCATAGATTGTGGAGTAGTCTCTTGATGGTAAATCAAGTTGTTTTGGTGATCCATGTGAAAGATACACTTTAGAAAGCCTGCAGCTTCCATCCAGATCAGTGAAGTGACCTGCATGTGATCACAAACAATCTTGTACCAACACAAGAAGGTGTTACCATTCTGTGGCTAGGGAAGGATGATCTTTCAGCAATAGTTTTCATTTACGTCAGCTGAAACCAAGTGTGAAGCTGTTCTCTAATTTGTCACACTGCCAACAAAAACTGGAGTAGGTTAAACAACAGTTTGATGGAAGTGCAGCGTAGTTTAAAGCTAGAACTTCATTGACTGCTGACATCCAAGATGCCTGTTCAGAATGTTTTCATAACAAGGACTGAAGCAGTCAATCTTCTTCCCAAAATTGAACTTTTGAAGGTATTTCTGCTTTACTTGGTGTGAATTTATTAACATTGTGTCTGGTAACTCAACTTTCTTGCCCTGTTAAATGTGTATACGCCTCTTTGGCAGTATTCTTTCACAAGTATTTCAATTATTTCCTTCTACCCACAGTGCATATAGAAAAAGCACTACTGCACTAACTATTGCAGAAATCTGAAGTCTGAAGACTGAAGACAGAAATCTGCATGTGCTTTAGTAATTCTATATTTGTATGTATGACAGACAGCACATCAAGTGCTACTGAATGACCTAGCAGGCTAATTCCTATATTTGACTGTAAGAAAAGAAAATGACAACTGCTCTACATGGATCAGTCACATCATAGTGTTTCAGAAGTTCTGTTCTGGAGATGCAACTGAACCTTGGATGTAAACTTCTGGTTTAGTCATAGAATCATACAGTTCTACGTTTATGCTTATTCAGTACACCATTTAAGGCATAAAGGAATTTTTATTATTGCTTCTCTAATAAGTTTGTGAGTCATTCTCTAAGAGGATTGGTTTATGTGGTTAGGAAGTACAGAAATCCAAGAAAATGTTGGTAAGTCATAACACATAAACCCCAGGGAAAAAATAGTAGAGCAATTTTATCATGATTAAAAATATCACAGAAAAAACTCTTGAAATTATTAAAATATCTTTGTAGTTTTTCGTATCTGTTACAACTTTCCTTATAAATAAGACAAATAAGTAATTTCACCAATGTGTACTATTTTTCTGAGAATTAACAAATGCCTAGAAGGAATTGACACTCATAATTTACAGTACAGAGCTTGCAAGGTACTGCCAGAAAATCTCCAGGGCAAACGCTAATGTTGCTTATTTGAATCCAACGGATGATACACAGACAATTAAGGAAAAGGTTGACTTATTTTGTTGATAATTTCTAGATTAAGTACCAGGAATATTAAATAATTTGTGTTTGCAACATAAGAAGTAGTTCCATTCCATCCCATTTATAAAATTGTAATACATTTGCTTTTGAATTCCTGACCTGTATTCAGTGCTACACATCTGCATTCCATATGCTGAATTGCATTTTTCATAGCTGTTGATTTATGTTATAGTTTATATTGTATAACCTATTTAGTTAAGTCATGATAATGGCATAAATAACATTGGTTTTCCAAGAAAATCTCTCAGGCTGTTTTAACAAACTAGATTACGAGCGGGCACTATGCATGCGTTAGTCTGAAGTTTGTTGTTGGAAAATGGTGTTGGGGCTAAATATGAAAATATGTTTAATTATATTACAATTGCTACTTGGAATCAGAACATGTAGGCTAAACAGTTCAAATATTCATGTTCTGTAGCTATGAAAACAAAGAACAATTTAAGTTAAATTTGACATTGTGCTGTAAAAGCATGACTTTGTGCTAAACCAGTTGTCAGACTTGGTTCACTAGACAAACTTGATCACATGCATTCTCCTGGAATAGAAAATTAGAAATGGCAAAAACACATTTAAATTTTCTGCAGAAACTGCACAGCTGTATGGGATATTGTATCTTCCTTATAGTTGTTATTTTCAGAACTCTAAACACAGTAGTATCAAAAGAAGTGATACAGAGAGAACAGTGTGTGCTGCTATTAGTGATGTACATAACAAAGAAATCCACAGTTCGATATAGAAGTGTAAGCATAAGGAGCATTATTTGCTTCTAAAACGAGCTCATTTTGTTTAGAAGAAATGACAAGAGAATAATGGAAGATTCTAATAATTTAAATTAATCTTCAGAGAAAAAAAAAATCCAACACATTTTATTAAGATTTTTAATAGTATTTCTGTTTGACTAAAATAAGATTTTGTATATATCAATGCCTTCAGGCCCATTTATAAAAAATCCAATGCTTGAATATAGAGAAGGATCATTTGATACAATTACTTGATCAGATTTTCAGTGTTGTCAGTGTTTATCTTTAGAAAATGCACGTTACATCCAGAATGCAAGATTAAAAGAGATTTTCTGTTGCTATTACTGCATTTCCTATCCTCTTTCTACCAGCCTTTTAAATAAAGAAAAGACAGCTTTGCTGCGTGTCAAGAATCAAATGGCAGCAGATTTGGAGAAACTTCTAAATCACCGTGAGGTAATCTTTCCCTTTTAGCATTACTACCACAAGTGTGTTTTCTCTCTTTCTTTATCCTTAAAACATGGGGAAACATTTTTTTAATTGGGTTTGATTGTTTTGGTTTTTTGGTCACTGTGGTTTTCAGAAACACAGGTGATAGTATCTGCCAGGTGCCCAGGAGGCTCTCAGTTGTACCCTCAGTTGCTAAATTCTCTTTGTTGACTTAGTCTCACTGTTCTTTCTTATGTGTACAACAGACATGCACTGCAAACTGTTTAGTATTTGCAAACACTTAAAAAGTATTTAGATAAAGGAGATGAATTTGAGACACGTTTATCTTCAAGGCCTGCATGTGCCACAGTATACCCCAGGATCTCTCCCTGCTCCCCAGTTATTGAGACCAAAAACCTGGACAAAGCATTGTGCAATTCATTTCCAGTACGTATATCTGAGTTTCTTTTTAATTCTAGAATAGGGTTTGGAGAGAGGAAACAGGAGGTAGTCACCCAGATTTCATCCAGACAAGAGTCAGGATACTTCTCTATGTACTCATCTGAGTTTCATCCAAGTGAGAAGTCAGGTTGCTTCTGGAATACATTCTCAGATCTAAAAGTATGCAAAAGTCTTGTCATTCAGACATAAATGTTTTATATGGGGATACCTAAAAGGTTTTTGTCAGAATTTCTCTCTAAACAGTCTTAAGAGATGAACATGTCATGGAGTATGAGAGAAGATCTTTCTGCAGATTAAATGTCTGAAACAAAAGATAGAAATAAATGATGTTTACTAAACAAAGCTCTTACACAAGTGATCTCAGAAAGAGTGAATAGTAATATGGAAAGTTAGCTGAAGCTATAAAATACTGAAGATATAAAACCAAAATCTGACCAGAAACAGCTGTTAAATGATCTCTCAGAACTGGTGCATGATTTGGCAAGGATTTGCAGAGAAAATACAACATTAATAAATGAAAAATTATGAATGTGAGGGAAAATAATAAAAGTTATATGTACACAGTGATAGGACCTAAATAGCTAGCTACCTGTCCAGAAAGATCATCATAGAGTCCTTATGGCAATAGTTCTCTGAAAATACCCTTTCGGTTCTCTGGCTGGAAGGAGAGGAGATGGGGAGATTCCTTTCAAGGAATCCTAAATTATCCTGTCTGAGATTGCACCATCACTCATTCTATTAGTATTATTTCCACAGAAAATGGCCTATCCATGCACCTCTTGAAGTCCTTTCACTCCACTTCCCAAACTTTTCTCCTCCATCTCCTTCCATCACTTTTCCCTCAAATTGCCTTCTTAGATCAGTATACTAAACTCCATGCAATGAATTGGTCCAAGCCAGTTTATTTCTGCTGACCAGGTACGAAACCATTTTTTGTTAGAACCAAACCAAAATAATTTCACCAACAGCTGAGTCTAAGTGAGCCTCAAGTGAAAAGTGTACTAATTCTGTTGGTGAGTGCAGATTCCCAATGTGAAATAATAATCTTAAATAAAAGTAAAAAGAAAACAGGTTCTGAAGTTGTTTGCTTTCTATGCGGAATCACACTGCATATTTGTCTGATGCACTTTCCTCCTAGAGTAGTTTTTGCATTTCATTCTCTGAATTTACTGTAGTGGTTGTGAAGTTCCATGCATAGAGATTAAAGTAGCTTAATTACAGAAGACAGTAACTGAACATGCTTCCCTAGCGTAACCTGCAGATGTCATTGACCTTGCAGGATCATCTGTAGGTTTATCAGAAGTAAACATTTGATAGCTCTTATTTCTGATATCTATATGCATGCACATTGATTTAAATTTCAAATTTAAATATACAGAGAGACCAAGGCAAATGTTCACTTTGGCTTGTATTTAGGTTTGCTTTTTTCCTTTTGATTTGTGGTGTTTTTTTTGTTTATATGAAACCCACTGGTCTGTGTTAACATAATAGAAACCATTTAAAGCATTTCAAGATAATTTAAAAGCTTATCATTATATTAATGCATCATCATTTTAGTATTAATGGCATGAAAAGTACTCTGAGGAAACATGACTTAATTTTATAAATATGTACTGAATTTTCTGAATTTCCAATATGATAGGCCCTTGGCAGACTAATTGCAAATTAATTGCTTTCAAAATTTCCTGTTCCTACTCCTTCCCTCCCAAGTGGTACTGCTGCCAAGTGGTTATGCTCTCAAGTAGTTTATTTATTTCAATGAATAACTGACAACAATTTTGCCTTGGGTGCCTAGTTCTAGTAGTGTCGTATCAACCAACATGCATTGCAGCTGATGAAAATCAGTAGAAAATGTTAAATAAAAGTAAAATTTATCAGTGTTTTGTGAGAAAACTATAAAACTTCTACCTCAAAGCTATGCAATATTGTTTACATCCAAACAACTTTCACCCCTATGGCTTCCCCCATAAACTATTCCTGGTACACAGCAGTTTGCTTTATGTCATTTCACTACTTTTTAAACAGAAATCAACAATGCAAGCAAGGCTGAGTGAGGCAGGGTTTGTAGAAAAGAATGTAAATACTTCAGTCTGAAGCAGACTTCATCTTGAATCTTCCTCATACCCTTGAAGAAACTGAGCAAGTATTTTCAAAATTATCACTGTTGCCAGTACTATGCACAAAAAAACCCCTAAGAAATACAGAAATAAGCGAAAGTTGTTTCTGGAAAATGTATGAAAATAATCTATGTCTGTGTATGTTTAAATATTGTCATTTCTGTTTATTCCTAATTCAGCCTTTTTTTTTTTTTTTACTTTAATGCAGATCTCTTCCTGTAGTCATACAGTTTAAGAAGTTCTCTAAAAGGCAGTTATCACATATATTGAAATCTTTGTACATATTTGGACAACTTAGTTTACAGTGAATTAGTATTCAGCTATTTTTTTTGCCATCTTAATAAAAAAGATTAATATACAGAAACATGACAATTTCATAGTAACTATCCCTGCTAATGGAAAAAATAGCCAAATTTTCTAATCTTGGGCTAGTAAAGACTTAACTTCATTGAGATGAGGTATGTGTTTTTAAATAAAATTAACATGAAATCTGTTAAGTACAGATTTATGCCATTTGAAAAAAATATTAATTATGTGGCTTAGGTGTTCTGTACATGCTATCATGTAATATGATTACTATGAGTCTTGTTTAGTCATTGCACATACGAAACTGTCACGTCTCATTAGGAATTACCTGGTTGCCCTCATGTTTACAAGTCAAAACATTAGAGTTCTTGTATAGATAAAACCCAAGTTATTCCAAGTTAACATAAATTGAAGCTTAGGTATGTTAAAAATACAAGCAAAATCTCCAACCAATGTTAACGCTGTCTTACAGGGACATGTTTCAATAAGTATACAATTTTGACTTCAGGTATTCCAGCCTGTGTGGTCCCAGACTATTAACTCCTTTTAATGAAATCTAAGAGTTTGAGGGGTTGAGTATTTAAATTTTTATCTCCTTGTGACATCAGCTGGATTAATAATGTTTGCTTTGGAGGTAATTATAGCATTTTATACACTTTTTTTAGATAAAGAACTTAGATTAATCTTCCCTTTTCATGTATTTTAATTTTGGAAGAAAAACAGTAAAATATTGAAGTCTGAATCTTGGAAGACTTCGTATAGGGCTCTTATGTGAGCCCTTTTTTACAGGAAAAAACATCACACTAGATATTAATGTACTAAAATAGTTCATTATTTCCAATTATGTAGACTAAGCTAATTCAATTATTTTTATTATATTTTGCTGGAAATTAAACTGAAAATTGATTATTTGATTAAACACATTCTAGGAATGTTGGGTTTACCCATGCAGGAAAAGAAAAAGTGAAGCTGTGGGGTTCTTTTAGGCTATATTCTTGGCCCAAATTCTTAATTGTTTCTTGACCTTCTATTCCCATTTTTTTCTGAATAAATTAGTAAACGAATGTGGAAAACTTTTTAATCTAGCTTCACATTTAAATCATTGAGAATTGGCTGGTACAGTAAAAATTCATATATTCTTCCTATGGATGAAAGCAAACTTTGCTTTGAGAGGGAGTTCAATGACATGACCATGAACAATGAGTATCCAGGATCGTGCTGAGATTGTTCACAGGGGTTCAGAATAAAGCCTTCATGGTGCTGCTGCCCTCCTTGAGCTATGAGAAGGATACCCAGTATTGTGATGCCATTTGTAAACCCCTCCATGCATGATAGCAAGTACAGTTAGTACAGCCAAATTTTTCAGCTGATTTCAGACTAAGAAGCTGTGTATGTTCTGTCAAAGTAACCGATAGAGTTTTTAATTGTTTTTCCAGATATGTCAGAAGAGCATAAAACATTGTTTAGAGGAGCAATGGGATCTCCCATTAATAACCTTCTAGTAAACAGTGGTTGGTTGGTTTTTTTAAAGGATATTTCAAACCCAGATTTTTTTTGCATTAATATTTGTAGTCTGTGTGCCCTTTGTAATCAGCTGAGCTTTACACTTTTGACCCTCTATCATTAATTGTGGATAACCAAACCACACACATGCAAAAAAAAACCAAACTACTTGTGATCTTGATTCTTCCCACTCTATCTTCAGCATTTACCTTACATCCCCAAATGTGGACCCTTGTTGCCCTAGTTTCTTTGTCTAGTCAGGGAAGCACACATAAGAAGCATGTTTCATCAAACATAAATCAAGATAAAATTATCCATTATGCCTGGGTTGATCCAATAGCTATAGCAATTGCTGTACCTCTTTACTCCTGGTTCTCCTCTCTTCTCCTCTTGCATCAGCTCTGGCACATCTCTAATGCTGCACTGAGACCATTCAGATAACTAAACAAAAACATAACCTGACCAGAAAAAAAGAAAACCACAAAATTGAATTTCTGCCTCTTAGGTTAGCATTTTAAATCACCTTTGGAAAAGGTCCAGCAAGGAAAAGTGCAAGTAAAAATATTTATATGTCAATATTACGTACCTGTGAAAAAATGGCATTTTGTGTCCAAAACTGTGGAGTATAGCACACCAAGCTTCTGGACCATCCTTTATCTGCATCCAGACTTTATCCTTTATGCTTATAACAGAAATATGTAACTTGAAGGCAACAAAGCACAGGTCTCTGTTAAGCACTGAAGTGGGATGAATCCACTACATCTTTTTAGCCTTGATCCATGATTCCATTTACCTGTTCTGTTTTGGGTTTTTTCCTTCTCTTCCAACAGTCAACCTTTACCTAAAACAAGTATTACCATGAGCTCTGTGATCTTGGCATTTCCATTGCCTTTCATGCTCTATGCAGTTGTTAGTATTTTGGAATGCCAGAAGTGCAATTTTAGACTTTATCCATTGGATTGCAAACCTCAGATGAAAACTTGGAAGGGCAGTCTGTCAGCACTCAGATGCTTGGCAAGAATTTTAGCGATCATATTCTGAGGTTGCATTTAAGAGGTTATAAATTTGCTACACTTTGATGTGCATTGTACTGTTTCTTCAGATACTCAAGATGCAGATGTATCATAGTCAAGAAAACAAATTGTGTGCACAGTTATCTCTTATCTATTTATTTTAGCTTTTCCGATTCAAAGGGAAGAGTGTAGACTTCTAAAATCTTGAAAATAAACTGTTGTTTATATTTTTAATGTGGAGTTCATGCTTTATTGGGATTTTTTGGAAAAAAAACAACACAGCAAGTATAACAAATGGAGGGGTTCTTTTTATATTTTAAATAGAAGTATTCTAGAAAGCATGAGAAGAAACAAATGAGACAGTGGTGTAAGAGACACCACTGAAAGGCTTTAAATAGGTATTCCTCTAAGTGCCAAGCTCAGTTTCAGTTTATATGAATATAAGGGAATTAATTTACACTACCTTTCTTTTTTAAACAGCTTGAAATCACCTGTGTGCCATGCAATCTGGCAATACAGTGATTTTTAATCAATAAAAAGTAAAACTAATATTGTGAAACTATTGTGGTATGAAATAAAAGGGTAAAACTTATGTCATAAATGTTGCAGTTTATAATACTCCTTAATTTCCTATAATGCAGTTGTTTATGCAGACATGATTAGTTATCAGCACATGATTATTATGTACTCGTTAAAAAGATATGAAAACCTGCTGATATTTTGTCTCCTTTACACATCTGTGCACTTGTGGTGCATTAGCAGCTGTGCATACAAGTGATAGAATGTAAACTTGCTTAACTAGTCACCTGCCTTATTGACACATTCATGTGTTACTGTGCCAAAGCTCTTTAAGGGAAGTTAGCAACCAGAAGCCAGGCTCTGCCTAGCTGCTATGGAACAAAGTAGAAAACATGCAGTTTAAATAAACTTATTTTATATCAATCAGTTAAATGGATACAGACACATGGAGTTTGACTGCTATTTGTTTATTCAAATCCTCTTAGCTTATGTCAGTAAATTGTTGTGTCACTCGAATGGAGAGCTAAATCTTTCTAAATATGTGTACCTGAATTGGTATGAATCTTCAGCTAGACCAGGTTAAAATTTATTTAGCCACTGCAAGCTGCTATTCTTTGTAAAACATTTTAAAGCATAAAAAAATTATTCTTGAGCTGTTCATCCTGAGAATAGCCTACCAGGTTAAAATTCTTATATTAAATATTAAAATTAAAATTGCCTAAGTGTTATGGTGAACTTATTTTCTTTTTGGCATGTCAGAAGCTTTCCAAATAACTCACCATTTATGAATAAACTGAATGTTTTGCTTTTACTACTGTGTATCTCTTCCCCCTTTCCTGATTTTCACGGTTTCTTAACAATATGTCAAAATAATCCTGTTTAGCAACTGAATATTTCCCTGACCTTCACCACAGTAAGTGAACATGTCATTAATATTATCCTCACAAGCTGAAGCAGAGAAGTATCACTACCTCTGTTTTGCAAAAGCAACAACCACAGTGAAAGAAATGGTGGTTTGGCCAATGCTCCCTGGAGTTTGTGGTAGAGGTTAAGAGTTCATGTGTCCTAATGCAGTATCTTAATCACAGCAATTCTTCTTTCCTTACATGTTTCAGTGCAAAAGCCTGAGCACAAAATCTCCTTATTGTTTACTTTTCCTAATTAGACACAAGTTAATTCTTCTCTCCAAATCATCTTCTCGTGTATGAATTTATTGTGTTTTGGAAGTAGTTTCACAAAAAAACATCATTTTCACTTTCTATTGTTCTGAGATTTTACATTTACATTCATTTTTTAATCCATTTCCTGAAAAAGGCCACTCCCCAAAGTCCTGGGAGTCTCTTAAAAATTAAATCTAATTATTTTTTTATTTGAACTGTAGAATGGATATTTTTATATATTTAAAATGTACTAAATCTAACTTTTTTTTTTTTTTCTTTTAAATAAATGGTTGCCAAATGCATTTTCCAAGCTTGTGTAGGATTGGAGAGGCCATTTAATCAGGCAGGAGGGAACAGCTACTAACTAGTCCTATTAGGATATGCATAGTTTGTTAATGGCTCCATGAGTTTTTCAAAGAGCTTCTATAAATGATCCAGCTACGGTTCTCAAGGATTCATATAAATCTTGATGGATGTTAGACCTTAAACATGGACTCAGGAATTATGAGTAACATTTACAATTCTGTGACATTGTTGCAAAATTTTAATGTGTCCAGTGTCTGAGAATCTAGCAGTCCCAGTGCGTGTACACATCCATCTCACAGCAGTATCCTGCACAAAACACTGTTACTTCTTACTAGTTACCCCACTATCTGGCCTACAAAAGTGAAAGAAAAGACAGGTGCTTTTATTCTTCTTTTCCTCTTCTGAGGAGAAGCAAGGTCTTGTGAAGTATCTGTGCCGTACCTTACTGTGACCAGTTACTCCTGTATTCTCATGTTTATCTTTCTCACCTTTGTATTCCCCTGGGGAACAGCCCTCACTGCTAAATTTTCTATGCTCACAGTTCACCTCAGCAATGACCTTGAGGATTCCAGATGAGTTTTCAGCATTTAATTATTAGTCATACTTTAAAGGGTGGCTAATAATATCCTTAGCTGTAATTAAGTTATGATGAAGAAGATTGACTAGAAGTAACCTAGGACAAAAAGTACCATTTATTTGGTTTAGGAACCTGGGGAGTAGCAACAGCTGCCATCTGCAAAAAACAGAGGTAGAGAGAAGTTCAGAGGCTCATAAAAAGCTTTGGAGTCACAAGGGGGAGGGCAGTACGTGTTTAATCAGGGATGGAATCTTAGTGGATAAAAGGAGAGAAACTGCTTTGTTGGGGGAGAGGGGAAGGAAGGGGTATCTGCAGGGGTTGGGAAGACAGGACTGAAAAGAAGTGATTGGTAACAGGTGCCTTCAAGCAATCTCTTGCTCTGCCTCTTTCCCTTCTTTTCTGTGCAAAAGATTGTACATGATAATGTCAAAATTATTTGTGTTTCTAAAGTGAATGACTTCCTGCTCATCTATGTGCTGCAACTTGTTTTCTATAAAAAAAAATAAATGCTGATGTACAATGCTTAGCTCTCTTTTTAAATGTTAAGCCACAGAGTAATTATCATTTTTCTTACGCTACGTTTATGTTCCAAGATTCTAGTTTCTATTAATGTTCTGCATGTTTTCTGAGTAGATTACAGGGACATTTCTGCATCACAAGTAAAACCCCGCAGCTATTCTCGGCTTAAAGCTTGGAGAAACAAAGTGACATTTACATTGCTAAACAAGTGTGGAGAAGTTTCTGGCTCATTTTTTACAAGGAAAAATATGCTCCTAAGCCGTATTTCTCTTTTTTTTTTTTTTTTTTTTTAAATCTGTTTTGTTGCTGTCAAGCTTTACTAAAACTTGAATTCCAAATAGCACTGGATTTAGGAAGCAGAAGGGTTTAACAGCTGGGCAGACTCATTCTGTTCTTGTAGCTGTGTTACTCAGAATGTCTTACTAGTTTTCATATATATTCTTTAAAGAACTGTCTTTCCATTTGCAGTTATATACACTAAATAATTATGTACTAGATGGTGATATCTACACAGCAATTTAATATTTTATTTTCGAATCTTAAAAAACATTATAATAACCCAGGGTTTAGTAGTGTCAGTTAATAGAATAAAAACATACATACATTTTTTGCTCTCAAAAATAGGAAGTTCACAGACAAAATGCAACTTATTTATGGATTATGGAATGTGTGTTTTAAGTTATATGGTTTTGAGAGAGCCAGAATCAGTAAAAGTGATAAACATTTAAACAAGAAGTTGTTGCCTGTTGAACAGTCTGAAATTGTTCAGGTTTTCTGAGCATGTAACTGATGTTTTGTTAGATTGATTTTTCCTGTATTGGCTATGAATATTTCTATCACATTCTGCTGCTTATCCCACTGTGTGAAATATTTCTTTTGTTCACTTTATGGTAGCATTTGAATATTACAGGGTGGAAACTGAATTTAAATGCTCTGTAAGAAATATAAAAGAGAGAAAGAAACTGAAATGTTACCCTCTCAGAAAATACAGGAACTTCTCCACTATTATTCATGCTAATAAGGCCGTTTTGACATATTAGCATTTTTAGCATCTGTTTCCTGTAAGTAGAATTACTCAAACTTTTTATTAAACTTGAATTTGAGTAAATGAATGTCACAATGACTCAGATGAGAAAAATATTTGGGGATTTAGTCCTAGATGTAATTGCAAGTATCTTTCTGATCTTCAATACAGAAAGTGAAAAAAAAAACTTTCAGAATTTGGCATGCCAGTCCTGAATTCTGAGGTTAATTATTTCCAGTTTTTCTTAAGAAGTTAGAAAGACTTAACTGTTAAGAGCAGATTTAAGATACAGCTGAAGTAGGCAGAGATTTTTACTTATCTAAAAAGACAGAAGCTATTCACTGCAATGACTGGGCTATTTTATTATTGCCACAGATCTAATGCATTCACCCCATAAAATTTGGGAGTAGTTTGTAGATCTGTATAGTCACAGATCTGTCAGTTCATTTTAAGTTTTTATATATGCTGGGATATGGAGAACTCCTGTATTAAGTGTAGTGCAGAGAGGCTATCAACATCCTGCATATGGTCTGGCATCTTTCCACCATCCAGTTATCAGGTTCATCTGTTTGATCAGGACATTTCGTCCTGTATTCCAGTTTCCAGCTTTACAATGTGTATCCATGTGCCTAAGGTGACCATATGTGCAAACCTCACACCAGAATTCTTGCTTCTCATATTTCCAATACAGCTGCAATTGAGGATGCAACTATGTCAAATACACTCTGCCTTACATGAGGGATTAAACCATGACTTGTGATGTTTTATTAATTGCATAGGTGGCTGTTAAAATCTTCTTTAAGCTCTGTAGGTTCTGATCCTGACAGGCACAAGCCCAAAGTGTTGAACACTGTTGAAGCTGAATTTTCACCATTTGTGCCACTGCATCCCCTCCATCTGAAGTTAAAAACAGTGGGATAGACTGGCAATAATTGCTTCATTTTGCTGTGACATCAAACTGAAGCTTCTGTAGCACCTTTCTGCTATTTCATACTTTGTCATCATTAATATTCATGTCCAGTGTTGTTAATTCTGTGCTAATAGTGTTGATCTTTATTCAACTTTCAGGCAAAAAAGGAAGGCAAATAATTAATTGCAGCCTATAGGCTATAGCCTTTCTGCAGCTTGGTAGAAATAAAACGCATGAAGAATAGTGGTAAAATAATTATTTGTGTGAATTGTCTGTACTTCTAAAGAGGAGACATTCTAAGTACTATTCTTGTTGGAGAGTCTCTTTGCTTGACAATGACACATCTCTGTCTCCTTTCTCTAAGGGCAGTCCAAAGTCAGAGTACTCAGACTTTTTCTTCAGAGTGCTGCATGCAAATCATTGCATATGTTCATAGAATCATAGAATAATTAAGGTTGGAAGAGACCTTCAAGATCATCGAGTCCAACCATAATCCAGGTACCACAGCCACTAAACTATATCCTGAAGTGCCACATCTCAACGCTTCTTGAACACCTCCAGGGATGGCAACTCCACCACCTCCCTGAGCAGCCCATTCCAATGCCTGTGGAAAGGTGGAGCCAGGTTCTATTTCTGTCCTCTGATCTATTCTCCAGAAATATGTCAGTGACTTAATGTTCTATGCCAACAATCTGTACAGAAGGCTCATTTGTTTACCTTCATTTTAACTGGGGAACTCCAGTGATGTTAAAGAGTACTAGTGTAAAGGTGATCTGAGAAGTCTTTTGTCAAGTCAAGTGACAAAGTAGCAGAGATGGCTCTTGCTTAATTATAAAAATTTGTGGTGTAGATGTTTATGTCTTAAAATCATCTAAGGATTTGTAGTCAGAAAACAGGCACTATTATGGTGTGATTCTGTGATATGCTCAGCTAAAACCAGCAAAATTAATTGTAACCTAGGAACTACTCACCAACAGCTATACAGAGGAAATCAGACAAGCTAGTTTGCCTATGTTGAAGTAATATTACTGAAGATACTTAAAGGTCAGTGTGAGGAAATCCAACCAAGTATCTGGTCACATGTTCCAAAGCAGAACTTGCAACTAGATTTCTTACAAAGATCTCCCTCCATCTTAGTATCAGCTGTAAATGTTACGACTATTTTTAACACAACTTTACTTTCACAGAAAATCACTGTAGAAATCCAAGAGGGATCCAAGTATGCAGACTGCATAGAAAACAATGTCCTTAGGATTTTATTTACCTTCACCTTAAATGACCATCAAGCTTGACCCTAGTGAACACCCTGAGAAAGACAACTGTGAAGACATTTCCTTCTGAAACACCCTGCCCTACCTTTTTTCAGCCTTCTTTTTCTCAAGAAGGAGTTACAGGAAGTAATTTATTATTTTCTTTCCTCTAAATCCTTCCAAGAGCATTTGTATATCAAACATGAACTTTTCATTCTTGAGAGACTGTGAAAACATTCTGAAATATGTTTACAAAACACTACCAAATGGATATAGCTGTCTTAAGGGCTGGCTTAGGTTTCTCAAATCAATATTCTTTAACATATCCCTAACCTAATTTTATGAACTCTGCTTTTCCCTGTGCTGACTTGTTGTTTGAAGACTACAATAGCTGCCTAGATGGGAGGATATATGCATGTGAAGACAGATTGCATTGACTTAGCACGAACATGTTTTTCATCGCAGTACGGCTTTCTTTCCTCACTTGCATGTTCTATTATAGCTATTGTTTTTATTGTTGTTGTTATTTTAGAAGTTAATATAGCCACAATAGTCACCAGGTTGCTTAACTCATACCTAGTATTTGGCTCCCATGACAAGAAGAGTCCAGTCTCTGGATTCAAAGTATAGTGCACCAAGTCTCTCGTGAAGCAATTTTTTGTCCGGTACACCCCTCTATGCAAAAAGGACTGTACAGTCAACTGTTGCTGGACCTGACAATGCTGTAATCTCTCAAGTTTCTCTAGACTGGATACATATTTTTATTTTGAGTTATAATTTAACCACATTGCGACCATATGGCAGTTGAAGTGACAAAATGCAAGCTTTCCAAAGGAGGTCTTGAACATACATGCTTCAACAGTACAGAAGACAGATTGAGGGTAGGGACATGTATCTAAAATTATCATCTTAGTGATTGACTCAAATTCTGAGAGACCTTAAGTTTTGATCAGCATCTTTGAGGGAGGCAAAGCTCTGTGTTTATCCCTTCTTCAGCTGCTTTTTCTGGTTTTGTCAGTGAAATTGGTTTTCTCTTTTAAAGATCATAGTATTTAGCAGCTTTTCTGTGGCCAACCCCCCTGCCAGAGCAGGACCACCTAAGGCAGGTCACACAGAAACGCATCCAGATGAGAGATGGCCACATGGAAACACATCCAGAGAAAGAGACTCCATAACATCTCTGGGCAGCCTGCTCCAGTTCTCCATAACCCTAACAGTAGCTTTTCCTCATGTTGAGGTGGAACTTCCTGTGTTCTAATTTGCATCCATTGCCCCTTGTCAGGGCACAATTGAAAAGAGATTGGCCCTCCTTCTTGGTACCCACCCTTCAGATATTTCTATACATTAATAACATCCCGTCTCAGTCTTCTCTTCTCTAGATTAAACAGCCCCAGGTCTCAGCCTTTGCTCATAAGACAAGTGTTCCAGTCCCTTTTTAGTGATATGAAAAAACATTACATTTACCATCAGAATCAGTTACCTTTGGGCCAGAAAGGTAGATGTTTTCTCCTACTAATTATGTCCAGATGTTCAGTTTGATCTATGTAAAGTTCCTTTATAATATTATTGTGTTGTAACAGTTGCTTTTTCATGAGACTGTGATTCTGCATCTGCTTCCAGTGCGTGGAAAATAAGTGTATATAATTTTAACTGCTTATATAAATTTACATATTTATTATATTTATAGACACACATACGTAATGGTAAGTGCCTTTGCAAGCTTTTGAGTGCACAGAGAGGATTCTTTCTTGCTTTGCTTATAGTTACATGACAGAGACAGTAAGAAGAAAATTGTTTATATTGCTGCATGCCTTATTTTTAAATTTTCTCATCTTTTATCTTCTAGTTGCATTGCTAGTTAAAGGAATCAGATTTTATTCATATTCCCAAACTGATCTTCAGTCTCCGTTTTTCTAGATTCTATTTCAATTATCCATAACAAACAGGTTAAAACAATTTTAAATTAAATATAACTTATTTTTACTTGCTTCAAGATCAAACATCATCATAGGACTCTCAGAATATTCTGAAATACAAGTAATATGAGCTGATCGCTTCCAACTATTTTATCTTTTTACTTTACCTTTTAAAAATGATTGACACTTTTTTGGTTTTGTTCCTTTAACACCATTCTAAAGCTTGATGATTTTATTATGTTATATAGTTTTTCAGACTGTAAGAGTTCCACAACAACAGCACTAATAGCATTCAGCCTAATAAAGTAACAAAGTAGTATGAGGGAAAAATCACAAAACAGAAAACACTTTAATAAACATCATCGTGCCTATCGTATCCCCTGTCAGTACCTAAATATTTCTGTCTCTGTTTGTGTACTGGCCTACAAAATTGCTTTTGCTATTTTTAACTACAGTTGTTGGACATTACAGTATCAAAAATAATGGAAATAGACAAGTAAGTTTTTCTGATACTATTTACAATACAATACAATACAATACATGCTCCCTTACCTCACCTCCTGCCACATCACTCCAATTGTTCTCAGTCCATTCATTCAAGTTGCTTATTTTGAATTCTGGCTACTTTTGGTTATGTGTGCAGAAGTTTCGATGATTCTTTTATAGTTTGAGCAATCTTCATTACATGTGCATAAGTAAGTGGAGTGTAGGATGTTAGATGGTTCTAAAGTATGAACCTATGTATGTTCAGGGAAACTTAACACGAGTAGACAATCTCTCTGAGTGCCTGTTCTGAAAATGTGGTTCTTTTTAACACAGCAATTTGATACTTCAAATATGTGTGTGAGGGGAATTACGATTACACATGGGCTATTCAGGATGCAAGTTGTTTTAGGTGAAGTAGAAGGCTGAGAAAAGTAAATGATAAGGAGAGTGAGGTGACAACTGGATTCAGATTATGACAGCTAAATGTAAGTATCTAAATGGAGGTGTCTTGCAGTGAGATAAGCATCTTACTTTGCTTTACAGTCAATGCCAGCCTAGTCAATATGGCTAGTGTTACAACATGGTTCAGCCAACTTACCAATAGGTCTGCACTTCTCAATTAGTTGAATCACTTTCTAAGCTGCACTGTCTGCAGTGGAAAATTAGGTTCCTAGCTCATGTGTAGATAATTAAGTTTAGACACATGAATGTAGGTGTTCTGAGTTAAATCCCACTTAATGTGTCACACAGCTCACTACTTTGTTTTTTTTGGCATTTGTGCTAGTAGACAGAGCAGGTTAGCATCCTGAACAAAAACTCTTCAGGTTTCTGTGGACAGACTTTCAAAATATTTAATAATAGAGTATTCTTGTTGGCATTGGTGATAGTCCTTGAACATAAACAGTGTTTTTGTGCCACCTGCATACTTCAGTTTTTCCTTGTTTCATCTTAACCCACCTTTTCTTGATAACTGCTTTGTTTTCCATGTAACTGCTCTGCATGTATCTGCTCTCCCCACAAAATATTGTACATGCAGGGAGTGGGTGCTTGTGTTCCGTGTGGTTGAACTACAAGACCAAAGCTGTAAAGCCAGCACAGAGACGACCTGGGTGAATCCACTCAGAGGTGTTAGTACTCCTAGTCCTCCCAAAAAGCATTACTGTCTGGCTCTCCAGAAACAAAGCCCTCAGACCTGGAAACCTCAACAGAATGACACACAGCTTGCATAGCATAGCTTGCTCGTATGTCCAGGAGCCAGCATGGCAAGGTCCAGATACCTCCACAGAGAAACTGGGACATGCGGAACTTTAGCAACACAGTTTCTATAATGCACTGAGTAACTGAAGTGAATACTGTAAGTAAACAGTTTGCACAGCTTTGTCTGGACGTAGGACTGTGGACTTGACATGGTAGAAATGTGTAAAAATGTGAACTATCCATATCTCTTCACATCTTCTATACTTAGTTTATCCTGAAAGTAGCATGTCTTTCTACACATAAGATTATTCCCATCCATTTTGAGCCCTGTACCTACTTTTCCTTTTTTTCTCAAGTGAACATTGAAACATGCTAAGCACAATCTCCAGAGCTCCTTTTTCTTTGCTAGCTCCACAGACCAGCTTGCCAAGTTTTAGGATTGGAAAATATTATGGAATCATGGTAAAATGCTAACAGTAGCAGGTAGTGCTAAGGACTCTTTGTTTAGAATTTAAAAGTGGAGCTAAGAATTAAGATAGTGTTCAGAAGCAGAGAAATCTCAAGACATAGATAAAATTATTGCAGGTCAATACAAGAACTTACTGTTTTCATTATTTCCTTGGTTGAAAACAGTAAGTCTCTTGCAAATGTGTTGGGACAATTTTATTTTCTTATTTAGCAGTCCATATACCGATGATTCTACAGGATTCAGTGTTTCCTGTGCTGTTTTGCCAAGTCTGTTAAGGTCTTTCTCACTACATGTGGAAGGATTTTAGAACAAATATTAAGGCAACTTTAGCTAAATTCTCATGATAAATTTGGCTGGGATGCCAAAATAATGTATTAATTGTGGGGTAATTTGTCATCTCCACTCCCTGTCATTCCTTCCTATAGCTTCACATTAGAGAATTCTCCTGTCACAAGGGAAGCTCATGTGGGAGCTGACTCTTCAGAACCTATTCTGAGTCTGAAAACAGACAGGGCTGTCAAGTACAGGACAGATTCTGTGGAGTACAGAAGACCTTAGACTGCCAAGTGGATCCTGACACGAGAATTTGACCTTACATTCAGGTTTCAACTCCATTTCTGAAATAAATCTGTGTGAGAGTTTTTTGGATTTTGCCTTGTTCAAACGTGCAACTCTTTGGTCCACAGAATAATGCAGTTTAAGTATAGGAACAGCACTTGTTAATGTCAAAACATTGTTTATGTACAATTTAATCTCCAGTGATGGTGGATTATTTGCTGTATACTTGCTTGAGTTATTTTCATCAAGAAATTCTGTCTATGTGTCGCTTTGGCAACATCTTTGCAGAGTTTACAACTTTGAAAAACATGTTGGCATCAACTATGCAGTCCTTTTAAACAGCTGCTCTGCAGTCATGCTGTTTCAACATGCCACCACACATGGCTGAATTATGCAAATAGTTAATATTAAATGACTGAGATACAAGAACAATTTGTACACTAGATAAAGCTGGTCTGTGGAGTGTAACTTCCATTCATGTAACTGAGTTAGTGTGGGGCAATTTAAAGGCAACAACATTATTCTTTTGGCTTTGTACCTTGTGTGAAAGGCAGCAGTGGACAGAGACAAGGTACATGGCAGGAATGTTTCAAAAGGCTGAGAGGCTTTTTTAACTCATTACTAGTAATGCAATGAAAATAGAATGTGCAGCAATGTATTTTTCTGGCAAGTATTAAGAAATAGGTAAGATGTAAGAACTGTTTGTCATTAAGCTATAAATATGAGTTACCCTGTTCTGGCTGAGAGATGATAGAATGCTAATTGTATAGAATGCTAATACATTAACAGTCTCGCTTATTGAAGACAACAGCATGAGTAAAAAGCAAGAAAACAAAAACATAAATACTTAAAATGTAAAATTGTCTTAAAATTTACTTTGAAAGGCTTTTCTACTGACCTCGCTGTTTTAGTTCTGCAGTAATGAATGCTCTAAATTATAGTAGTCCAATTAGAAGAACAATGATAATAATAATAACAATAATAATAATAACAACAGTAATAACAATAATAAATGATTTAAATTCTGTAACTTATTTTATAGTAATTACACCCATTACATGTTGGAGGAGAGAACATTAGGCACTAGGTGATGTAAGATGACTACATGTGTCCAGTTAAAGTCACAAAATATGTTTTTTTCCTTTTTCACTCTACTGTACATTTTGAATAATCTGGTTTATTCAGCTAAGTAGTAACAAAAGGTTATTTTTTTATTAATCCAAATTGTTTACAAAGCAAATTATTAGGATATCCAAATAAGTCTGTATTTCTATATGGTCTTGCTTTTCTTTTACCATGTTGGAACTTCCATTTTTCACAACATTTCTTTTCCTCTCTGATCCCGTTTTTGCTCTCTGTCATCTTAAGGCTTTTCATTGATTTTTGTTTGCTGATCTGGATATAAAAACACATTTGTATTTCCTGTATTTCTAGTAATGTATTTATATGACTTTGTGTAAGACCTCACTCTTAAAAGTACAATTAGTCACAAGTATTCAAATTAGATTTGTTAACTCCCTCGGCCTGACAAAGCAAATTCAAAAGATTTCAAATTAAATAGAAGCTTAAGTTAAAAGAGTGGGTTCCTTATTACACAATAAGTGTTCCCTTTTACAGCCTGAAAGCAATACAAAATGGGATTTGTATAAATCCTACATGCCTTTTTTTATTTTCTTACTTATAGTAGTATTCCATTAGTAATCATATTAATTATGGCAAGCATATGTTTATGCCAGTTAGCTTTACTGTCTCACTTACACATTTAGTTTGGTGAATATAAATTTAGTATTGACAAATAAATATTTAATAGGTTCAAATGTAATTTTGCTGAATAACTTAGAATTCTTCTTTTGTGGTTTTATAGGAACTAGCCACAATGAAGCAGATGCTAATTAGTCTACATGGTAAACGCTATGAACAAAACTTTCCTCAATCTCATACTCATGTAAAAATTGCAACTGCAAAATACAGATCCAACTCTTCAGCAAAACTGCTGCCAGAACATGAAGAAGAAAATGTGTTTACACCTAAGCCAACATTATTTGTAAGTACTATGATAAGAGTAAGTGCCATCAGCTTTTTTGTATACTCACTTTTTTAAAAGAAAAATGTGGGATCCATTTGAGAAGATGGATAATTAATTCAGCTGAATACTTGCAGCTCTTTATGGGAATGGTCAATGTTGAGAAGATAAATTACAGTTTGCGATGTTATTTAGCTATTTAGTAGTTCCTACATCTTAAGTTCACAGCAAACTAGATTTTTTTCATTTAAAAATGCCATTGTAATATTACAATTTGAGAGTGGTTAGCAACATTTTAATAGCCAAAGGGATCCACAGAATATGTTTACAGTTTTAAACCTACCCTGATCATGTATAGGTTGTGTGTGTGTGTGTATCCATATTGAGGAGCAGAAGTAAGGAAATAGGTGTATTTATGTATACTTATATTTATGTACATTCATGCCTGTATCTATCTAAATACATATTAAAAACATACATGCCCAGTATTGATAGAACTTGTGTTACTAAGGATATTAAAACCCTATTTTATTCCATTAGAAACTATGTGCTTGGTTTTAAATACTTCAAGTGGCTTGCTCAGATTTAGTGCCTCTAGTATTTGAAAGTTTCTGATATGAATGTGTCTGAACTGATAAATTTAAGAGAGCCAAGTTACAATGCTGAATCACAAAACAAATCATGACTCTTATTTACACTTCTTGAGGCTTCCCTTCTCTAAGGTAGATTCTTCGTATCTACACTTCATAGCATATGTGCTATTTTGGTCCAAATAAACATCTATATAAATTTATTCCTTTTTTTCCTGGTGGAGACTTTAAAATTCAGTATCTTAAATGATATTATATTTGTATTGCAGCACATTAGGTACTGTTTTTATGATACAAAATGTAGGAAATGGTTGCATCTCTTGGATGTGATGTGAGGGGGTTTTTAGGGGTTCAAAATTTGTTTGGGTAGTGTAAGTGAGACTAAAGACAGGCATTATGCACTGTTGTCTCATCCACAATCCTTTTTGGAACTGATAAAACAGTCTTTGACAGAGCTACGAAGTGATCCAAACCAGCCAAAATGTCAGCTAACAATTAGGTTGTGTTGTTTATCCAGGGTTTCAGTGCTTAACCTGTTCCTGTCTTAGGAATATAGAAATGGTGCAGGAATATGGGAAAAACGATTTTACATTTAGAAATTGTGAGCAGTTTCTCTTTGAAAAAATCTAGTCTTTTTACACTTTGGGGTAGAGAACCAAAAATGGGCAGATGGCAAAGTTTCTTCTTACATGGGGAAAGATGTTAGTAGTCCTGTGAGAATCCTCACAATTTAGGCCAATTTCTAGAATTTTAAAAGATTGCACAAGTAGAGCAGATTTATTTTTGTAACCAATATTTTCAAAACAAGAGAAAGGTGGAGATTAAAATGTGATGAGAACCCCCATGACAAGGCCAGCTGAATAAAGTTGGTTTTTAAATTGGATGGTTATTAAGCCTTAGAGGAGAGAACTAATACAGAGCAAACAGAAAACAGAACTAGAAAGGGACAAGTTTTAGGGAAAACAGACAAAAGAGACTGTACTCACTAATACAAGAGATTATACCCAAACCTGAGAGCAGAACAGTCCCTACTTTTTTCCACCTTCACTTTTTTAGTTTTATTTCTCTACAAAACCAACCACTGAATTTGCCACAAGAGCTGAATATGTAGCACTAGTCCGTAGGATGATGAAGGCAAGGAAAGCTGCTCACAGATAATTCTCTGCAATTAAAATGCTTTCTGCACTGTCAGAAAACTGCTGAATTATTCTATTTTTAATTATCTTTTTAAGAACTATATTTCTGCATGAAGTGTTGGTCAGTTATGGCACACCTAAGATCTCCTGACTAAGTTCTGTTCTTTTCTCAAATGGGAAAGTCAGATGTTGCTGTTTCAAATGAAGCCTATTTATGGCACAGTTGATGCATGTTTTCATTGTGCTGGATATTTTAAAGCAAATAATTTACTTACTGTATAATCTTAGTTTTATTACCTAGAAATAGGGAAGTTTTAATACAAATATGTAGTAATAACCACCTCAAATGCATAATCTTTTTTTCATTTTCATTTAAGCGAAGAACTCATTTATCCCTGTGAGCTACATAGGAAGGAAAGAGTCTTTAGTGAAGATTGCATGTTTTTCTTCTGACTTTCACTGTCTCACAATCAAACTTTATTTTGCAGACAAACAAAGAGGCACCTGAATGGTACAAGAAACTGCAGAAGAAAACATCACCATAGCATTTTTCCAAAACTATTCAAAATAATCCTTGAGGAGCTTTTCTTTGAAGAAAGTTATTGTCACCATGAGGATGCCCTTTTTACCATAAAAGCAAACAACAGTTCTGTTTTTAACTGTTCTTTTATACCTGTCAAATGATCTTATGCTTCATAAAATAATTTTTAGATCTGTCATGTGAATAAAATGTGTGCTAATAATGCATGCAATTATTTTACTAACATATATATGACTTTTAAAAGATAAATAAACATTAGCATATTGTACACATTTATAACCTGGGCAGTTAAAGGGTGTGTTACTCAGATTGTTCAAATGAATGCATGTTTCAGCTTTTTTAGATTGTTTTTCTTGGACCTTGTGTTTCATGCCACATTTCTTGTAACTATTCTGGTTCATAGCAATTAAAAAATATACATGAGTTAGCATCAGACTATATCCTACTTTCTATTAAGGAAATCTATGTCAGGTGGAAAAAAAAATTCTTATCCACCTTGATTTATACAGCTTGTCATTTTATGTCATTTGTTCCACCAAAGAGGCATTAAAAATATTCTAAAAAAGCAATAAAATACATCTTAATTATCACCACTAATAGTTAATGGGCTAGATACACTTGCTTTAGTCTAGTTACACCAGTGTAATAACAGAAATATAACCATGATGTGTAAGTACTGTAGCATGTAATGGTGAAAGGGATAACTTGCCATATTTAATTGTATGAAAATAAGCCCCATCTTCCAAGAACTCAGTCTATTTATTATTCCACTCCACCATCTATTTAGACTGTAGAAAAGGTCCCTAATATTTGAAAGCACTTTTGACTGCTTATGGTACGTTTCTATATACAACGTAAATCTAGATGTTACTGTTTAAGTGACTGTACACTGAAAATATTGCTCAGATTTCATTAAGAGGAAGCTTTTTTTTTTTTTTTTACCTCCTTTCTCCTCAACAATATCTCTTCCAACTGATTCATTGTTCCTACCCTGGTAATTATTTACTATATAAAACTGAGCTATATCAAGCTTATGATTCATATATACACTTTTCTTCATTTTCCAAACAGCAGTTTGAAGCATATCAATACTTATTTCCTCCAGGTAAGCTTCAGTTTCTTATGTTTTTAACTTAATTTTAAGAGAGTGAGGTAAAAAAACTAACAATTGCACATCGCAGGATTAAAATCATCATCCTGTAAGTGAGAAGACCAAGTGTGTAGACAGAGGTAATATCTTTTACTAGACTAACTGGTTTTCTCTGGGGAAAAAATACACAAACCTTTGGGCTCACAAACCTATCTGTACAGACATTCCTAAATAAACTTTGGTTTCCTGAAGTCTAGGGTTTTATCTAGCTTGGATTTTTATGTGAATAAAATCATGAATATGTCTTTCATGTGAAACTGCTCCCCATATGCAGGTACTAATTTTGTAGTTCGTATTAGATATTTTATATGATTCACAGTCCCTAGTTTAACTTCCCAGACATCCTGTTTGTGTGTTTATCACCCAATATTTAATAAATTATATTATCTAGGACTGAGCTATTTTAGGAAAGATTTTAGTTGGATTCTTAAGTTTCACAATTGGTTCTCCTATAGTATCCTTAAAGACAAATTGGTGAGATACGGGCTGTAAAGTGGGTGGAAAATTGGCTGACACACCAAGGTCACGGAAATGTGATCATTAATGCAAAGTCCAACTGGCAGATAGTAGCTTCCCTCAGCAAATTCATAGGCAGTACCAGATTTGGGGCAAGTATTTTATACACTGCAGGGCAGAGTCTTGAAAGGACCTCAACAGGCTCAAAATTGGGTCAACAAGAACATGAATTTCCACAACTGCCATTCCACATCTAGGATGGAATAACCCGCAATGCCAGTACTGGCTGGAAGGCAGCTTGGCAGAAATAGGCCTGAAGTTCCTAGTGGACACGAAATTGAACATGAGTCAGCAATGTGCCAGCCAGCCCCATCCTGGGTGGTATTAACAACATGATAGCCAGCAGATGGTGGGAAGTGAACCTTCCCTTCTGTTTGGCACATGGGAGACCACACCTGGATTGTTTTATCCAATTTCAGGCTTGTTCAATATAGACATTGACATACTGAAGTGCATCAAGCAGAGATTCACCAAGAAGATCCAGGGCAGAGGCACCTGATGTAGAAGGGGAAGCTGAAATAACAGGACTTGTTCAGCCTTAAGGATACAGGGCTTAGGGGGGAACTTACTGCAGTCTCCAACTACCTAGTGGGATGACAGAGAAAGACCACAGAGCCAAACCCCTCTCAGAGGTGCACAGTGATAGAGTGAGAGGCATTGGACACAAGCTGGAGCACTAGAAAACTTGGCTATTACGAAAACTGCTTTTACTGGAAAACTGTTTTTACTGTGAGAGTGGTCAAATACTGCAATAGGTTGCCTAGAGATGTGGTGAAATCTTCATCCTTGGAGATACTCAGAACTCAACTGGACAAAATCCTGAACAATCTGGTACAACTGGACCTGACTTCAAGACAGACTAGATGACTGATTTTCAGAATTCCTTTCCAACCTAAATTACTCTGTAGTGATATTTCTAAATATAATAAGATAGTGACATTAATTTCCCTCTTACCATCAAAAAGAACACAAAGTGTTTAATTCTTCTATCAAAATAGAATACACAAGAACATTTTGATGCCTTCAGAATGAATTGTGCATTGTAGATTTCTGTGTTCTCTAGGCAGCCTGATCTTCTAGGAAGGCTGAGGGAAAACCAGGCTGATCTGTGGTGAAATTTTATTGACATTTAAACAGTTCTTCAGATGACAAAATTACATATTCTGGCAAAGTTGGATTTTTTATTTTTTATTTTTTTAGAAAATTGCTAACAAGTCCATCTTTAAATTTGCAAAAATAAAATAATTTGTTAGCATATACTGGTAACATGTAATACTGTTCGTAAATTCTTCTAGTCCTTGTAGTCTCTGTGTAAATCTCCTTAATATGTTATTTCTTTATCCAGTTGAAGACTTTGTATTTTTCCTGTGTCTCCTCACTAGACTCCAAGGCTATAATTAATTATCTAGGAGGAGACCTTCTAAGCTTTTCATGTGAAAGCTAAAATGTCACTTAAATATAACTATTTAAATGTGAAATGCCCTACAGCAAAAATGAATGAACATTTTTGCTCTTTGAGTAATGAAAAGGTTCAGTTGCATTACCTGTACAGCATTTTTACTGATGTTATTTCCCACAAACATAGCTGTCAAACGAATTATTCCAAAATTCTTCTTAGTGAAATGGTCTTTGCAGTTTCCCATTGTTGTAGGCCTTGTGTCAATGATGTGTGAGTCAAAAATAATGAAGTAAAGAGAAATTTCTAAGAGTAGTCATGCATGTAAGCAACTTGTGACTGAGGTGCCCAACCCACACAATCATCCTCAGTTCCTCTTTCTCAAACCAAAAGGAGCAAAGAGAGAAAAACCTCTATCCACTATTACATTTCTGAGTAGATTAATTTGGTTTTACTAAACTCACAAGTTTTGTAAGTATATGGACTGAACAGGTGAGAAGGAAGGACAGTTGCTTTAGGACAGGTGAGGTGTTTGGGGTTTTTTTAACAGTATAATTGCTTTCTCACCTTTTTGTCCCTTGCTAGAAGCAAAGATGCTCTGAAGCATCAAGGAATTCTCTTATTTGCAGAAAAAAACCGAAAACATGAAATTGTTTTTTTTTAATAAGAACATAAACTTTTAAGGCTTGTTGCTGGATCCTGTGGTTGTAGTTTCTAAATATTTTCTGTTCAAAGAAGCAATGTCACTGGGCTTTGTAGTGTTCAAGTCTTGCTGTACAAAACAGTAATGAAACCTCGTAAAAGAGGAACAACTGTAAATTCAAATATTAGTGTCTGAATATTTGTCAGTATCACTGCAATACGATTTGCTACCTCTAGCTGTTACTTTCCCTTTCAGTTATCCTTTTGTATGATATCTAGTTCCAGCAAAAAGAGCACTAACTCTGCTAAACCTCTGACACCTGCAAGATGATAAGGGAGAACTCTTTTGCTCCTGGTGTGCATTCATCAGTTTCCATGTCTTTGGAAGACTTTCTAGCATGGCTTTCTAGAAAAAAAATTACTTCTTTTTATGCTATGATGTACCCACCTCAATCTATTATCAGTCTGTTGCACGTTTATAGGAAAACAGGTTTATGCTCAACAGTTTGAGTCTGTAGCAGCCTGTCATCTTTCAGGGTTGCTGTCATTAGGGAGGGCTACTGAGGAAAGAATTTATCTCCCTATTAACATTACATTTAATAGAACACATGCCAGACTTTCTAGTGAGTCAACGAAATTATCCCTGGTATTTTCTTATACCAAAGAATATCAAGAATCTGTATTCGTTCTCGACCTTTGAAAATGGAACAAGTATCTCTGGAAGATCAAGTTTTGCTTAGTGTCTTTGGGCGGTGTTATCCCCTTCTTAAATTCCTGGGATTGATATGGAAGTCTTGACCTTTAAAGCACATACTTCCGTAGTTTAATTAAGGCAGTTACACTTTGGGTATTTTGGACTGAAGCTGGGCAGCAATGAGCAGCAGTACGAGGTGCTAACTCTTGGGGGACAGCTTTGCTAGTGGAAATGGGCAGCAGTTGGGAATTCTGGAGGAGTGAGTGGCAGGTACAGCAGAAGTTTTTAGCAGCAGGAGAAGGAGGTACAGCTCCACAGATGTTAGACCCTCCACAGCTCTAAGCCCTCTGCTGACAGCACAAGAAACACCAGCTTTGTTCCACCAAGTTCATTTTGCAGAGTTCCCTAGGTTTGTTTCTTTACTGATAAGTTTTCTGTCACAATAAAAAGATGTATTTTTCTTTTTTTTGAGAGAGACTCCTTTTTTTCAGGGCATTGGAATGGCTCAAAAAATGGTGAATTTTAATCAGCTTACCCTTTAAAGGATGAAGGGGACAAAAAAACCCAGAAAATTTCATCCCATGAAAGCAGGAAATGGCAGAAGTATTAAATGCAGAAACTTAGGATTAATCATGGAAATAGCTTTTACTCAGAAACTTACATGTTTTCATAGACTGTGTGCCCTTTTTGAAGATAATACATAAATAACCACTGTAAAAGAGAATGCTGCTTTGATTGAAGCAATAGAATCAACTTTGTTTGACCATGAATAATTGAAGTCTTTGTGTTAATGCTTCTTTTAAGGAGTAGTGGATCAGTAAATGTAACTTAATTGCAGGAAAAGTCTTATGGATGGAATTTGTGACTGTATTTCAATGAAAGTCTTTTCATTTTTCCTTCTGTTAAATAGAAGAAGGATTACTTAGATTATTCAGTGTTGCAGCTGAAATTGTTAGCAATTCCCAGTGCTCCTTTTTATTGTGATTTTAGAGATGCATAGTGGAGCATGCAAGACTTTCTCTTTTGCTTTTTTATTTGCTTCTTTAGAAGAATTTGTTTCTTTGTGCATTATTATAAAGTAGAGTTGGCAATGTAGTTCTTGACTTTTGCAAGGAAGTTGTCATCTAGAATTTATATGTGGATTTTAAACAGGACTGTTACCTAAGTGCAGCGGCCCTTTCTAAAAAGAAAAAAGGAGTTGGAAGTATTCCTACTGAATTCTCCCTGAGACCTTGAGAGAGGATCGTTTCTTTGCCCAAACTTTCTTGAGCTCCCCTTCACTGCTGTAGTGCCACACATACAGGAGAATTGTCACTCTACATTTCACAGGCCTATGGTTTCCAAGCACACATCTCCCAGTGCCAGTGGAGCCACGTAAACAGATTCACAACTTGTCATCCAGAGCTACATGTAAAATGTTCACACAAAAATTAGTATCACTTGTTTCTTCTGTGATACTGTGGGAAGTGTAAGCAAGGAAAAAAATACAATATTTTGGTGAAGTCTAGTCACTTGCCACCTTTTCCTACTCTGGGGTTAAAATATTTTAGCATATGAATAAAATTCTAGTGAATCTTCATTCTTGGATGTTCAAAAAGGAAACATGCTGTAAATCCTGCAATGACAGTTAAGTCCCTTTTTTTAGATACTTCATGAGAGATCTTCCGTGTTCAGGTCTGACCAGACAACTCCTAAGAGATCATTAGGCATCACTTCTTACACACTAATCTTTATTTATTAACTTATTATTTAAGTACTAAGTCCCCAAAATCCACTCAGTATTTATGAGTAAGGGAGTACGTGCCTGAAAGTAACAACGAGCAGTAAAGGGACTACTTTGTCAATGACTTGAGTCTCACTGAATTAGCACATTCCTTGTCATTTTGTGTCATTTCTTTCATTATTGCAGTAATTACCTTTGCAGAATTGCATTTGTTCCATTCAGCAGGGAATGGAGAACAATAACAGTGTTTACCAACAGCAGGAGGGAGCTTACCTTTCTTTCTCAACCCTGTAAAATCTCTGCAGGCTAATCTCGATGCACAGCTAAGGTGCCCTCCTACACAATGGAGACTGTCTGAAACTTCCCTCAGGGAAACCTAAGTGAGCTGCTGAGAGCTCCTGTCAATGAAAAACAAATGCCTGATCCCATGAAGTAGTGCCCAATCCCATGAAATATAGTGGCTTTTCATTCTGATGTGCCATTTCAAATCAGTACAGGCTGAAGCCTTTGTCAAGTATTCATACACCATGATAGTCATTCTGAGATGGCTGAATTAATTTTAGTGAGTACAGAGTATTTTCAATCCATTTAACTCTGTGAAACTACAAAGAAACAAACTATGTAAAGTTCTTTTATCTCTAGCTACAGTAACATCAAGACTCTTGGATAATTCACTATTATTCTATTGTAGTTGTAAATGGAAATATTTTTTACATATGTAAAATATGATATATATAAAAACATACATTTCTAACAAAAGTGTGAGTTAAATTATTTGGGTTTCATTCTATTTATTTTTAATACAAACCAAAATATTTTTCTGTGACATCCATGTTTAAGGTGCTTTTGGTTATGAATGAGCAAAGCATCTTGAAATTAATTTTATTTAAAAATATAAGGCTTACTGTACTGCCTCATCTTCATGGGCTTCTCTGATCTACTGTCCTGTCTCCAAGAATTGTCAGGTTCATGACAGGTGCAAACTCCCTATGGGCCCACGACAGCAACACATGTACTGATTTGAATGACAGCCCTAGTTTTCCTAAAAGTATATGGTATCTTTAATATGCAAGCTTTCAGATTCACTGGATGTTTCTGGAAACAGATATATCCGATTTACCTTCTCAGCTATGTTTTTTTCTTTTATGTAGGAGATCTGTGTTCTTTATTCCTATCACATCTAATTTCTGAAATCAAAAACAAGTAACCATAACATTCTTAAAATTCTGTTTTGATGCCACTCAGCCATGGAGATACCAAAAGTAGAGATACGTGTTCTCAGTGACCACCTAGACTTGTCCTAGTTGTGACAATGCCAAGTCCTACTGCTACACAGAGAAATGACAGTACTAACAGTGCTTCACTCTGTATGAAATACCAATTGTTGGGTTTGGTAGTAAGAACAAGTGTGACCCTGAACATGTATTTATTGGACCAGAAACTGGAACCCAGTCTGAAGAGAACTGGCCAGGCTCTGAGCTTCACAGTACTCCATAGTCATTCTACTGCTTCCATAGGCAACTGAGTATGTTAACATTTTCCTCAGGTGGTGGATAGCATTGAATCTTACCATCCCCATTGAGTGTTTGCAGAAGTTAATGTTGGGCAAGATAATGATGGGAGCGTTTCTGAAGAAAGAAGTGACCTTCAACTTTGGAAAGAAATGACCAAGACAAAATCCAGTGCTCGAAGCACCTCATACAGACTATATAAAGCTCTTATTGACAGGGTACTGAATTTAATATATGAGTCTTCCTTCTTCATTTTCTGATCACTTTTCTAGGTTTTATTTTCCCATTTTTATGCACCTAACTTCATGAAATAATAAGGAACCTTGGGCAAATACTCAACACAATGGATACCATGACTACTTCAACACTCAGCTTTGGAATGGTTAGTAGCACTTCCTTTTCAAGTATTTTTTTTAGGAAACACTGACATGACACTAGTTTAATAGTACCACAGTGTGTTTGTAATAAGAACATAGAGCTTTTTTTGTCCTTCTTAAATTAGATACCAGGAAAGCTTATTGCCACTGCTTCATACTATAAATAACGTCACCTGGATTGGAAGTGCTGCAATAGATCATTGCAAAATGCTTCTGCTGTTAGAACACAGTTCACCAAGCTGGTCTAACCTACTGTGCTTAGTAATTACCTCAGAGGTGAATTTCACTATGTTCAAATAATTGTTTTAATGTAAGATTTAAAGCAACAGGGATGGATGCAGATGTGGTATTGATGAAAAACCGTTTGTGCAATTGCAGTCTTCTCTATTCACATGATCTGGCAATGCTAACATGAAGTGAAAGGAAAAGAGTTCACATCCTCTTTATCCCTTCCACTTTTACTTCTTTCCCTGTTCACTGAAATAATATCTGAATACAAAATGTAAAATTTGAAAAACTGTATTGCTGTATGGTAAAATACTTTAAGACAAGTAGAACAGGATGTGATTTTTTTATTCTCTTCCTGCCAAAGCATATCTTTTAATATTAGTTTGTTTCTCTGGTTCAATGAAATACAGATTTATTTATTTGTCCCACAGCTTACATGCAGTTATGTAGTATCTTATGGCAATTTGTACCTGGTACTGTGGGCCAGATTTATGAATCGTTAGGCCTTCCTCTTGAATTGCACAGAAGCAAGACTTTCTAATCACTAAAAAAAGCTTTGTCTTTTGTTGCTCTACGAAGTTATCCATATGCAATCTAGAGAGACAGAAGCCTTCTTTTGTTAAAAGATTGAATCAACTTTTCCTCTCCTTTATCTTACTTCTATCTATCAAGCAGCACAGGGATTAAGACGTGTTGGTAAAGTCTTGCCTCATCCAACTTGCCACATGAGTTACGAGCTCACACGTAAGCAGGCTCCATAGCTTAACTAAGCATGGTATGAACCGGTCAGGTAAATGCATTTGAAATGAGCTACACATCCATGAACTGCAGTTTTCCATACCATAACACAATAGACATAGGCCAAGCTCTCATTAAGTCACCCAGCAACCAGGATATTTATGGCTCATATGCCAACATTCCAATACTTAAATACTTTTATCTAGAGCTGCTATAGGGGATTAAAAAAACAAACAGAAAAAATCATTAAAGTGGAAAATGGCTGTTTATCCAGACTCTTGTTCTGAAGGTAAATACTTCTTTTTACTTACTTATTTTCCTTTTTGAATATTTCAAAAAGAAATAATGAAAAAATGAACTTTTGAAAAATTATTAATATATTAAAAGTGGAAACTAGCTAAACTGGTTTTAACAGATGATTGTAATTTAAACCTCTCTTCAGAAAATAATATCCTTAATCCCCTGGAAAAATTAATATCCTCAGAATAAGTGTAGAAAAAGCTGGATTTAATATTTCGGTGAATATTGGTTGCTTTTTTTCCCCGGCATGATTTGTAGAAAATAAATAATAATGTAACACTTGAAACTGCAAGTGCCAAAATGTTACCAATGTATTCCATGTTTTTCTCTCTTAAAAACTGTTTGCTTCTGTTGATTGGGCTCTAAATATTTGAGAAAGGTGGAAAATACTGAGGAAAAAAAAGTAACATGGTGTTAATAACCTGTTTATATTGCATATTGATTAACATATATGTCTGCGAACCGAAATTTAAAAGATTCTAGAAGACTTTGACATTGAATGCATCTTTGGCTCATGGGAATAATAGCATTAGCTAAACAGAGGTGGGATCTGTAATACTGCCCTATGTCATTAGGCACTTCACTTTCTGTAACATCTGATTTGACAGTTTGTTTTTCTTAATGGACGTCTTCCTTATGTTACTTACTTGAGAAGAGAGACGTTTCTATACGCATGCATTTGGATAGCTGTGTGCCAGCTCTACAGCCCTAATGTGAACAGACATTTGAGTCATCACCAATAACCACTGTCATTTTTCCCCTGTCATCTTCTTTGCAGATTGTTCCTGTGCTGGCAAATTGGTCATTTTCTTACCTAAGTAAATGAAACTAGACCAACTGTGTGGAGGCAGTTGCTTCCTTGATGAGAGGAGTTCACCGTGAGGCAAATAAAAACCATGAAGGGGGATGTAGCTGTGCCTTTTCATTACAGCATGAGATTAGAAATACAGAAATTTCCCCATCCAATAATTGTCACCAACTCTGTAAGCCCCCAAGTGAACAGGAGATAGGACTCATGTGCAACCACATTTTATCAAGGCTGATAGGTTTCTTGTAGAGGAGGTCTGGAGTCTCTGTGATTTGTAGTGTCTGGCTCATTCATCTTTCTTATTGGCCAAAAAAGACCTTGTGATAGCCACTAAGTGCAGCAGATGTTCTGGTAAGATTTTAGCTTCACTGGTGAGTCCAATACATTCTCTGACTTTCAGAGGTTTGACTAAGGTCAGGATCTAAAATATTCTCGTAACAAAATTACATTCCTCTTCTATGGCGTGATTGGGATGAAAAATCAAGTACACCTTCAGAAGCTTTCATGGGAAGCACTTTTCAAACTCCTGACTCACCCTTCTATTGCAGCCTGACACAGGTTTTTGTAGTCTCTACTTTGCTGTTATCCTCCCTGACAAGTGACATCCAGTCACTATTGGAAAATGTTTAATGTGTCTTCATTGGAGGTCAAACCTTGCTTAGTCTTGAGGCAGATGCATGGAAAATCAGTACTAATTATTAACATATTTTGAAACTACTTGCTCATGCCTAAACTTCCTCTTTTTTTCAAAAAACATCAATCTAGATACCAGGATATGTTGAAAAATGTAATGGTCATCTGAGTTATTACTCTTTATCATTAAGCAAGAAAGAACCCTGTTGTAATTTTAATATCTTCTGACTAAAAATCCTCCTTTCATTGCTGCTGCAGCTGTTTCTGATAAAAGGGCTTGTTCCTTCCTACTGGTTTTCTTTCTCCCCAGGAGCATACTGTTTAGATAGACAGGAGATACTACCTAATTCTTTGTGCTCCTTTGAGTTGGGGTGGCTCCTCTGAACAGATCATAGAATTGGGGTGTGCAACAGCAAGAATGAAGCAACAAAAACACATTACCAGTTTCCTTAAATCAGGACCATTAGTGCTCTGTAAGCTCCTTCAGAGTGATTCTCAAATACTAACCAAAAATATCCATCAGAACATAAACAATGCTACTCAAGCAACCTCACTTTGGGAGACTGATCAAGATTGGAAATTGTCTAGGTTTAACCCCAGCCATCCAACCAACCTAAGCAGACCTTTATCTGATAGCTCAAAGGATCCATTCTCATGGTTTTTCCTCTGTTTAGGAATCCATATTGCACATAAGTTTTAAGTGTGTACAGAAAAGGTCCTTCTAAACAGCTATCAGTCTGTGAGCTTGTGCTCTTGAACTACTAGGACTCCTCAGAGGTAAAACAAGCCTACTGGCCATAAGTTTAAATTCCTTATACAAGCTTTTTTTTATTTTTAATGAAATAAAATTTTAAAAAGGGGGGCGGAGGGGACATAAGTAGGAAAGATTGAAAACTACTAAAATTACTGCCTCAGTCTACTGCATGGTCAATACAGAATTCAGGCCATTAGAGGGAAGTAGCATCTACCTCCATGTGGAGGCCCAACCCTCTCCATCTGCTGTGCAGGGACTATTTCAGTAGACACTACATATGGTTGCAGGCTCAACAGCTAAGTGTGAGCAGGTGGATTTCCCCCCCTTTTGAACTGTGGATGCTCGAAGATCCTAGAATCATAGAATGGTTAGAGTCAGAAGGGACCTTAATGATCATCTAGTTCCAATCCCCTCTGCACGGGCAGGAACACCTCCCACCAGACCACGTTGCTCTGGGCCCCATCCAACCTGAACTTGAACACTTCCAGGGATGGGGCTTCCACAACTTCCCTGGGCAACCAGTTCCAGTGCCTCACCATCCTCACACTGAAGAATTTCCTCCTAATGTCTAACCTAAATCTCCCCTCCTCTGATTTTGATCCATTCGCCTTTGTCCTGTCACTACAAGCCCTTGTAAAAAGCCCCTCCTCAGTTTTCCTGTAGCCCCTTCAAGTACTGGAAGGCCACTGTAAGGTCTCCCTGGAGCCTTCTCTTCTCCAGACTTAACAGCCCCAACTCTCTCAGCCTGTAAAAAGATGGAGCATTTCAATAAAACACCCTCTTCGGTGCCAGTTACAGTACAACAGCTCTACACGAGGTTCACCTAGTTAGACATCTAAAATTTAAATTCTTCTTGGCCACCTTAGGAATCACCTTGAGCTAAGTAGCTATTACTAAGAACTTGTTCATGTCTTCCTATGTATCTGTACTGGAAGATTTATAGTTCAGAAGCATCCAGCATACCAAGGAATCTAGAAATTCTTTGCTTTAGAAGACAGATTCCCTATCTTGATTATTTACTTATCCCCCATGCTTAAATCTCCTAAAAAAAAAATATAAAATTGATCAATTATTATGTCTTCTTTAGAAAAGGTCAATAGCTGCTTGTTAAAAAACCAATCCCCATAGGATCATATACATGAACCTAGCAATATTCCATTTGAAAAAATCTGAGAATTGTCAGTTAGGAATTTTAGTCAAAAATGTTGAGCTGAATCAAGTGATAAATTTTTCAAAAATGTGTTATTCAAAGTTAGTTCAACAAGGTCTTATTTTTCACAAGTATATACTGAGTGGCATAAATTATATTATCTTTCTATTTTAATAAATCCCCACACTGACTATTCACATTAAGCTGTTCAAACTAATGTCACAATGAAAATTTATAGTTACCTGTATCATTTAATTTACAATTTATTTTAAAGTATTGGTTCTAATTCTAGCTTTTTAACAGTCTTCTGAAACATATCTAACATTCTAACAATTATTCCTGAAAGCTTACTTTCCAGCTCTGTTAAAATTCTTGGTGTGAAGTTACCCAGACATACTCATTAATTGTAGCTGATTTAATGTGCTCTTGAATTACGGTTGAAATGGAAAACATTTTGTCATTATCATATAATACAAGTATATTACTCTTTTACGAAATACAGCACAGGAATATTTAGCTTGCTTTTTTCTCCTTGCTTATCAACAGTTCTACATCTTTTATCTAAAACCAGACAATTGCTAGAGTTCTTCATACATTTAATGGACTTTTTTTAGACGTTCTTTTCTATGTGGGTCATTGACTTCTTAGGCATCTTTCTTCCCCCATATTATTTTTCCATAATCACTGCCATCAAAGTTATATTTGCTGTTACTAGTCCTTTTCCCAGCTGTTGAGTATCTATAATTATAACTGCTTTACAAAATACCCTCTAAAGAGGCAGAAGGAAAGAGGTCGTTCTTTTGAGGAAAGGAGTGTTTTGTGTTGACTACCTTCTGTGGGATTGCAGACTTTCAGGGCTGTACTCATCTCACTCAGATTCTGCCTAATTATTCGCTGGTCACTACATAAGCCTACTTTTTTTTTTTTTCAGCTTTGTCAGATTAGCCATTTTCAATCCCCAAGTTGGTATCTGTTTATTCCAATCCTTTCTGCTGATAATAGTCAGTATGGTTAAATAGTAATTTTGGGATGTCCACCAATATTTTATCTTTTTTTTGACTGGTTATCAGATCTATTGACTGTAAACTTTTCTAGTGCAGAATTCTCCTATGCCAGACACAAGATTTTTTTAGTAGAGAGACTACCACTTAATTTTAGAAATCGTGAAGACATCAGCATCAATAGCATGAGCTCTCCTGCTTCACCACTAAGGGTATAGCTACATGACACACCGAAATGGAGGTTCAGGAATAGTGTAACCAGCAGGACCAGGGAGGTGATCTTATCCCTATACTTGGCCTTGGTGAGGCCGCACCTCGAGCACTGTGTGCAGTTTTGGGCACTGCACTATAGGAAGGACATTGAGCTGCTGGAGAGGGTGCAGAGAAGGATGACTAGGCTGATCAGGGGTCTGGAGAACAGGTCTTATGAGGAGAGGCTGAGGGAGCTGGGGCCTGTTCAGCCTGGAGAAGAAGAGGCTGAGGGGAGACCTCATTGCTCTCTACAACTTCCTGAAAGGAGGTTGTGGTGGGGTGGATGTTGGCCTCTTCCCCCTAGTGACTAGTAATAGGACAAGAGGAAATGAGGTCAAGTTGTGCCAGGGGAGGTTCAGATTGAATATTAGGAAAAAATTAGTCTCTGAAACAGTGGTGAGGCATTGGAACAGGATGCCCAGAGAGGGGATGGAGGCATCATCCCTGGAGGTGTTGAGAAAAACTGGTAGACATGGTGCTTTGGGAGATGGTTTACTGGTCACAGGGGTGTAGGGCTGACAGTTGGACTTAATGATCTTGAAGGTCTTTTCCAACATTAATGATTCTGTGATTCTGCTTCTTCTCCCTGCAGTGCTCCCAGTATTGCAGTACGTAGAACTCTGTACCCTACAGATGCTATGCCCCAAAGTCCCTGGGATCTTCCTTCTACACATTGTAGGCAGTTGATTAAGGAGTTGATCCCTTCTTCCCCTGCTTGAAAGAACACAACATAAGAGGCGAAGGATTTCTTTCTGACCACATCCTTTAATTATTTTTGCTCTCAACATCAGGGTTTACTTCCAAATGAGTATTCACTGCCCTACCTTATTATGCTCCTAGGGATTGTTAAACAAGTACCATGTCATTGCTTTAATGCCCTCCTAGCTTTTCCAGCCAGACTGTCCCCTCTGCCACGTCCAAGCCTGTAAAGGCTCCATCTCCCAGCTGGTGGACCAGTATTTCACAAAACCCAAACCACTCTACATTATTCTCTGATCAGGAGACTTCAGCCAAAACATGCAAGTATGGCAGTTTTACAGTTAGCATTTGTTAACAAATTTTCAGGACAAACACTCTGGAGCCAAAAATGCTTTCTTTAGTAGTAAAGAATGTGGGTTTGTCTCATATATTCAAGCAGTTAAACATCAGTGTAGGACCACCCATTGCTAACAAATGTTGCCAACAGTACTTGCTTTCACAAAGTGGGCAGCCTCTGTGTTGCACAGGGAAGATGGCAGAAAAGTGGTGGTGGCTCCCAGCAAACTTCCAAGTGACAGGCAAACCACCTTGCCAAAAATGGTGAATATTCTTTTCTAAGTGCATATTTTAATTAATCTTGTGTAATTACCCGTGTGTACAGATTTCCATCTGTGCTAATAGGACATAAATAATTAAATGACATGCTGAAGGAGCATACTGTTGTACTTTCTGGCCTCACCACGCAACAAGTCATAGCCGAGCAGCTGCATGACAATGGATGAAAATACAGGAAACACTTGTCTCTTGAAGCTGAGTCAGTGACCTGTTGTTCTCAAAAAGGCCTGTTGTAACAAACAGGCTCCAATTCAGATATATGTTAAACCTATAGAGGCCCAAAAATGGAACTGGAAACAATAAAAGATTTTTCTGTACTTTCTCTCCTCAGATGGGCTGCAAATATTTGAGATGTATCTGAAACAGAGAAATAAAATGCTGTTACCTAAAGTTACTCCTTAAAATCTGAGTAAGGATTGCGTTCAACTAGTGAGTGAGATGTCTTGTTTCCTTCAGACAGGTTGATGATTCTTAATCCAAGAATTCAAGTAATGAGCAGTTGAAATTTCCATCTTGAAGCATCTGTTCTGCCAAGTCAGCACTGGCCTTGATAAATAGCAAATCAGACTGATGCATGCAAGTGTGTACACACATACTCAAGTTAAACTTGAGGGAAAATACTTGAGCAGATCTCTGCATAGGCAGATTTATGTAATTAATCTGTAATTAGGCTTTATACAGTGCAGACTGACTCAGGTCAAAACACAGAAAATGCAGACTTAGTAGGATCTTTACCTGTTGCTGCAAAAAAGAATTTCAAAGGTTATTTGTGGGTAAGTTTACATACCTTCACTTAGTTGTCACAAACCTTTACTGACATTCTAACTTACTCATCTTACAGGGGAAGAAAAATATGTTTAGCTAAAGGATAAAAACAAACCACAAGTACAACTGCATCTGGGTGCTTTTAGTAATCTTAACAAACTTCAAACATAAATTTAAAAGTTTTGCCTCATCTTTAACTGTGCAAAAGAGAAGCTTGTGTACACCACTCATTTTATAAAGTCTGTACCAAGCTTTGCAATGAGGACTCTGTCTTGGCCTGAGGAATAGAGCAATTGGTTGTTTCGCTATTTTCCTATCTTTATTTTCTAAAAAACTGTCAAATACAGTTACCTGATGCTGGAGTCACTCTGTTTAGGTGGTTTCTACCTGACACAATGTGCCACTTCAATTCCAGTGACAAGAAATGCCCAGCTGGTTTGGGAAAGTATGCTCTTCACTCCCAGCAGCCCAGCAAAGAGATCTTGAGGGGACTCCACTGGGGATAGGAAGGCTTTACACAACTATCCTAGGGCATACAGGGGGGGTTGGCAAAACAAAACCTCACTTTCTGTACATGCTTCACAACAAAGCCTTCTCCAAGGGGAACTAGAGGTATTTTCCTGACTGTATGACTTAGCACTCCTGAGCTAAGAAGTGGAACTGGATGGCTATTGAAATGTTAAGAGGGGAAATAATTCAAGATGAAGTGTATTTTTACTCCAAACGCCAGGCTGAATTAATTAGGGAGTGCCATTTGTTTTTTCAGGAACAGTATCCTTTTCTCTATAGGGTCTATTACAGGATTTTTGGTAAAGTGAAAAGAAAAATGGGAACCGGGCTTGCCTTTGTGTAAGCCAAAGGAACACCTCTGTTAGCTAGTCCTGAAATGGCAACAGATAAAGGTACACAGCAATAGACTATCGTTTCATGATTTTCCACATTCACTCTAACAGAAAGTCACCCTGCTACATTCCTCGTTGTGGTGGTGCTGCATTATATAGCACGAGTGGCATTTGCAAAGCCTGTCATGAGCTAAGATGGTACCTCATGGCTAGTGCAATCCTGTTTTCAGTGGAAAGTAGGAATGAGAAAAATAATCGCTTTCTTGAGGTAAAAGGATTGTACTGGCTCTCTTTTGAAAGTCAAAAGTAAGAAGAGAAACCGTTTCTTCCCTTGGGGAGATGGAGCCTAATGGGTAGCCAGAAGTACAGACAGCTACTGATTTTGCAAGAAGAAAATTTATTTCCACTTCTCTAATAAGTTAACATAAAAAAATGAGGTGGGTATTTGCTGGCCTCTGAATGTGCTAAAACCTCCTCAAATTATTATCAGACATCTTCCTCTGGCTTCAAGTTTGGCTCACTTCAGCTGCGGTCCTGAGGTTTTCCTCACCTTGACACTATGAAACAACTTCTCCAGGTCTTTCCACTCCTTCCCTACCCCTCCAAACAATGCATATGCAGGTCTCCATCAACTCTGGCCCTTTTCCTCACCTCCAGGACAGTGAAACACAAGTACCTTCCCCAACAGGAACATCTGGTACAGCCAATGAGTTAGGAAAGCAGGGAGCCCATCTCCATTCATCTTGTTCTCTCTCCCACCCACCCTGAACTCCTCTGCTCCCAATCTCTCTCCCAAAAGGCAGTGCTGTGTTCCACCACTGCCAAGCTCCAGACCGCCAGGAACTTGACATTTGTTCTTGTTTTCTCCTGTCTCCCCTAATGGGTATAGCACTACTAAGCGAAGAGGAATGCACGGAACAAGGGAGTTCAAAGTAATTGACTCTACATTCATTGAGAAAGCCTGGATCCTTGCCTGCTCAGAACCTGGAGCATTCACATAGTTTCAGAAAGCTTAACCCCTTTTCACTCCACCTGGCGCAGCTCTTCTGAGCACAGAGTATTTTGCTTCTGTTGTCAGTGACAGAGATGCTGGAAAGTGTTCTTCACATATCCAGCTCTAGGTACTCAACTCCAATGTTTTATTTCTCCTTTTTGCTCTGTGGGACAGTACCTTAAAATCCTTGAGTTATCACTTTCATAAGGTGCTCAGGGAACAGTGCTGCAGAGGAAAGATGACTTACTGTGACTCCTGAACACTTCTGCCGAATGTCTTTCTTCCTTAAACAAACAGAACTGTGCTGGGTTCAAAAAATCTTACTCTGTTTTCTGCTGCAAAATTGTCTCTTAAACTATAAACTCACTTCTAACTCTGTCTGAAAAATTAACAACAAAACAGAATCATTCCAAAATTATTGTAATTGTAAACTCTTTTTTTTTTTTTTTCCTGATTATTAATTCTAAACAAACTCTTGTTTCAATTTAATTTAGGAGATGATGTTAGTTGGCAGCTTTTTTCTGAATTTAAACCAGTTAGAAGTATAAATTTAACAACGGAAATTCTTAAAAGAGCTTAGCAATTTATTTTTTTTTTTTTCTGCATCTTAAGCATTCATTTAGACTACCTAGAAGCTAAACAGTGCAGAACTGTGTAGGTCTGATAAGCAGCGAACCTAAGCATGAACAAGTCGATCTGACTTGACTGTTAATTACTAGTGACAGTAGTAAATGCTAGAAGAAAAAATCAATTAACCATCAAAAATGATATTCTTTTTAGTAGTCTTCCATGGACTGTTGCTTGACAAACGACTGTAGGACTGGGCCCATCAGTAGCACAAAAGCACGGCGATGGGGTTGGATTTGTTTACCTGCAGTTCAGACCTAATTATATGCTTTTTTAAAAAATTAAAACACATTCAGAGCTGCTTCTGAAAATGTTTAAGTGTACACAGAGCTCTACTCAGTGATACCGTTCTAATTAACCTGCCAAAGCACTTGCCAGAGGAGGCCCTTTAAAAATGTACATATATAAAACAAAGCAAAACAAAAAAAAATATTTGAAATTACCTCTTTATAATTCATTTAATCAGACAGAGGTAAAACATATAATTCAAATATGCAAGTCTCAGAAACATTTCAGTTACTACAGCAGTGCAATTTACATAAATGTCTGAAAGTCACTAGTATATGCTCTACATCAGATGTAGCCTTGCCCTGTATTGTGCCTGATGTAGAATTACTGCCAAATTCCGTTCTGGACAGCAGAGTTTTACTTTTTTGCATTGTTTTACTAGTTTTGCATGTTTAAAGCTGTTACAGAGCTGTTTATACCAAAATTGTTGTCTCAGGGGGTAAAAAATGTAGTTCAAAGCATAACTAGGTTGAAATAAGGTACGTGAAGGGCACAGAGAAAGACAGTTTGAAGCCTAATCCCAAATTCGGATTATGTGCAGGGTATTCACACAAGGACAAAATATTAATTTTAAATCTGTTAATTTAAACACCTGCTTCTAGCCTCGAGTGGGCAAAGAAATGCCAGCAATGAGTCTTAGGAAGAGGACACTGGAGTCGCATGTTGTATGAATGTGAACGCACGTTAGTGCTGGGTGGAAACCAGCCTGCATGACTTTAAATGCTACGCTGACAGGAGCAGCCGGATCTGTTAGTAATAACAAGCATCAAGCGGCTACATATTGCTAAACAGACAGTTTGTGTAAAGAAATGTTATGCTGAACTCTTTTCCTGGTTCTGTAATTAGCTCTCTGCATGCAGGCTCTGAGACGTCCTACTCGCTGTGGACTAGAAGGCGAAGGGGAGGAGTGCCAGGTTGACCAGAAAAAAACGTCTTTTGTTTTTTTTTCGTTTGAAAAAAGCGCTGTGTCTGTAAGTGACAGGGGATAAATGCAGGGAAGGGGAGGTTGCCAACATTTCCATGGATTCATAGACTCTCTCTCCCTGCTAGTAGGGAGCGCAGGGCTGGCAAGGCCAGGAGAAAGGTGGAAAGTTTGGGGTTTTTTTCCGAGGCTCCACTCCATGCTGTACTTTTCCCATACAACGTGAGCCCTTCGGTGTGGCACGAAAAGGACCGCGTCCCTCCTTTTCCTCCTCCTTCAGTCAAACATGCGGGAGCTTAGCTCACCGTCCCGTGTCTACGGGGAAATGCCCTTTGCGTCGAAACCACACCTCAAAACAAGTAAATAGAAACTTGCCTCATCTGAGAAAGGGAAAAAAAGGGAAAAAAAGAAAAAAAAAAGAGTAACAATCATCGCTATCTCTTTTCCTCTCCCCTTCTTCCTTCTCTGAGCTATGTCTGTAACGGCATTTTCACAGAGTATGGGGATGTATTATTGCAGCACTGACATTTATTAGCAGCAGGTTTCGAGTACAAGTTGCCTTCGGGACAAAAAATAATAAAGTTGAATGACTGCCTCTAAAACCCTTTTGAAGATGAAAGGTGGGAGAGACGGTTATTTTAAAACGCCAACATTAGCAGCGCTTCTTTAAAAGACTATAAATAATACTAAGTCACCAGAGGGGCCCCGCGGACCCCCGCACTTGCGGAAAACCCTCTCCCACGTCCTCGCCAGGATCGCTGCCTCGCACGCTGCCCCTGCCCGCCCCGGCCCGGGCTGCCATACCCGGGGCGCGGAGCCGGCAGCACAGCGCCGGGACAGCCCTGCTGCTGGCCGGGCGTTACCGCCCCCCGGGGCCTGGGCCAGGGCCAGGGACGGGGTCGGGGTCTGAGCCCGGACCGGACCGCCTGAGCCCTCCCTCCCCGCTGCTGGGCACGCCGCGGCGGAGCAGGGCAGAGCCGGCGCTCCGCGGGGAGGAGCTGTTCGTGCTCCCCGTAGGCAGGACAGCCCGTAGGGCCGGCCCCCTTCGCCGGGCTGGGTGGAGTGTAGGGGGGGGCCGGGGGTGGAGTAGGGTGAAATAGGGGCGGGCGTGTGTCACCGGGTAGATACCCGTGGCCAGGTAGAGGAGGAGGCACTGACGAAACCGGAGTGGATGCGCTCTGGGGTTGGGGCTCCTGTGGAGCGAGCGCACGAGTAGCCACCGCCCGCCCGCCCGCCCGCCCGGAGCCGCCCGCGGGCCAGTTGCCCTGCGCCGGGGCGGGCAGCCCGTCCGCGCCGCAGCCGCCGCCAGCCTGCCTCATGGCCACCAGGGTGCTGACCATGAGCGCCCGCCTGGGTCCGGTGCAGCAGCCCGAGGAGCCGGTGTTCGCGCAGCTCAAGCCCGTGCTAGGGGCCAGGGAGGCGGCGATCTTCCCCGGGGAGGACCTGAAGCAGCAGCAGCCCCCGCCGCCTCAGCAGCAGCACCCTGGGGGCGGCGGCGGGGGCGGCGGCGCGACCCTGCCGGCGGAGGAGATGGTCCAGGTAGGCAGCGACCAGCGCCGTCACACCCCGCCGGCCATCGCCCCTCTCCCGCGGCGGGGCTGCCCGGGCGGGGAGCGGCCGCTTGAGGAGCGGGCGGGCGGGACTGGGTGGGGCCGGGGCCACGGGGCCGGGGCAGCGGACCCCGAGGTGGAGGGCTGAGGGGGCGGCGGGGTGTGCGTGTGTTGGAGGGGAAGCGGCACCTGCCCCACCCCGCCGCCCAGCCCGCCGGAGCCGGGGGGCCGCGAAGCGGGGAGGGCACGGGCGCTCCCGCCTTCCCGCCGGCGGAGCGTGGCGAGGCGGCCCGGGGCGCGGCTGAGGCGGCTGCGGCTGAGGCGGGGCGCCGGCTGCGGCTGGCGGGCCCGTACCGGGGCGAAGGGGGGGAGCAGGGCTGCCCTCGCGGGTGTGTTGAAAGCTACAGCTGCTGCCTTTGCACTTGCCCGGCGGCAGAATTAGAGCGGCCGCCTGTCCTCCTCGCCCACGCAGGGAGTCATGTTCGGGGGGTGTGTGTGTGTGGGGGGAGGACACTACACACCGGGCGGAGGGGGTCGGGGGGACTTCCCGGGACTTTCTGCCTGTCCCACGAGGCTGTCGGGGAGCGGACCCACATGCAAACAGCTGGAGTATCTAAAAGCGGGAGGTGGCGACCGCAGCCGGGCTTCAGCCCGCGGACGGCGCTCGCCGGGGCGGTGGCTGCCGGCGCCCGGTGGGCCGCGCTGGGCGCCCTGTGAGGCTCCGTCCTCCCTCTGCTCCGGGGCTGCCCGCGGCCCCCGGGGCCGGGGGTGGGGCATGGGGTCCCGAGTAGCCCCCGGTGCAGGGCAGCGGTCCGTCGAGTGCTGCGTTTCGATGGTGTCTTCCCCAAGGAATAAATAACTCTCGTCTTCAAAGCGAGCTGCCCTCGGCTCGTAAACAAGAGCTGGAAAAAGTAGCCTGGCATGTCGGGGCAGATCCAGATCAAAGGGACGGGAAGGCGGCTCTGTTTGTTTGTGGTGTTTACTGGGGGTCTTTGAAGAAAGGTCCTAAAAATCCACTTTCGGGCAGAGTTGCTGCTTGTCAGCTGCTTTCTCTTGCGGAGTGCTAAACGGGTCTGGTATGAGGGCAGTCTTGACAGGGCAGGGGGGAATGTAGCATTTGCCCACTGGAGAGTGCGTGATAAATGTTTTGCCGATGACTGTACCAGTAATGTATCGGGCTCCAGCCACCCACGGATTCCCTCGCACCACTACGCTGAGAGAATGATTTCCCAGTAATTAAAGAGCTCTCCTAGGACCGAGGCATGGATAGGGACATGTTTATCACGCTATTAGCCAATTATACACTGCCTAGATTATTTTTTTTTTTTAAGTGTAGTCCCAGAGACGCTTTACGCAAAGAGCACGCTGATGCAGTCCACCCGTCTTCTTTTTATTTGGCGTTATTTAACACTTTATACCTTTCTTTTAAGGGTGAAAAATCCTAGAAATATAGAATTTGTATATATATAAACATTATTTGAAGTATTAGCATTCATATAGCCGGCTGAGGATGTGGCTTTTAAAGTTAGCATTTCAAAGAGAAGCGGGTGAAACAGATAGGCAGTCACCCTGCTTGAGCAGTGAATTCCAGAGCAGGAGATTTGCAGATTAGGCTCAACGCCTGTCACTTCAGCTCCTTGCGCTGACTTGTAGGCATAAAAGATGAAAACTTTGTCATATGCTGAAACATCAGATCGATCTTAATGTTTGTTCTGTGTGAACAGCTTGTGCCATGACTTTATCTCCTTGTCCTTGATGATGTTGATTAGTGCACTGATTATAAAAGACAGGTTTTCATTAGCGCAAATGTTTATAACTTCCTCTGTAGGTAGCTTGTGGCTGGCTGAACAGTATTGCCTTTTATTTGCAAAGCATCACGCGACTTGCATGTCATCATCTTTCTTAGTTGGTTACAAATCGTGTGTATTATGGTATGTTTTGTTTTTGTAGACAAGATGTGAAATGGAGAAATACCTGACACCTCAGCTCCCGCCCGTTCCCGTCATCCCCGAACATAAGAAATACAGAAGAGACAGTGCCTCGGTTGTAGACCAGTTTTTCACTGACAGCGAAGGGTTGCCTTACAGCATCAATATGAACGTCTTCCTCCCTGACATTAGCCACCTGAGAACTGGCCTGTACAAATCTCAGCGACCCTGCGTAACCCACATCAAGACAGAGCCGGTCACCATCTTCAGTCACCAGAGCGAAACTACTGCCCCTGCCCCTGCCCCAACTCAGGCCCTCCCTGAGTTTACCAGCATCTTCAGCTCCCACCAAACTCCCGATGTGAACAACATTTTCATCAAGCAGGAGCTTCCTACTCCAGATGTCCACCTTTCTGTCACGCCCCAGCAAGGCCAGTTATATCAGCTCTTGAGCTCACCGGATTTAGATATGCCCAACACGACTACTCAGGCAGCCGTGATGGACTCCCTTAGCAATGTCTCCATGCCATCAGCCATGGCGGGCCTTAACACGCTCTCCTCGGCTGTTCCACAGACTGCGATGAAACAGTTCCAGGCCATCCCCCCATGCACCTACCCCATGCCAAACCAGTTTCTGCAGCAGCAGCAGGCCACTTACTTCCCTCCTTCGCCCCCGAGCTCAGAGCCTGGGAGTCCAGACAGACAAGCAGAGATGCTACAGAATTTAACCCCTCCTCCATCATATGCTGCAACTATAGCTTCCAAGCTAGCAATTCACAATCCAAATTTACCAGCGACTCTGCCCATAACCCCCCAGAATATTCAACCAGTCAGATACAACAGGAGAAGTAACCCAGATTTGGAGAAAAGACGTATCCACTACTGCGACTATCCCGGTAAGAAATCTGTGCTAGAAAATCCCAGCTCTTGCAATAATCTAAGTGTGAACAATTGCAGATAAGGTGTAAATGGTTTTCTTTAGCTGTAGTCTACACCTAGGGAGAAGCAAGTAATTTCTTGTTAAAGAAGAATTTATCTTCTTTATTGTCTTATTTTGTGTGGCACGCTTACATATTCTTTAAATAACTTAAACGCTCTTATTAATGTAATTTGTTAACCTCTTAAATGCCTGAGCTCATTTTACTGTATTACAAAACTTGTACCCCATAGGAAAAAAAAAAATTGTGTCTTTTCTAATTTAAGTCAATGCGACCGTGCAGCCTCTGCTCCACTTTGCTCCATCATGAACAGTGGAAGAGACTTGGTTTGTCCAACGCAGTTCAGCTTAGTTTGAATCCTCCTGGTAGCCAAGGCCCTGTGTCTCCCCTGTTATGAACAGGGAATTCAGCTGCCCGCATAAATACATTAAAGGTACCTCTGAAAACTGGGCACAGATGGATTTCCTTTTAGCCTCTTCTCCTACGCAGAATGAGAAGAGGAACTTGACTCTAAACCGTGCCTCCATGTAGGACATGATCCCAGATACAAGATGGTCATACCCACCCGAGCTGCGGCTCGTGGTTTATCTCCCCCTTTACCTCCTGTGTGCGGCATGATAAATGCTCAATGGAAAAGTTAGGTGAAGCCTGGGGTAACAACGACACTGAGCCTGGCTTGAGCAAATTCTCTAGGAAATTTTTAAAAAGCAAAGTCCCCCTCTTGAGTTTCTAATTTACATAGCAGGTGTTACAGTGCATAGATAGTGGCAGCTAGAGGACCGTACTACATTACGGGGCAGTAAGTCTACCAGAAACATGGATTTTTCTCTTTTGTGTGTAAAGCAACATATCCCTAGAAGCTTTCTATACCAAATTTTACTTCTAAATTGTGATGGTGTCAGAAGGTAGTAAACCTGACTGTTTCCAGATAGTACATTAGCAGTGAGTGAGAAAGTTTAAATGTGACATGGAGCGTTCCTGTTCTCCTTACTGAAATGCCTCTCTGCCTTTTTGTTTTGTTTTGTTTTAGGCTGCACAAAAGTTTATACAAAGTCTTCTCACTTAAAAGCACACCTGAGAACTCACACGGGTATGTACTCACTTTGTTTTTCTCTTGGTCATTCATGGCTTACACATTTTCTGAGGAAGCAAGCGTGCTTGAGCTGCCATTTTGTCCCTATTTTCTGTAGAGCAGTGTGGGTTCAAGCTGGCGCTTCAGTTAAGAAAAACCTAAGGTTTGATCAGTGAGAAGAAAAATTGCTTTTATTCTTAATGCAGGTTTTTTTATCTTACAATACAGAACTCAAAATAGTTTAGAATAAAACGGCTGGAAATTTTCAATCTAAAATGCCGTAAGATGTTGAAAAAAAAAAGCTATTTTTTCCCCACTGAATAATTAATGAAGTGTAGTAAACATGTTACAGTTTTCAGAATTTATCTAAATAAATAGGATTTACTGGTTTGGGCTTTTTCTTTGACCTGTTAGAATTATTTAATCTTAGAATTTTGAGAAGCATCATGAAAACTCCCAACATACCTCCATTTGCTTCATCCATAGCCTTAAGTGTGCATTTACTTCTTTTTTTTTTTTTTTAAGACAGGTGGTTCTTTAGATTTATTTTAAAAAACCCCACAATTTCCATTTTTTGTTGGTGAAAGACATTAAAATGGAGGAAACGAAAGGTGTCTGTGTGTTGCATTTGTCCCTTGATCAAATTCTGCCTGCAGCTACAGAGGCAGTCCCAGTTCATGGGCCTGCATGGAGCAGAGCTGGGGACAGGACAGTTGCCTGTGAGTGGGCACAGAAGCCACGTGTGCAGAGAACAGCAGCTGGGGAAAGGAACTGCCCTCGGTGCTCTTCCTAAGTGTTCACCTGCTGAGGCAGGGGGAAGGAGGAGAGAGGGAAACGGGGAGAAAAACGCAGCTCACGGACAGCACGCCTGAAACTATTTAGGACAGCTGGGATCTTAGTACAGAACTGCTTATGCTAAATCAGTGGAAAGCACATGACTGATTTTGTAAAGAAATAAATGAGTGGGCTGCAACTCCTGTTTTCAAAGCTGAGTATGAATCCCAGCCCTTTTATGTGTGGATCTTGATTGAGAGCAAAGCACGAGTCACAGTTCAAGCGACTCGCTTACTGAAGCAGGCTGTCAGGGCTACGGCTGTGCCCTTCAAGTAATGTTTTTTCACCTAAGTTTAAAACAAAAGTCAAAACAAAACTTAGCATGAGCTATGATATAACAAAATGTTTCACTGTCTCTATGGAAACAAGGCCTTCTATTCAGCAGCTATTTTGAATGGATCGTTGGATTATCGTAAAGAAATTGAGTATCTCCAGGCTAAATGTTACTATGGAAATTTTGTTTTGATAAATGAAAGAGTTATCTGTGTTGCAGTCTCAGTAAAAAAATTAAAGCAACTGTACAAAGGTTATTGCTTTATATTAGTAATAGACTAAACAAGAACACTCCTTATTTTGCAAAAACAAATGTATTTTTTATACATATAATCACTCATTACCAGTAAACTCAGTAAAAAATAAGTATTCTCAAAAGGCTATAGACATAAATAATGTCAGAGAGTATAATCCCATTGCTCTTCAATAAATCATCTGTAAGTTTAAGAGTATGTGATTTCCACTTACGCACTTTAGCCAGCAAGTAAATACCAGTTTTAAATATCTCGCTTGCTATTTTACAGTAACTAGGAAGAGAGATAAAATAAAAGCTTTAGTCTAAAAATTAACATGACACAGTAATAATTTTAAACATATATTTTTCATTTTTAAAAATCAATTGATATCTTTCTTGCACCTTCAGTAGTAATGACTTCAGGGTTTATAAAGTTAATGCTTATATGCACAGAAATACATACCACATTGCTAATACATATAGTGCTGAGGGTCATTGATGTTTATTGTTGCCTTCACTTTTTTACCTAATAGATATTTGACCTTAGTAATGTGGATAAATGTGCAAAGGTCAGAGAAGCTGATGTATTCATGGAAAGAGGAATGTTGTTTTAGATAAAAATCTAGTGAACTTAAGCAGGTCTGTAATACAAAGGGTCTTCTAGGGAGGTGAATGAAGGGATAAACTGTCCAAAGTGTGCTTTACATGCAAGAATGTCCCTATCCTGTTACCTGCACTATTTCAGAGTCTGCATTAGTTTAACTCTCTTGAATATTTACTTAATACTTGAACATTTCCAACACCGATTCTGGTCTCTGCTTTAACATACAGTTGAAATGTCTATTACCCAGTACTGTAAAGCGGTTTACTGAATGTTAAGGTAAACGGGCGCAAACTCAGGAAAATCTGTGAAGTTGCACAGCTTCTCCATGAGTGCAGGAAAATCTCACTATTGGTCTCCAAAGAGAAGGGCTTGATGCCGAGGGCTAAATTTGGGTGTGTGCCTCTTTGCACCGCATCCCCCAGAACTATGAATTCATATGGAGCTATTGAGCTTTGATTTTTTTATTACTATTTTTTTTGTTTATAAAAAGTGCTCTTGCGAAGCTTTTACCTTCAAAGTCTAAAGCAAGTGTCACGTAATCCTTTTTAATAAAGTTGTGTGTGATATTCTTTCAAATCCCTTCAGGGATAGCAGACCTGTTTATCTGGCTAAACCCGTTCTTTAGTAATCATGGACCACTGAAGTTGTTTTCTCCTTATTCTTAGTTTCTTAACAATACCTTCTAAATTGGCTGCAGTCTCTCTCTCATCCCAAACCAGTCCCCGCCCTTCTCAGCAATCTGTCATCTTAAAATGAAAGCCTGCAGCAAAGTTTGTCTGCCATTTGAAGTCAAGACAGACCTTATGGTTTTCCTTTTGTATTGGAAAATCTCAGCCCTTTTACAGTATTTATTTAGCAGCCTTTCTCTTCTGAAGAGCTTTACTGGGTTTAGTAGACATTTATCTGAGAAAAAAACACAAACGACTAAGGGAAATGTTGTTTTTTGATAGGTGGAATGTAGGCTTTTTCCCAATTCAGATATGAAAACACTGTCAGAATTTATAAATTACATTTAAATAAAACTATAGGAAATGGACAAGAGGGAAATTTCTTAAATTTTTCTGCTTAGGTGTTCCTAAGGTGTTTACCTTATTCAAAGTCAGGTGGGATAAGCTGGTATAATTTTTCTGACGTAATGTAGTTACACTGGACTTTTGCTGTTGATTAGGAACCCAGTATTCCTATAAAAAGATAAAGCAAGGTTAATGTATTTGTGGCAGTTGCTGAACCAAGTACCCATTTTTATTTCTCTACGTAATGTTTCAGCATTTGTAAACTGCAAAGTAAATTTTAGTTGTTGGAAAACTGATAGCCCCACAATTGAACAAGAACAAAGATGAGAATTCTGCAAAAGTAAAAGGACATTTTTTATTTGTCTCCATGCAGTTCTGGAGCAGATGTCTGGTACATTTTAATGCCTTAAAACACTTCAGTATAGTATCTTAACTTGATATCCATTATTCCTGAGACAGATAACATGGTGTTCAGTATGCTAAAGTAGCTGTTGGAACATCTCTCAAAGCAGATTGAATTTTTTGACCTTTTGAAACAGGGATTGTCTTTTACAATAAATGTACCTGTTAGTCATGGAACAAGTTTCATTTCATAACTGGCATTGTGCAACTACAGTATATGACGTGGGGGGGGGGGGTTATACATTTACTGTGGACTGTCCAACAGTAAAACCACCTTACGGCTCTAGCGTAACAGCTATGTGTCCAACTTGAAAAACGTGCCAGATGTCAGTGGAAATCAGTTAACTTTTGTGTTGTAGGTAAACTTCCTTCGGTTCTTTCTCTGGCATCCAAGTACATACATGTATCACAAGTGATCCTTTAGAAACAGCGGTCCTATAACTTATCCTGTTAGATTTCTTTTTATGTTAAAAATTTGGACTGTGGAAGTTGAGCCTTTTGATACGCAGGCACCTGGAATACCCTACTAACACTGCAGAAGATCTGCTGGCTCAAGGGTGGAGGTTTTTAAAATTATTTCTGTGAACAGCTGCACACTTCAGAATTGTGTATGGTTTTAAGAGGAGAAATCTGTCATTGTTTTGAACACATCAAGACATGCACATTGAGGACATTTTCCAGCTGCATGTTGGTTTTCTGTATACAGAGTCTTTGTACAGGCATGTTCTCTGGTCACATGGTAGGCTTGCCATTAATAGTTTCTAGCATTAACTGCAAAACTATTTCATCTCTATCTATAGATCTAGTTTGTATTTGGTGATGGGAAGTGGAAGCCGAGATAACTCAAGAGAAATGGCATTTCTCTAAATGAGATGCACTCAAAATACTTCCACTGTCCCTAGTTATTTCAAATGTTGATGTAGGCAAGGGACAGCTGCTGACTTGTGTGGTTTCTCAAGGTGTTAAACATTTTATTTTATTTTAAATCTCTGCCTCTATAGATCCAGAATTAGGCTCTGATGGTATATCAGAGTTAGAACCAGTTGTGCATGATAGATCTCAGCAATCCGTACAACTTTGGGCTCTGAGTTTACCATATCTTTATGTGGTAGTACCATGTAGAATTGACTGGGAATTCAGGATGCTCATTGTTTTGAAGGGAAGGAGAGTGGTAGTTGGACTCCTGCTGGAAAAAAAGCACCCTATGAAAACATGTATTAACTCAATTCACCCTGAGACTCTAGGTGAGGGATTTCACTCACGTTGTACAAATGGGGAATGGAGGCCCCAAAAGGCTCTGCCTTTCTCATGGTTACAGTGTTCCATGTACATAGCAAACCTCATCCTGGAAAAACCTTTGCATCGTTAAAATAGCTGTTAAGTAATATTTCTCTGCAAATTCTGCTTATTTAATCTGCTAGATGAGTCAGTTGCACAGGTTATACTTTAAGGAGGTGTCAGTAAATGCGATCATTGAAAGAGACAATAAGGAAAAATGGAAGAGAGTTAAATAAAACTGTTGACAAAGTGCATTGAAGTGCAGTGTTGCTAGATGCTGCTGGAGAATATGCTGATATCTTTTATTTATGAATTCTGCTAAATCCATTAGTTGTGTGTGTGAGAAATGGAAGTACATTTTCCTTTGTGCGCCACAGTTTAAGGGAAAATAATGCCTTTTTTTTTTGTTTCCACTTTGTGAATCATCACAGATCTTGGGATTAATTGATCCAGTTCTTCATCTGTAGTCATAACCTAAATGCAACATGTTCAAATGTGTCTCAAAAGATATCTTAGCAACATGAACCTACATTTTAATTAACTGTTACTGGTCATTCACATCTGTGTCCAGCATGCAGTTTTTATGAAGCAAGAGTGAAATTCCAGGGTGTCAGGTGAGGGGTACTCCTGTTAGATTTTAGATACTGAAAAGAAAAGCCTAATATTTTCTTTTTGATTAAAAGCCTAGAAAGTCCCTCTAAGCATGAAAAACTGTTGTTTCTGTCAATTGCTCCCTGAGAGGATTAAACTTCAGTTCCAGGATATTTGATTCCTGATAAGGAAACTGTTGACCTAAGAGACTGGCTTTAAATATAGTTCATTTTGAGACCGCCCTACATAGGCTAATATAGTACCAAGATTCACAGCAATTGCTGATGATTAAAACTTTCCATTATATGATTAGACATTCCTTATTGTAATTAATTTCTGAGCTTGACTGGGACGATTGACTCCTGGTTCCAGGGTGGTGTGTTGTTTGTTGTTTGTTAGATGACCTGCACCTCCCATTGGTGAAAGATTAGAAACATTTAAGTAATGTCCTAGTTTAGTCTGAGTATCTTGGTAGCAGCATTCCTGTCCTGTCAGGCTGCATTATTTATATTCAGTGATCTCTAACAACTCTGATTAAGGACATATTAAAACCTTTGATTTTGGCAAGTGTACAGTGCTTTGCTTTGAGTCAAAATAGCTTTAGTGTATTGCTTTCAGTATTTTTTTTTTTAATGTGTGTGCATAAAGTAGATGGAAATCTGGAAGTCTACAGTACATGTTTAATAAATTCCATTTTAAGAGCACCTCTTATCTGACTGTACAAGAGCCAGTGTTACTGGTGTGAGAGCTAAAGAGCTGTTCTTGCACCACAGGCATAGATGAAGAAATGTGTTCTTCAGAACAGGACTTGTAGACACAGCCATGCACCCCAGATGGCATGGATTTCTTATAAACCTACTTTAAAAAAAAATTCCTTTCCTCTTTGTTTGCATATCTCCTTGAAGAGAGACCACCTCTGTTAAGACAGACTGTTATGCCAGAAAGAAAATAAACCATTGCCCAGGCCAGTCAAGATTCCCCAGTAATCCTTGATCTGCGTAAGACAACACTTAGCCAAACAAGAGTGCTTGAAGCGCTGGTGGGAGCTCTGAGAAGATAATGCCTTCTGCACCTCTATAGTGAGAAAGTGAATGGTGCACAACTCTTTTGACCATCCTTGTTACTTACCAGTCTGTTATCTTTTTTCCTGTTTGTGCTTTTGTTAGAAACAGATCAAATACTGCTTGACTTATCGGTGATCAGACTTGGAAAGTGCATACAGCTCTCTGTGACAGGATTCCTTAAAATTCTGTTTCGCTATGAAGTAGCACTTAATGCTCACCCTCTAGCTCTTGCTATACTGGTCTGAGGCTTTATCACATTTTAAAAAGTGCAGCATATGTTTTTCGTTTGTATCACCAGTGGGCTGGATGTTTCAAGGCCTAAATTTATTTTGTCACTCACAAAATAAGTTGGACAAACCTTGTCTGCCATTAGCATTCTGATTCATCTTCATCTTGGACAACAAAGAATTTAAGTGTGCTAAAGAGCTTTGAAACAACTGAGGGTTGGTTTTTGTTTGTTGGTTTTTTTTAAAATTTTGAAATTTCAGCTTTCTGCTCTTTCTCTAAAAAAAACCCACCTTAAAAAAAGAGCAAAACCCCAACCAACAAGCTGCCTTTACCAATGGCTGCAGAACTTAGTCCATGGCAGAAGTCTAATTTTCTGTACACTCTGGGACCAAAAAACTTGAATGAGTGCAGAAATACACCCAAGCAAGTACTTTTAGTTCCAGTCAGCCTGGAAGAGACCAGCGTTAAAAACCGTGATTCTATGAACCACAGGAAAGCCATTTCAGGCAAGCTACAACAGAGGGAAAACATTTAATTTGTTCTTATTTTTTCTAAAATTTGAGGTGATAGCATGTCAGGAAGTTAAGACAACTGATGTTAAGATGTGAAAAATTTGAAAACAAATGCACCAGAAAACGTTTTACTTTTACACCCTTACGAGCTGTAATTAGGTGCTGTCTTTTGGGCAGTCTTTGAAAAGTGTGCTCCTTTTTTTTCCTCAAGGAAGCTGCAAACTCAGCACTCTGACAGAAATTTCTGATAGTAAAAAAGAGAAGTTGCAGGCATTGGCTGGTGTGATACCTGTATTTGGATTTCTGCATGCCAACTGAGTTGCCTAACTTTAAGTTTGAAACTCTGGCACTTGCTGTTCGCAGTTTAAAGAACTTTTTAAAAGTTTAAAGTTTTTTAATTTAGAGAAGGGCATCCTAGCAATGAATTGCAGAAATTAAGTCACACAATTCCTTGGTGACTTGACTAACATTTTCTTGTTAATGGGGACATTCATCACTAATGGAGGTTTTCAGTGACTCGTTTTTCCCGAACAGAATTTAAAATGTTTTCTCAAACAGAGGCTACATCTAGAAGATAAAACTGAGTGCCACCCCACTCCACTGGTGGCTCTTACCCAAATGAGCGTGGCCACTATGGTCACTGCCAATGGCTAGAATTAATGTTAGGAAAGCAATCAGTGTATTTTGAAACAAATAACCCCAAGAAGATAAATTAAAGGGAGAAAAGCCAGCGTGGTGTGCCTCACTGGGCCAGACCATTCTCTTGTGGTATCGGCAAGGATCCCAAACCTTGGGATCTGCCTTGGAGTAGTTTACCTGTTGAAGTGGCTGGTTAGGTTTGCATGCTATATGTGGATATGCAGGCATCCTTTGATGTCGTTGCAATCTCACAGCATTATAAATAATTGTTTTTAACAGACAGATACATTGCAAGCAAAATAGTCTCCTTTCAGGTTAAACTCCCTTATCTTTTGCTAGATGCTTTCTGTAAAACAGCTTCCAAACTAAACATTATGGCTTTAAATTTCTGTGCTCAAATACAAGTCTGTTTCTCATGCTCCACAAGTGTATTTTTTTAAACTGGAGAATGGATACATATTCACAGCTCAAGAACTTAAAAATATATTTTGTGATGTATAAGCCTAGCAAAATATTTTAAATCAGTGATACTGGAAGGAGGTTATGCAGAAACCCAATTAAACTTATGAAATCCCAATCCTGTTGAAGTATAATTTAAAGGAAAGCAGTTCTGTTTCCCAGAAGTGCTGTGTATAACATTTCTGGCTTGGGAAGAAAGAGTTGGAGTGTGCTATTTGGCTGGAAATCGGTACCAGCTTCCTCCATGGTGTTTTAGTTGAACAGTGTTGACATTCTAACAAATCCCGTGGAAGCTCCCCTGAAGTGGAGGAGTTAGCTGTTTTCTTGCATTTACAGTGAAATATCTGCTTGATACCATGATCATATTCCAGTAACCGAGCCGTACTGCCTTCGTATTTGATGACCAGTGGCATTCTTGGTTTAACACCCTACAGAAACCCTAAATTGCTGGAGGAAAACCAAATATTTCTGAAACTTTACAGCTACTGTATTTTGCACAATCATTAAAGTAAACAAATCTTACATTACTATGTAGCCAATTAAAACAGTGGATAAAGGGTTCAGTGTCCCTTGTTGTGTATACCTGCTTTTTAAAAATAAATCTTCAACCCCAGATTTCTCAGCACTTCAAAGGCAGCATAGCAAAGAAGTAGGATCAATTCAGAAAATATGTAATGTGAGGCTCTTTTTCCCTTGCCTCAGGAACTTAAGTGACAAAAAGCAGTGTGTATATGTTGAGAAATTTCTACCAGCTAGTTGCTCTTCTGCTTTCTTTAACAGAGTGAAAGTAATCTCCACCTTCTTTTTCTTGCCCCCCTTCTTTCTTGCCCAAAAGGAAAACATTTGAAATTGATTCAGTTTTTAAATAGAACTTTCCAACGGAAACTAGCATTACAAACATAGATATTCAGTGTTTTACCCCTAGGATTTATTCAAAATAATCTGGGCCTCAACATTGGCGCTAAAAATACATTTTCCAGTTCTCATTTGGCCAAAGCAGGGGTTAAAAGCAGCATTCTGGCTTTAATTTCCAGTACATAAAAGTAACACTGTTAAAACAAATCTCTGTAAGGCACCATCTTCTTCCCCTCTGCTCATCCTCTGCGCGTTGCTCAATTTAGCTCAGGTCTGCAGAAGTTGGCCAGCAAGGAGGAGCAGTGATGTTCTTCATGGCACTTCCTAGCTTTTCCCCTGAGCAATGCCATTGCCTGGGAGAATTTGTGGCTGAGGCAGGTGCTGAAGTGACCAAGACAGTGGGGTAAATTTCCTGATAGTGTCTCTGGGGAGCTGCAGTTTGATGGGAGTCTGGGCATTGGATTCAGTGTTGACCTGGAAGCTTTGCCGTCCAGCAAGGTGCGGCGTTCACCACTGCCCCAGCTGCTGGCAGTTCACATGCCTGTTCATATCACCTGCTGATGCTGCTCACAGGTTAGAAAAAGTTTTAATGAGGGGCAGCAGTTTTGTTTGCACTGAAACAGGGTCCCACCTACGTGGGACAACTTTGAGACTGCTTTTCTGGTACTGTGTTGTGTGACACACATTGAAGTTTCACATTCTTCAGTACCTTCTCATGCCAAGTTTGGAAACTGTGATTTTAATCTCCTGGTCCCCATTCCTATCTGGTTTGGTGTGGATACTCCTAGGCTTTTGTTCAACAAGTGCTGTTTCTCAGCTTGTTTACCATTTTTCTTTCCCTATGTAATTCTGAAAAATGGAGAATTCTACAAGTGTTTGGAGTATACAGCAGAGACCTGACCATATATATGCTCTCTCTGGGTAGTTAGAGTGGAAGAATCACAAGACTGAGAGTTTAGCACCAAGTATAATATGAGAGTTTTAAGTGAAGAATTCTAAAGAAGAGGTTGAAACTAATATGGTGGAAGAGGGAAAAGAAGGAGAGAAAGAAAGAAATACACTGTCTTAAGGTGCTTCAAATGCAGGAATAATGAGTTTATGCAATGTCCATGTTGTTTGTGTGTTTTAACACAAAGTGTTCACAGAAATCTCCCTGGTGCCGTTACTGTGGATCAGCAGTGCAGTCTTTTACTGACTGCGTTAATAACCCAGTTAATATATATTAAAGATGATAAATGTATTGCAAAAGATCCCTTGCTGAACAGAGACCTTTCCTGTCATTCTGCAATGAAGACCAGGCATTGGTCTTTATCCTCAACTGGCTTCTCAGATGTTAGAAAAGCTTTATGCACCAGGTTTGAATGAAATCTGTATGTTAAAACTATAGTATATGTTGCATGATCCTGTCTTGTAGATCATGCCAGTCTTCAGTCAACATCAGGCGAAGTAAATTCAACTGTGATAGAAATTTGTAATAATTTGTGTTCTGAATTCATAGAATCACAGAATGGTTAGAGTTGGAAGGGACCTTAAAGGTCATCTATTTCCAGCTCCTCTGCATGGGCTGGGACACCTCCCATTAGACCAGGTTACTCAGGACTCTATCCAACCTGGTCTTGAACACTTCCAGGGATGGGGCATCCACAGCCTCCCTTGGGCAACCTGTTCCAGGGTCTCATCACCCTCACACTAAAGAGTTTCTTCCTAATGTCTAACCTAAATGTCCCCTCTTCCAGTTTTTGATCCATTACCCCTTGTCCTCTTACTACAAGCCCTTGTAAAAAGTCCCTTCCCAGCTTTACCATGGATTAAATAATTTTGAACTGTGTGAGAGGTAGTGCCAGGCTCTTAAGTTTTGTTTTTTTTTTCTTGAAGAATTATATGTTTTCACTGTGCTTTCAGTAAACCCCAGTCACAGTTTATGCAAAAACGTGGTTGTTTGGCTGGGTCATTAGTTTTCTTTGTAGAGGTCTAGTTCTGGTTGTGACTGTGCTGCCAACATCAAGTCACATCCCCATCGTGAGCAAAGGGCTGATTCTGCTTTTTGTAGTAGATGGAAAGTTACTAGCTGATTACAAGAAGCAGTTGAAGCTTCCAGACAAAACCAGTTTCACAGTTTCATCTGAATGATAAATTAGCGTCTCTGAAGGAATGTTTTTGAGTTTCTTAAATTGTGTTCTCTGCGTAACTGGTGTAACTGTCTGATTGCAGGATGCTGGCTTCTATCCTTCTTCCGCATGCTCATGTGATGGTAAAACAGGGAAAAGTAGGAGTCATTCCACAGTGCTGTAGGATTGAGAGTGTGAGGGTAAAGGTCTGAGACAACTGGAAAGCAGGATCTGTAAGATGTGTCGGAAAGGACTTTTTGTAAACCTCAGCCTTGGTCTGATTCTGCTCCAGATGAAGCTACTGCTGAGTGCTTTGATAAACTCAGTTTTCTTTCTTTGTTTGCCAAATGAGTCAAGTTAATATAAAGGATACAGATAGCAATCAACTCTCCCGACTGAAAGATGTTTTTGTTAACCAACGTCAACCAGTAGCCCATAAATAGGTAATTTTAGCCTCTTTATTTATACAAAGCTTGCCTGTATGGTGACATCATGTCCATACCAGTTCCCAAGCAGGTGTATGTACATGCTTATAGTTCTGGTTTCACACAGAAGTCATCTTGGCTTTGTGGCTTCATCTTTCTCCCGTTTCAACAAGCAAATCTATAAATTATAGGCATGTTTAAAATACCCCATTTAAAGTTCAAAAATGGATGAATGGGAATATTTTGGGTGCTGGGGCCCGGTGTATTCAAGACTGGTTGGATACTTCTAAGTTGTATTCAGAGCTGCTGTAACAGAGCAAGTTTTCAGCGGCACCGTGCTCCCCCTTTGTCAGCGTAGACTGTTGGGAGACAGCAAGCACTTGCCACCTCCAAAACATAGCTATTGAAGCACCTGATTGTATACATTCAGTTCTGAAAATGGGTGCTTTGATCTTTTATGTGCTTTCTCCTATATATAGCGAGCCCAAACCAGGATACCACAAGTTTTTATTGCCCGAGACATTTTAGAAAATACTATTCCCCTTGTGTTTGTAACACACTGTGCCCCTTTCTTCACACATCAGAAGCTCTTGAACAGATCTGCACACTACAAAGAATCTTTATAGAAATCTTCCTTCCCATTTCAGATCTCCTAAATAAAGCTCTGTCTAACTTAGTTTATCCATTTTTAAAAGGTGCAAGCGTAAGTTATAAACTAGGCTCGATTCTTAGGAGAAAATGCTTTTTTTTCCCTACTCCTTTTCATACTGACGTGAGTATAAGGGACCATGTTTCAGTCTCCTGCAGTTTTTTTACCTCTGTACATTTCCATACTATAGGTATCTCAAATTTGTATATTTCAAAGTTTCTTACATTTTACTAAGGTGTTAAGTCACAGACTAAAGAGCAGAATTCTCTGAAAAAACAAAGGGGTTGTTAGTCTGGGCCCTATTCAATAGAGGTGTGAATATATAGGAAACGTCAGGTCATGTTTTGTTGTTTATTTCTTCTTTAAATCGAACAGGAGTGCCATTCAGTGTGGTATCAGTTCGGTTTTCTCCCGAAGATTGACAGCTGACAGTCTCATTTCTCTGTGCTGTGTTTCAGGTGAGAAACCGTACAAATGCACATGGGAAGGCTGCGACTGGAGATTTGCTCGCTCAGATGAATTAACGCGCCACTACAGGAAGCACACGGGGGCAAAGCCCTTCCAGTGCGCTGTCTGCAACCGCAGCTTCTCCCGCTCCGATCACCTGGCTCTCCACATGAAGAGGCATCAGAACTAAAAGCTGGACTTGTCCTTGAGGCTGTTTTGTATCTATGCAATTTCCTATTGACTCTCGACGTACAGCTAAGATTAGTTAAATTTTTGAGTATGGGTTATCCATTTAAAAGAAATCTCAAAAGAAACTGGAAATGTATATTTTGTATATTTATGCAGAAAAAGGGAAGACACTGTATCACAGTACCAGAGTGTTTGATCATTTGTTTGCTCTCATGATGTATATGGCTTTAGTCAGCAAGTTTCATCTCTTTACAAGTATTATGTCTGGACAGGTTGCAGCTTTATACATTGTTTTTTTCCTCTTGCGATGTTTTGACCAAAGCACTGTCATTATTGTGACAATGTTTAGTAAACGAATTAATGAGAGGCTGCAGATGAATGAACACAGTGGAAAAGCCATCAATCATAATCTGTCAGGTTTTTACTGGACATGTTTAGTACTTGTTGGGTTTTTTTTAATGTTAAGTCATTCTGTGGAGGTAAAGTACATAGAAAAATTTATAAACAGCCATAGAACAAAACATTTTGTTCTGTGTGTTGCATGTTTGCTATGACAAAGATTTTGTAAATATGCAAATCAGCTTTTTAGGTTTAATACAAACGTTTTCTAAGAATCCTCTGGAAAAAAAGCAGTTGTTTTACATTTAATAACACGGCACATTTTCAAAAAAGTTACTTAAATACCTCTCAAAACAGTACCAACTTAGCTTTGTTTTTCTTAAGACAAATGAGCTAAGCATTCATATGTTTTGTACCTGTTAACTCAAATGGCGTGCACTGAATATTCAAAGCAGAATTTTGTTTTCAAATTGCTTAAAAGGGCAAAACAAGTAGAATGAACAGTAAAGTCAATGTTGGAAGCTTAACTAACGGGGATAGTTGCAAAGAACACAGAATGTTAAACCTCTTACTATAAGCTAAACTTAGTATCACTTTAAAAAGAAGGATTTAGGATGCAATTTTCATATGCAGACATGTTAAGCTGGTTCAGCAACAGTATGATCTAGTTTCATGTGGATATTGCATGTAATTTACTAGAAGGTAAAGGATACAGTAATTTTGTTTAAAATTACAGTGCAGTTTAGTTAATCCACTGTTCACATTGACACACGCAGAGGAAAATGTACTGCTGACAAAAGTAGCTGAAACTCCACTGAAGTCAATGAAGTGGTGCCCTTTTATGCTAACAATGACTTTGATCCACCATGTTGAGCCTTGAAGGGCCAAAGATGAGGTTAGACCATGTAGGATTTGGCCAGACAACAGGAGAAGACCAAACAAACCTAGTAAGTGTCTGGACTTCAGAAGCCGTAATATTAAGCTGTCAACCAAAGGCAAGAGTAGACAATCAAAATACCAAAAAAGGGTCTTGCAGGAAAACCTAGCTTTGTTAAAACTGTTGTTTGTCTTTATTTATTTGTGGTATATGATAGACTTTTTTTTTTAAGACAATTTTACATATACTTGATAAATTATAGTTTTGTTTGTTATAGTTAGAAATGTTGCTCTTAATGTAAATAGTTGACAAACGATGTAAATAATTTTGTAAGGCTTCAAATGTTTATACGTGAAAACATGCATAAATTGGTTGCTGTTTTGCTTCTTTTGCCTCCCCTCTACCTTATTTTTGTATTGTGGTATTTCCTATGCAAATGACAGAGCAAACAGCTGTATAGTTGTAGAATGTTTTGAGAGAGAATGAAATGGTTTATATATAAAGACTTTTTTTTTTTGCAAAATAAAACAAAGTGCCTAATGTGTGCGCGGGCATGCGTGTGCTTCTCTGTAGCTCTTATAATGAAAGTTCTGTGTTTTTGCATTGGGAGCTGGAAGTCACAGCAATTTGAAGCTTAAGAATGTCTGTTCTTCAAAGCAAGGATTGTCTTTTCGGAAAGTACCTGGCATTTCTGCATCCTGCCCTGATGAAAATAATGAATGTGAAGGGATAAGTACTCTATGGTGCGTTTCTGCCATCAGAACTTTAAAGGGGGCGTACAGTAGCCTGAAGATGGTTGCAAAAGTCACAGAATCATAGAATCACTTAGGTTGGAAAAGACCTTTAAGATCAAGTCCAACCATTAACCCTACTCTACCAGCACTAAGCCATATTCCCAAGCGCCACGGCAGTCCTTCCACATTAGCATGATGGTAAATTAAAGGTTTCTGTTGGGCACATAGAAGAAGTATACAAATCCTCTCCTAGTTTCAAAGTGGGTAAAACCTATTCATGCTCATCTATGGTGTTGCCCAAAAGTGCTTTCTCGCCTGAAAGTTCCCTTCATGACTTAAAAAGACAGGAAGGTCCCATAGCAGGGCTATACAGTGCCCCTGCAAGCAACATCTCCTTTTTCCCTTGGAAGGTGGAAATACGGTCCAATTGAAACATTCAGGTTGATGTGTACTGATCTGGGTTACATCTGTCTTCTCATCCATTCCTCCGAGTGTGAAGAAAATGGGCACACTGATCTTCAATTGCTGATCTTAAAACCAACAAAAGATAATGTTTAAATTTCATTTACTATTCTGATTGTAATCATCCAACTTAATCGACAATCTTGTAAGCTCCTTCCTCCAGTTTCTCTCTTCTTTGCTTACAACCTAACTTTGATTTTTCTGTAATTAATTTTTCTCCCTTAATTAGCTGCTCCCACACATCAGCTAATCCCTCCTTCTAAAAAATACCTAGGGTAGCATTAGCAAAATCAATGGTTAATTAACAAAAGTCTGCCTGCATCTCACCTGACTCTGCACAACTGCAAGAGTCAGAGCAATGTTTTGGAGAACACAGAGAACTCCCAGAAGCGTTGCTGCTGCATTGCCCTGTTTTGACCCAGCCATTAGAAAAACATACAAGTTTCTTTGGAGTGTTTCTGCTCTGAGGGGAAGCTGCCAATGAATTGGGCAATCCTTCTTGTGCTGTCATTGCAAAGAAGAGCTACCAGAGCTAATTTTGCTGAGCACAGGGTGAAGTGAGAAACGGCAGCAGTATGGGACGTTCAGAGCCGCGAGCCTCCCTGTTTTGCTCAGCTCGTGTAACTCATGGCTGATTTGGGGTCTGACCAGTGCTGGGGTTGGTAGCTCTTTCTGGTCTTTCACAGCAAATCTCTCATCCTGTGTTTTGCCTACAGTCCCTAGATGAAGGCAGTGCTAGCTTCTGTGTTTCCCATGCCTTTTCATAACGAAAGCCTGCTGATTGCATGGTTTCAGCCTCCAATATTGCCTCATACATGTTTTAGGTGTTTCTATTGCTCAGCTGCCTGGTTGCATAAACCATCTTAATGGCTTTGTGTTAATCCCCAATCAAAGGCCATAATTAGGTCCATCTACTTCAGCAGCATTTAACCTAACAGAGACAGACACAGCAGACCCATGCAGCGGAATACTTCACAAAACCAAAGGTAGAGGAGTATTCTTCACTGTCAAGGGCTACATCCACATGCACAGTATTAATAGAGTAGTAGTTCAACATCAGAGCTGATCTCAAAACCTGTAAGAAAAAGTAGCCCCTGCATGGTTCCTTTAAAGCAGTTGGCACAGAGTCCCCCAAGGTACTGAGGCCACTCTCAAATTCAACTCTCCAATTACCCTTCAGCACCTGAATTATCATTCCACACGAAAAGGGAAACTCCATTTGGCCAGCTGAACACCTAGTCCTCCTCCTGACCAGGTGCTGAGATCCTTCCAGTGGTTTTTAATGTGAGTTTAGGGCCTGTCCTCCACAGAAGAGCCTCTATGCCCACATGGGAACCTTGTGGCTTTCATTACACGGGATCGTTGCATGAATCCTTGTTTTAATCTGGTTGGTACAGTACCACGAGGTTCTGCCATGCTCTACAACCACAATAGTGGTGTTGCTGTTGACCTTCATGAAAGAGAGTCCAGCTAAACAACTGACTATTATCAGAAGGAATGTGGTGGGTTACTCATGCTGATTAATGCATCCTGGCACTTTAAGTGTATTAGGGCAGAGGGAATTTATTTGCCACTGTAGGTAGCAGAAGCAGCCTGATGGGTATCCTTTTAATAAAGTGACTCACATACTTCGCTTGTGTTTACTTATTCCTCTTCTCCTCCACCACTAACCACTAGGTTGCTGCTGTCATCTGCTGTGTTTCTAGCACCCCCACCAATGCTGCTTGTTTGGGATTTAGGATTTTGGCTGACACAAGCCACTGGAGAAGCCTATGGCAGACCAGACAGAGTCTGGTCTGTCTACAGTGAACAAAGGCCCATCTATGGCAAACAAAGAGTCCTGCGGGTCCTCAGGTTTCTTTGATGTTGTTATTGTGCTTTTTAAAAATAGTTACTGTTTATATATAAATATGTATGCAAATAGATATTGGCGCGTGTGTGTGTGCACGCGTGTTCATTTGCGTATGCACTCCGGTTCTGGATCCTGGCAAATACTTGCTTCTAACAACGTGTCACGGCAGCGAGCTCCACAGCGTAGCTCAGGAGCAGGTGCGGGAGGAGAAAATGGGTGCTCCTGTGTTTCTGCACCAAACTTCCAAACCACTGGAGAAATGTAAAAGTCTGCTTTCTCTGCTACGTGTGCTGTACAGAGGAAGAACTGCAACAATACATTTCTGTTTCCAAGGAGTAGGTTATTTCTTGAAGTCTTCTAAATTTGAAAGAGAAGAGAGTCAGAGAGCTGTGGGGAGAGGGAAAAGCAGTTATATTGCAGAAACAAAGCAAATTCACACTAAAAAAGATAGTAACTCTTCAGCTAGGCAAGCTAAAAACCAGAGTTATTTCTGCAGAAGAACCTGTGCAGGTGGCAGCAGGTGGCATCCTGAAATGAGGTCTCAGATGTAACTTGTCAAAGCAGACTTCCTCCTCCTTTAGCTCCGCTTTTCCTTCCCAGTCTCTGCCAGGCCTCTTTTCTGCTGCCCATCGGTGTTAGGCTTAATTCCTATTTCCCACTGCTCGTACAGCTCCACCTTCTTCTATGGCTCCTTCACACCCCACCAGCTGGCTTTCGGAGCCAGGCTCAGGCCAGCTCTGCCCTTGCTTTTGCCTGCCCCTGCCCCACTGCTGTGCTGCTTCCCACCAGGGCTTGCATCTCACCTAGCTCAGGTTTTAATTCCTGGCATAAAGACCAACAGTGCAGCTTGTTTACTTTCTGCCAGTCTCCTTGCGTTGTATTGTATAACTGGGGCAAACTTCCTTTTTTTTCCCCTTTATGTACACTGCTTGTGTCAATATATATAGGACATGCTATTACTATGTGCAGAGTGACTTTTGCACCCTGTGTGATCTTTTTCTGCGTGGGGCTTGAGAAGCTGATTAGAGTCTTCTTCTTCCCATGGGACCAAGAAAAGACATGTGATGCCGAGGGGGATTCTCGTACTCCTGAGGCAGCCACTCAGAAATGTTCAGCTGTTCAGTGTGAAGTCATGAGGTTTCCAGCCTTGCTTTTTGTGCTGACCTCCCCATTTTCCTGCCTTATTTTTTTTACTGTAATAGTCAGTTCAATTACTTCAGCTACAGGAAGATTTAGGAAAATGTGGTTTGCTTCTTTCTCAAGAACTGAGGAGTCACACTGGCTGATTTGCCATCTTCTCTGCCTGGGAAATCAAAGCCTGAAGTTTCTTCTAAATAATATCCCCAAAGGCCATTTTTCTTTCCAGCCTCAGTTGTTGTTTCTGTTTATACTTGTTTTGTTTAGCTGGCTATTGTTACTGTGGTTTGTCATTATTTCCAACCCATTGGGGTGGATCACTAGACCTAAAAAAGGATGTAAGCACTCTCAGAGGGACCGGAGTCCCAGTCTCCCAGGTCAGTACCCTTCCTGCGAGGTTGCAGACTCATGGTTCTCTTTTTCCAGTCCTACAAATCTGGCACTCTCTGCTGCTCACTGGCCTGGCTTCTAGGAGGACGAAGCATTCTCTGCACCTCTGAATGGCCCACGGCCTGGTACATCTCCTGGGAAGTAGAGGACATCGGTTTTCTGCTTTCTCAGGCCCAGGAAGAGTGGGTACTGCATCTCACAGCCACGGGGTGATTGTCCTGCTTCAGTCTGACAAAGAAGGGCACCATCACCAAATTCCTTCAAGGCAGGGCTTTGCAAAGAAAAACAGTGGAAGCTTGTGAGAAGCCTCGTCCTGTGCTGTTACAGAACGTGGCCCAGGAGAGTGCCTTTGACATCAAGACCCCCAGAGGTTTTAGGCAGGACAATACCTCATTTCTGGATCCTGACCAGGGATGAGCGTGACCTGAGTTCCTAACTGCATGAAGCCTGAGGCTCTGCTGCGTATCTGCACAAGCACAGCTCTAAGACCATAAGGAATTTTAAACTCATAAATTTATCAGCATAGGGAGTTTAACCTTTAGGGTTAAACATTAGCAGAACTAAGGTTTTCTGGATTATGTGCTTACTTTACACCCCACCTTAGGTGCTAAATCCCTTTTAGGCTGATCAGAACTGATGTGTTGCCTCAGTGAGAAGCAGCAATGTGCAGCTTCAGTAACTCACTTCACTGGGGAAGGCTTGAAAAATCCATTTCTGCTGCTGTGTTGACACCACAGCTATACTGGAGGTCTGGGTCTGTAAAAGCCTTCTTCTGCCTTGTTAGCAATGATAAAAAGCTGGCACGAGGTGAGCACTAACACTATTTTGTAGGTGATTCTAGGCACCTTTTGTACTTCTGGCTGGACCTGGAACCTCCAGGAATTGGAGGAATGGAATGATATAGTGAAATAGGATTTAATTTTAAGAACTATTGTATTTAAGTATGGCACAAAAGAAGACCTAAAGTCTGAGTGTATTGCTTTCATGGAGTTTTAACAACACATTTCTGGATTGCATTCTTTTAATCTGCAGTTTCTGTTGGGGCCAGGTCCAGGTTTGATCCTGAAGAAGAGGTTTATTTTCCAATTCTGTTTAAATACAGTGGTATCCCAAAGCAATATCAATGAGATTTCTCCTGCAGAAGATGGCAGAATTCTTGAAAAATTAACTCCATTTGCCCTGTAGCCAATTATCAGTAAGTACTGTACGTGGTCCAAACCTTTCTCCTCAGCCTGTCTCTGATGAATCCCTTAAATGAACACTCAAATTCACGAAGTGCTGGTAAGAAAAAGCAATAGTAATGTGTCCAGATACATTTGAAGTTAAAATTGGTTTGGCTTGTTTTTTTGTTCTCAGTGTTCCCATCTAAATAATGAAATAGCAGCAGTTTTCTTATTCAAGTATTTGTATGCTATTACTAAATTTACCTGTGGTTTCCCCTCCACCCCAAAAATTAATAAATTGCTGTTTTCCTAACACTGAATTTGGTTTTTCTCCTGTGCTGTTATCAGGATAGAACTAGGAATCATTCCTCCTTTGAAGAAGCTCAGACAAATGGGTAAGCCAGGCTAAATGTCCCCAGGGGGAAACTTACTTCATTTCTGAAACATTAACAACAGCAATCAAATGAAATGTGAGTATTTTCAGAGTACATACTGTGCCTTAGGACATTTAAGCTAATTTCTTGAATAAAGGAACTTTTCAGTAACCTTAAAGAAGCATACACTGAAGAGACAGTTCTGAATACCAGCTATTTCTGACATGTACCATCTGCAGAAAAAATAGGCTCAGGGGACCCACATATTCCTTTTTTATAATCTTTGTAAGATTATTTTGTGTATTTATGTTACTTAGCTTGCATATAGTGGCTGGTGGATGTTCCTTCATTTGCTTGTGGCTGGCATTGCTGTTTTGTGATGGTCCCTTAGAGACATCTCCTGCTATTTCTTCTCCCTGTTACTTTGTCCCTGCAGTGGGGAGCAGGATGTTAGCTGAGGTCTCGTGACTGAAAGGAGGATGACCGTCTGACCAGGCTTCAACTTCTTTCCAATCAAGTATTGTTTTCATGCAAGTACTACCACCCACCACTGCCGTAAGGCACGTGGGTCAGTACACCTTTACCATGCCTGGAAAAAACATCTGGAGCTGGCATGCTTGCTGATAAAAATGAATAAGAATGAGCTGCATGCTGTTGGCACAACTGTGGTTTGGGATGCTTTGGCCCATGCCTGAACAGACACCTGATTTGAGTAATTTTTCCAGTGCTGAGAGTAAGTGCAGAAAATTCCCACCTGTTCCCACTCAGACTTTTACTTAATGCCACCGGGGAATTAGAAAAATGGACAAATGGTTTTATGCCCTCACCCCAGGATGTCATCCTTGTCATTTAAGCATAAACATCTGAAAAAGACACCCTTAGTGATTAATGGAAGCAAATTAATCTTACAGCCAAGACAATACGTAACATCAGTCTGCTAGCAAATACATGGTTATGCCGGGAAGCTGGACAAGCAGCTTTCTCTTCGCAGCAGTGTAGCTGTACAGGCACTAAGCTCGAGCAACCATGGCTGTGTCTGTACTAGTAAATTAAGTGTGGTCAGGACCATTCCCTGGTGCTGAGGCTGATGGAGATGGAAATGACCACATCCATATTTCTGGCCTCTCCTTCCCTCCATGCCCCACACACAAACCTCCTGTTGAGTGAGGCCCTGGCCCATGCCAGCTGTTGGCCTGGTCTTGGGAATTGTTTGGGAAAGTTGGCCCCAGCTCTGCTGTGCCAGGCACTGTGCTAACAATTAAATGGCACAGACAATTGCCTTCCAGTGCCTGGGAATGTTCCCCGGCACTGTTTCATTTACCAAGATGGACGTTAGCTTTGGAGTTCAAGCTTTGACAGATTCAGCTCGGCTTCCCCCCGACTTTAAAAGGAGGGAAACAAACAAACAAACAAAAAACAAAGCATTCAGGGGAGCAGTTCTACTGCATGTGGTCCTTCTTAGAGCCTGAGAAATATGCACATACACAGGCTCTATTGATTTGCTTCAAATTACTCCACATTGACAATAGAAAAAAGACAAAAAGCAGAAATGACCCAGCAAATTGCCTTATTATTAAGAAAAGGGAAAAGGCATTTTCTTTTATTTTATTTCAATTTATTTTATTTTATTTCAGTGAGTGACAGAGCTTGAGGAAGATGTCTAGTTGGGGGGGCTCAGCTGGGAGGCTCCTCACAGAGCTATGTAGAAAACAGGGGAGGAAATGTTCACAAATGTTTCTTTTTTAAAAAAAAAGAAAAAAAAAAAAAGAAAAAAGAAAGAAAGAGAGGAGAGAAAGAAGAGGTCTATTCCCTTTGAAGCTCGCAGTTTTATGAGAGCTTGTCCTTGGGAACTGTGCACCAAAGATGACTAGAGCCGCTTCGGGCTTTGCAAAATTACTACAAACATAAGGTGAGTGGCTTTATCATAAAATTGGAGTGGCCATTAAAACTTCAAAGGAGACGTATGACCTGAATTTTACCTGTCACAGTCTGGAGTATTTATTATAGGAAGATTTGATTCCTTTCTTTAGTTAACAACCTGGTACTCACGTGAGGTCATGGGCCAGATTATAGTTTTCATTGGTGTTATGACAGATTAGATGTTAATATTTTATTGCTCCTGACCTTGGGAATCCATAAACCATTGGACAGGTGAGAGCTGAAAAAAACCCCAGCCTGGGTCCTTTAGGAGTGAGAGCATATTTCCAGTACCTGAATGTGGCTATAGTGGTTCCTTTCCATTGATTAGCACCCAACCAGGCTGACTTTGACAAGACACATCCCTTAGAGGATGCTGAGGATTGTAGCTCCTAAAGGGAGCTCCATCAAGCAGCACCAGTGACCATTTACTGGCAAATCTTGAAATAATAAGACCCCAGTGGAGGAGCAGACTCTGTGGTCAAAATGGTATAGAAAGACACTGTGATAAAGCCATCTTTTCCCAGCAACATCCATGTTTTTTTCCCAACTGCTCTCCTCCCTCATAAATCTGCTGGCTGGCTCTGCTGAAGGCAGTGATTCAACACCTCATTGTTTCATGGGCACAGTCAGCCCCTTCTCTTCATTCTTTAGGGGGCTGCCAAATAGGTCACCCATTCTACTGCCTTGGTGTTCTCTCATTTTCAGCCTTCTCTTTTCCCTTCTTTGAAACTCTTCCTCAAAAACAGGTCTGCCTGTGGCTTCCCACCTTGCCTTCTGGTATTTTCTGCTATTCCTCTGCCTGTCTCACCTCCCTCAAGAAGTGCTTGTTAACTGCCCTTTTAAAATGAGCAAATTCCACACAGACATTTGGCATCCCAGGCTGCTTGCATTGAATCTTAGCAGGCATCTGTGTGAGTATGCTTGCCTGCAGCTGTACTTGAAAATGATCAGAATCGTTTCACTATTAATTTGCGTTAGACTGAGATGCCTATTGTTTTAAGAGAAAATTGCAGCAGCATTTTAGCAGCACTCAAGTGGGATCCTCTGTAAAACTGTTAATCTGCACGTTCCAAAGTTAGTGAAGTAACTTCTGCAATATCCTAGCCAAGAAAATAAAAGCATTAAAAGCTACCTTGGGGGAAAGACATGGCATGGCTGTGACCCAGTTGAGAACAGAACTTGCAGGTCTGGATTCTGAGGCACATACTAACCCTTGTAATTATCTGTAAATAATTTCCTAGATCTAGATTAAGATTTAAAATTGGGATTCCAAGGTACCTTAGGTGCCTACTCATGGTCACTGGTCAAGATGGCCAGCTTGCCAGTACTGCCCTGCTTCTAAAGGTACCTCTACAGCCAGCCAAAAATAGTGGTCCTTTTGCTTATTAGGAATAATGATGGTGATAGCCAGCTTTTGCATAAAAGTCTTGTGGGAGGGCTACTTTCCCAAGAACTCAGAAGTCCACAGGACATTTTATATTACTCCACAGTTTAGGTCACCACCAGCATGGCATCCCTAGTAGCCTTGCCTAGGTAGTCAAAGAAGGGTACAAAGACTCCTTGGAAAGGAAGACTGGAGGGAAAACAGGATTTATGTCGGTCAACTAATTCAGAGGCCAATTACTGTTTTGGTGTATATAAGTAAAGCATCCAAAATCTAGACGCTAATAATTTTAAATGCAAAATTAAGTTGTCTACAGACATCTCTGTGACAGGACTGGCTCGTCCCTTTTCCAACAGTGTGATTAAACTTGCATATAAGGTTGCAGTCTCTGAAATTAAAATAATAAGAAAAATGCAGCAAAACAAAACCAATCCAAACCAAGAAACAAATTAGCAATCTAGAGGTGCAAGCCGATTTCCCTAGCTGAAAGCAAGACTGTCTCAGAGCCATCCATCCTTCTGCACTGAAGTGACAAAGAGCTGAAAGTCTCTTGGGCTTTTGACTGAGATGTCTTTATCTAGGCCTGATGAAACACTCTTCAACTCTTTAGTGACCTGAAAATCTATCACCTCATCTCCCTAGCTCTGCATCACTCTCTTTTCCTCATTCTTTCTGTTATCTCCCAGTCCTAGCACCAGATTATCCTGATCATTCATGGCTTGCCTTTTCCTCCTTCCTTTTTCCTCCCAGTCAGAGTTATGTCACAGCAGTCCTAGGCACAGTCTGGCTGATTGTGTGTTGGGATGTCCACCCTAACTGAGGTCATCTCACCACCTTGCTACCAGGAAAGTAATTTCCTTTTCCAAGGCAGCAAGAGAGAGACTCAGCCTCTTCTTCCTTACCACATCAGGCCCATTGCATTCTCTCTGCTGTCTACCACCACCCTAGCACCCCAATCCCCTCATATAAGGAAATCCAGGATTAAGTAGTTCCACCAGCAGCTAACAAGCCACAGCAAAACTGGCCTGGCTGGTTGGAGACCAGCCAAGTAGCAATACAGTGGATCATGTGTCATGTGTACTTATAGAAATGAAATGTCACAGCACTCAAATAGAGAAGTAAGACTTGGTCTCAGGCCATGAGGTGTTAAAAAGCTTTATTGGAATCATTGCTAGTTGAAACTGATCATAAACTACTTATTGCCACTGCTAAAAGGGGCCTGGCAAGCATCTTGCTGGGAAACATTTTTATTTCAGTTACAAATCTAAGAACTGCAAATGGGATGCTAGCCTAAGTGAGCCTTATGAAGCAGACAGACTCTCTAAAGCACCTGGGAAAAAAAAAAATGCAGTGGAATAAAGTCCAGGGTAGGTTATTTACATTGCAATTTTATTGAAAAGCCTGTCTGAGACAAAATATGTAGCATGACTGCCATATATAAGGATGTGATCCCACAAAAAGGAGCTGGGGCTTTCAGTGTAATGTTTCTGGGAAAGTGTATTTCCAGTTTCTATTATCATTGTTAAAATAAGCTCTTATGACTAGTAGGATTATAGTTTAAGTGGTCAGGAGAATGAGCCTTAAAGTGTTATAATAAAGATAAGTGTTTTAAAGAATAATGTGAGCAGCAGGAAAGCAATCTTAAGACAGCTGCAAGAGACTGCCTTCAGTCAAACAGTGAAATCCTGAAAGGTTTGACCTGTGTTTTTGATATGTAACAAAGAATTGAAAGAGTCTATATGCAGTATTTCAAGTTAGGACTAGACATATAACAAGCTCCCTGACTCAAATAATCACAATTAAGATAGATGTATAAGCATACATTGATTTAGTAACAAAGTTCTACTTGCAAGTACCACAACCAGGAAGGTCATCACACCTGTCAAGCGTTGTTTTACTGGACAGGGTACATTGTAACATCCCGTTGTGTGTCGCAAGTCAGGCAAAAATTAAATAACAGGATTAAACAGGCAGTGGATAACACCAGAAAGTAGGCCCCAGTTGCATCTAGCCTCTTTCCTGATGTCTGATTCCCTGCATAGTCAGTCCCAGCCCTCTGCCAGGACTTGCTACAACCCATCCTGGTCACATAACTCCAAACTCTTGGCCTTTTCAGGCTATCTGCCCCAGTGCCCAGCCCCATAGTCTGTCTTTCTGTGTTGCTGTGTCATGTCCATTCTTCCCTCACACTTCCACTAGGCCTGCTCCCCATTCCCAAGGTTTTGCTTCAAGACTCCTCCAGCTCCAGCACTTAATCTTATTGTCTTTCTGTACCCAACCCAGTCTTCCATCACACTCAAAATGCTCATATCCATTAGCAAGCCACGGTCATGTAGTTGTTTTCTTCGTCTTTCTCAAGCTCCTTATCTAGACTTGCTGTCTGTTTACACCATTGGACCCAAGAATGCTTCCCAGTTCCCATGTCTGGATGTGTGCTTAGTCATGCCCCTGCTCCATGCTGGGATGGAAACTTGGACACGTGTGCCAGCTGGGAGCTGCAGCGTGTCCCAACAGGCCCAACAATTCAGATGACCAGGAAATGAGAGCCCTAAGATATGCTGCAGAGCAAGTAAGTACAGATGAACTCACTATTTCTCAGTTAGCTGACTCTCTAGTTCTGGGTCCCAGACCAGTTTTCCATACTCAGTCATCGGTCACCATCTCCACACTCAGACAGCCCAGGTTTCTGGTCCCTGCTTTGGGACCATCTCACAAAACTTATCCTTCCAGTGGATCCCATTCTGACAATCTCATCTAACTTTTGTCACCCTTCAAACCACATCTCTTGATTTCTGTTCCCACTGCCTTGGTTCCAGTGATGATCTCCCAGAGGATGCAGGAGAAACAAGTTTCTTGCTCTTGGTTCTTGTACATGAGCCCTTTCCAGTCCTAACCACTGCTACCAGGCACTAAGTCACAAATAAAGTTTGCTTTCATTTAGCTCAGTTGCTTTGTGGGGACATTGAGTGCTTGGGTCTAGAGGCCATGCTTCTCTGATGTGAAAAGGATCCTATAGCCTGGCCATTAAAGGTCTGGTGTCAAATGCCTTGGACATAATGTTGACCAGAATCTGAGCAAAGAACTTGGTTTTTCATACGCAGGGAGACCAGAGTCCTGCACAGATGATCAGGAGGCAGATACGTGCCCACAGTTACATGCTATGCCTGGGACCAAGTTTGTGCAGCACTGTCACATGTAGGAACTTGTGAGTAACTCAAGCAAGTTCAGTGGCTCTGGAGGATTTTAGCCTCAGCAGACTAAAACACTTGCTCAGACAAATCTTTGAGCAGGTGCAGATCTCAATTTTTCAAGCTTTTTGTTTTCCTGAATTTGGGTAGATTTTTGTAGGGACAGAGAAAGGCACAGAACTAGGTTGCCCATCACTGCTGGGCTTCTGACAACTGACTAGAAAACATGAAAGCCTTGGGCTATTTAACAGAAAAGCTCACAAATAGCTTTGTATGCCAAAATGTCCCCAAACTGTTTCAGAATTAGCAGGGGAATAAGAAGAAAACCCTGCAGGAGATAGACACCTGTAAAATTTCAGGCCATATTGTTACATTTTGTTAGATTATAAGCAATTTTCCCTCATCTGAGAAATGCCTACATTTGTTCTCTCAAGAGTTCTAAATGTGTGGGAGAAGAAGACAAAAGGCAAAGAAGAGGATGGATGAAACAATGCCTGGAGATTTCAAAGGGGCAATTCTCTGTGGGACTTGTACCATTCTGTGCTCTGATCTTTTGCTGTTGCAGGGAGACACCAAAACACCAGCTGCCTTCAGTGACCTGCGTCCTCCTGGAAGAAGCTGGAAAAGGCAGCCCATGTTCTCTCACCACCAGGCCCTGTTCCAGACAGGCTTATTTCTGAGCTGCCCACCATATCTGTGGCTGCCCCACAGCTGCTATTAATCCAAGAACCAGCACTGCCTATTTCCAGCCAAGTGCCTGCTACACTCAAAGACACAACTGTCTGGTGCTGTGTATTTCTGTGAACCTAGAAGATAAAGGCTTTTCCTCTCAGGATAGGATCACCTTGTGGGCTAGGGTGCTTATAAGGAGCACTCAGCTTCCCATATCTCTAGGACATATTTAAAGGAGTTCTTTAAATGTTGGTCTTATCTGGTCATGGTCTTTAAGAGACAGCTTGAGGGCAGAGCCCCAGGATCACTAGCTGTGGATTCAGTAAGGTGACCAGGGTCTGATCCTCAGCACTTCAGCTCTGTCTGCTGTGGGGCAGTCACAGATCTGGGCTGTGGTCACTCACCCTGAGCACTGCTGGGGCTGCCAGAGCAGCTGAGAAATGTTGTGCACCCCTGTTTTACCTCTTTCTGGAGCATGTACCCAGACCCAGGAGCCCAGCATAGCTCCACACATACACCCCTCTCAGGGACCTGACAACAAACTGATGTTTTCTGAGGGTCAACTTGCTGTCTCATTCACTCTGTGAACTGCTGCTCCCAATTCTGTGTTTTCTCTTATCCCAGTGCATCTCTCCGCTAGCTCCTTGTATTCAGGCTTCTTGCACTTCATTTTCTCTTGGTGGTTCCTTGGCTCCTTTGATGTGTGTATGGAAGTTGATGGAACTATTGAAGTCTACCAGCTGACTGACACAAATCACCATGAAACAGCCGAGGTCACATACCACATCCAAGTCAGCCTAAACCTAACAGCACCAAATCCTTCATACTCCTTTAGTTAGCACAGCCAGGAAGGGCTGGGACTTTCAACTAAATCTGTCATATCAAAACCAAGCAATTGGCAGTCTCTTTGTTCCATGGCTGTATCAGGTTCTAGTCTGACTTGAATGGGAGAGGTATTCTTAAGACTGCTTTTGTTTATTTATTTTCAGATGTGCATACCACAAAAATTAGATTACGGTTTGGATTTTGTCACGGCTGTCTCCTGCAAAGACTGGTTCTGTCTGTAGCAAGTATTTTCTGGAGGGTTTCTTCTATTAATTATATGCTGCCACCCACTTATTTCCTTAAGGCAGATTTTGCATCCGTGATTTCCCTATGAAGCTTCCTTCCTTTAAGGTAGTATGTCTCAAAGGTGGGCAGACTGACAGCAGAGAAAAGACTTCTGTGAACCAGGGGTCAAAATATTTTTCTTCTGCCACATGGGGGGATGGAAAACGCACAGACTGTGTGACAGAGGTTTAATTCACCCTGTGCTAACGCTGGAAGAAATAGCAAACTGAGGTCACAGTGGGAGAATCCAGTGTTGCCTTGATCCTGCAATCCCACGTATGTTTGACTTGACATTTGTATACAAGGAGAAGCATATGATAAACACATAACACTAAGGAGATGATAATCTGGAAGTTTGTTAACATTATTTTGTTACTGGTTAAACAGCAGAATGGTTGAGGCATCTTGCTGAGGGGCTGGTGATGTGAGCGCAAGCCTGGGTGCAGGCTGTGGTTAAGAGCCACTCACCATCAGCCACCTGTGTATGGACACCACCCAGACATTTCAGCTGGAAAGTCAGAGATGAGGGGCTGCCTACCACACGAAGGGATGGAAGCAGTCTCAAAACTTGAGCAAGAGCAGGTGCTTTGTAAGGAAAGGTAAGGTAAGGTACTGTAAGGTACTGAGCACAGGAGAATTTGCTATTGTATCCTTTCTCAGTCAGGCTTGGTGTTCTTTGTCTTACCTGCTCTGTGTGCCCTGAGCCTTGCAGGTAAAGCAGAGAGGCATGGCCAGGGTGTGTGTGGCCCATGAAGGTTTTCTTGCAAAGCTGCTTCACACAGTCTACCTGAGGCCCTCACCACCTTGGATGCAAACATGTTACCTTCAGATTTTTTTTATGTTCTTTTTCTCTTTCCTTCTCCTTCTCCTTCTCCTTCTCCTTCTCCTTCTCCTTCTCCTTTTCCTTTGAAATAATTTAACAACTTGATGAAGCATCTTGTAGCTTCAGAGCCACCTGAAGAGCATCTTTTCCTTCCCCCTATTTTGTAATAGGGGTATAAACTGGAGCATTAGCTCAGCTCTTTCACCCTTTGTAGGTTGTTGATAGAAAAAAAAAGAGAAACAATTTGAGCTTTTAGATTGATATCTGCTTTAGTTCTTCATCTCTACCCTCATCTGCCATTGTGTCAAAGGTTTGTTTGGAGTAGCTGTGGTTTAAAACTGGAGAAGAAAATACTCCTCTTTGGCAAACCTTGCATGCAGAAAATCTCCTGCAACATGGTTGTCAGTTCATGCTTTGTGACTTTATTTACAACTGCAGTTCAAGGAGTAGAAACTGAGTAGAGCCCATTTTGAGAAATATGCTAAAAAAAGGCCTCCTTTGATTCAGCTGGCTTTGAATTTTCCAGCTCCCTTTTCCAAAAACACAAACTTATGAGCTGAGTTTCTTTTCATTTTCTGGTCATTTAAGTTGTGGTTCTTCCCATATACTGACTTCATGAATTTTATCAAATCATACTGTATGTTACCCAGAGTAAGTAGGGTAGGAGAATAAAGGTGGAAATGTACCTATAACATGTGAATTATCTGCAGAATATTAATATAGGATCATTCACTATATTGGTATAACCACAGGGAACTATAACTCTTATAGCTGCCCTTCTGGGTTTTTTTGTCCTTAGGTTGCACACCTGGCCTGAGCTGACAGAAAAGCTGCTCTGAGTAGTACAAATAAAACTATAAATCCCCATGTGAAAATTGTAATGAGTCTAATATCTTCACACTCAAAAATGCTCACCCATGAAAGTTATTTGTTTCAAATTTTTAATAGAAAAACTCATAGTTCTCCGCTCACTAAAGCTACATAGAGGCCCTGAGGAAAGTTATCACTGAACAAGATTTTTAGCTGTCTTAAGCACACTAACATGACAACTGAGTTTGCTAAGAAAGCCCAAATACTCCTTGAATAAAACTGAAAGGAAGCTGTAGCACCTCTGCTTAACGATAGCAAACAGAAAACAGTGAGAGAGCACTTGACGTTGAAAATTTAGTTTTCGTCACCATGTATTTATCTGAGCTTAGCTCCCACTCTTGGCTGATAAGGAATAACTAATCATGATTTAAGCATTTCTTCAAACCTAGCAACCTGTTGAACAGCTTCTTAATGTGCCTATCAATCACTTGGAGATAAGGATAGTTTGCACTCATAATAGCTAGTTGTAAAAATAAATAGAAGTTACTATAACTAGTTCAATCAACAATGAGATCTTTGAGGTCAAAGTGGAAATAATCAAACAGTAAGTATGAATAGGCTGTAATTTTTCTGATTAACAAATGTTTTGCTTGTCATGTGATCTCGAGAGCTGCTCTTAGCTTCTTAGAAGACTAAAATACATTTCAGAATGTAGGTATTTACATTAGGGCGTTAAACAAACCTATGCACATACCAGTTACTTTCTAAAGCTATCTGTGCATGTAAAGCCTTTTATTTTTATTATTTTTAAAAGTATCTTCATCCTAGAGTTAAATTCTTAACAGGCTACTCTACAAAGCACACAACATAAAAAAAGGAAATCTAATAATGTTCAGAAAGTACTGTGGAATGCAAACTAGAAATTACTGACATACAAAATAAACATATTACTCACATCTCTCCAATATAGCTGAAAATATAACAACTAAGAGGAACATATTGCATCTCATCACCAGTTGCTGATCAAAATAACAGTGTCCGTATATAGCTACTAGTTCTCTGAAAGGCGTAAGAGAACAATATCTATATCTGTATATACATCCTCATCAATGACATCCACAACTTGAATACTGAGGAGATGTTGAAACTAGCTTTGTGAACTGAAAATAGATGCTCTAATCATCTTCTGGAGGCACCTATCTTTATCAAGATTATATAAAGATCACAAGTCCCTCACTTTAAGTGTTTTAAATTGCATCTGTGCTACGCATCTAAAATAGTAAATGTAGATGATGTGAATATAGCTTTCTTCTGTCCTCAAGTTGCCTTTACAAAAATACAAGGTCTTTCTCTAATCCCTGTGATAACCAGTGCAGTGGTTTCAGACAAAGCTTCGTGTGTCTGTAGCTCATATACTGAACATATGCATACAACCTGGAAAAATGTCCTCTTAAAGGATATAGAATCAGAGAATCACTCAGGTGGGAAGAGACCTCGGGGGGTCCTACCTCTTGCTCAAGGCAGGGTGAGACAAAAACTCAGACCAGTTTCTTAGGGCTTTATCTGGTTGGGTCTTGAAAACTTCAAAGAGGTGATTATCTTCACAGTGAATTTCTGTTTGTTTGTTTCCCTACAGCTACTCGGAACCTCGCCTTTTATCAACTTAAGACCACCACCTCTTTTTTTCCTGCCATGCACCACTGTGAAGGACCTGGTTCCATTTCCTTCCTGGCCTCCCTGTAGGTACTAGGGGCTGCTGTTCGGTGCCTCAGCAGTCATCTCTTCTCCAGGCTGAACAAGCCCCACTCCGTCATCTTCTCCTTACTGTACTTGTGCTCCAAGTAGAGTTAAATTTGTGATGGAAATCCCTGTATTTGCAAGAAACCACAGCATATTTGCTGTGTTGGTTAGTTACTTCTTCCAACCTTGTCCATTCAGTCATGAAAGGAGTGACAGACAGCACTTGACAACTCTCTGGGATCTTACATGGTTAATTCTCCCTGAAGAGGAGAGTACCTAGTTCATTACAAAGTAGCATCCAAGGTTTGGCCTGATTCTGCAGAGCAAGGAGCACTCATAACTTCTACATGTCTAACACCTCCCACCAGCCAGCCCTTTGTTAAATACAGCAAGGGTGTTGGCTATTTGTTGTATTTTTATATTCAAAAGGAAAAACCAGACAGGAAAGAAGGAACTACAAAGGCGCATTCTAGAGGAAAATTTGCTTAAAGACCATGAAAAGGGTGAGATTCACTGATGTCTAGGCAGAGGAGAAGGCAGGACTTCAAATACCAGGGAGTCATCATCCCGAAATAAAACCTCTTTTTGGAATACCAGATTGTATGGAACTCACTTTATTTACCACGTAAGATGTGAATAAATTTTGTTTAAGGAAAAGAGATGTTCTAAATAACGTGGTGAGTAAACTTACCAGTATTTATATAAAGCCACTCACATCCTAAAGCATCTTCCCCTCAAGTAAACAAGCTTCAGGTCCTTAACTACTTGTAAGATCATGAATGGCTTAATGCAAAGATACTGCACTATTCTGACTGAATAAACATATTTTTATTTGGTTTTGAGACTGCAGTAAGGGGTTGTTTGTGGTACCAGCAATGGCTGCAGAGGAACAGTTCTTATTTAATCATAACAGCCAAGTGTCTGTGATGTTTGAGATCAATTGAGTTGTAAGTTTTAAAGTTTAAAGCTTTCTTGTAAATGCTGGTCATAAAGAAATGGATTAAAGAAGGAAAATACAGAACTTGTTGAACTTGTCTCTATTTTAAACTAGAAGAATTATATCTGACACAGTCTTTTATTTAAAGTAGCCATCTCAACAGCAGTGAGAACAGATTGGGTTACTTAAAGAGCCACTGACAACTCAGGGGAAACAAACCCCTGCAACTAAAGACAGGACGCTTCGGTGTCTGACCTGTGTGTTGGATACCATCTGCTGCTCATTTTCATTCCTCCCTCTCATCCAGGCTGCAATTCAATCTAAGAAGGCATGGAGTAAAAAAGAGAAATCCCCTTCTTACCATGTCCACCCAGATTGGTGGTTTCTCCATCAAAGGCCTGAGCATGGGAGCCTGGGGAGGGACCCTGAGGAGCTCAGACCTGTGCTGCTGGGAAGGCATATGGCTGGTGCATGGAGAACTTCTGAACCACTGGTTGAAAAATGGGATGACCCCCTTAGACAATTTAAGGAAACAAGCTGCAATTTAAATAGTATTTTCTGATGGATTTTGATGGAAAAAACATGGGTGGTCTTGAAATCAGTGTCTGAGAGAGGGCCACAAAGCTGAGACAAGTCAAGCTGATATGAGTCAGTAAGTAAGACTATGCAATCTGTCTGGATATTTCCTCTTTCAAACACCTCCTCCAAGATGAGGGCATTGTTGATGTAGGCTGTGCCTATGCAAAATAAGTGCTTAAGTCAGGTGCCTGAGCTTAGGTGTCTAGTGCCAACTGATGAGCACTAGATATGTGGTGGCATTGGACATCTCAGAGCCGCCAGGGCAATTGCATGGGGCTGGCCAATAAGGCATAGGAGTGCTAGAATGTTTTGGAGGCCATGTGAGATACCTCACAGAACCTTGGAACACCCTGGAGATCAGAGTCCAGGCAACTTAATTGAAGTCTAAATGACAATTTGAAAGGATTGTAGACATCTAAACTTAGGTGTTACTGCTGGCACAGCATGGGAGCCAAGTGTCTGAGCAACCAGCATGATCTTCAAAGAAAGCTTCAAAACCATATTATTACTTTGTTTAGACTTCTTGGTTTTCTTCTTACTTTGCCAACTCAGTCATGACAAAAGGAACTGAATGGAGCCTTTCAGCTCATTCATTTCTTGTGGCTTTATCCATGAATGCTTGGGTTGTGTCTCTGTCATCTGGATTTCCAAATAGATTCCTGTTCAAGCTTTGCATAGAATCAGATTTGCTTGGGTCCTTCTATCAGATGCCTTTTTAGGCAGTCATAGCATGTGTGTCATCAAGGTTAGCCAACAAACTATGATTCCCAGTCAAAATGGAAAGAAAATACTGGTCAATTAATTTATCAAAAAATAAAATGCAGTTTACTTCAAGGATTTTGCTAAACAGTGAATCTACAGGGCATACATTTCAGATGCCTGCTGAATGCCAAGTTATCCTATGACTTCAAATACTGGAAAAATGATATGCATAGTTTGTTATGACCATGTGCTTGGTGCAGATGTGTTTGAAACTTTTCCAGACGAAAGTACTTGAAATGTGATAACTTGAACAATTCCATATTTTAATTTCACTTCTAAGCATAAAGAGTAGATAGATTTTCTTGTACAACAATGTGGTATTATGGTGATGAGCTACTGAAAATATGTGCAAAGCATCAGTTAGGTTGTCCTCTTACAATAGTAAGGTATGTCAGTTTGCCTTTTACAAGCCATGAAATACAGTAAAAAAATTTCCTACTATATTATTATTTATTCTATGTTTTGTGGCTGTGCATAATGGTAGTAAAAGGGCTTGTGTTGTTATCCAGCTGCTAAACAAATGAAATGTAAAAAAGATAGGACTTACATGTGGATTTGACAAGAATAACAGCACATTTTAGAAAAGCTCAGCTATTCTGTGTTGTTGGGAGAGATACTGACACTTTAAAGTTTTAGTCCACATGAGAACTAAACAATGGAGAAGAGAAGGCTCTGGGGAGGCCTTCCAGTACCTGAAGGGGCTACAGGAAAGCTGGGGAGGGACTTTTCATCAGAGAGGGCAGTGAAGGGTTTTAAACTGAAATAAGGGAGATTTAGGTTAGACATCAGGAAGAAATTCTTTACCATCAGGGTAGTAAGGTCCTGGAATAAGTTGCCCAGGGAGGCTGTGGAAGTCCCCTCCCTGGAAGTGTTTAAGGCCAGGTTGGATGAGACTTTGTGCAGCCTGGTCTAGTGTGAGGTGTCCCTGCTGACAGCAGGGGTGTTGGAACCTGATGATCTTTATGGTCCCTTCCAACCTTAACCATTCTATGATTCTATGATTTTATGAATACAGGAGATGTTCAGGGAGTACCCAAGAGTTTCTTGATTTTTTTAAAGAGTTGCTAAGATCTCATTTAAGAGTAAAGTGTGTCTGTGTGTGTATACCCACATAGACACAAGGGCTGTCTCACTAAAACTTGTGTTTCCTTACACCCTGGTCATATTGTTCCCAGAGAACAGAGATACCCAATCCCCCATCTGCATGATCTGGGAAAGACCATGTCTAAGCAGCTAGTTGCTCAGGACGCTGTGGAATGGATACATCTACAACTGGGACCAACAACAACTCAGCTCTAGCTGACTGAATAGAGTACAGGAGGCATATCAGCAGTTGAATCTAACAACAGATTTGCTTTTTCCAGAGTAACAGCCAAGCTGTGGTTGTACTTTTCCACAAATTTTCTGATGGCCTGAGAATAGCAAAAATGGTTGCTTTGTTGTATACAGCTGCAGTTTGCACTATTAATAAGCACTGGTTTTTGGCAGCAAGTCTCACCAGAAATCAATTACTTGGGACCTGCATGTGCATCCACATAGTTTTCATTTGATTATTTCAGTTTTGGAAACAATTTGCAATGCCTGGTTGACTGAAGAGCTCTCAAGCAACCCAGACAATTCAGTAAAGTTATGTTCTCATTATGTCTTTGGTGAATCAGGATAAATTTGGGGAACAGGAAGAAAGGATTTGAAAAGGCTAATTAAAGTGTACTTCTATGTGAGATTCTACCCCTGACTGACCAACATATAAAACATTACAATAGTTCCAACCTAACTGTCATCCTGGCTTCACCTACTCTTATTTAGATAAGAATAGATGTCAAAAAAGTGCAAAAAATGGAACAACACCAAAAGCTTGAGTCAAACATCTGCCTTAATTCTAAATCTTCCCTCTTCTAAATTCCCTTCTAAATTTAAACTAATATTTCCAAAATATGTTTGTGAGTACATTTCTTATTTAAAAGCAAAGAAAAATCCCCTGTATGTATAGGCTTCAAAACTCCCTAATTATTTCTGAATCTTGTTACAGTCTGTCAGATAATTGTTTGATCTTTTACTCTTTTAAGTCAACGTCAAAACTCTTACCGAGTTTAATGGGTTCAGAACTCAGGCTGAAGTAGGGAATTTTAAAAATACAGACTCTTGGCACCAGGTACCATAACATTTCTGAAGGCGTATAGTGTTAAAAAGAGTTTTTAGCAAGCAGCAGAGTAAATTTCTTTGATGTTATTCAGCCTATTGGGCATATGAATGTACAACAAGCACACAGTATGTTCGCCCATTGAGAACTCTTGTCGAGTTTTAAATGGCAAAAATTCTGAGCACTGTAAATGCTGATTGAAAACATTGTTTGCTTTCACAGTTCTAAATATCCAGATTTTTCCCAAAAACTCATGCACGGTTCCCTCCTGAGTACAGAGCTGCATCTGTGTTATCGGAATAGCTCCATTCCCCCTCTCTGTGTTTGGACATGACTTTGCTGCTTTGAGAAGTTATTTGTCTGAGTATAACAGTCTGAGTGGATTTTGAAATATAATTTTCAGCAGAAGTAGTCAAGAACTTAGTTTATGTTGGGATCTCACCGGAGCACTGGGTGGCTCCTTCATTACCATGACATGAGATGAAACTCACAGCCAGAGCCTTCAAGAGGCTTAGTGCCTCCTTGCAGTTGCTTCCTTGGGTGCTTCTGGTGGTCTATGTAAGGAGCCTCTTGCTGCGCTCTGTGGGTTTATCTGCTTTAGTAACTGAATGCTCTGAAGTTTTTGTTGAGGTTCAAATCTGCCTTGTGTCTATGATTGGAATGATGAAGCACACATGTGAGAGAATCTCACTGGCAGTGTGGGGGCAAAGTACCTCCAAGAGGGGGAAAAGACATTTTCCCTGTGTTCTCGAGCAGTTTGCATTCTGCACAATTGCACTATTCTGCCAGCAACCTGAAAGCAGTGTAGGGCAGCTGTACAGAAGTATGCTTTGCAGTGCCTACTGGGTATAGATGTGTGGTCTCACATGCTTAGGATGGGCTATTAGTATGAAATTGATTGCCATAAAAATGCTCCTAGATCCAAGGTGGATCACACTGAATCAAACCCTGCTCCTCCCTTTTTTTTGCACCCCACCAGCTGGTAATACGAATGCCCGCAATGTGGCAACTCACTTGAGAAACATGGCAGGTGTCTGGTCTATCCATCTGGTTGTGTTTAATTTATGTCTTTAGCTCTGTGGGGCAAAGATCTTATCTCTGTTTATGGGTAAAATCCTGTGGGGTTCTCAATTAAGCAACTTCAGTTCTCATTTAGGTCTCACAGATTACACTTCTTCTGGGACTGACCATGAAACTCGCCATGAGGAGAGCAAGGACTCAGACAGATCCTGCACAATATTAATCAAGACATCAAAGTATAAATAATGCCTAAATTGGATTGCAAAATCATTCCCTGTGTCTGAATTTATACCTGGAGTAAATCTTCAGGTGTTATTACAGTCAGGATATTGAAGTGTCTTGTCTGTTAACTGGAACCCTGTGCAAATGAATAGTCAAAGCTTAAAATTGCATTGGACAAATTAGACCTGCAGAGTTGCCAGGAAAACAGTTTAATAGAAGGTTTGTCTTAAAAAAATGTGCCTGAACTGGTATCCTTGGGTGTGAAAACGCTACCCCTCAAAACTTAGAGAAATGGTCATTGCAGACAGGAACGAGTGTTATGATGACGGCTTGATGGTAAGACTCTGCTGGTTTGTGCTGGAAATTGCATCCAGAAATCAAAGCTTTGCACTGAAGAAATCACTAAAAGAAGGGGGGGGGTTGTTTGTTTTGGTGGGGGTTTTTTTTGTTTGTTTCATTTTTTTTTGTTTTTTTTCCTGGAAAAAGAAAGCAATGAAAATCTCCTTGCTAAAATTCTGCATGCCAGTCTTCAACATGGGACTGATTGGTCTGATCAGAGGGAAGCCTCAGTGTGTGTGCTCTGGTAACTGAAATACCAAACTGCATGACAGCCCCTTCCATGAAGAGGGCAGATGGGTCCACAGTTACTCCACAGTTGCCATAGCTGCCCGAGAATCAAAAGTTCTGTAATGTTAGGAACAGAAGGATAGTTAGGATGTCTCTGTGGCATAAAGCACTTCTTTGCAAAGCTACCTCTAAATGAGTCGGAAGTAGTCCATCTTTGTGCAGCTTTCTTCTCAGGCTAATGAGCTCTGCCTCTTGGCAAGGCTAATTAACCCATATGAAGTGCTATGCTAATCCAGCTATATTGTGTTTGCTACCCACATTAGGTAGTCTCAAGTCAGGTTGGCTATCACTGCATTAAACTGCAATTGTGGCTCTGCCAAGGGCATCAAAATACCCTGCAAATGTGAATCTCAAAGCTTGACTCTGCCTGTCCTCCTCAGAGAGAGTTCTCATTGCAGGCAGTGGGAACTTAGCCTAAGGACCCCATGACTGGGTCTTTAAACATTCAAGACCAACATTTTGAATAATTGAGTCTCTAGTTTGCCTCAGGATATTATGATAGTTTTCAAAGGCTGTTTCCAATATAGCAATAAGCCACAACAACGTGTGTGTTAGTATGCAATCGGTGCATGCCTTCAGTGCATTGGCATGGAGCCTTTACCACCCAAGAAGTATTCCCAAAGTGATCCAAAGCCTACTGAAATCTGTGGAAAACTTTCTATTGACTTCAGTTGGCTTTGATTTCCATTGACTTCAATGAGCTTTGGATCGTTCCCAGTTTCCCGTCCCTCATATGAGGACTGTTTGTATGAAATAATCATTAGATAAAATATACAAACAAGTCTTGGAACAAGGACCAACACCTAGGACTCTTCTCCTTGGCAATGGCTGCGGAGTAATACCCTTTGTTGCTTTCTCTCTCACTAGGTCCCTGTTTTTGTTTTTTGTACAGCCTGGCAACTTCAACACAGCTGTGGCTGGAGCACTTCCTGGGGACTTGGAAGATGGGTAACTGAACCTCTCCAGATGGGAAACTACCATAGCTCCATATCACTTATCCTTCACAAATGCCCTAGCTGCTAAATTGTTGTATACAAAGCGGTTGTTGGCAACTCTTCCTTTGGCTATGTTTTACAGAAAGTGGTATGAGCCACCCTGTTGTATGGAGGCAGACATATCTAGACAGCGTGTAGGATGCCTCAGGAAAGACCAATGGACCAAAGCTCCTAAGATTGTGGATCCAAGTGAGTCTGAGGCTTGAGCAGGGGCCAAGATTCTTAACTCTGTCACAGGGGAACTATGCCCGGGGCATGATTCTAGGTGTGTGTGGAACTTCCTGAGTCAAAAAGGCAAGAAATTGTGGAAGAAAGGTGCCTGCAGTAGTAATGGGAAGTTGCAGGAAAGCAGGCATGGATGTAGGTGATCACAAGATGGTTAAGCCCCATATTTCAGGCTTCTCCCAGTCCTGTCTTGAGTTATTAATCATTGCAGAGAGTTCAGCACATTCAGCACTGAGTTAACAAATACAAGGTCTTCTCCAACCATGGGCTAGCTCAGGCTTTCAAGTTAGGGCCTATGGCAGTAACATCTGGGTACACACTCAGTTTTGCTTAACCTCCTGTTGAAGAAAAACAGAGATAGAAATCTAAAAGTCTAATTCCAAATAAAAACTCTCAGATTTGGGGTTATCAGGAGGCCTTATTCAGGTATTTCTCTGGCACTGAAGTTCATTTTGATTGTGGAATGTGAGTTTCTTGATGAGTAAGCTTTGATAAATGAGCTGCAATGGTTGTAGAGACAATGATAAGATCTGAGGTTATAGAAATGTGGTAGCTGTTTGGTGATCATACAAGTAGCATGATATTTCCACAGTCAGATTAGTAAAAATAGCCCAGTAGGAAAAGAATTTAAATGCTCAGAATTCTTTAATCACTATCCTCACAGAGTAATAATTTAATAAATGTATTTCTGATGTACAGAATAGTATTTTTCAAATAATTTAATCTGTAGGCATATTGATTAATATATTAACAGAGAGGCAATTATCTAATAGAGTGACTAGGTAACGTGTGGTTAACAATTAATGTGCTGTTAATAATAGTTAATGTATACTGTTTAGTTTAATGCACAGTCATTAATCAAAACAGAGCAAGGTATAACAGTGCTAAGTGTTACTGTATCAGTGTATTGCCAATTTGGACAGTGGTGTTAATTATAGGCCAGATGTTGATAATCTTGCTCAGATCAAGGAGTTACTTGCCCCATCAATAGCCTTGAGGAATATTTCTACATTCACTCTGAGATGCTCCCTGAGGCTGTTCCCAAGACCACATGCACTGAGTCTGCCTCTCCACTAGTAAATCGCACAGTGCCAGGGCACTGGAACTGAAGTCATCAGAGCGGTTGCTGACATGCTTTTGGCCTGGGCCATCAAGCTCTCCCTGAAACAATTCCCTGGCATGACTGGAGACTCTGCAGAGGCTTGGGGACTGCTTCCAGGTGGCGTTGTGATTGTGGCCACCCTGGTTTTGGGAGTAAGAGAGTTTAATACGAATGGCATGGTACACTGTGAGTTGGACAGTTTTGATGCTGGAGAGTCGTCCCATACAAATGTCATTCATTAGTGTAAGTGCAGCTGGGCTGCACAAATGGTAAAATCTGCAAGCGCAGCCCCAGCTGTGGCTGAAATTCACTTTGCAGAGTCCAAGAGACTCCCCCTCAGTTCACAGTCCTGCTATGCACCACATAGCCCACTCACAAACAGGAACTGGGGGTGTTGAAGCAAATCCTCTTTCCCAGCCACATGGGCAACCCCTTGGGTGTTAGTAGTTGCTTCTGGAGTGCTACAGGTACTGTTAGAAGTATGCAAGTGCTTTTCCCTTTCATTTGTTGCAAACAATTTGTTGTAGCAGTTCAAGCACTTGAAACAAAGCTCTTGGAGGCCCTTCAAAATAGGACTCAGGTGCATCCATTCCGCCCTCTCACAGCATACGTGAATATCGATTGCTCGTCCGGTCTGGTGTGTTCAATGTGTTCAGTCATCTGCAAAAAGCCAATTGTGACCACAGTGCTCTGCAGAGCACTGAGGTAACCAAACCAAATATTGTCTTTTACTTCAAGCAGTATATAGATATGTATACACATATATATTACTGACATGTGGCAACTATTGATGGAGCAAGTTCTGATGCTGCTGTTAAATTGCACCCCGTAGTTAATCAGTGGCTCTCTTTTATTGTTTTTGACAATACTTTCTACAGGTTGAAGAAGTTTACCTTTATAAGAAGCAGAAAGTTGACAGATATAGTAGATAATTCTGTTATGCCTGCTTGGAAATGATTAATGCTAAACTTTTGAACAGGTCTGCCTTGAAAAGGAAATGTCACCTGTTCAAATGCAGCTTTGTATGTTCTCCTGCGGTAATGTATTCAGTGCTTATCAACATGCTGATCTGCTGGTAGTTTCAGGGAGTAAATGTGAGTTTCAGCAATTGAAGCCTGATCCTACAGGTGCATGTTCAGGCAAAGCTGCCATTAGTTTTAATGAGAGTTTGTCTTATTCAAAAGTGCAGGATGAAGCCAGCAAGTGGGTAAATTAAATATGTGAGTTCAAGGGTGGGTTTTTATTACTCAGAATACATTGATGTGCCTTTGAGACCTCCATCTAAATAAGTTTTGGAAATGGCTTGAATTTTTCATGCAAAACCAGTCATCAGAACATTTTTATGATTTATTAAATTCTCATTTTATTTCCCTCCCTTCCGGCTGCTTGAGAAAGAGTTTCCAGCTGTTTGTACTTCCATTTGACAGATAAAGTAGACCCTTATTCTATAAAGCACTCAAGAACAAGTATAACTTCAAGAGTGTGAATGGTATCCTCTGACTGCAATGAGCTATCAGTGGCCTTGAAATAATGCATCTGCAAAGAGCCAGCTTTCCACAAGTACTAAAGTGTCTAAAAATATAGATGTGGTACAACAAGATTTTTAAAGGTGTTTAGACATGTTCCTCACTCCCTCTGTAATGATTTATTTAGTCTTCCCTGTAAATGTTAGAAGATAGCCATTGCGAAGTCCACTTGTATAGTAATGTATTTCAACAAACTGCAGTTTCTGTAGTATGGGGAATTAGGAAAAGGAGGTTCAGTTTAACAGGAGTGCCAGAAATAGAGACAGACTGAATTATTGCACTGCTTGACTGTCATTTCCTCTCTAGAATTACATTAACTGTCTATGGGTTTGTTCCCACACTGCCTCTCAGGTGTATTAGGACCCCACTCTTTCTGGTACTACGCCAAAGAAGAGGTCTTCTGATCTAGCAAGTTGCTTGAGGAACTCCAGCTTTTTCTTCTCTTCATTGTTTGCCCATGAGCTGTTCACGTTCTACATGACTTTGTCCATTGTTTGGATTTGTATGCAATTTATTCTCTGGGAATAGCCTATTAATTAACTAACCGAGGAACCAAAGATTGGGGCCAAAGGGCCAGATTTTCAAGCACTCACTAGGGAGAGTTCTGTTTATACATATTTCATGGGAGGGGTTATAATTTCAAAAATAATTGTGGTGGTTTGGAATTTGTAAATGCTTTGGGTGGATATTGTTACATACTAAGTTTTTGAAGTAACTAACATTCAAATGACATTCTTAGTCATTTAACTCTTCAGTATTTGAAGTTCTCCTTAGAAAGTAGTTTGACAAATACCAACACCATGGAAACTGTAATATTTATGTACTAATCGAATACAAATAGAACATTTCCCCAGCCACTTATCTTTCTACAGCATAGACAGTTCCTCATTCCAGATCTGTCCCTCTATCTATCTATCTATCATCTATCTATCTATCTATCTATCTATCTATCTATCTATCTATCTATCTATCTATCTATCTATCTACCTACCTACCTACCTACCTACCTACCTACCTACCTACCTACCTACCTACCACCTACCTCTCTCTGTGTCATTGTCTGTCTTACCCTTGCCATATTCAATCCTTAAGGCACATTGCCAACATTGTCTCAATAGAATTTTTGTTCTACACAGTTGTCTCATTGATCAGTTTGCATATCAATAATGCAGTGGCAGTCGGTTCGATCCTTTGAGTTGGACACAACTGAAACTGCAATTTCAGTATGATTCTTTTTCCTTGCAAATAGGTAAGTTTTCCAGTTTTTTAAATTCCTGCGTATTTTAACTGTATTCAGTTTTTAGCTACTTTCATGTTTTGAATGAGAACACACAGTTCCTGTGTAGACATTTGAAGGCCTTTAGGGGTGTTTGCTTTTTCTACTGAACACTACAAAATGCACTGTGTTAGAAGAACAAATGAGGATCACCAGGTTTTGTCGGCTGTTGGCTATTCTTGAAATTGATTACAAAATGTACCTACTAAATTTCTTCCTTTTTAGGATGTCTCTCTACTTCAATCAAAGGTATCCTGTAGCCAATGTTAATATCACCGCACTAGCTGTAAATTAACTAGTAGTCTAACTGCAACAGCACAGAGCTCTGCTTGGGCTGACCACATGAATATTTACCTGGCCAAGATGTACAACAGCCTGTACTAAACTTCATGCTGATACACTTCTCACTTGGTCTGGCTGATGTACAATTATCTCTGTCCTTTCTGTGAAACTGGCATTTTATCATCGACTGTCCCCTAGAAAAAAGCTGTTGGTTAGTTAGAGGTTAATCAATGAGCAAGAGAACTAATTTGGTAAGTAACTGATAGCCCAGAAGTGAGGGGCTAGTTCTGACTGGCTTGGATTATTAAAATGCTATTTCTAGAATTAGGAATACTGTCTTCTAGAAACACTGATATTGATAATGTTGATTACAAAAAATATAATGAAAGATCATTGTTGGTTCAAAAGTTCAGTCTCACAAGACAACTTATTTGTTTTCAAATGAGCCTGGCTTTGGCATATTTAATAAGAATAATAACAAAAATATAGAAAATACATTTTAGACCAGAGATTCTGTATATCCCCTAGACCATGCCCTGGACAGGAAAACAAGTATTATTTTGTTGGATCACATGAAATTAAGGAGAAGATAAATCCTTTTTCTCTAGCACATAGAGTGACAGTAGAGCTGCCTGCAAGCCTTACAGGACCAGTGGATGAAATAGCTACTGGATTTTAGTACCTCCTGGGTCACCGTGCAGAGGGGATTCTGCAAGAAATGAAGGCTAAAGGGAGAGCTGTTTTCAGGCTATTTTCTTCTCTTGCCACATGCCCTAGTACAGCAATGTGGAAAGATGCAGCTTCTTGCAGGCACGAGAAGGATGCACTCTCCATCTGGCTTTTCTTATTGACCTTCATGTGGTGTGACAGCACTATTCCCACTTTCCATTGCGCTCCTGGAAAAATCCTAAGGACTCCTGGGCTATGCAAGTAACAGCCTGATTCACCTCTCATTCCTGTGTAATGGTGACTGGAGTCACACGCACATCTGTTCTGAAGAACAGAAACCATTAAGCAATCACAATTCACTCATTGATCATGCATCATACACAAGCACAAGCTATTATCTAATTTAAGTGATTTACCTGGTAAAAATATGCTGCTTTTCACTACACACAGAAATAAAATAGCATTTTGCAAAGAACCTCTGAGAAAGTCCCTTTAATGCCAGATCCTGAGGTGTCATTCCAGACACTGATTAAAGTACAAACTAGAAAACAGTGGTTGTTTGATGACAATCTCTGTAACGATGCCCAGACTTTTTGTTTCCTCTCTTGCTCTGTGAACCAATATGGACCTAGTGTCAACAAAACCATGAGCTTTAATTACCTTGTGTTCAAGAAGCTGCACTAAAAACTGCTAATGGAAGAGGAGGAAAGAAGAAGGAAAAGATCAAATACCCTGAAAGATATTTACACAACAAGAGTTTTGTGACCATGGGATACTAATTTGAGGTTACATACAGGGAGTGAAAAAAGAAACTGCGCTTTCAGGAAACTTTGTGACAAGAATAGGTGGGAAAATAATTATGTTGCCTGACTAGGCTTCTCTTTGTACAGACACATTTTATGGCAAACACCAAAGCAAACAGTTTATAAGTGAAGCATAAGTTTTATTCATTTGCTGTCTGATCAGAAGTACTTATACATACCTGTAGTATGAGTGTCTTTTTATTTTTTCTTTTTTAAACGTGGGAGGTTTATTAAACCACAGGAAAGTTCAGGTGTTTATTTTAGAAATTGCTTTACTTCAGAATTTTGTTTAGAATGTAAGGGCTGTTGCATGATTCAGTGTGAAAGTATTGCCTTAATGTGCCTTTTTCCTTCCTTGAGTGGATAAGTAGCTGGCTGAAGGGTGGGGGAACAGCAGATAAATATTTTGGTGAGACTTTCTTGACACCATCTCTCATGATGTCATAAGCAAGGTGAGGAAACATAGTCTATAGAAAATAATTGGAAAGTAAGACAGCATCTTTCTAAAAGAGTAGGCATGAGATTCACTGTAAAACTGTGGAGTCCTTCCAAGGGGGGTCTTTTCAGGCTTTCATCCTGGTCCCAGCCCTAATCTGGGTTTTCATTAAGAGTCTAGAAAAAAGGTTAGAGAGCATATATGCACAGTTAATTTGTAGATGGCACCAACAAGATGATGCTCCAAGCACTTTGAAGGAAAGCTTCAGAAGTCAAATGGACAAAGTGGAGGGATGGCCTGAAATTCACAGAATGAAACTGTGCAGAGAATTACAGTTCAGAAGGAAATAAAATAGAGAATATGGAGAGTTGGAGCAGCAAAACAGACAAGGATCTGGGGACTACTCTGAAGCACAAAACCAGCCACAAGTTAGAGATATGAGGCTATTGTGAACAAGATAAATTCAGCAGTATGTGATCAAGAACTTAAATCTGTAAGAGATGGAAGGCAACTGCTTAGCTTTGTCTGGTTTTGGTGAGACCCCATATGGAAGACTGCCCGCTTGTGGGTTCTGCACTTGAAAAATTATATAGGCAAACTCCAGGAGAAGGTAACGAGCAGGGTAAGAGGTTTAGAAAACATGACATAGCCATAGAAGAAGAATTGGTCAAAACAAGGAAGACTGATGAGGGAATGTAGAAGTCTACTACATTAAGAAGTTTATTACAAAATGATAGATTTACTTGAGGGAGTTGAAAATGTCCTTTTTTGGAGGCTTTTAAGGATGAGCTAGAGAAATGCCTGTAGGGATTATCTGGAAACACAGCAACCTCTTAAGGTCTTTTCCAGCCTTATATTGCTTTAATTCATTGACTCACCCCATAAAATTTCACCTGAAAGCAAACATATAGTTTTAAGTAGATTATTAGGAGGGGTTTTTTGGGTGATATATTTTTAGCCTGGCACCCTGCTATTTTTTTCAACAAACAGATATATCTGTAATTCTGATGTTAATGTTTTCTTAGTACTTGATGATTTTTGTGAATATTCACATTGAAGTTTTAGGAGGTTTTTTCTAAATCAGAATTGTGTTTCAAAGGCTTTCACTAGAATGTTTTAAATGTTTATTAGATGGCAAGTGTCTCTTTAATCTATTTCCTCACAGATATTTTATCACAGAGGGTAGAATTTTAACCTCTCACAGAAAAAAAGTAACATTTAGTTGTAAAATACTTGATTCTGAATACTTTTTATTTATCCTGTTGCTTCAGTTTCCAAGCCATATTTCAAAGTATTTTTTCACTGGTATAAGGAGGTTCGTTTGCATCATGTTTACTTCATTTGCATCAATTTGCAATGTTTTTTGTTTCAGAACACTTGCCCTTTAAAAATTTAGTTGCCAGAAATTAGTGATCCCTGGATGCTGCCCTCAGTATAGTCAATGGGACAACCTTGTGAGAAGAATTGACTTCCTTGCTATCTTGATAACATTTTGTTCTAATTTAAGAAATCATACTGGATCGATTGAAAGTTAAATGTGCCATGCAGATTTCAAGTTGAATTTAGCATTCTACTTAAAAGAAAACTGAAATGCTTCATTTATTTTTGTGGCAGAGGAAACAGACAGTTTTGCTTTAGGAAAAAGCTGCGAATATGCCAGTAATTTAAAAAGTGTTTTTACTGAAATCCACATTTCTTTCAGCAAAAGCAGTTGTGTCCCATCATTAGCACTCACTACAAAATCCTTTTATTTGCAGAAGACCCAGACATAAATAAATCACTGACAGAGTAGAAGGTTATGCCCATCATAATAATAACCCAGACTCTGTTGGGTGGAGAGTTAGGTGACAAACCATATGCTTTATGGCTCTTGAAGGATCAGATGTTACTACACCTGATGCAATTCTGTTGTATCTTTTGCTGCAGATTCACGGACAGAAGTAGTTCTGTAGTCACAGGATGGGATTATTCTTTTTTTTTTACCTTTAACATTTTGTTGGGATTTTGGTGCATTCTTTGTGGGTTGCACATCAACACACAGCACAGACTTCTTGCTATGAGAACTAAAAAAACAACTAGCCTTCACCTTGATGCACCAGTGAGAGGCCTGTGCCTGCCTTCTTCCCACCAGGGTAGCTGCAGGTCTTCTGGAAGGGAGCTCCAGACCCAGCCCAGCCCATGGGCCGTGGATTCTCAGCCTGACCGAAAAGGGAAGCCAGTTCCTCGAGGCACAGCAGCAGAGAAAATGTTGCTGCCTGGCAAGAAGAGAGAGGGAGGCCATCTGGCAGTGAGACTCAGTGGATCTCTGGGGCATGAAATCACCTCATTGAAGCCACCCCACAAATTTCAAAGGGACTAATAGATAATACACGTGCATTGCTTCGTCTTTCGGCTTCTCACCATCAGCAGGCCTGCATGCCATACTTCCTCAGGGAGATTTTACCAGGGATTCCACTCAAATTCCTTTTCCACCAATACCAACTTGAATCCTTCTTGCCAGGAAAGAGTTCAGGCACCTTTTCACATACCTGCAGGGATCTCAGGAGATCTGCTTGTTATTCCAGCCCTCTCACCTGGGAACGTGTGTGTACACCAAGGATGCACGTCCTGTGGTTATTTTCCCTCTGAGGCGAGGGAGGTGAAATTGTTTGCCTGGTATATACCATTCATTCTCCTCCTGGTAATGGGCAAACACCTTTTTCTTGCTTTCCTTGATGGAACCTGCAATGCTGCACAGCTTTCCTATGTATTTACCCAGCCTGCAGGGCACCATATTCTCGTGTCATTCTTCAGGTTTCTTTGAAGCCAATGAAGCAGGACTGGCTCTTGAAAGTGCAGGGGTTAGGATCCAACATCAGGACCAAATAAGAAATTAATTCAGCTCTTGAGTATGTCCTTTTTTTTTTCTCTCTCTTTTTTTTTTAATATAATTTTATGGCTTTTTATCCATTTGTTCATCCACAAATTTTAGCAATAGATTTCTGCTAGTGATTTAAAGCCAAAGCTTGCTATACAACAGGCCTGAGTAAAGGGAAAGAAATTATTTGTACTTCACTTTTTCTGCTTGAAAATTAGCAAAGATTCTCCCACTGCTTTCAAATTAAAGCAATAATTTCCCCATAACAAGGCTGAAGACTATGGTCACAGACAAAATACAGAGATAAAGTGACAGGACAAGAAGGCATGGCTTGAAGCTGCACCAGGGAGGTTTAGGTTGGATATTAGGAGGCACTTCCTCACAGAAAGGGTCACCAGACATTGGAATGGACTGCCCAGAGAGGTGGTGGAGTCACTATCCTTGGAGATGTTTAAGGAAATACTGTATGTGGCACTTAGTGCCATGGTCTAGCCAATGTGGTGATGTTGGGTCATGGATTGGACTTGATAATCTCAGAAGTCTTTTCCAGCCTCAATAATGCTGTGATTCTGTGTGATATGTACTCTGTGCTTAAAGCTGTCTATACCAGAGTCCTTAGCTCATGTTATTCAGGGCTATGGCCGGTATACACGGGCCTCTTGCTGATATGTCTGTATTTGTCAATACCTGGAAATCCCACAAGTAGTGACAGAGCTGCACTTTAATCACATAATCAGGAAGATGATCAGATGTACTCTTAAAACTGATGAAAGTTTAGTGATCTTTGAACTATGATATCTCATGCTTCTGAGACAGTACTGGAAGGTGAGGGTACATTTAAGGAAGAGAATCTGCCTTTTGCTTTCTTCACTTGGATAACAGCTGCATCTGACTTTGTTTATCATAACACTTTCAATATCCAGCAAATATGATGGTGAGTCTGAGGTGATTCTTCATACCCCAACTGTGTTTAGTCCAAACACCCACAAGCGGCTTGCCTGGTGGGTTAAGTCAATGTTACCAGAAAAATGAAAAGGAACACAAAGTGCATATCTGGTTGTGAAGAAAACATCATATCTTTGGTAACAATCACTTTGATTATGAAGAAATTAACACTTTCATTTTACATGACATTACAGACAATGAAGTATAACCGTTATATTTTGACAAAATTCCACAGCTCTGGTGGTTGTTATCTGTTAAAGCACCTTCCACTGTTGCAGGATAAGCCGTGTTTTAGATCCTCTTGCAAGACCTTTTCTACCACATACCTCTCCTCTTCTCCTATCACCCTCTTTTGCTTTTTTTTAAAAAACCTCTCTCACATTGGAACTTGTTCTTTTAACTGGCCCCTCTCTATTGTGGTAGAAACTGAGCCCCTAACAACTGTGTAAATGGACTATCTCCTGATCATGGTCACCTCTATCTCCTGATCATAACCTGACTGGGTTTGACACATGTACAGAAACATCTTTCAAAGACCTTGTGTTCAATGTCTTATGCAGCTAACCCAATGTATTACTTATCAAAAAATATGTAACAGTAAAAAAAGATGTCAAAAGGCTTGCATGAGTTCATCTAAGCCTTAGTCCTTTGTGTGTTTTCCTCAGTCCTGTCCCACTTCTTTCTTACTAGAAGAAACAGATACCCAGGAACTATTGCTTGTCTCCCACCCCTTCTACTTGAAGTAAAAGGTTCTAACAGGTTCAAGTTTCTTTGATCCTGACCTTAGAAACATCCATCTATAAACTATCTGGCACCAGGTGGTAGACATTTCACTGTTAGATGTCCCTGTGCTTAAAAGCTCACAAATATCCTCTCTGGGAGATATTAATCTTTGTCATTATTCTATTTAGTATGTTTTTCTTAACAGTCTCCTTTAATTCTGTATAATCAAAAAATATCAAACAGAAAAAATGAGGCACTTATGATAGTCATGAAAATAATAGATATATCTCATCCTTTACAACAACCAAATGAATATGAAGTGGTTCGCACACTGCAACCTTACAATCTGGATATTACACAAGTAAAAATAAATGCACACACCCATAAAACTAGTAAAACTGGCTGTTGCAGCTACACATAGTTCCTTGTGTTCATTAAAATTCTATCTTTATTGAGCTTATCTCGTTTGGCATGCAGATCAAAGCGAAAATGTAATAAATAAAAGAATATACATAATGGCATCCATGGAAAGAAGCTATTCAGAAGATAATTCCAGTAGGTAAATTGCAGTGCAGTATTAAAAACAACAGTGCAGAAGCATATGAAGCACAACACGTCATAGACTGTTGAAGGGCCAGATCCTGAGGCCATTATTCACTTGCGTAGACACACTGACTTCAAAAGGATTACTCACAATGAGTAAAGGTAGTTGGAGTGCAACTAAACAAGAGAGTGTGGCCATGTAGCTGGACAACAGCTCTGTGTGAGAAGGGTTTGGTAGGTAATACCCAGCTCAGTCCACAGTGGCAGCTTCAAGTCTCCTCTGTGATGTGGTGAGCACCTGTGTAGGGCAGAGGATTCCTGATCACATGGAAACTGGGAACACAAATATGCATAAATATGAAGTGAATATGTTTTTCTTCAGTTGTGCCCACCTGTGCTGCTTATGGAAATAAATTTTTTCCTTCCCTAGTTGTGGCTGGCCTTGCACAGCCCATACACGAAAAAGTGAGCTGGATAAGCCTCACCTCATCCATTATTAGGCAAAGAGCAATGCATTGCTGAACTGGGTCCAAGATTTACATAGCTGCATTTTTATAGCCGTGGTAATGCATGGAGAAAGAACAGCTTGACTTTCAGATGTCAAGGATGAATTTTTAGGGCAAGCAACAAAGAGCAATTTAGGTTTTTTTACCTTAAACTGCTAACTAGAGTATTTTAATGCAGTCATAGGACATGAACATAAAGCCTCTTAGCATCATGTGATTGAAATTTTTATTGGCACAATTACACAAGTGAGATAAGGGATGATTTACAAAGTAAGTCACAAAAAGTGAACAAAACAGAAATTAGATGACAGATTTTAGACATCAGAAACTAGAAGAGTCTCTCTATCATGAGATACTGAACAGAATGAGTTCAATTCAGAGCATGAGAGAAAGAACATGTAGGAAAAAACTGACAAAGGAGAAGCCAAAGAGAAAGACTTCTTAAATACATTTAGAAACCTAACTGACATCAGTGGCTGCTGTTTGCTTCCACTGATTGAGCACTGGGAATGAACAAGAAGATCTGGGTATGCCAGGTTCTGCTTTTCTGTAAAACAAAACTGAGGGAAAATTTCTCTCAGTTTGGTCTTTCATGCCTTTTATGTTTGAGCGTTCTTATTACGTACGCAGTACAACCAAGAATTAGCCAGGCTGTCGTGCCATAAGGATGAGTTTCAACAGAGAAAAACATTTGTCTGTGGTTACAGACTGGCTCTCTGGGAAAAAAAACAAAACAAAAACTGGTTGTGGCAGTACCTACTGGAACTTCTAAAAGCAAAGCATGAGGCTAAGTTTACCTGTCTGCCTACCACTGCCTAGAGTGTTTTCCCAAGTCTCAGCTAGTTTATAACACACGGTTACCTGCAGTCATGTGAAAGTGTTTTCAACCAGCTTGGTGATTTTTTGGCAGTCACTACTATTTTACATAAAAAACATTTCATGCTATTTTTAAGAAGTAGGAGGCAACATCCTCTTCCTCAAAATATTAACAGATATTTTGAGCCAAATCTGCTACCTCTTTGACCCAATTTTATGTTCATATTACTCAACTGATCCCAGCATTATTATATCCTTGTGTCATTTTGGAATAAAACACTGCAGTGAATCAATCCCTTTTGCTCCTTTCTTCTCCATTTTTCCATCACCACCATGAAACATTCAAGGAAGTTTTCCACATCTGAGAGCTTTCTGAGTAAGGTGTGGAAGATATTGGCATCCATAAAACTCCAACAAGCACCTCAGAGATTATGATGTCTATAATACTGAAAAAATGCCATCAAGGTTATTTCAATACTTCTTTTCTTTTTTGTGTTTATATTTTGTGAACAAAACAAAAACTGATTCCAATAGCTGAGTGGAGCCTTCTCTTCAAATTAAAGCATCTGCCCCAGCTCATTGAATCTCCTAACTAACTGACACGGAAGTTAGCTGCATTATGAGGGCTTCAGGCCATCCTCAGCACTATCAGTCTTCATCAAGCTGAAACTTGCTGTGTTTAGGCAGGTTGGGATTTCTAAACAGGTTGTTCAGCCCAATTTTCTATGCTCAGTTGCCCAAGGATTTGTTTTCTTCCACGAGCAACAACAAAGTGTTTGGCTTACAAATGTTTTAAAAGAGACTATAATTTTGAGAGATTTTTCCAGCTTTAAAATAGGCAGTTTGACTAGGACAAACACCAGGTTTTCAGGACAGAAGGGACTCTACAAGCTATGAAGGACTTGCAGGCTGTTACCTTTGTTTTTTCTCCTGAAATGGAGACCTTTCAGATATGCTGCGATATAGCAGCAGTTTGACAGGATCTGGAGGCCTAACAGGACAATTTTGGACTCTGAGGAAAGATTCTTTTTGACTGTTAACACCATTTTACTTGAGCATATCCATGAATAAGCCCTAGAAAGGGCTTGACTCTGTCTACTTAAGCCTATACGAAGATTAATATCCTTTCATGTAGTGTATATATTTGCATGATATTTGATGTTGTGTGACTTTGGTACAAAATTGTAGTGAAATCCTTTTCCAGCATGTCATGTTCAAATAAACACAGTATTACTTGAAAAGAAAAAAAAGAAAAGAAAAGAAAAGAAAAGAAAAGAAAAGAAAAGAAAAGAAAAGAAAAGAAAAGAAAAGAAAAGAAAAGAAAAGAAAAGAAAAGAAAAGAAAGAAAAAAAAAGGAAAGAAAAGAAGAAAAAAGAAGACACAAGACCTGCAAAGGATGCAAACAAACGAGTCTTTCAGCTTCTCTTCCAAAACAATGAATAATAGCAGTCTATGCAAGGTATAGTTGCTTCTCAGAAAGGAATAATAAACAAACCAAGCATACGTTCATACAAGTGACTTAAAGACTAAATCAAAAGTCCATCTTAATTATCGATACACATCATTACAATATAGATCATGCAAGGCTTTTTCTTGCCACATGTGCTAAAATCTGTTCTTAATGCAGTATTTTGAGCTACATGTTTAAGCAGCACTGTATGAAGTAAAAGATATCTAATTATCCAACTTATTCAACTTAGCAGTTATCTTCCCTGATGGAGTCAGCCTTGCGCTTGTAGACTCCTGTGAAACTCTTAGGTATTCAACAGCTGTGTTGCCTTCACAAGATTTATACTACTGTAGTACTTCAAAGAAGAAGAAATAAAAGAACTCTGAGTATTTAGACAGGGTTTTCAAGAACTGAGTTTGTCGTGGTGGCCACAGACTTATATATCTTCACATCTACACAAGTCTGAGGTACTCCAAATGCAACAAACACTGGAAATGTCATGACAGTCCTAATGTTTATTCCTAGCTTCAAATTCCAAACAAGAGAGGAATTCAGAGGTGCTAAATGTTACACAAAGTGCCTAGAAAGAGACAATCCTTGTCACAAAATGGTTTTGAGGCTGCAACCATAGAAGAAAGTACCGTTATCCCTGTTTTATAAGTACAGGCATGGAGAGATGAAAGGATCTGTCTCTGTTATTCATGGAAAGATTATCATTGACTTCAGTGGGTGTAGTATCGCCCTATAGCGGTATGAAACTTGGCTTCTAATTACATTAGGCCCACGTAGACTCAGTTTCAGCCACAGTTCAGTTTTTATCACCAGGCTGTTAACCCGTAAACCAAAGGTATTTTAACTGCTGACAGAGTCTGACTTGTGGTTCTAGGCTCCCAGGATGCTTGACTAAGAGAAACCCATGTCCAGTCACGTTTCATTTGTGCTCCAAGTGTTTGGCTTCCATCAATGGCTTGGGATGGCCTGTTCTCTTCAGATTAAGAGGAAACAATATATGACGCACAGGCTTGTCTCACTCACTTCAAAGTGTGAGCAACAGTGACTCACCCACCTCCACAGAAATCTTTAAACCCTGTGCTGAGTTTCCTATTTTTCTTCTTGTGTCATAGATAGCATTGATGTCTTTTGTTTTCTCCAGCCTGTGTTCACCAGCTCTGCAGAATTTTGAATCCAATCTTGCAATGAGGTTTGGCTGTTTTGATTTTTTGAAAGGTGCCTTTGGGTTCCCATATTCTTTCATAGTTTACTTAACCAAGCAGCATGTGTTTAAGTTTCTCAGTAACTGCGGGTGTTACCAAATAGGAATAATCTGCATAATACCGGAGTGAAAGGGAGGCTTGTTATTCACACTTCATTATCATCTTGTACCAACAGACAGATGCTGTCACTGTTTGCCCTTTTCAGTGGAAGTGGGCTAAATTCATCCTAGGCACAGATGGGGGTAGGTGGCTATGGAGCAGTTCCCATCCATTTGGAATATGGCGTGTTAGATCGAGTTATTCTTTTACAGAGCAGAGGAGCTTATTGAACACAAATGGTAAATGAACCTAACTGTGGACCAAACTCTTCCATGCAGAACATCAGCTGGTGCAGGAAGAACTTCCGTAAATTCTTAAACATATGCTTGGTTAGGAATAAGATGAAAAAAAAAAAAGTCACTTCATTATAAAATTCTTGCCAGATAACACCATGGCTTCATTAGGAAGGATTTATCTGATCTTGTGCTTGCAGTCCCATGACAGAATTCAATGAACCTGGGTGGCCCATGGCTGTTATCCTGTGTAGGCTACCAGTCCGGTAGGCTAGTATGTAAAAGGTGGATACCACCACCACTGCGGCTGTTTTTTTCTACACCACTGTTTTTGAGTTAAAGTGACCATGGCAGCGCTGCCCTGTGCTGAACCCAGTGCTGTTGATATGCATTAGACATGATCTAAGCATGCCCATAAGATTGGGATCCTTGTGGGCCTTAGGCAATGGAATATCTGTTTTGTAATTCTCAAATGCACTCCGGGAAATGGCAGTCTATGTGTTTAGTTCAGTCGAGGTGTCAGTGGCGTAATTTTAAGCATCAAAGTAAGTTCTGTAATGGAAATTTTGAGTACCTTAGTGGGGCAAACGTTATTGGAAAAAATCACTTTTTTCTCTTTGATGAAATTCTCCTCAGTTGCACCATAAGTGCTTAGGTGCTTTATTTGAATCTTGCTGAAGGCACCTGCCTGTCTGAGCTTCAGCTCTTCTGGGTGTCCAGAGCTCTGCCTTGGCACATGACCAGAACACTTTAAACAGCCTGATAGCTATCTCCCACCTAAGAAGGTAGGCATTCCTCTGCTGAAGTCTCCTGAGGGGCTCAAACCTGCAGACATTCTCAAAAAAACACCTAATGCACACCCAGAAGGCTCCTTGGAAAATACTTTGTGGGTGCTTTTTTAGAACAGACAGCAGAGAGGGATCTGCCACCCACCTTTCACAAAATACTCTGTGATTAAGCTGTTTGCTTAGGAAGTTAGACTCAAATTCAAACTGCTCTGACTGAAGGGGTTGAAACCAACATTTCTCCAAAAAAATGCCCTCCCCAGGGGTTACATTGTTTAGACAGAGATGGATGGATTTTCATACACAATCTCTACTCTTCCTCTTGAAGTTACTTTACTGTGTCGCAGAAAGTTCAAAAGTCTCTGGATTGGCACTTCCACAGAGATGCATTACTCTGTTGCCTGCACAAAGTACATTTGTCAGAGCTCACTTTTTCGAGACCTCTTCATACGCCTTCTGGTAAACACCCTTTCAATTCAACTCAGACAAATAGGAGATCTGACACTTGAAAGACTGGATGAAATTAAGTCCTGGTCTCCCACTTGGACCTCTATAGCTTTACTTGTACTAAACAGACAGCAAAAATTTCCATCACCAGCACAATTCAGAAGTAAGCTTTTGGAAAGATGAGGTGTAGGCACCTACTTACAGGTTTTGTTCTGTGAATGTGAAGTAAGACCTGTCTTGATCTTCATATGTGCTGTAAAGTAGCTGAAAGTGCCTGAACGGTGAGTATGGTGAAAACACACATTTGCATCTTGTCTTGGGGCACCTGACTTTCCCTATGCTGTGTATGTATTGTTTCATACATGGTTTATGGTTTCCACTCCAATGGCAAGTCACACAGGCTTCAACTACTCTAGAAAGCTTAGTTAAAAAGGAATAGTAGCACAGAAGCATAGAATGGTTTGGGTTGGAAAGGACCTTAAAGATAATCTAGTTCCACCCCCCCTGCATGGGCAGGGACATCTCCCACTAGACCGGTTGCTCAAAACCCCATCCAACCTGGTCACTTCCAGAGAGGGAGCATCCACAACTTCCCTGGGCAACATGTTCCAGTGTCTCATGATCGTTGTAGTAAATAACTTCTTCTTCCTAATGCTTAACCTAAATCTATTATGTTCCAGTTTAAAATCCTTACCCCTTGTCCTGTCAATACAGGTCCTATTAGAAAATCCCTCCTCATCTTTCCTGTAGGTCCCTTGTTTTTGCTTGATGACAGATAAGTCAATCTGCAAATTTGCATAATGCTGATGTTCTCATAGGGTTGCAATAATGTATTCTGAGTTCATATTTCTCTAATAGAAAACAATGCAAGACAGAGAATACAAAGAATACCACCCAAGGGACTTATGTGCCTCTTGCTGAATTAATCCTGAAGTTCAGGTGTCCTTCTAATGTCCCTATTTTGTCTCTCAAAATCATCACTTCTATTTGACCTACCTAAAGGCCAAAGGTCAAGTTGACTTGACTTTTTTCCAGGCCCTGTTAAAGACCATTTTTGAAGTCATAAATGTAGTTTGCTGAAGAATAAAGGCATACCCTTTCCTATACGAATTGCTAATTAGCTCTTTTGCAGTGCTCACAGCTGAAGCTGATGGGGTGATTTGGACCAAATGTACTTTCCATTCTAATAACATAGAAGTTTTGTCAAATGAGAAAGATTTCCTTTATGTTTTCTGCCAAAAAAACCCCACAAAACCCTTGTCTGAACCAAATAAAAAAGCAGGCAGACTTACAGTACTTCATTGATTATTTTTTTTTTAAACCAGGCGGTACAAGGTAGTGAGTGAACCTGCAGTCAGTCCCTCCAGCTTCAACCACACTGCTGAGGCACCAGCATTGTGGCCTCCACTCTTCTGGAGCCACCAAGTCTCCCTGCTACCCTGAGAAAGTGGCCATCTTCCTGCTGCGACATTAGAGGGAGACTGAGGTGACTAACCCCCTAATTTACATGCCTCACATGGGTGATTAGCGTTAGGTAGGATGAATTGTGGCTGTAGTGTATCATTGAAATGTCTTACCTTATTTTCCAGATCAAAGTATCTCATGTTTTTGTTGTGATGAAACAGTGTGGTACTTAACAAGAGAAGCACGTAGACATGCAACATACTAATTAGAGAAGCCAGCAGTTTACTGTATCTTTCCATTATCCTGCAATCCTGTTTTAGTTAATATGTTATGGCATGTGTTTTATTATGGACTTCCACAATGGAGTCCTAAAATTAAGTAAATATATCTGTAACTGTAGGTGTATAGATGGTATTACTAACAATGAGGAATTCTGAGTTGGATTGAAATGAGAATTCCCCTCCAAGTTAATTTTTAAAATGAAAAATGTGGACCTTTTCATTCTGTGTGTATTTTTAAAATGTTTGGTTTTGCTGTGGCTTAGTACCAAAACAAAATTTGAAATTATATATAACATTAATAGTGTTCACAGTTTTAACCAGCCTTTCTGTCCCAGCAGCAAGAGAGCCAGTCAGCTATCCATTCTCATTTTTAGGACTGAGTGAAAATAATGAGAAATTTCAGTGCTGGTAGTGGGTCATTACCACTAAACTGCTGGATACTGCCCAAATAATTTGGCTTGAAGATGCAAAAGTAAGCTAAGTATTTAAGGATATGATGAAGAGTTTTCAGAAAAGTTCCAAGTCAACATATCCTGAATACATGATAATTATGGCTGTTTCCCAGAGCATTTGCTAACAAGACTAAGAAAGTCATTAGAAACTGACTCAACTTTAAAAAAAAATATTAAAAAATGGAAAGTCTTATGTTGGTTTGAAAAGAATATGGGCTGAAGAACACACACCAACACTCCATTCACAATATTGTTTGACTGCAGTGTGAGACTACAAATGTTACGGTTCTTTGGAGAGTATTTACAATTAAACTATAAACAAAAAGCATGCTGTGGCTTGATTGACCTATGCATCATTGCACGCTGATTTATATGAGTTATTTCACAGTTTGGGAATGTCCTCACATAGTCCTATATGTATGGTTATCGCATTTGTTTTTGAGTTCACTTGCCCTTCTTTTGAACAGTACACCTCATCTTCAATGTTCAGCTGGGAAAATAATTTATAAACAGTGATTCTGAGTAGAAGTGTTGGTCTACTGCTTCTTATGGCTGGGGCTGGTACTGAGAGCACTGAATTTCCTGTAAAAAGTCCTCTTTATCTGGGCAGCAAGAAATCTCTAATGCGATATTAGGAGGAGATACTGTGGTTCTATTACAGATAACAGATTCAAGTCAGCAGTGGACTGTGCTCAGGACTATGTAATCAAGGTGGTTTGTAAGTTGAGAAGCATTGCAGCCGCATGCAGAGGAGGTGGCTTGGCAGTTGACAGGAATTTCCATCCTGCAACTGTCAAATCCACAATCACAATCCATCATGCAGAGTAATGGCTTCCTCCTTCCTGTTCACTCTACTGTCTAAGCGTGATTTTCCGTCCTGAATGCATCCAGTCTTTCACGTATGTTTTATTTTATTGTACACAATCAGATGCACATTATGGTATCATTAGAAAGTAAATATTTAATAGTCTTCATTAATAGAAACATTCCCAGTGTTGGCTTTTAATACTTGAAAGTAACCACCTATTTTACATGTTATAGTGTACTTTGTGGTGTGAAAACAAAGACAATTGCTGATTTTTCAATAACGGTCACCACCAGGGTGAATGAGTACAAGCTAATGAGATAATCCTTACTCTTACTCACTTGTCTGTGGTAGAAAAGAGATGGAAACAAGGGAGGGGAAAGCAGAATTCCATCTCAGAATTTATCAGTAAGTATCCAAGGTCAGCAGCCCTGATGAAATAACAATTTTTAGCACCAACAGAAAAAAATTCATCTGAATGTCTTAAAGTCTGCTAAACACTATATGCTTCCAGTACCAAATATATTAATAGAGTGTAATTTTTTTATTTTTTTTTTACCATTAATGAGTAACATTTAGTATTGCCTTGCAGGAATGGCCTTAAAAAGAAACTCTTGATATGCTCCAGATTCTTATCCAAATGAAAGCTTAGAAAGACAAATGTATTTATCACCAATCTCCAGGGACTTAATTTTATGCTGAGTTAGAATGCAATGACTGAAAATAAATAGTTTTCCAGTGCTAAGATATTTTCTTTTGCTGAAAGTACTAAGACACTCTTATTTTTTTGCTTGATGCTTTTGGCCTTGAAAGCAGGATTCCTCTGAGCTGTTTGCAAATTAGCGTCTAAAGGAAAACTAGGAAACAAATGTGTTTACTGAGTAAGATTAAGTCAGTGCATGAGCAGGGAACAGGAAGGATCATAAACCACAGAGACCAGTTCAAACCAATTTTCACAGAACTCCTCCCTTTAGTAACATTACTGTAAATTACAAATATTACATCATCAGGACAAATGATTATTTGCTAATCCATGATTCAGAAGGCCAACCATTGTTAAACAGCACCCTTTGGAAACTGGTTAACCCTTTGTGCTTCATTTACTACATCACCAAATGTACAGATGGAAAGAAGCTATGATTTAAGTGTGCTAAGAGGACAGTGACTATGAAATCAGTAAAATACATGTAAACTCTATACAGGGAACCAGAAAAAGGTCTCAGGTAATCAAACCTGGCATGAGAAGACAGTAGTACAGTCAAAGAACAAGCACAGTGAAAAAATCTCACCATAACTCTGTTTTGGTAAGGTATTATATTGCTGACAATTATCTTCTGGAGACTGTGCTGAACTTTTCATGAAGAGTAACTTCTTTAGTGTACATCTGTAGTTTCAGACCAATTCAGGAACCACAGGCTTATCATATAAAGGCGCTGACAGCTGCATCATCCTAAACCTTTGCTTTTTTTTTCATCCCAATGAATATTCCTATTAGAGGACAGAAATATCTCTGGAGATTAATGGATGTATACAGTTTACAAAGGCATCCCAGGAGCCACAAGCAGAACATACTACCAAAATCAGAAGACAGGAGAAGAAGCTGTTTAAGGACAGGTCTTTATTCATGTTTTAGTTTCAGCTGGGAGTTCTATTTTGAGGGGAATCTCCTGATCCCTCCTACCTAGAAGAGAATCATAGAATCATACAGTGGTTTGGATTGGAATGGACCTTTGAAGGTCCTCTAGTCCAACACCCTTGCAATGAACAGGGACATTTTCAACTAGATCAGGTTGCTCAGAACCCCTGACCTTGAATGTTCTACAGTGTCTCTGGGCAGTCTGTTCCAGTGTTTCACCCCCCTTATAATAAAAATTTCTTCATTGGATCTGGTCTAAATCTACCCTCTTTTAGTTTAAAATCACTACCACTTATCCTATCACTACAGGCCCTATTAAAAAGCTTGTTTTCATCTTTCATATAAGCTCCCTTTAAGACTGAATAAGGTGTTCCTGGAGCATTCTTTTCTCCTGGCTTGAACAATCCCAACTGTCTCAGCCCTTCCTCATAGGAGAGGTGTGCCACCCCTTCAGGCCCTCCTCTGGACTCACATCAACAGATCCATATCCTTCTTGTGTTGGGGGCTCCAGATCCAGATACAATAGTCCAGGTGTGGTCTCATGAGAGTGGAGTAGAGGGGCAGAATCATGTTCCCTGACCTGCTGGCCAGGGAAGCTTTGGTTTGAGTCATGGAGCCTCTCAAGGCATGCAAGCTGGATTCCTTTTGGATGACACTAATTAGAAAACGTGAGCCAGAAGACTACCTAACACTCTCAGATTGCTAACAGAAATTCAGTCAACAGGACCAAACTAGAACTAGTCTGACATCAAACCCCTGAAAAGTGTGCAGTGCATGTCATTCCTCAGCATCTGTTCTCATTGCTCAGTATTTGCTAACACAGATGTAGTCTTAGATACCTTAGGTTTTGACAGGCTTATGGTAGAGCTATTAGAGGAGTCAATAAATGGTCTAGAACCACCTCTTTGCAATTTGCAGCTATTCCGTTTGTCTGTGATATGAGTTGGACAGTGCTCTTATAATTTTGCCTGCTGTCTTGGAAAGATGTTTTGTTGTAAGAGCCTTGAGAGCCTTTAGGAATGTCCATTTATTTTGGTCACTTCTGGATGAGCATACTCCTATGTACAGTTGAACATAATTAGGATACAGATGGTGCTGATTGTGATTTTCTCCATAGCCCCTAATTTCCTTTCCTTTTTTGTTTTTGTTTTGGGGGTTTTGTTTTGGTTGTTTGTTTGTGGGTTTGTTTGTTTGTTGTTAATGTCTTATTTTACTTTGCTCTTGCTGGTGTTCAGAATTAAAAATGCAGTAAGAGTATTAGAGGGTCCTGAAAAATATGTATCAATTTAGAGAAAGTTCCTACAGACACTTGTACATTAGCTGTTTTCCTTGGGGCAGAGTTAGCACAGTATGTGTAGATAATCCTCTTGAATTTGTGTTTTGTTGGTTGTTTAATTATGCCAGATAGTAATGGGTTACATAGATGTAAGTCGCTATATGAAAGATGTAAATTACTTTCACTTTCTGTCTACAAATGATTGGGGATTCTTCAGTCTATATGTAAGGATTTAAAGTGTAATTGCAAAGGAAAAAGCATCTCATGAGAAGAATGTCTGAATTCAGAATAGTCCTAAATAATTCAGGATAGGTGAGTTAGGGAAGTCTCCACAAGCCCCAAATCAGATGAGTGTTCCCCTCCTGTCTGAGTGTTCAGGATTCAGCTCTAATTTATCGTGTCTGCAGTGCAGATACATGCACCCCAATTAGGTCCTATTAAAGTTAATGGAGAGTTTGAAGGTTGCCTAAGCACAGCCTTCTAGTGTTGTTTGAGATGCCACCAAGACCAGGAGATGCCTGCATGAAGCCTGCAGACACAAGACCTAAGCGTGACAACACACAGCATCTAACACATTAATAAGAAATCTGTGCTCAGGAAATGGAACTGGGTCTGAGCTTTTCCTCAACTCTGATGGAAACTTGGACAAGCTCCGATATAGACACCTGTGTTGCACAGCTTAATTTCAGGCAAGCGGAATTCTACCCAATATCTCATAATAATGAATGCAATGGAAGTGGTAAACAAGTGCTGGCAGTGTGAGGAATAGGTCTATTCAAAGGGAAGAAAGGACAGAGATAGGTTGTGTTACTATTAATGAACAGGAATGGCATATTTATATGTGCTGGAAATAGAACTGTGCAAATAATGGATTTTAGGGTTTGGTGGTTGAACTGAAAGTTACACAAGAAATTCCTTTTAGTTAAACTGATTTTGTGTGTGTGTGTGTGAACATGTGCTTCATCTGGTTTGTTAATGACCAGGAACTAGATTTCCATGTAGCCTGTAGCCATGGTTTAAGCATGGTAGCTATATTCCTGTAGCCGTGGATTAAAAACCTTGGAAAGGATGCTGGGCAGGAACCACTGGATCATGAACTGAGAATTACCATGCAGTGATATGACAGGAAATAATAAACAATCTTATTTCACAGCACGACTGGGAAGCTTATAGTCTATATTTTATGGGTTCTGCTCAGCAGCTTTTACTTTAGATTGCCTTTACTTGAAGTGTCACAGTACTTATTCAACTATGTGAGTGAGAAAAGTGATTCATCATGCCAAAAGATTGTGAAACTGGGCAGTATCTCTTATGTATCTATGTGTTCACCCGTCTCCAAAATAACAATCCAAACCCCATTATTTGAAGGGTATATGAGGCAGATTCTTATTCTCTGACATCAGATTTAGACCTGAAAGTTTGTCTGGTTTAATTACATTGTTAAACTGGTAAAATATGTCAGTCTAAACATGCTATCACAATTTTGGAAGTACTGAAACTGCTGCAGGTTATTCCTGTTCAGGATCTAGAATAAGCTATAATAGCCTTAAAACTTGAATGCCAACATAACTGCGTTTGCACTGGAGTACAAAACTGTGCTTATAAACCTGCCAGGTTTTATCTATTCTGAGTGAAGTGGGAATGGTCACGTGATTAAAATGAACAGACTTTGAGTCTTGATCAACACAAGCAATATATATGGGGAAAAAAAGTTTAAAAACCTGTGATATTGAGTTCATATCCATGGACAGTTTAAAGCTACAAATGTTTAGGAATACATAAGCTGAATTTTTCAAAGAAGATACATGTTGATACTTCATATTATCACACAGAAAGTTGTGCAGTTGGCAGCAAAAGTTGGTTTTCCTTCAAAAAAAAGTTATATTAATATTTACTTGATTGCCTGATAAAAGTAATACTACAAAAGAATATTGCAAAACCTCGGAGGCTTGGCATGTTTTTCTATGTGGGTGGAAAAATGTTGTGCCGAAGCCAAGCTGGAATGAATCATGAAACTATAACATAGAAAATATACTAGAAGATCCATATTTTTTATAAAAGATGACAGCAAGAATAATAAAGCTGTGGGCCTTACAAGTATATGCAAGATAAACTTGTTGCTGGAATAATATTGGATAATATATTGTGCAGGACAGGCGTTGATTGCTAGGACAGCAGTACAGTTTTGGCCTTCATTCATTAATTTAGGCACTGAACCAAGATGTTGGAGACCCACCACTCAAGACTTTCCCCAGGGGAACTCAAAAGGGACAGAATTTCATCTGCCCTGTAAGTTCTAAGGGACATGATAAGGGATATAACTGCATGTCTTTCACTGCTTCTTCTGTATTAATGATAAGTGCCAAAACAGTGCCCCACAGGTTAACCCAGCAGAGTTTGGCAGGTGGTGAAGTTTCTATAGCTTTTAAGCTTCTCATGTCTCAACGCTTACGGGATAACTTCAGGGAAAGGCACACAACTTTTGATTGCTACGCTGACACCCCATCTGTCTTCCTATCAACCTAATGCCATAATTACCAGGTTGAAAAAAAGATGAGTGTAATGCCAGCTAAAAATAAGACTGTGTTAATCTCATGCGTAAGCATCTGTGCGTGTGTATGAAACGATGCTGTCTAAAAGAAAGGCACGGGCCATCCCCTCACCTAGAAGCCAAATGAATCTGGCTGGCTTGCTTCAACGTCACCAAGTGCCAGCCCTTTCTACAGGAGACTTGTCCCAGACACTGCACGGAGGGACAATTCTAAGGATAGGGCCAAGAAGTGAGCTAAGATTCAAGCAGTGTGACCATGGAGAGTCTGGTGAGTAAGTTCACTAGCAGATTGTCTGTGTAAATGTACCCATTGTGACTTATCATAGGTAAACAGGCATTGCAGAAAATCCTATTCTAGTTATCAAAAGGTATGTCACATAAATGTACCATATACACTTACCCTATTGATTGTTCTAGTACTGTGTTTCTACTTTTTATAACAATCATTAAAACATATTCACCAACCAACAAACATGGACCTATTTTTGAAACATATATTTATATGGAAAATTCTGCTACAATTTTAGAATTCAAGCCAAAACACCTCTTTGGATAGACCAGCTTAAGAAAAGGGGAAGCAGAAATACCAGATGCACAGAGAATTAACTTGACTGGTGTACTTCAGGGCCCAAATTTTGCTTTCTTTTTATTTAGGGGAAAAAAAAAAAAAGAAAAAAGAAAGAAAAAAAAAAGAGTTGAAGCACTGTTGAAACATCTTCAAGGAGTTTTCTTTTACCATTCCACTGAGGCCAGGTTAGTTGGGAACAAAACAAAACAAAAAAACAACTCAGAAATGTATACTCCTCTTTGAAACTAGACAAAGAATTAACAAAGAAGAAGAGACAGATCAAAATCTACGTAGGTGTATGCTCAGAAGCACACATGAATGGGAGGAGGAGGATGTGCCCATGCCCTGGTAACTGCTACATGCAGCCACTTCTCCCTGCCTTATGCATATGTGTGAGTAAGATCCCAGCCCTCTTATCACTCACCCCGTCTGGATTTGAGGCTGCTCCTAGGCAGGCTAATTTGTCAGGAGCTTTGGCCGGGCATCACGAGCTGCATTTGGCCTCCAGGTCTTCACTTGAGGAATTTTGCTCCAAGGTCTACATTCTACTGCTCTTGCTGTCATCGAACAGTCCTTTATTTCCCAATCCATTCACTATCTCTCAAGTCTCAATTTGGCCCTCAATTAGTAACACAGATAAGGTATTATTTACATTATAGTGTGATTTTTATTGACATCAGAGAAATTCACTATCGGTGAACGTCTCCATGTGCTATCTCTAATGACTGAATGAATGACTAGTCATGAAGGTGCAGGGGACACGATTGAAGGACAAACTCTTGAGCTCCATCCTTGTCTCTGTTACTGAAGTACAGCCAGCCCTGTTCAGTTCTGATGTATTTGTGCCTATGGATCCACTTACATATATTAATTTATTTTACCATTAGTTACTTATTATTGGCTTTACAATTCCATAAACACGAGCTCACTTTAAAGCATATGACTGGATTAGGGTGACGATGGTATTCACTAGAAATGAGTTTTGAACTTTGCAGAGCTTATATATATTTTCAGTATAATATATAATAGAGCCTTTTATCTCTCTCACTCTTTTTTTTCTATTTCACAGAAAGCTGGGAAAAATGTGCTTCCTATCAACAGATTTTATAAGAAAAGGAAAACATTTTTTAAAACATATATTCAAATAACCTTAAAAAAAAAAAGTGCAAGAAATACAAAGACTAGAGAAAATAATTAATCATAGTATTTCTACCAAACAACCTTTTTTTGTCAGCTGTATTCAATCAATACAGCATCAGGGAATGAAGACAAGAAAGCCAATGAATAGACAGAGCACACTGTTTACAGTTAACCAAACAGTAAATATAACTGTACCTCCAGTCCAGTAGTGTAATCAGCTGCTTCTGTCATCACTGACTGTGGGCAACATTTGTTCCACAGAAGCAATGTCTCCATGTTCCCTCAGGAAATTCCCACAGGACTTTCTGATAATTTTAATTGTACTTGTTAGAAATTTCATACTCTTTTCTTTCAGAAATTTTAATTTGCTCTTCTGTGTTTGTAGCATATTTGGCAGTAGATGAGATTTTACATGTTCATTAAAAAGCAACCCTTCCCAAAAGCCCACACACAATTTCTCTTGGCACTTGGCATTCCCTCTTCTACTCAAAGAAAAATGTGATGCTCAACTTTTCACATCTCTTCCAGCAAGCAGATGAACAGTGAGTGAAATAGCTCATATTTACCTATGTCTGAATGAGCTACATCAAATATTACCTTTGATTCTTCTCATGGAAGGAACCTAGAGCTAGAATCCAGAGTTTTGCTAAGAGGTGTCTTGGATATACCTCTGCCCTTTGAAGATTTTCCCTTTCTTAGTCTGATACCATAACACTTTCATTTAACAGTTGAGTTTCTTGGTAGGAAACTTGCTGGAAAACAACAGAAACATACAAACCAGAAACTCCAGCTAGTAGTCATAGTAGCAGAAACAACCAAAATGGGGAGAGTAGACAACAACTTCTATGGGAAGGAGATTGTGATAGTGTGTATACCATCCTGTCACAATAGCAGCCCAGGGACAGGTAGAGACACGGCAAATTAATGTGACACAAGTCACACAACTACAGGCAACTACTAAAAAACCCTGGAGTCCCAGTCAAAAGCATTTAATAGTTTGAGGTTCTGTAGCTTATCAGGGAGGAATGAAGAGTGCAAGAAGCTGATAAAGGAGTGCAGAGAAGAGGTAACACAAGGAGCCTTACCAAATTGCTTGTTTATCCAGTAGTATGACTATGACATGATCATAGAGAAAAGAAAGAGAAAATGTCTAGAGAACAGAAGGCACTGGGGAGATCTTATAGCAGACTTCCAGTACTTGAGGGGGGCCTACAGGAAAGCTGGGGAGGGGCTTTTCGTCAGGGAAGATAGTGGTAAGACAAGGAGTAATGGTTTTAAACTAGAGAAGGGAGATTTAGTTTAGATATTAGGAAGAAATTCTTCACTATAAGGTGGTGAGGAACTGGAATGGGTTGCCCAGGGAGGTTGTTGATGCCCCGTCCCTGGGGGTTTTTAAGGCCAGGTTGGATGAGGTTTTGTGCAACCTGGTCTAGTGGTGGGATTTTCTGCTCATGGCAGGCGGGTTGGAACTTGATGACCTTTAAGGTCCCTTCCAACCTTAATGATTCTATGATTCTATGATGCTGTGAGCTCCCTTCCATGTTCACCTTTGTCAGTGGCCTCAAGGGGCCATAAGCATAAGAAATGCTAGGGTAAATAAGACAAATATCCCCATAGCTCTGCCTTTGATACCACCCAGGAGCAGTTGATTAGAATCTTGTATCTATTATTAACATAGTTTTCTGGATTTTTATGTTCAGAAGAGTTTGTAGTTGTACTCAAATCATTATACTTAAAAGCCACTGATGAACCCTTCTGCCCTGTGTGTTTAATTCCACTTTGAACCCATTCCTGCTTTTGTCCCTCTGTGTTATATACATAGAATATGTAGCCAGATATTATACAAAAAGGTTCTATGAGTCCTCTACTAGTAGCTTAATTAGATGGCCTCAATTTTGTGAATTGTGTGGGAATAGTGCTTTCCTAACTCACAATTATAGAGATCTGTATAATTTGTGTTCTTCACTAGCTGTTCTTCAAAGGGAAGTATCTTCTGTTCTGAAGTTATGGTAAGGGCTGAGAAGCAGAAAGAAGAATAAATAATAAGTACAGATGGAGAAACTGGAAGTAGGATGAGTGCTCTAAATGCTGTGTATGTTGCTACTTTTAGTCATTGATTTAAAGAAAAAATAGCTAATTCTTTAGTTCCATATAGATAAATTAGGTGCCTTGGTCCTATATATTTTCAGAGGAGAATCAGATTTGGAGACAAGGTTTCTGTGTGTGTTCCTGCCCAGTTAAACCCAGTCACTCGACCTTAATCCAAAGCAAGGTTATAAGTTACTTGTACAGTCAGATGCCTATGGCATCAGTGGCTATGGAGGAATTTCAAAGGGACCTTTAACCTGCTTAGCTTAGTCATGTCTTCATGTTTTTGTAATGTTTGAGGCATTGGTGGCTGCTGGAGATAAAATTACAAGGTGCCGAACTCTGCACACATCTCATAAGAAACAAAACTTTGCAACATCTACTTCAGGAATCAGAAACACTAAGTTACGAATTTAGATCACTTGAATTTCACATAATTTTATTTAAAAGAAGCACTAGTACTCTGAAAAGAAATTTGTGTCATTAGATACATAAGAAGCCAATCCACTGTAAAGTTTAAGTTGCATATTTAAGTGCATTTACATGCCTAGGATACTATTTTTGAATTATTTTTTTAAGTAAGCATTAGAATATGTTACATTATGAACATTCTGACAGCCTCAGTGTTAATAAGGAATATTTCCACCGATCCATATGTATTCTAATTCTGGTGGGCCTGTTCCCAAGAAGAGTGAGCTTGGCTGCCCACTGTCATTATTGGCTTTTAAAACTACATTTGCACTCTGACTGCCTTGACACCCTACTGAAAGTTCTGAGAGATGGAGCAGGAACAACTTTCCCTTGAGTTTTGCCTATGGTTCTTTGATTGTCAGATAGGAGCCCTTGGCCGAATTCTCTTCTTTGAGCAGCAGGAGACCAATATCTTTTAGTAAATATTTACTTATGTGTTTGTTTAGTTAGAGATAGTGTTGGTGCGTAGCATCCTGTTCACCGCTTCAAAACCAGCAAAAGTAGTTTTTGTAATATTAGGTCAGGGAAATGGTTTTTTGTCCAGTATAGAGGTTTGTTCTATAACTGAACAGAGAATTCCGATTTTAAGAACTGCCTTTCTTGCCCTTCAGTGTTGTGAAAATGGTGGGCCATTGAAGCACATTTTGGCCTTCAGGAGGCATGTTCCAGGAGAATGTTTCATCTCCGGTTCCTTTCCCCAGTGATCATAGAAAGATGAATATTGCTGAAAACATTTCCTTTCAGTTTAGAAATGCTGGAGTCTATGTTCCACTCCAAAGTTTGCCACAGACCCAGTCCTTTTTAGGAGCCTTGATGCAAACTTTGGCTCAGCCCAGACTCCTGTGTGCCTTCTATTATGAAGGTTTCGGGGCACCAGAAAAGCAGCCAAGTCCTCCTTCACACAATGTCCGGACTGTGGTTGGAAAAAAGCATTTTTCCTCAAGGGACTGAAAGGGTGGGTTGCATTCTTTGACCTCTGGAAGGGAGAGGCTTCATGTAATTCTCAAAAGGTAGCTCATGTCTCATACTTGGAAGGACAGCTGTAGGCAAAAATAGTCGCAGCAGCGTCAGACTTCCCCTGGAACAAGTTTTTGGGTAGAGTAGTATTGATAGCATGTCACTGACGACTACTAACCTAAGAGTCTGAGCCTCAGGCAGAGTTCCACACTTGCATCCTCTGCACTGCTGGGTCAGTTGCTGAGCTTGCCTCTTCTATCATACGCAGCCTGCGGTAGGCAGCTATAGCAACAAGTTTTTCCTTAGTGGTGAAAGGAGCAACAAATTCAGCCTCTGAAGTTATCTCCTCTGTGAAAGAAACATTTATCATCTTGTAAATATGAAAGTGAAATATTCCCTGTCCACTCAATTATTTCCTACTTTCAATGGCAATACCTGTAGACCCCAGAAAATCATGAAGTGCTACCGTGGCATTTTCCTGCTAAGTCACCTGCAATCACATTTTCAGAGCTAGGCCATCAACACTGAGGTGCTCATGAAATTCAGAAGAGGAGCTCTCCTGTGGTTAGCAGCAGTTCCAGTGAAGAAAGAAATAGCATGGAGCATCTGCAGAATGATGACCCTATTGGTATGCCTGCATTGCCAGATTACTTACCTTCCATGTTTTTTCCTCAGGATGATCATATCATGTATTTGTTGATTAATTTTCAGTATCTCCCTGGGACCAAACAAACTCATTTCCTTGGAGATGATAACCAGTTCTGTGGATAGTTCACTTCAGGGACAGTTATCAATGTGGATTTATTCTCCACCAAACTTCCTTCTTTCTGTCCTCTACAGCTCTCCAAAACTATGTCCCAAGCATAGAATCATAGAATCATAGAATCATAGAATCATAGAATCATAGAATCATAGAATCATAGAATCATAGAATCATAGAATCATAGAATCATAGGGGTTGGAAGGGACCTCGAAAGATCATCTAGTCCAACCCCCCCGCCAGAGCAGGGTCACCTAGAGTGCATCACACAGGAAGGTGTCCAGGTGGGTTTTGAATGTCTCCAGAGAAGGAGACTCCACAACCTCTCTAGGCAGCCTGTTCCAGTGCTCTGTCACTCTCACAGTAAAAAAAAAATTTCTGATATTCACCTTAAACCTCCTATGCTCCAATTTGTATCCATTACTCCTTGTCCTATCACTGGTCATCACTGAAAAACGCTTAACTCCATCTTCTTAACACTTACCCTTTATGTATTTGTAAACATTGATGAGGTCACCCCTCAGTCTCCTTTTCTCCAAACTAAAGAGACCCAGCTCTCTCAGCCTTTCCTCATAAGGGAGATGTTCCACTCCCTTAATCATCTTTGTGGCTCTGCACCGGACTCTTTCAAGCACTTCCCTGTCCTTCTTGAACTGAGGGGCCCAGAACTGGACACAATACTCCAGATGCGGCCTCACCAATGCAGAATAAAGAGGTAGAAGAACCTCTCTTGACCTACTAACCACACCTTTTCTAATACACCCCAGGATGCCATTGGCCTTCTTAGCCACAAGGGCACATTGCTGGCTCATGGTCATCCTCCTGTCTACCAGGACCCCCAGATCCCTTTCACCTACACTGCTCTCCAGCAGGTCAGCCCCCAACCTGTACTGGTGCATGACATTTTTCTTCCCCAAATGCAAAACTCTACACTTGCCCTTGTTAAACTTCATCAGGTTTTTCCCTGCCCAAGTCTCCAGCCTGTCTAAGTCTCTCTGAATGGCAGCACAGCCTTCTGGTGTGTCAGCCACTCCTCCCAGCTTGGTGTCATCAGCAAACTTGCTGAGGGTACATTCTGTACCCTCATCCAGGTCGTTGATGAAGATGTTGAACAACACCGGTCCCAGTACCGACCCCTGAGGGACTCCACTAGTCACAGGCCTCCAACTAGATTTTGCCCCATTGACTACAACTCTCTGACTTCTTCCTTTCAACCAGTTCTTGATCCACCTCACTGCCTGATCATCAAACCCATACTTGATCAACTTATCTACAAGGATGCTGTGGGAGACGGTGTCAAATGCTTTACTGAAATCAAGACAGACCACATCCACCGCTCTACCATCATCTATCCACCTAGTAATTTCCTCATAGAAGGCTATCAGGTTAGTCAAACATGACTTACCCTTGGTAAAACCATGTTGACTGCTCTTGATGACCCCGATCTCCTTGATATGTCTAGAGATAGTGCCAAGGACAAGTTGTTCCATCACCTTTCCAGGGATGGAGGTGAGGCTGACCGGTCTATAGTTACCCAGATCCTCCTTCTTGCCCTTCATGTAGACTGGTGTGACATTTGCTATCCTCCAGTCCGCAGGCACCTCTCCTGTTACCCATGACTTACCAAAGATGATGGAGAGTGGACTAGCAATGACCTCCGCCAGCTCCCTCAGCACCCTTGGGTGCATTCCATCCGGACCCATCGATTTATGGATGTCCAGATTATGCAACTGATCCCTAACCCAATCCTCATCTACCTGGGCAAACTCCTCCTTTATCTTGACTTCTACTGGGGCTATATGAAACTGGGGGTCATGGGGAAAGCCTGCAGGAGTAAAGACAGAGGCAAAGAAGGCATTCAGCACCTCTGCCTTCTTTAAATCCTCTGTCACCAGGGCACCCACCTCATTCAGCAGTGGGTCTATATTGCCTCTGGTATTAGTTTTGTTGGCTATGTATTTGAAAAAGCCCTTTCTACTGTCCTTAACCCGACTTGCAAGGTTAAGTTCCAAGGAGGCCTTAGCTTTCCTAGTTGCCTCCCTACATTCTCTGACAACAGTCTTATATTCCTCCCAAGTAACCAGCCCCTCCTTCCATGATCTATAGATTTTCCTTTTCCATTTGAGTTTGCCCAGCAGTTCCTTTTTTAACCACGCTGGTCTCCTAGCTCCCTTACTAGATTTTCTACCCATTGGGACACACTGATCCTGTGCTTGCAAGAAGTGATCCTTGAATGTTGTCCAGCTATCTTGAGCCCCTTTACCTTCTAGCACTCTGTCCCATGGGACTTCCCTTAACAATTGATTGAGGAGGCCGAAGTTTGCTCTGTGGAAGTCCAGGGTTCTGGTCCTGCTGGGTATTCTATTCCTCCCACACAGGATCCTGAACTCCACCATCTCGTGGTCACTGCAGCCAAGGCTGCCATTGACCACCACTGCTTCAACAAGGCCCTCCTTGTTGGTGAGCACAAGATCCAGCAGCGCTCCTCTTCTAGTCGGCTTGTCCACAATTTGCATTAAGAAGTTGTCGTCAATGCACTGGAGGAACCTCCTAGACTGTGAAAGGCTGGCTGTGTAAGTCTTCCAGCAGATATCGGGGTAGTTAAAATCTCCCATGAGGACCAAGGACTGTAATTGTGAGGCTGCTTTCAGCTGCCTGTAGAAAGCCTCATCAACTTCCTCATCTTGATCAGGAGGTCTGTAGTAGACCCCCACAACTGTATCACCCATACCAGCCTGCCCTTTAATTCTTACCCACAGACTTTCAACTTGCCCCTCATCACCCCCTGCACAAAACTCAATACATTCTAGTTGCTCTCTCACATAAAGAGCAACTCCACCACCTCGCTTCACTGACCGATCTTTCCTAAAAAGCACATAGCCATCCATGGCCACATTCCAGTCGTGTGAGCTGTCCCACCATGTCTCTGTTCTTGCTACTAGATCATAACCCTTAGACCGCGCACAGACCTATAACTCTTCCTGTTTATTCCCCATGCTGCGTGCATTGGTGTACAGGCATTTCAGGAAGCAAGTAGAGCACACTGGTGGGACCAAGTGAATATGTGCGGTATTACAAGACATGTAACTCAGCTTCATAAAAGCACCCAGAAAAGCACTATTCCACTGGCTCTAATGCAACACTCATATCAGATATTGAACTAGAAAAATGCAAACAAAAATTGTTAGTCTGCCTTAGAGCTCTGCGGGAGCTCTGGTGTTTCCACTTGACACAAAGGACGTTCAAGCCAACGTGGCCACAAGAGACCCTGCAATACTTGGCCTGATGGGCTGCAGATCTCTCTTCTCAGAAAATGCCTTTGACAGATGTGTCTTGCAAACCCCCAAACCAGCCCTTTCTTAGCCAAAAAAAAGGCTTTAATTCCTGAAACCCTCAATTTGGCAAGATAAGTAACAAATATCTCAGGACTGTTGTCCTCAGGTGAATATACTAAGGACTTACTAGAGATTATGCTGAGAGAACCCTGGCTCACATAGCCTTGGGTATCTTGAGATACTAGAGTTCATTCACCTGGATAAGCTAGTTAACAAATGATTACTGAAGTTGGTGAGAAGTGTATGGCGGATGCTGACAAATGTAATACTAACCTCTAAACCAGATACTGTTAAGAAACTATTATGAAACTCACGGGGCTTTTTTCTTTTCCTTTGCCCATGAAACCGGGAAATCCTGGCACGGTGATGCCACTGAATTCCGTAAGGACAGAGTCACGCTTATGTCTCACATTAGAGCTTTTACATACCATGGTTTCATCCTCACTTTTGCACCAGATTACTTATTTCAGTATTCATTTTTCAAAACCTGATTGTCACAATGAAGCCAGATGGCATATCCTGGATATACACAGAGATCTTCTGAAAATCAGGATAGGACCAAAGCGTTCAGTTTCCCCAATGTTGTTTGCCAGTTTCACAGATAGTATGGAAAGTCAGACAGCTAGCCAGAGGCTATTTAAGTGGGTGTCTAATTGCATCAAGTTTGTTATGAGCTAACATGATTATATCTACCAATTCAGGCTAGAGATCATGCTACCACTAGAGTGCCGGCAGCCTCTGTGGCTTCCCTGAGAAGTGTGGCTGTCTCTGAAATCTGGAGGGGACTGGGGACCAAACCATAGATTTATACAACACTAATCTTTGGTTGAAAAAATAAAAGCTGTAGCTTGTGTTCACAGAGCTGTCCATAGCCATTATTTAAGGTAGTCTCCAAGTACTCTCACCTCCTACTCATCAGGCCATTGCTTATGAGTTATGGCAGCAGAAAGCATAAGGATGTAATGAAAGGATGTCAGCTATGGAAATTTCCATTACTAGGGTTTCCCTCTGGCAGAATAAAATGGCTGCAGTAACTGTGAGGATTCTCTGAGATGTTACCCAACCAGCTCTCCTTCTCACTGATGTGGAGTTTTATAACACCTGAATCCTGTGATGGTGAAAAAAACCAACACAACAGTCCTGGTGCGATGGGTGGAGGAACTTCAGGGTGCAGGTGCAGGCTCAGGGGATGTGACTGGCTAAAATAATCCAAGCATAGGTATGTGAAATTCAGGCATGAAGAGTGAAGTGAAAATGGACAATACATCTGAAACAGCCATGGTTACTGCAGGGTAAGTAATTACTTTAGCTTGCCAAAGGGAAGTCCTACTCACTGAAAATTTCCATAGTCTTCATAATTTCTTTACTTTGTGAGAGCTGCACCAGCTCTAATGAATGATAATTGCAAGGTGAATCTTTGATTTTATGATCTGTTTACCATAAGAATTTGAAATCTAGGTGTTGACAATGGCATAAAAGAAAATGAACAGACTTGAGCAGTCTGATCTCACTTGTAAGCCTGCTGAAAGGAACATGAAGTTTAAATGGTGCAATCTGCATCAGGAAATCAAAAAGTAAAGCAAAAAGTGCTCTTTTTTGGTTTGTTGTGTTTTGTTTTTTTTTTTCTTTTTCCAGGCTAAGATGAAAAGTAGTTGCTAACCTCTCTGACAGCAAATAATGGTTTCTGCATTTTTCTTAGATGTTGTGTTTTTATTGGACGTATTTTCAATGCACTGTATGAGGTAATGCTTAATGTTTCTTAAGAAATAAGCCTGGGGCATGTTCAGAGTTGGCATGGTGGAGAATATTTTTAGTGGAAGAGGGTGGTAGTGTGCTGATGATGTACATGATAAGATAAAGAGAGAAAAAGTACATTTTTCTGCATGTTTAAACTTTTTAAATTAGAAAATATGATCCACTCAACGTGATGATTCACTTGAAAAACGACACTGGGAAAACAGGCCTAATTTATATATTGACTTGCCTTGTCTACTGCCACTCCCATAAAATACAGGGAAATAGAATGAGCTGTACTTTCTCTGAGAAGTGCCATTCTTCCTCTTACTATAGTGTCAGTGTGAAATTTCATATGTTGATCTTTTGCCATGTCATCGTTAGATCTTACAGGAGAGCAAGAGTGGATGGGAAACTCTTCAGGAAATGAATTGTGCAGAAGGAAGTGATGGTGGTGACTCACTAGGCTGTCTTTTGTTCTGAGTGAGAACCAGGCTGGTGCTTGGCAGGCTCCTGAGGGAGCATTTGCTGTCAAATTGCTGCTTTTTTGGATGACCAGCCAATGCCATGGTGCTTTTTAGAGTTGTGGGTCTGGTGAACTCCCAGTTTGAGGATTACATGTAGCCATTCCTCCTTAAAATTCTCCTGCATTTTGAAATGAGTATCCTCTCCTCTCTTATCATTTCATGTCACCCAGTGCCTAGCACTATTTGCCCTCTTTATCGCTGTCCTTACATGATGTCTCTGATTCAGAGACTGTTGGAGTCAATTAAAAGTCTCTAATGACCTCAGTGGCTTGTGGAGTAGGTTGGAAGTATTTGCCAAACGACAAAAGAAGACACTTTAGTTCTCAGGTGCCTTCTTCACCCTGCAAGGCCACCTTGGAGAAAAAGGATCAGCAAAAAAGTACCTTAAGGTAACACTTTAACTCAAAAATGATGTGACCTAGGCCAAAGACAGGGCTTGTGTTGAGCCACCGATTAGCTTCTCTCAGCATGTCTTCCTAAGACACACTTTCCAGAGGCAGTGAGGTGCTCTCTTTTATTTATATCTCTCTAGGTGTTTGTATGCTTGACAGTTGCTGAAGTGAATATTTGAAGTCCTTTGTTAGCTTTCTACATGTAAAGGCATATTTTATGGTAGACAATTATTATGAGAGACAATATTATTTCTCCATTTCAGCACCAGTCATAAAACTAATACCTCTCCTTTTCTTGACAGTTTCTTTCTATTATCAATAATGAAGTTCAACAGCATTACTTGGACTTTCAGATGGCATAGATTACGTAGATTTTTCTATGCTTACCAGTTATTGTAGCTAAGTTTGACATAAACAAACCTTCAAACACAACTATCGCATGCCACCTGTTTCAGAAAGGTTCTGGTTGGACAAAATTCTGTTTGCATTTTGATAGCAGAGGTGACTTACTGTCCTTTCCTGAATACTTGGTGTTCAGACAAGTTGTTCAAGTTATTTTATATGTATTATATACACACTACGTATTTATATAAACATGATTTCCTTCGATATATCACATAGTCTGTCACGGTGAGTATAAAGAAAACCTGTTCTCCCAGCTCTGTAGATAGCAGAGAGAGGCATAACAGAGGTTAGAGCAATATCCATATTGCAATCATATTTAAAGAGTTTGAGCCACACAGATGGTAAGCCTTGACCGGGCCTTTTAGTTCTTTTAAACGGTAGTCAATATGGGTTTTATCACTTAAGGGAAACAATTAAAGATCTTTCTTCAATCTTAATGCAACCATCATTCTGTGGGCAGATAGCAGTGTAATTTATAGTCTGCTGTCTCAGAAGTCCACATACTCCTGAAACAAAGAACTTTGCATCATGAGTAAGTCCGCAGATCAGGAGCTGAAATGTTGTACTCAAGCACCTTGAGCCAACAATCAAATATAGGTGATTTCTTTTAGAAACTGACTCAAAATTTGATCACCATGCATAGGATTCAATTGCCTCAATATAGCTGCCTAGTGCTGTTTGAGGCAGACTCAGATACCTAAGGCATCTGGATATCCAAGATATCTGCATGAAGCTAGCAGATATGGGGTTTCTGTGCCATTCTGCAGTAGCAGCTGTTGATCAGACAGGATAACATACTGTGTTTGAATGGTGCTAAGTACCAATGTTTAAGCAGTTAATTTGAGTCCCATGGGCAGGATTCTTGTCACAGATTCAGATTACTGAAGGCAGAAGTCTTCATGCCGGTGTTTATATGAAAGCCTGGTGATTAAGTTCCCATTATAGTCAAAGTAGATCAGACTGGCTGCTTGCAGGTGAGGCATTTGTAGTCACATGCAGATATCTTGAATGTCCTAGGGCATCTCACATGGTTAGAGGCCCAATTTCTATGTCCGTGTACAGGAAGATGAGACAGGACTGTTCTCTAGTCCTGAGGGCAAGTGGCAAGATATGGCTCACAAACATATAGCTTAAAGCTCCTCAATTGCCAAAACAGTATAACTGTATCCACAGTTTCCTTAAGGGAGTAATCCTTGGCCCATGTTATGATCTGAACCATGTCCAGGCTCCTTCTGGCAAGTTACTAGCCTGTACTTAATACAGACTAGAATGTATCTTAAAAAATAAAACCATATGGATACTCACAGGACTGTGGTAGAGACCATACTTGGACCACTTTTGAACCTCTGGAACATAATAAGAATGTTGTTTCAAGAAAATGTCTTTTTTTCCCATCTTCCTGAGAAAACTAGAAAATTTATTTCTACTCTAAAAACTCAGGGTACTAATGTCTACTGTATTCCATTCTGAATTTTGACATTTTCTGTGTTCAAAAGCTTTAGGAAAGCTCATCACCTTATATATACATGGAAGAACTGCTATATAAATATAGCCATGATTTTTTCTGTAGCACCACAAAGCACAACAGAACACCACATAACCTTAATTATATCATTTTATAAATAACATTATTTCTATATTTCTAGACCCCAAAACAATGGATTTGTGTCTCAAGAGAGACAGGAAACTACTGGAGACAGTCCAGTGGAGGACAACGAAGATGACTGGGGGATTGGAGCATCTCTTATGAGGAAAGGCAGAGAGAGCTGGAACTCTTTAGCCTGGAAAAGACAAGGCTGAGGGGAGACCTTACTAATACCTTTAAGTATCTAAAGGGTGAGTGCAAGGAGGATGGAGCCAGACTCTCTTCAGTAGTTCCCAGTGACAGGATGAGTGGTAACGGGCACAAGCTGGAGCATTAAATATGAGGAAAAACTACAATGAGGGTGACAGAGCACTGGAACAGGCTGCCCAGGGAGGTTGTGGAGTCTCCTCTGGAGATATTCAAACCCCACCTGGGTGTTGTCCTGAACAATGTGCTCTAGGGGATCCTGCTTTAGCAGGCGAGTTGAACTAGGTGATCTCTAGAGGTCCTTTCCAACTCTGACAATTCGGTATGTATTTTTCTTTCTATACATAAAAATGTAATATTGCAAGTTATTAAAGAATCTATTCTAGGTCCTTTTCAGGTGTATCGCTAATGGTCAATGACTATATTTCATAGATGCAGTGCCCACCAAATGTCCCATCATGAGATGTTGTGAAGATGTACTCTTGAGACCTAATAGCTACCTAAGTGAGCTAGCCTGGAGAATAGGAAAAGGCACCTATACTAATTTAGCCTGCCTCTAAAAAGTGTTATTAGCTTATAAGGAGCACTGCATTATTATATTAGTATAAGTTTTTCAGTTCTAGAGTGAGCTTAGACAGGATCAGAGGGTCTTTGCATAAACCTCCATTTCATCATGCAGACAGACCTTTAGTGTCAGTTATACATTTAAATTGGGAGTCATTTGAGGATTTCACCATATAAAAATAGTGTAACTAAGAGAAGCTTCAGTTCAGTACTCTCTTAGAGACTGTTTACTCCTCTCTATTTCTGAAAATCACTCTTTGTTGCTGCGTCTCAAGTTCTTATTATGAACCTTCATTATAGTTAATATTTTTCTTCAAACTTCACCTCCGTGATGTATTGTACTTGCAAAAGAATCTGTTTCAAATTAAGTGAGTTTGCAGAAATGCTTGAAAATGTGAGCTCTGTATCATTCAAATGTAGCTGATCTAGGTAAAAGGGCACTTTTACCACCATTAAGGTATGTTGTTCATTTTTTCAACAGCCTTGTGCAGTTCTCATAAAGAGAGAAAGGAAGAATTATTTTTTTGGGCTGTAAGTTTTTGACAATGTAATAACTTAATGGGGATGTTTGTGTTAAAAATTTACTATATATTAATTTCAGACTGGGAATCAGTAATAATTGACATATGTAATGACTTGCTGCCAACAAGAAAATAATTTACTAACAGAATTGTTCAGTGACAGTAGCTGCAAGAAGTTATGCATGAAATCCTGATTTAATTCCAAAAGTTACATGTACTAAGGTGGAGGAGGCATTTTACTTGCTAGTCTAAAAGAAGAAAAAGGTACAAGACACAGTCCTATTTGCATCCTCTTCATAATTATGTTAACTAGCATGCTCATCACATTGGCATGCCAAAGTGGTAGCTGCATACTGAGGCACTCTGGCAGAAGCATGCATTTTATGTAACTGCAAATGCATGAATCAGTCTCTTAGTACAAAGTGTTTTTCCCCATTATTTTCAAAAAGTAACCCCTCCTAACTCTATTTGAGGCAGGAGCTCCATTGCTGGGCACAGTAAAGCAGTCTCTTGGTTTTTCGTGTAACTGACTCGTAAGCCAAGATACTGAAGAACACCTCTCTGAAGCCTCCAGCGGCTCCCAGTCGTACTGGCAACACACTGGCCCTTCCTGAGGGAGGTGTCTAGCCTAGAACTCCTACTAGTCTCACCTACTTTCTTTGTCTGCCTCTTGCAGATTGCTTTTTGATTGCCATCCACCCCCCTCCACGGCCATGCCAGAATAGTGAATAAACAATAGGATACCCTGGCACTGGGATGCATTTTCATAACGATGAAAATGAGGATTCCACAGACATTGTGACTCAACTTCCCACTTCAAAGACGAGTTAGCTGAAGTCTATTTTATGGCCAGACAATGCCCAGCCCTAAGTGAGAGAAGTGGGGATTGAGGGCAAATGCAACTTACTCTCCTGGTACCTCTTGGCACAGCCTGGTATGGAGGCATCTTGCAGCCAGCAGAGCTGTCCTGTCTGCCTACAGCTGACTGGGAACGGGTAAACACAACATTTTGGATAAATGGAGCAAGTGCTGCTGCCCTACTCCCTCACAGAGGAAATCAGTCCCTTTTGGATACCAAGAGGTTCAGGAGCAGCCTCCCAGCTGGCTCACCTGAGCTGGTTCTTTCCCAACTTCTTGCCAAAATGCCTGAATGATACCATCTCCACCCAAAGCTCCTGAAAAGTTCAGTTGAGTGAGTTGTATTCAGGCTTGATTCACGAGAGACACGATGTCAGGTCTGAGAGGCATTTGCTAAAAGCAATTACAGGGATTAATTGCTCTAAGGCAAAGTTTCTTTCTCTCTTTCTATGGAGTTGTGGAGGAGAAAATATAGTCTTACATATTTTATTTACTAACATTAGATGAGATCAAGCTATGTAGCATGAATTTCTGTTTACCAGCTGAGAAATCATGTCCCATTGCACCTGTACTTAGTTATCTTTGAACTGAGATGCATTACTCCAAACAGGTAGAAGGAGAAAGAGAGAAGGATATCTGATGTGGTAACCTGGAAGTGTGGTATTAAGTGCCTGACTCTGAGTATTTAGGAGCACCATTTCACCCATAGTTTACATGGTTTTGCTAGTTTTCACTCCAGCCCTGTAATGACTGTTTAGTTTTCAGAGAAAGCGTAAACTTTGACTGACGTTAAACAAACTCTGGCAACACTAGAATAACATGAATTAGAGAGCATCTCAAGGTTGAAATGTTTTAAATGTGCGTGATAAAACAACAGAAGAAAATCATCATAATACAAATAAATTAGTTTTGTGGCTCTGGTGATTAATTATGCTAACTCAGCTCTGGAGGCTTAAGGCTTTCTTGAATCTCAAAGAATGAATTACAGCTTTTATCGTACATAGAGAGTTTTTACAGATATATAACTGAGAAGTTTTGTAGTCTTATATTCCAAGTATGATTTCTGGAACTATAGCAATACTGTGAAACTGAGCTTCAACAATTTCAGAGAAACCAGCCTGAGTAACAGGAAAGAATGAAGCTGGGTTCCCAGGCAGAAGCATCATGGTACAGGATACATCATTGTGGTACATCATAGGGTGAATGGCTTCATATTCCCTGTGTCACAATTTTAATCTTTTTGTCTGTTTTTATGTACCTTGCCAACCTCTGCATGCTCTGGAACTCTTTGCAGAAAATGTGGCATGATCATGAATATCATTATCCCATATGCTTTCAGTGGAGGAGCTTGGGGGTCAGCACTAAAAGCATTGTTAAGGACAGTACGCTAGGCCAAAACACACAGAAATACTACTCCTTCTCTTGCTTCCTGCAGGTGAGGAATGAGTGGGAAAGAAAAGGAGACAGAGCCTCTAACCCGGAAACACTGGGTACAGGGTCACTGCAAGGTTAATCCTCCTCATCATCATCCACAAAAAGGGTACTGAAGAGGAGCATGTTTTGATCTTGTGGGTCAACCCATCGCCAAGCAGGTCCTCAGCCTGCACCTGAGGCTGCTCAGCCAAGCCCTGCTCTGCCTGGAGAACCTGTGGCAAGCCACAGCTTAGCCCTTAGAGCAGGTCTTTGCTAATGCCTGGCAGCATGATGTCCCACATGTACTCTATTTTGCTGAAAGGGCAGAGTTTACATTTAGGTCATCTGAACAAATTCATTAACCTCACTTGAAACCTTGTGGACATCACTTCCCCTACCACCCACAAGAGAAAGACCAGACTGTGTTCAAACTGCAGGTGCGTGCAAGTTTCAGATAATGAGCTGCCTTTCTCTGCTTCACCATGCATACCTCCTGGCATGTGATTCAACATTGCTGACTTTGGATGTCTAATATTTAATTTTCTATATGTAATCTACTTGTGTTGTCCTTTAGTGGAAAGAAATAGGCATGCTCGGCTGATGATTCATCTACCTATTCCTGTCTTACACAGAAAGGCTTTGCCTTTCTCCCACCATTCACAAACGACAGACCCTGAACAGGTAATTTCTGAACTTCTAGATGTTCAGAGTTAAATGAGATTAATCCATGCTTAGGTGATTGCTTGTGACCTATTTGTCTGTGGGTCACAGAGTGGAACAAGTATTATTAGAAGAAATAATATTCAGGTACAAATTGATGTGGCTTTTATGTTGAGTTTTGATGTCAGATGTGTTATATACATATCTTGCTATTAAGAATGAAAAAAAAAAATGTGTGTACCTGTGCATATGTTCTTGTATACAGGAAAATCAAGGTGTGTTACTGAGGTTACTGGTTGTTGCAGCTGAATATGTGACAGCCTTTCAGGCACACTTTTAGTTTTGTGGATGTGTATACATATATATGTGCCTATAAAGGAGTCAAAATGAAAACAGAGAAACCTATTTGTCTTGTGTCAGTGTACATCTAAAAGTCCAAGTATACGTTTGGTGTTCTTTAATGATATGCCATAAAGTTACAGGCAGACCCTTCAAAATCTCTCCTTTTTATAGAACTGCACATTTGTACATACATAAACTCTAATATAAGTACTGGTAGTTGCAAATTAAGTTTAGTTTGACATATTGCCTACATGACATAGCAGAGATGAAGAGATGTACACTTGTGTGCATCTATGGTTGATGGTCCCATATATCTCTACACAATGTAATCACTGGTCTGTCAAACCTGTGCGCCTTGCCCCATCCTTCATTGCTTGCTCATGTTACTCTGCAACTAGAAAACTCTCTTGAAGATTTCACTGAGGGTATCTTGAACTAAAATGGTGAAAGACATTACAAGGAGCTCTAAACCCCTTTCTATTCACTTTGTTGCCAGTTTTTACAAGAAGGCAGCAGACATGGCTTGCTGCTCTATTACATTGCCAAAGAACATGCCACCAAACCCCAGCGAGGTGTGAGCTTAAAAACATCCCAGGCTTTCACAGTGAGACCAGCCACTTTAAGGGCTGTCCCACCCCTGGACTGTCCATGTCACTTTGAACAAACTAAGCAGAGCTGAGGACTAAGCCTTGTCAATGCAGGGAAAAAAAACAAAGTAAAATAAGACTCTGCTAGTCATAAAATAATTTATTTGAAATATGTGCACAAATCTTATAGATTTAAAGCATATCTTTCTATTATGTTTCTTTTGTGCAGAAACTGATTGGGTTGTGACTAATGATTTGCTGTCAAGAAAAAGAAATTAATTCATTGCTTAGAAATGAATCTGTATTCTAACAAAAAATATTATCTTCACCGTAGACTAACTTATTTTCATCTAATAATATAGGCAATCATTGATATATCATTCATATTATCAATAATAACCACAACAATGACAAGTAAATTAGCTGTTTTCTCAGCTGTAATTCTCAAGTTCTTTTTTATTTACCTCTGAATATACATCTCAGGGCCAAAAGTTTCCCTATGTGTATTTATCTCTAAAGTAAATCTGGAAAAGGAAAGGAAGGAAATTGTGCATGTAGATCTGAGCTTAAAACCTGGACCAGTGGAATGGTGATGTTTTTTTTGTTACCGTGCTCACATAAATCTGTGGACCTGATCCAGCACCTCTGAAATCAAAGGAAGTTTGTGAAGGCTTCCGTGGATTTTGGAACAGAACTAAATGATCAAGAAATATTTTTAATTGAAAAAAATGACTGTTCTTCAAAGCCAAAACTTTTAATGAGAAATAGTTGGTTTTGATATATTCAGAGTCTTGAAAATAATTTGGAAAGAAATGTTTGGTGTTGTGGAAATGCACAAAAATAATTTCTACTCTTCCACTTCTCTTTTCCTTTTTTTTTTTTTTTTAATTTAGAAATACTGACTACAATAAAAACGATGTTAATCACATAGGATTTTAAAGCAAATGCTTCCTTACTACAAAACTAAAAGTCAGTTTTGCAACTAATTGTCCTTTTGTTTTATCTAAAATTTCTTTCCTGAAATTTTAAGTTTCCATCCTCATCCACAAAGGGATTTTTTTTTTAAGTATGAAGAAAATTTCAGTGGACGAAGAAACTAGTTTGTGAAGAACTCTTCTTTGGTTCAAGCCTTTAGTAACAGAATGACTGTGGAGCAAATTTGTATCTCCTGATAATGTCAGCTCTAATATCCTTTATATTGAGTACAGTCCACTGAAACAAGACAGAGCTTTCTCAACAGTACTCAATGCTTGTTGTGCTTAAAAAAAGTAATTAATAAAAAATAAAACAAAACTATTTGTCTTTCCCCAACCCTTTAAAGTCTCCCAGCTAACATATTTTTTCTCACCAGAGGAGAGAAGCAGTGATAACTTCAATTTGCCAGCTCTCTCTGCCAGGTTGCTAATGAATCTTAACATTTGGCTGTTAAGTGTAATTCTGATGGACAGACTTTCCAGTCTTCTCACTGCATTATAAAATAAAGTAAGTCTTCCTTGCTGTGACTAAGTGTTGTCTGAAATACCTCAACAGAACAACTGACAAAGTGATCACTGAGGAGAGCCCTTTTTCTGTAGAATAGTTCCTGTTTTTATAAAAATGCATTAATAAGCAGTTTTAGGGTACATCTCATTAAACTGAAATTAGCTACCACCTTGAGTGATAGACTTTCAATCAAAAACTACTACAGGAATGACAACTATTCCTAAACAGATTTTTTTTTTTTTTTTGCAACAACCTTTAATTTGCATGAAGAACATGGTCATTTGTGAACTTCTAAAATGATTACAAAAAGAAAGAAAATGGGATGGGGGAAAGTCCAACAGAACTGAGAAGGAATTGCAATTAAAAAACCACAAAACTTCCCTGGTATTTAACTCCTAGAAACAAACCTTTGAATTAGAAAGTATCATATACACTAAGATCATAGAATCTTAGAATCATCAAGGAAAAGACTTTCAAGATCATCAAGTCCAATTGTAATGCATGGATCATATTGTGGATGGACCTGAAAATGCACTTTTTTGTTCTGAACCGAATTTGAAATTAAAACTTTGGAATATACGAAATGTTCAGATGTGTAATCAACTTTGTATTAATTGGATGAAACTTGTTGAATCTTTACGGACACACTCTTGGCCTCTGTCTTATCAGAAATAACATGATTTGCAGTCTGGTCTTCAAAAAAAGTAAGGGGTAGTCACATTATTTGACAATTCTATAACCTGTTCCAGTGTGCAGTTTCTGATGCCACAACACTTTCATGCAAAGCCTGGGATTTTGTATGGTATCTAATTCGTATCACCATTGAAAATCTGTTCAAGTGGTATGAAGACAGAAAAATTATCTGTAGGACTTGAAACCAGCCAGCCAGTTTTTTGTTTGTTGTAACAACACAGAGGAGTTATTTTGCCAACATTTTCATAATGTGGGCTAATGTTATGCAACTGCACTTCATATCTTGTCTAGGAATGGCATTTGCCTTTTTCCAGGGCATTTTCAAAACCTACTGTTTAACAGGTGTCTATATAATAACTGCTGGGAAAGATATGAAGAAAGAAAAGGAAGTATTCACGTTTATTGCAGAAGTCAGCCTACAACCTTAAAAGTCAGGTTTACAAGCTTCTCTTTGTGTGATGCTATGCCTGGGAAATTCAGGGGAATTCAGGAATTGCCACTGGATCAGGCCTTTTAAAAGATACCTATGCTATATTCAGCAAGATGTTTCAGCCTAGCTCTGTATTTCAGAATGGAGATGTCCTTTAACCTCCTGACTAGACATAATGTTGATACTGTAGAAATCTGGTAGGAATGGGCAACAAGACTGCTACTTGAGCCCTGAAAAGCAGAGTCAGCAGTCTTTGTGTGAATGCTAAGAGTGTTTGGGACAATGTGTACAGGAATAGACTTGCTGTCACGTAACCATAAAAAATAAGACAGATTATTCATCTGATTTGACTGAGAAATTATGAAATGAGGAAAAATGATGCCTGAATTTTTTTAAGTAGGACAACAAGACTGCAAATTTATGTAGATGTGAACTCCAGTCTTTGCAGAGTACAGTTGATTGAAACTCACAACATTTGAAAGACATACTCTCTGGAAACCTTTAGCATAATTTATGTCCTGAAAAATTTGCATTTCATGGTTCCATTGAAATCCATTTCTCCACAATGCAAAACTGCTGGAACGAGTAACATTTTCCATTGCAGCAACCTACTTTGGCTCAGATGAAGACCAAGACTAAAGCAGTATTTGAACTCTAGCTCTGGAGTTCCTATGCTGCCCTTTGCTGTCATTTTTAAATGCCTCATTTTCAAGATCAGGGTAGCTAGAAAAAAAGAGATGCTTACCAAGTAAGGTCATATAAACTTATTTCTCAAACCTGCATCAATCATGTCTCAAGTATCTCTGGATACATCTAAACTACCAAATTATTTAGGTCCTCAGTTCATTCCTGGGCCCATATTCCCTCACAGTCCAAACTGCATAAATCTTCATTTGTTGCCAGGCCATTTTCTCTAGTGAGGCAAGTAATTCCTCTGAAACAAAACCCCACTATGGTGTGGTAGGCATGAGACTAGATTGAGTCTGTCTCCCTTTGCCTTACACAGTCCTTCAACAATATCCCTGCAGGCTTTGCAGTCTCAGACTCCTCCCATTACCTTCATACCACACCTCAGGACATATGACATCATTTTTTTGATCTCATGCTAAAAGAAAAAAAACACCTCAGTGGATTTGCAAGCAGATCTCAAATTATATATATCTATCCACAATGTCCCTGGGCAACCTGTTTCAGTGTCTCACAACCTCATAGTGAAGAATTTCCTGTATATACACATATATATGTTTTCACTCTATTTTTATATACATATATAAATGCATACATACACATATAAATGCCCCTGCAAGATTGCCCTTAACGTGGCTAGCAAAGCACAGTGGGAGATACAAGTGAGGAATATACCGCTTGTGATAAGAATTTGACTATTAATCATGGCCATAGCAATGACTGAAAAGTGTTTCAGATTTTCAAATTTTCCAAAGCAAAACTATTTCACTAACATTTCCATAATCCTAGACAACATTTGGGAAGAAAAAAAAAGAGAAAAAAAAAGGAGTAAACTATTGCCAGGTTCAAATAAGGGAAGACACAAATTTGAGAACATTACGTGCTGAGTGAAAAATGTAGATTAAACTTGTTCCCGTAGATAATATTATACCTACTGATTTACAAATAATTGCCTACATGTGGGAAGGGTTGCATTTTGATATCTTGCCCATAGCACACATTGGGCGATGCCGTGTCTCTCCAGATTGAATAATTTGTCTTGGAAAACAAACTTTTCAGAAGAAATGTGCCAATCTACCTTCCTGGCTCTGTTCTCCTTTTTCCTTTTTCTTTCTTCTAATTATTTTTTTCTTTTGCTTGTTTGGATAATGTCTCTCTACCCATAAACTATTATGCCAGTGCTGAATATCTAACTTTTATGGGAGTAAGATATTTATTGGGTAGTAAAACTAGGTGAGCAATGCAAAAGACTGTAAGAGAAAAATAAACAAGAACTTTGAGGATGAGTGCTCCCAGTGAGCTGTATTTAATTCAGAGGTCTAATTCACAACTGAAATAGTAATTATTGTTCATCTGGATACTGAAGAAAGGTTCATCTTGACCAGCCATTCATCGGTGTCAGGGTGGATTAATTTGACCTAATTGAGATGTTTCTGATGTAGATGTTTCAGATGTTTTTAAATTGCACTAGATCAATTGTTATAACTAGGAAATAAGACAAGGCTTCTGACCTATAAGGCCTTTTTCAAATCAGAAAGACTGAAAAATCCAAAAGTTTAGCTGCTTTTACCAATGAAATAGTTTTTCAAATAGAACATATTATCTCTACCTACAAACATGGCTTCTTGAATCTTTGTCCTTAGCAGTGAAGGTTACAGCAATATCTGAGTTAGTAACCACTTTGTAATCAGTGAAGACAAACAGGAAGTTCTAAGGAACATGATTATTTTGACGTATTTTATACATCTATTAAAGTATGAGATTTTCCTTTTACTTATATTGCCTTACTTTTCTTAATTGATACTAAGAGAAAATGAGGATGACTAACTCAGATAGAAATGTCCCAAGTTATCTGACGTCATTCCTATCTGATACATCTACATTCCAATGTACATCTAAGCTATCTCAAATACTAGAAGTAGCACAACTATGGTAAAATAGAATTCACTGCAAATTAATTTATCCTATGAAATTAGATTTTTGACTGCTAACAGTCAGAATATAAACTTGCTAATCAGCACAGCCTGATGAACGTAATAATATAATGTGCTGAAGGACACTGTGGAAATAACTGACTAGTGTGGTGTGCTTTGTGATTACTGGAACAAGGAAGATCTAAAAAAAATTATAAAAAGAGCTTTTTTATTTACTGCCAGCTGCATTGAAAGCTGTGAGCTCCTAAGAGTCTTCTCTATGAGTCATCTCTTGGAAAAGACTTCCCCTTCTCTATCGTTTATCACAAGATAACAGTGAAAAAAATTCCGATGTTCAAAGGGCTTTCGGGTTACTGAGGGTTGATAAGAAGAAATTTTGTTCTTGTTTGTACATAGAAACACTGTGTTTTTATTATTCTAAGCAATTTTGAAAATGATGTATTTATTTGTACATACCAAAAGGCAAGTAAGTGTTCTGCATTCATACAACTGGTAAAAAAAATAAAGGAAAATTATTTCAGTGCCAGTTCAGGACTTGAGAAGAAAAGGTTCCTTTTCCAGCAGTCTTCCTTGGGCACACAGCTTAGGCCTGTTTTTCAAAGGTATTTAGGCAATGCTCCAGTCAGTGTTGCAATGATTCTGTAATCTATCAAAGCTGTTACATGAACTAATAGCTCCAAGTTAAGTCAACAGAGTTTAAGCAGAAAATAAGATGAAGTTTTTTACAAGGTTAATTAACCCTTGTTAGTAAAAGACTATACGTGCATAGGACAAATTCTCCAGATCCCCAAGTTTAAAGTAAGGTGGGAAATCTTTCAGAAGGATGTATCTACTTTAGTAATATGTTATAAAAAATTCCAGTGCGCTTTTGGGCCTGTGTAATGAAGAAGGTCACACTAGCTGTTATGGAATCTTTGAGCTTCAGAATCTACCCATCTTAATTTCTCTAGCACATGACTGCTATTGCCTACATGCTTCTATAAGGTACCTATATGGTCCTGTCTTGATGCCTGGTGACTTTTGAGGGATTTACCCTCATTAACAACCTGGTGATGCAGAGAGATATTGCACCCATTTCACAGAGGAGGCAACTAAAAGCTATGGCTTGTCTTTAAGATATATTTAAGATTTGCGCAGACTCACCATCACAATGCTTCCCTGACATGTTTATACTCCAGAGTGACACAGGAGCAAGGGCTCTTGGCCAAATTAACAGTCATGGTGAGACTTAGAATATTCTCAAAAAGCCCCAAACACAACACGTACCCAGCTTGTGGAAGAGTGGAGTTGATGTCTCTTCCATGCTGGAAGGGAACTGAACCTCCAGTCATTCCTGAGCTGAGAACTCAGGGAGGGAGAGAGGAATTGGGAGCTGCTAACTGCAAGGCCTAAGCAACCCAGCATCCAGGTTGCTTCTGAAAGGGACCTAAATTGCTAAACCCCAGCTGCTTCTGCAATAGCTCTTAATGAGCTCTGGTTTGGTTGGTTGGTTTGGTTTGTTTTTTTTGAGGGGCAAGGTTTTTTGTGTTTGGTTTTCTATTTATTTATTTATTTATTTATTTATTTATTTATTTTTAAAATTAGAGACCTAATGGAAAGCCATGTCAGGTGGTTGAGTATCGCTGTGCTGTAGAGCAGCCCTGGCAGCTGTGCAGCAAAGACTGAGCAGTGCCATGAGATTGTGGGCATGGATTATGTCTGATTTTATAAACCATGTTTTCTACACCACAGATCACTGTTTTATGAATTGTGATCAGGTTTTCAACATCCCTTTCAGTGAGTGCATCCAAACTAGATACAGGAAACATTACTTTTCTATATCACAAGCACAAATAATGCCACTGGCCAGCTGCAGCTGAAAAAAAAATAAAATCAATTTCTGTATCAGAGTATTGTCTCAGTTTGCTTTTCAAACAAGATGGACCAGGAACTATGTTTAGGTGGTTCTAGACATTGACCTCTGTGTTCTTTTAAGTGTCACTGCTTTCTGGATTGCAGTCATCTGGTAAATGTGACTAATATTTGTTATTTTATTCTTCCTTATGGCTGTATGACAATTAGTGTTGTTAGATAATATCTAGCCCTCTGTTGCTCTTGATTTTGAGTTCAAACATTTTGAAACTAGGGTAAGGGGTATATTCTAACTTGGACACATTCCCCTAATTGCCTGTGGATATGGTTACCTAATGACTATACATTTAACTGAGCATCAGAGCCCAGCTTTGTTCCCATTTGCCTAAATCCGCCTGCCTTCTCTTACTCTATCACATTATCAGCATCCAAGGAGACACATGGGAGCTGATGTAAAGCTGTTGTAAGTCACATTCCTACAGCAAGGTAATAAGCTTGTGTATGTATAAATATTAGTACACCTTTCACACAGTTTATTCAACTCACTTGGGTTTTCATCAACAATGAACTTGGAAGGGCAGAACGCTGCTACTGAAGCTGCAATTTCAGGATACAGTAGCTGTGGGGCAATGCCACCTTAAAAAGTTTCACTTTTCTGTTCCCTGCCTTCCTGCCCTGCTCTCATGCCAGCACAGAGACCCCGTCGCTTGTGCTGACACAACTGCTCTCAGAGCTACTGTATGCACCGAGTTGCCGAAACGGCCCGGGTTAAGGAAAAGCTCTGATAAAATGGAGCTCAGAGCCCCATTCTTCAAACAATGGTGCTGAGGAGGAGGAGGACAAGGGGGGGGGGGGGGAAGGGAAGGAGGAGTAAGAGTACTGAATAGCCAGAGCTGGGTGGGAATTCCCAAAACTGGCACTGCCACTGAATCTGTCTGCTTGTGGACTGCAGTCAGAGCCTGAAGGATGAAAGCGCCATGGAAAACATTGCAGTGTTGGTTATCCTCCCGTGTTCATTTTTAAGGAAAGTGATGAGCTCTCCAACACCTTTCTGGGGTTTTGCATGTGAAGTGCTTTGCCTGGTTCACTTTATGGCAGTGACTCACACTCCTGAGCTCTTCCTCACTACTCTTTGTCCTTTTCTTACGCAGAAATGACTGCTCTGACTGATAAAGGCTTGATGCAGATCAATACGCATGCTGGCATCTGGGCAACAAAGCAGATAACCTTTTTCTCCCAGTTTCCTGTTTAATTTTGTAAGGTGACAGTTCCAATCAGTCTCTAGAGGCATAATATAAGCTTTGTGTCTGGAATTTATAGGTCTGGCATTAGTGCTGTGTTTTCTGTGCAGTGAAAACAGTTGTTTTAATCTGGGGGGGCAATATTGTTTTAAAATCTTCCAACTGCTTTAGGTAAGAAAAATGTGACATCGCCCATTTTAAGGAGCTGGGTTGGGTTTGTTTTTTTTTCTGGCACTGAACATCAAAATCTAAGCAAATAGTACGTGGATACTTAGCTCACAAAGTATTTATTTTTAGTTTTGAAGATGGTATTCTGGTGTAAAGTAGGTCTTCACATAACTGAGCTGTCATCACTTGCAAGCAAGGACTGAAGTTACAGATCAAGTTTGGACATGCAGCTTTGTGCACGGTCTCACAAAGATCCTGATAGCATGAAATATTCTTGAACGATTGTTAAGACTGTCACCCAATGCATAAGTCTACTTAGTCATGTCAAGGATTTTTCCAGTGGTCTGAACCTTGTTACTGGCTCTACAGACTGCCTGCTTTCATAGAGATGCAGAAGCTATGCAGGTACACGAGACTATCCAGACTTGACCTTCACATCTGCCTTTAACAGTTTTCATCTTATCTCAATGATAAGGGATTTCCCCAGTAAAATGATCAGGTAGAACCAAGTTGAACAGATGTTAAGCAATTGCTGTAGATATAATAATCTTTATTAGTTCACTGTGAAGTGACTAAGATTTTGAAAGAGATCCTGGTGACACAAAAATGAAGCAGCAAATAAAATCAATTAAAAAAATATGGAAGACATAAATTCTTGTGTGTGTGAAAGCATGAGAGAGCTAAGGAAGTATTTTCATTACATTTATTATTCAACAAGGACCTACATCTGTTTCCAGTTTGCACTGATTATTGACACATCTGGCTATTTGGCCTAAGGAGCTACAAGTTGCTGTTGTGGCATTATTCTCTGAATCAACTTTTTAGACCACCCGGAAAATAATACAGCAAGTGCTGTGAGAAGATTGTGCTATTTGTAATAAGATTACCTTTTGGCATCTAGATATATTGTACAAATGGCATTCTGTCATCTTCTGTTTTATAAATTACAATTTTGCAATTTTTACACCTGTGGGGAAAACAAGGCTGTAGCCAAAGGTCTTACTATTTGACAAAGATAAATCAGGAAGGTCTGATAAAGTTTCAAGTAGATCCTAGATACAGTAGTAACTGCTTGCTATACATGGAAAAATGCCTTTGTTTCAGTAGAAACAAAATACAGCTAAAGTCACAGAAGTGAGAAAGATGTTTCTTTAACCTATGGTGAGATGTATTTTATCTGATTAATATCCCACTGTTGGAAGTTAATACTGTCCAAGTCCTTGAACCTTCAGATTTGTTTTCTGTAAAAAACAGCTAAACTTTCTTCATCAGTGGTTTGAGATTAATATTCTAGTCCAAGAGTCTAGAAGACGTACTGTGAAGTGTATGGTGAAGAGTTTGAACAAGCAAAGGGTAAGATCATAGGACAAAAGGGACCACCTAGATTACCAAGTCCAGTCTTTTCCAGTTTCATACAAAAGACAGGATAGTCCTGAAGGATTCACAGAACATCTACTCCAAACACCCCCTCAAACCACAGGCCACAAAACACTTCCAATGCCCTGTCACAATTTTAAGACATAATAGTGAAAGACCAACAGCCACAGCTTTAATGTGCCACAGGAAGGAACATGATGAAACGCTTATTTGTTTTATTACAAATACTTTTAAAATGGGGTAATTTGTTGTTTTTAAAGAACAGTCTAGATAATCTACATGGCCACATGAAGTCACAATGCAGCTTCACTTGCTATGTTGAATTACATGTGGAATTAATTTGACCTGCATAAAACTAACGCAAGCCTTGAAGAAGCATAGAATAAAGATATATGGGAAACAATTTGCTGCTTTTGGATTAATTGCAGGGTTGTAAATGTTTTTGTACACTTTCTCTTGAAAAATTTTTTAGAACCTCAACAGTTATGTACATTCCTTCAGGTCAAAGATTCAGTTTTAATGTCCATTATTTATTTTTTAATTCCTTTAATAGCTCAAGAATATAAAGTGCAGAGAGCAGGGCAGCAAAATCACTGGGAGGCAAGAGCAGAGAATGAATACTGTATTCTTTGCAGTGCTGTACTACACTCTGCTATTTTCTTTAGGCTTGCTCTTTTGTCCTCTTCAGCACTGAGTCCAATGAGTACTTTGATTTATCTTGTTTGCTCCTTAGGAGAAGAACCTTAGGGCAAACATTGTGTGGTTGGGAATTGGCACTTCCTGCCAGGCACACTACCATACAAGCCATCAACTTCTGCCTTGCTACATCTTCTGTGCACCTTCATGGCAATTTTGATGATGTCTTATCCTTGCTGCCTGGCCAACATAAGTGTCTGCAACTGAAGAGAGCACAGCCAGTTAGGAAATGACTGCACTAGTGCACAGTTTGCCAGCAATTAAACATGTGCAAGAATAACTGAGGCAAAACAAATATGTAAAAATAGAAACTACTCAGGGTGATTTTTTTCCTGTGCATTTACTGGACTGAGGAGTTCTGTAAGACCTTTGACAAGTGATTTAGAGCTAGCTTCATAATGCCTCTTTTGATCATTATATGCCATGCCTACAGGGCTTCTGCCCAGTGCTCAGGGAATAAGTCAAAATACGTAAATCAGGTGAAAAAGTTAGGCATTTTGAGAGGATGATTCAGTGTCCCATATGCTGAGCAATAACCTGCCTGGAGCTCTGAGGCCTCACATTTAGGTCACTCTCCAGAGAACAGGGAGATGCCTGCTTCTCCTGCCGGAGCTGTTTATGCCGTTTGCATAAGATAGGCATGGGATTTTTAAAACAGAGAGGAGTCTCTAGGATCAGGACCTGAACCAGGTCCCCCCTCCCAGCTGAATGACCTAACCAACAGGTTCCTGAATTGTTTGTTGTTCTCCTTCCAGCAGTAAGGGAACGATCTGTGTTAAATCTGGATCTTGCTTGAAAAAAAGAGCCTTAACAGGAGGAAAGCAGACTGCCTAGCAGAACCTGGTCTACAGCATGAAGTTTAGGGCACAGCTATGTTAAGGAGGAATACAATTTGACACCCCTCGAGCTAAAAAGATTCAGGCATCCAGATTTCCTGCATCCTGCATGAGTGCTTAAATCAGTAAACTGTTACGCAGGGGGAAGGCTGTATTTAGAAAAGCCATTTCTGTCTTTGTGAATGCCTGAACCCAGACTGGATACAGCAGCCTGAAGCCTGTATAATCAGGAGTGCCTCTTCCCAAATCCCGGGTTAGCTGCGTAAATTCTGGAGATGTCTGGATTCCAACAATTTTCTTGTCAGAAAGAAGTCTTCTTCATGCAGTGCAAGCACCTCATTTGCGTTAATCAACTCAGAAGTCGAGCAGGTTTCTCTAAATCCATTGGGAATGGTTGATTTCTTATTTGGAGTGTAGGCAAACACCTACAAGGTTCAGAAATACCTGGAGACACGAACTGTTGGGGTACTAAGATGCTTGAAGGTATAGATAGGATTTCCAGGAGATACACAAATGTATCCTTGAAATTGGGACCTAGGCTGTCCAGCTACTCAGGTGCTTTATAATATTTTTCCTTTAGATACAATCTCTCAAAGATTCAAATGTGCTTTCTTGTTTAGTAAGTGGAGATTGACTTTCATCTTTAGGGGCTATTTTGATGTCCCTCTTCCAGGTGCTGCCAAGTAAGTGTTCTTTTTTTTATTTGGCTAATAAAGCTAAAGGTAACACCTGAGAAGTTAACATTTTCAGTCCCGTAGCAAAGGTTTGAAGTAGTTTTAACACATTTTAGGACACAGCTATCCTAACGGGACCATATCCCAAAAACTATTCTAGTCAGGATACAATAAACTGCTGGGAACAAAGTGCTGTAAAAACCTTCAAATAGAAATTTGGAACCTTACATGATTCTTGGAAATAGGATCCATCTCTTTTCCTTTGAATTCAGCTCCTGCAGCACACTGTTAACCATATGGTGTCTTCCAGGAAAGGAAAAATGTAAAGTACATCTGTCCTTTGCATGGCACAGGGAGGAAAAAAAAGGAGCTGTATCCATATCCCAAAAAGAACATATTCATTTCAACTTTGGTGGAAGCTTTGTCGTTCTTAACTGTTAATGGTATATAAACAGCAAAAATTCTCTTTGAATTATTCTTATATGCAATTCATTTTTGTGCACTCCACTGATTTACATACATGCAAAAATACTCCTGCAGCCTCTCTCACTTAAGAACATCCTGGATTGAACTTTTTGAATTGCAAGGCTCTTATGCTCATGCAACTTCTAGTGCTTATGATTCAGTGTACAATTTTCTACTGAAAATTCTAGGACTTCTTGGGGGGTCTTGCAGCTTCCATGCCTGCAATATTCCCAGATGTAAATGCACAAAAAATAATGTTGTCATGGTAGTTGTCCATCGGTGATGAATAGGTGCACTGTGTATGGAGAATGGGTGGGATTTTTATTATCATGAACTGTAGAGAATTCAGTATATTATGGGACCCTAGAGTTTCAGTCAATAAAAAAGGAAATACAATAATGTATGTCCATTTATCCAGCATGTTTTCTAGCCCCTTGAAAAAAAAAAAAAAAGGAAAAAAGAAAAAAAAAGGAAAAGAAAAAGGAAAAGAAAAAGGAAAAGAAAGAGAAAAAGAAAAAGAAAAATAACAAGAAAAAGAAAAAATTGCCTTTTAGGAAGCTGAATACCAGACAACTTCTCTTTTCATTTCTCGTTAATTGTGTCTGGAGCTTCTATGCCTTATTACCAACATTTGGCTTACTCCAGAAAGAAATTGCTTCATGGCATCACAACTGTAAATATCTATAAGGATCTTAATTATATTCTTAATTTTTAAACACTCATATCTAGAGTAATTCTGGTATGTGAGAAGGCTCTACTCCAGCCTCCAACCCTGACAGAGATGTTGTGCTTCAAGGGGCACAGGATTTTCATTATCATGAACTGTAGAGAATTCAGTATATTATGGGACCCTAGAGTTTCAGCCAACAAAAAAGGAAATACAATAATGTATTTCCATTGATGATCTCCCAGATCCATCCAGCTAAGTGTTCCATAGTGAGAGCACTCAGATAGGGAGCAAGAAGAAAATTGAGCTGCTACTAGAAGACTGAAAAGTAAATGTGGCCAAGAGAGCAATGCTTCTTCAGAGCAGCTGCTGTCACTGGAATGGTGGTAGGTTTCCACCTACCTCAGCTGTAATGGCTGAGCAAAGAGTGTTTAGAAAGGGATCAGAGGGGCAAACACATATGATGAACATATCTCATGGAGGGGGGTGGAATGAGTGGGAAGATCCAGCATGCACTGTAGGGGAGGAGGATAGTAAATCTGTGCTTTCATAATCAGATGTGACTATACACTCAGGGTGGGATTCGTTTGACAAAAAATAGATGTTTTCATCTGAGCTGCTCACACTCTGTGTCTTTCATAGGCAGTGGAGAGAGGTGAGCCTTTTTTAAAACATTAGTGCTTTTTGTGGCTTTACTGGTTAATAAAGAAAAGTTAGTTTTCCACATCATGCAAAGCTTTTCCCTAATCCCTAAAGAAAGGATTTATTACTACTTTGGCAGGGAGCTGTGCTGGAAACTCTTCCTTCTTCAGTTCCCTGGACAATGTCCTCCCCTGAAATATGGTTTGACTGTTCTGAACACTGCATTGCAAATTCACACACAGCGATATTGACATCTGGCTTTAGCATATGGGACACAGATAGTCCTTGATTGTTGAACATCTGTGCTGCTTTGAAAAGAAACAATTGCATTTGAAGAACATGGGACATAGACTAGGCCTTGTCCTTATCCCACACATCTTGCTGACATTTTTTTTTTCTAAATTACCAGTCTGTTTATTCAATTTCCATAGTATAAAAACATCAAAATTTATAAGACACTGATGTAGATGGTAATGTTGTCAGATATGCCAGCAAACAATCCATTGACAACACATGTTAGGAATCAGTCTGTTACAATTAGTCAAGAACAATGCCAGAAGAGGATGGGACCAAGTGAGAACAAACAAACCAGCACAAAGGAGAAGAAAAGGGAAGTACTGAAGGTTCTGAAAATATTCCCATTGATTTTGTATGTAAAAAACCCACTTTGATTAAGAAACCAAGAGCATTTGCAACAATCTCAGCAACTGTAATATAGTGAGCTCCTTTACACAGTAACAAAGAATGCTGCTATAAGCTGAATATCAAGTGTCAGTTCATCAGGAAACAATCCTCCATAGCAAAGTAAAATGCAGTTATAAAGGGAAGGAAAGCAAATTTGTCTCAAGAAAAGCAAGGATCTTGGCATCTCTTTCCAAATTATGCTGAATAGAGAACACTGCAAATTGAAGTTAGTTGTTGAAACTTGGATTTACTTTGCAACCCATTAGTATATATCCCAATATGACTTGGCAATTGCAGGGCTTCATATCCCGTTGATACACATTTTATATATTTTTCACCTACTAAAAAATTTGGTAGCCAGGCTAACTGTAGGTCCTTCCCGTCAGTCCTTCCCATCTTATGCCACGACTTTTGAATGTGTAGATTTAAAGGTCATAGGTGCTGTTATGAACACCAAATCTGCCCAGTGTGTAATAGTTTCACCACTAAATTTTGTGTCAGAGCCTTGGCATCTATGTGAAAGTGCATCTTTAAAAGTAGGTGTTTAATACTGATTTAAAGACCTCAATATCTGAATTAACTCCACCTAACTGAGGTAGCTATATAAGGAGTCACTTGAAGCCTTCTCAGTTTTGGGTGAAGTGGGAATAGGCAGCATTGTGATGAACCAAGCTGAATTTAACTTTTGAAAGTGCCTATTGTTTATTCAGGAAGCTGTTAAGCTCCTATGTCTGTTACGTGCTTGAAAGCTGGATGGGACAAATCTAGGACTAAGTGGGCCAAAGTTATTGTAGGCAAAGTCCTAGCAAAAAGAAAATTAAGTGAAATGTTGCAGAATAAAACATTGGCGGTATAACAACCTCCTGGCAGCGCAACCCTGTGACTCATCAGAATAAGCAAAAATGGCTCGTAATACAGGAAAGTCAGGGGACTGTTGAAAAAGAGTAATAGTAGTGATTTTTCAGAGGAAAATAGATTTTCATTATTCAATTCAGGATAATGGGAAAGAGTGCACATTTGTTCTGTCCTAGCAGGTCAGTTCATGATCAGAGTTTTTAATGCAGCAGATCCCTTAACAAAATTTATTTGTACTAAAAAATCTAATCTGTCAAAAAACTATGATACCAACCAGCCAAGCAAACCAAAGATGTACTTTCAAAGTCTTCTAGATGTATTTTTAAAGTCTTTTATCTTCTTATATTTTCACTCCCCAGTAGATAACCATTTTCTCTGGCCTCTGCCAAGTTCATTCAAGTCATACTCTTTTATTTCATCTTTATTTGCTATTAAATTTTCCTAACGTTTGCCTTTTGTTTTCAGCATCTTTTTAGAAGCTTCTGACTGTACACTTTAAATATATGGGACACACCCGTTCCAATTCTCTCCGTGCTTCAGGCAGAGTGGAGCAGAAAGTTTGCAGCAAGGAGCTAAATGTCTCTTTCATGCCACGTTCTGGGATGAAATGCCATCAGTGGCTCAACCTCCACATCTGAAGCGTCATTAATTGATTTTGGCAGATGATCTCCCAGGAATGCCAAGTCTTTCCATTGCAGAATCTGTGGTCCATGTAATTTCAAAATCTTCCATGCATTCTTCCAAATTCAGTACTGCATTGTGGTACAGCAAACAGCTGTGATCCAAAATGAATTGCAGTTTTTCTTACAGATTGAACATAAGGCGGATAAAGAAAAAAACCCACATCAATATATATATCATATAGCCTAGACTCCAAATTTTAGAGCATTGGCATGCTTTTTACACAAAATCTTAGTACTTCCTTACCAGCCTGCATGATTCGTGGCTGTGTTGCTCTGTTCTCTGTTTTGACACTTGGCTGGCCCATATTAAGATGCTTCAAGAATGTACCATGATCTCTCATTTCACTGAAACATCACAGAGTGTACAAAGGCCAAAGCAAGTGATAGGATATAAGAAGCTCCATATTTAGCTGCTTGCCTTGTCTCGGCACACATACCCCCTTCTCTTTTCCCCACCTCACACTAGCAATCAGGTCTCCCTGATGAGCTATCTGTACCTTTATGACAAGAATGAACACTGTAAAAAGTATGTACAAATTCAGATTAATAAGTAATAACAAGTATTCCTACAAAATATTTGCTAGGTCTCAGTTTGAAAAGCTATTTAAAATCCAAATCCCCATAGGCAGAGAAGCTGCTTGAGCTCAGGCCAAAACAGGATTATCAAATTAAGGATATCATGGGCCTGATCCTGTAAACGTGGTCAAAGTAAAGCAAAATATATGGGTATGCCTTTGTACTGTACAGTAATAATGAAACTGTTCTGCAGGGTGAGTGACACAGGTTCTTTCCTGATGAAGGGTAGAGGCTGGTCCAGCCATCCACATGCCCAGCAAAAAGCTCTTTTCTGCTGACCTCCTTGGTCTCAGCTTCTCTTGCCATAGCTATTTTATTTGGTATAGATGTATTCTGAAATGGGAATTTTTTATCTGGATATCCCGGCCCTTAGGCAACTTAGAAAACCAGTTTCTTGTTTGGTCTTAAGCTGGCAGCAAGTGGTTCCAAACTAAAATAACTTCCAGGATTAATTCCAGGATTCACTCTCTTTTGGTTGGTGGGATAACTACACAAAACCTACTCTGTATTAAAGGATGACAGAGTAAAAAACAGATGCCAGGAATGCATACACCTCTCTGTTTCCCCTGGCTGGCTTTTTTTGGACATTCTGGGACACTTTTGTCTGTAGTGAAGGGATATTCAATGGCCTCATTGGGACAGACTGACATTAGTGAGGGGACACACGGAAATTAATGTCAGAGCCATTCTGATTTTAACAGTTGCCAGCCACTTCACTTGGGACTTAAAGTCCTGATTCTATTTTTTTCACAGAATTAAACAACATTTTAAAAGAGATTTAAGTAAAACTTTGGGGATAATTGATTATGGCATTGTCTGTTTTCCAAGGTCAAAGCAGAAGTTATTAAAAGTAGGAATTTTATTTCAGGAATGGATGGCATATAATTTTAAGTGATAAGCCCATAGGATGCTAAATATGTCCTCCTGGAAATTTAAAAAACGTAAACTATCATTGCTCTGTTCTGTTCTGTGGTTGCAAGCACCGGTGCCAGAATTTTTTTATGCCTGTGGTAACAAAATCCCTCTCCCTTTGCCCTTAGCCAGCCTTCCCAGGCCAGGAATTAGAACTGATTTTAGGAAGCAGCCTTCTACACTTGGTGTATTTACACCGTGTGTGCACATATATAAATCTGTATACATCACAGTGGTTATTATCCCAGTGGCCTTGATCTTCAAAGTCTCCCACTTCAAAAGAAGACAACAGTGTTCTTCACCAAAAGATGGCTTTCTAAAAAACTGAAGCAGTGAGTCTGCTTTACAAGAATTTTGAAGAAAACCTGGATTTCACCTCTTCATAGTGCGTTATTCCCAATTCATACAGTTCTTCTGCCCGCATTTTGTACAGGAAAAATGCCATTATCATCAACAGAAGCACCATATGAGGAATGCATCTGGCAAATGAATGTATTTCGTATCTAGGCTTATTATTATTTTTTAATTATATGAAACTTTAAAACCTTTTTCAATACTCACTGCAGTCAATAGGAAGAGAGTTATTTAGTCCTGTGGGCTTCAGATCAAGACGCAGTGAAAAATGGGTGTAGTAAAGACCATTAACAAAGAATTGCCTTTTGAAATTAACATTCTTACATCTTCTCTTTGTCTTTTGAGCCACATGGTTTATGCTCAATAAAAAGACGTTATACTGTTGTACATGCTGCAACTGGACCAACAACTTAAGTTGCACTGTAACTAAATCACAACCTTTGGACAAGGTACAAGGAAACTGTATTTGCCTTATTGATTTTTAGTCTCTTCTGCACCAATTGATCATTTACTTTAAATACAAAGACTAACACAAAGATATGCAAATGCAAAGTTCTTTAGTCTGACTAAATGTCATGTTCATCAAAATAATCTTCAGTGATTTCACTTAAAAAGCAATTCAATTTATTCCTTCATCATAACTTCTTTGTGAATATTTCAAAACAGTAGTAGTAAGAGACTAGTTTAATTAATATTTTTGTTAAGGGATTACACAGGGACATGCTCTGATTTTTGTGAATGTTTTTCTACCTAACATAACCTGTATTGTAGTACCAACCAGAAGCCTGAGCCACACTTGGGGAAAAGCTGTCATAGGTACGTCACAGAGTTATTAAAAAAAAGGCTCTTGTCCTGGTAACACTGCAGTCTAAATGAGGATAGTTGCATTGACTACATCGTTGTTCTCTTTGTTCTCTACAAAATTATTCTCTAATTTTATTGAGATTAAACATATGGTGCTGTTTCTGCTGTTTGATTAACTGCAACATTTTTTAAGAGAAGAGAAATCAAACACATTTCAAATTAGCTGTGAAAATGCTTGCCCTGCAATTCTTTAAAAAATATTTGAACAAACTTTTATAAGGAATCTGGAGGAAATGATATAATGTGTTTCTTTAGGCACTGTCATCAAAACAAAACAATAACTTTAGGAAAGTCTGTAAAATCATATATTGTTCTTTAATAACAGAGCCTATCTCCATGGTAGAGTGTTGTGCAAGGAAGGGTATTTTAACTCAGGAACACTTCGTACTAGCAGGGCCATAAAGCTTGCAGGCAGAGCTGGCTTGCACTCAGCTTGCTCTTGGTACGGTCAAAGAAACTCAGGGCTTTTGCATGTGTCCCTGTAAATATGCACAGACATATCAAATGTGGGAAATTGTCTGAGAAGATGTGCTGGTCAGTGTGGATTGGATGGAAGTGTGTTGCTCTTGGAAAACCCTTTTACAGGCAGCTCGTTCACAATGCCTATAAATAAGGTGTCGTTATTGACTGATAGCATTTTATGGACAGTGAACGGATGCCTGGTACAAAACATCAAAATATTCAGAAATAAAAAAAAAACAGGCCTTCTTAAACAAAAGTCATTCTACATTTTGCTCTTATCTCCAAACTCAACATTAAGAGATCACATAAATAGCTGATTTAAAGGAAAGTTAAACTCAGATGACAAGGTGCCTGAAGGAGCTGAGAAATGGTATTTGTTTGAACCCGTAACTATCCATCCTTCTGCAGTGTAGACAAGACATCCACAAAAAAATAATAATAATTAAAAAAAAATACATCAGTTCCTTCCCAGTTTACAGCTACTCTCAGGTGCTCTGTGGGATCATGTACTGTGCTCCTGATATCAGGTGTACTACTGTTGTGTCTACCTAGTACCTATTTGTTTCAAATGTGTGATCCCGGAAAAGCATGGAAACATATTCAGTTCATTAAACATATTCATGTCAAAAGTGGTGGATTCTCAGCACTCAACCTGGGCAAACACATCCAAGACTTTTAAATAGTGGGGGAGAAAAAAAAAAAAAAAAAAGAAAAAGGAAGAAAAAGCATTAGTCTCATCCTCCCAAGATACTGCTTTGAGATAATTCTTTTTACTATTCTTCAGACTTCTCATATTATCTGAGACCAATGCTTGGATGTTGTCCTTGTTTCAATAAATTATAGATATCTCCTCCTGAAGGAAAGAACAAATGCAAATAATAAGATGACCATAGTTTGATTATAAGCTAATGGGGACTAAATGGGTTTTTTGGTTGTTTTGGTTTTTTCTTGTTAAAAAAAGACCTGGAAGGAAAAATTAGTTTGAATCATTAAACTGGCATAGTAAGTTAGGAAAGAAAAGCAAGAAGAGATATAAGACACGGAAAGGATGAAAGAAATTGAGAACAAATATTTTTGTGGCTATTTTGGAGGATACAGTGTATGCAACTTGAGGTTCAAATAATGATTCATAAATATAACTTTTTCTTGAGCTGGAACTTTCTGCAATTTAATGGTCTCATCTCTGTTGTGTGTGCGGTATTTGAGACTTCTCATACAATAAAATTATGTATTTTTTTATATAGCACAAGGGATTCTAACCAATTTCATTTTCATATTATAATTTTTAACCATGGAATAAACAAGCTTATAGTGTCATTTTATTATAATAAGATTGTTATCTTATTATACAGGGAACTTTTCAAACTATGTAAGCAGCTTAGCCTTCTCTGGTTAGTGACTCATGTATAAACTTAGTCTCTTTCCCTTCAGAATTATTCCAATCTGTAACTGAAATAAAAAAAAAAAAAAAAAAAAAAAAGGGAGTGGTGGAAAACATTAATTCCAGTGTTGTTCATGAACTGTTTGTTGAACTCTATTTGTATTGGTTGGGTTGATATCTGTGTCACACAATAATTTTTTTCCTTCTTGATTGGAAGCTAAAACTGAATCACAAAACAATTACTAGTGACTAACAGCAATCACCAGTGTTTTCATTGTCTGGTCACAATAGCACTTGAGAAACTTTTTAGTCCCAAACATTTTCGCAGTGACCTGGCAATTGTCAGCATTCTCAGAACAGAGAACTTGATAGAGAACGGACTAAACGGGCCATGCCCAATCACACACACACAGATACTCACTGATACGTAGATCTGTTTGTCACAGACCTACTTTCCAAGGGACAGCTTTCCTGTCTGTGCCTATTTCACCACCAGTAACTTACACGTGCAATCTGGGGACGTTCTCATATATAGTGAAGTGATGTAAGTTATAGGTGCCGAGTCCTGTTTGCGCAAGCAAATCCTGCAGGAAAGAATTGACATCAATGGCAATGCAAAATCCATTGTGCCTCGGCTTTCAAAAAGGGAAACCCCCCGGGAAGCTGGTCCTGAACGATTCTCTGTTAATTACCTGTTAATTATCCTTTCTACCTACAGTCACAGCGATGACTATTGTGTACGTCCAGTAAACATCCCAGCAGAAGCTCTTAATGAGTACCTAAAGATGTCCCGTACTAAGAAAGACATCACAAGCTGATGAATGAGTGCCTCAGCTCTGCTGGAACTGGATCCTTTAGGAAGGTTGTTTAAAACCTGACTGCAAGCCATGTAAGCTGCATTTTTTTAATATATATTTGTGGCTCTGCCCTCACAAATCTATGATTCATTACAGGAATGCAGCTTGGATCTTCTGCAATGTAAGCAGCTGCAGATACTTCAAATACTTGGGTACATGTGATCCAGCAGCTTGCTATAAATTTGCCCCTAAAAATAAAGTAACAAGTGATTGAACAGTGATAGGAATTAAACACGGCAGTGAGTGAATGGAATGCACAAGTCCTTAGCTCAGAACCTTTTATTATGGCAATTGCTATAATTAAAATCAAAACGAAAAAAGAAACACCCTAGAATACTATCTTTGAACAAACTTACTGCAAGATTCCAGTAAAGGTTTTTTTTATACTGTTGAACACTGAAAAAAGGTATTTGCTCGTATGCAAAGTCACTGAGCATGATATTTATGTTGTTACATCATCTAAGAGTCAATTGCATTTCCACTTTCCACAAGTTACTGAATTAGTTGAGCTTCAAATTTCCCCTAAGTTTTTATCATGCAAACAAAATAGTCAAGTAACAATGAGCTTTTGATACCAAAACAATATTTTTCTGTATGCTTTGCTTGGAGACTGTAAGATTGCAAGTTAAACAGAAGAATTCACAGGGAAAACAACTGGCTTTGAATCTGTCTTTGATGACCAAAAGTCCCAGGTCTTGTTGCCTCTTAGGTCAAGATTTCTCATTTATTTGACCTGATTTTAAGATTGACACTGTGTTCAGTATTCCACAGAGGATGAAAGAGTATGGCTGCATGTCTCTGAACTGATACTTTCGTGTCACAGAATCAGACTCACAGTCACAGAATCACAGAATCACAGACTCACAGAATATTAGGGGTTGGAAGGAACCTCCAAAGGTCATTGAGTTCAAACTCCCTGCCAGAGCACGAACAACAAACAAAAACCCCAAACCAAAGAACATGCAACTAGGGCATATCACTCAGAAAGGCATCCAGATAGGTCTTGAAAGTCTTCAGAGAAGGAGACTCCACAATGTCTCTGGGAAGCCTGTTCCGGTGCTCTGTAACCCTCACAGTAAAGTAGTTCTTCCTCATGTTGAAGTGGAACTTCCTGTGCTTGAGTTTGAGTCCATTGTCCCTTGTCCTGTCACAGGGCACAAGTGAAAAGAGGTTGTCCCTGCCTTCTTGATGCCCAGCCCTCATGTATTTATAGACATTAATTAGATGCTTCTTCAGTCTTCTCCTCTCTAGACTGAAAAGCTCCAGGTCTCTCAGCCTTTCCTCATAAGACAAATGTTCCAGTCCCTTAATCATCCTCATATCCTTGCGTTGGACTCTCTCAAGTAGATCTCAGTCCCTTTTGAACTGGGGAGCCCAGAACTGGACACAATACTCCAAGTGAGGTCTCACTAGGGCTGAGTAGAGGGTAGAAGAATCTCCCTTGATCTGCTGGAGACACTCCTCTTGACGCATCCCAAAGCTCAGTTTTCAATTGCAGTTTTAATACAAAATGTTGGAGGATATGGAAAATTTTAGAAGAGGCATTTCGTGGTCAAATAATGTAATTAGATCCCATTAGCAAATCTCAGAACAGCCAACTGGGGACCTGATTGGGAATTTCAAACCAGAGGCCAAAGAGTAAATGAAAATTGGATTTAGCTACACTGCTTATCTCATTTCTCAAAGTGATTATTTTTCTTCATGAAGAAACACATCAGAGGAGCTGTATAGTCCCCTGCCTACACATTTCCACTTCTGCAGGCCTTTTGCTTCTGCTGTTGTCAGATGGCTGTCTTACCCATGCAGAGCAAGAACAAGGTGCAGAACTGCCATTTTTCAAAGGGGACATACTGGGCCTGAACTTTTCAAGTACTTGGGTACCTCTCCTTGCAGTGAGAGGGCTGAATGTGAACTCCTGACTCTTCATCTAAAGGCTGAGCGTTTGCTCTGACCTGTTCTCACAGGCTCCTTCTTCATCAGTAGAGAGATGAAGGAACCTCTAGAAGGCACAGCTACTGTGTTGGGAGTTAGGGAGGAATGCCAATGGAAAAAGAGACTGAACATTTTAAAACAATGTTATTTCCTGAAGTCTTTGTTGAGTTAATTATATCTTGGTTCTTACACTGGCAAAACTAATTCTGAAGCTGATTTGTTTAAAAACATATCTGCCTTGATACAGCATGTCCGATATTCTGTTTTTCTCCCTGATGCTCTGCTTTTATCTCAGTAAAATCTATGTATTACAGCACAGTAGCAGTATTGCACTACTACTTCAAATAACTGTAGTATCATTTTTGCTGTGAAGCACCCTGTTCATGTGTCTCAATCGAGTGTGCTTTGTATCTTCCTCTTTAAATGTGAAAGGACAGAGGGGAAAATACAATGTTTATTTTGCTCTTGAATTCTGCACTAGCTGTTTAATATGTTTCTTATGAATTACCATTAAGAAAGGATTTCACACTCAAAAGCAAGCTTATGAGGATATAGGTAAGTGTGAGTGTGGTCTTTTCAGAAGAATGTTTGATTGAAGACCTGTTTTTGGACACAAGGTAAGGAAAAAGATCACTTAACCTCACTTGAATAAGTGGAGATTAAAGGTTAAAAGCTTTAAAGCTTTAAAATGCATTAGCAACAGAACAGTAAATACAATCCATGGAGACATGGAGGAATTAGCAAAACAAATATTAAACTGAGAAATGCACTCTAAGGTTCACTGGAATCTCCACACTAGGTCTGAATGCAGAGCACATTTAAGTGTTTCACTGGTTGTTTTAGAATTGCCTTTGTATTCCTTATATTACCTCTAATGGACATGATAGTGAGCCTTGACATGAATTATGCAAGCAAGTTTTATGTAGATCTTTCTGTGTTTCAGCCTCCCTGGAGTTTTGAAGTTTTAAAAGGCAATTTTTACCATATACCTCATTTAACCTATTGCACATTATCTGTGTTTATGCTGCTGATGTATCAATAATGTAGACACAATACTGTTAAAAAATACCTGTACACTACTAAGGGAAACAATGTTACTGTCATCAGTAATGTGACCTTATTGTACTGTAGACACAATATAATTTTTAATGAGTACAACATCTGCTTAATAAGAGTATTCCACTAAGGCATCTATATTTTAACTTGCAGCACGGATACACACATTCAACAAATGTATTTGTTTTCTGTTTACCTTACACAGATCCACAAACTGACTCTTACAGCTCAGTAAAACCACGACGCAACTTGATGAAGAGTGTGAAAATACAGCTACTTCCATGAAGAAGAGGAGTGATCCCAGGCAGAGCATGCTGTAACAGCCTGTTTGTAAAGCAGGGAAGCTGTGTATCAAGAGGGAGCACCTATCAAAGAAAAGCTTGAACAAAAAGTACTTCTATATATTTCCATTACTGAAATACATAGAAGCACCTGAAGTTCCAACAGGGCTCCCAATCTGGCAGTGCTCAACCAAAGCAGCCAAAATCAACACTTCTACTTGATCTTTTGCACAAAGGGCAAAATCTTACTCGAGATGGGTGTCTGAGAGAAGTCTTGTGCTTGTACATGCAGCAGATTCGACACCCACATAGTGGGTGAAACCCTGCCCCCACAGAAGTCAATGGTAACAGTTTGAACCACTTCAGTTGAATGAGGACACTGTGAGAATATAGAAGAGAGAACATATCAAAATTTGTTAATTAGGTTATATTCATTAGACGTTGAGTGCACCCATAACATGATATTTTAAAGTATGGGTTATTATTAAATGTGTGGAAATATTATATTAATACTATTATATACAAATTATTATGTTATACAACCATGCATTATAATATATAGTATTATTAAAAATTGTATAATATTATTATATTAATAAATACTTATATATTATGTGTGGAAATACATTGTTATGTATGTGGAAATTTTTGCTAGTATGAGCAACACCTTTCTAAAATTTTGCTTCTTAAGGATTCCAGTTAATATATAACAAATTACTCTCATTGCAGAATGTTCAGATATAAAAGCTTCTCAAGAGTGACTGAACTTATTTTGAACTTTATTTTCATTTAAACTCTCCATTAAGGAATTTGGGAGGGTGAGCAGAGGAGAGAGGCATTTGTTTAGATTCTGCTTTTAATAAAGTTTTAACACTTTGATATCAGTCTCTGATTAGATGCAGCATCCCACATTCCGAAGTGAAGAGAGGCTATTTGATCCTTCTCTCCTCCGCCCAACACAAATCTTACTTGTGTCTTTTAAGCAGAGCTTCTGCTTCAGTCTAGTTATTGTAATTAACAACAGTTTTCTGTAGAGCATCATTCTTTTCTGTAGCTTTTCCTTCTCAACTCAATAAAGCATTATTCTAAACCCCAGCTTAATAATCCTATTTTCAGTTGTGTTTGGGAGAGGAGGGTCCCTATGACCAGAATGTGCATTTGAAGCTTGACCCAAAGTAATGGATTTTCCTAGTATTTATCAAGTTAGTCAGTGAAATGCATAAGGATGGGATCAATCTACAATGTAGATGTCTACATCCAAGCAAGTCCTGATTCCTTTTATAGTCAATAGATACCAATAGATACTCTGAGTGTGTGATTCATCCCACAACAAGATAGATATCTAAATTAGGTCAGGTGACTCATTCCCTGGAAATACTTATTGACTATAAAGGGAATCTCAATGACTAATTAGAGAGGTTTTTAAAGAAGTGAGGTGAGATGAAACTCATTCTGCATCTTTCGTATCTTCCGGAACAACGTCTTTGTGACCCTTCTGCTCCTTGAACAGTTATTCTCACTGTATTTACACCCAGATGCTTCAGAGAGCTCCCTACCATTTTCCAGCTCTCTCCTGTGAAACCCAGTCACTGGCTTTTATTTCGATTGTTCCCCACCAGGAAGATATCTCTCAAGCCTCACCAGTCCTCTTTTTTTCTGAACACTTAATGACTCCATTATCTGTTCTTCTTTGTCTGTTACCACTCAGGACTTCATCCCTGGTATCAAATTTTACTTCATCTTTTCATTCTTGCTTCCTGAGGCTATTTCTTCTTTTTCTTAACTCACCTTCAATTCAAAGAAAGCAAATACGTTTCTTTGCTTAATATGATGAAATGTTAGAGAATTTTGAAGTTCCATAGTATTGAAGAATAATTAATAAGAAAAAATGGTTTGTTTGTTTGTTTGTTTGTTTTACATTACAAGTTTTCATCAGATATTTCACTAGTTACAGTAACACTCCTGGTATGTGGCCTTCTAACTATGTTAATTTGCTCCTACCTCCCTACACTGTTATTCATCAGGGAAATCCCTTTGGAACTTGTAAATAATAGGTTTGAATTTTGGCCAAAGTCTTCCTCCAGTAGTGAGCGAGAGAGTTGCTGACTGGGACTTTCTATCTCTCATGTGGTCACATAAATTAGAGTCCTGATCAATGATGACAAGCATTCTGCTAGCTAGACAGACATTAATCTGGTTAACTCCCCTTCTTCCCACTCCTTCCTGACACAGAGGAAAGAAGTGACTTTGGAGAAAGTCTGAGATGTGTAGATTGATTTTACTGTAGCTATAGCATGGCAAGGGGGCTCCAAACACCTTTGGGAGTTTATGAAAATACCAAGCAGAAAGCAAACAAGTTACATGAAGTGTAGAAGGCTGCCTTCCTTGGCAAGAAACAATTAAAGTAATTATTTTTAATGTTTATGACCTCTTGAAAAATATTTTTTCCACACATTTACATGAATATTTTAATCTGAAAGTCTGAGATTCTCGATTTTTTTTGTGTAACTGCCATTAAAATAATTTTGCTTTCACCTCTAGAATTAAAATGAGCAACCATATCAAGTTTTAAAAGAAAAATCTTACTAACCATAGAGCACTGACAGAGCTGTACTGTTTTAGGTGCTGACTTATTACTGCTCACTGCATCACTGGACATACCATCAATGGTACTTGGTGCTGTTTGCCACATTGAGGTGGGCAATGCAGAATTATGCAATATAGCCCCAATGTTTACTGCAAAAGCCAGCTGGAGGACATGGTCTTCCAGGAGCTAGCCTGACTTTCAAGATCCAAACAAGGTAAAGAAATTTCTCCTGGCATACAAACATTTAGATAGTGAAACAATTAGCAACATTTAGGATTGGAGTCTTATGCTTTTGTTTGTGTTTCATCAATTGATTAAACAGGACATCCACAAATCCATGGACCCCAACAGAATGCACCCATGAGTGCTGAAGAAGCTGGCAAAAGTCATTGCTGGGCCACTCTCCATCACTTTTGAAAAGTCCAGGAGAACAGGGGAGGTGTCTAAGGACTGAAGGAAAGCCAGTGTCACTCCAGTCTTCAAAAAAGACAAGAAGGAGGATCTGGGTAACTACAGGCCAGTCAGCCTTACCTCCATCCCTGAAAAGGTGATGGAATAGCTTGTTCTTGGTGTGTGTGGAGTAAAAGAGGGTTATCAGGAGTCAACATGGATTCACCAAGGGGAAGTCATGCTTGATCAATCTGATAGCCTTCTAGGATTTTGTAACTGGATGGATAGATGAGGGGAGGGCATTAGATGTGGTCTGCCTTGATTTCAGCAAGATTTTTGACACCATCTCCCACAGCATCCTTACAGCTTAACTTAAGAAGTGGGGATAGGGCAGTGAGGTGGTTTGGGAATGGGTTAAAGGACAGAGCTCAGAGCTGTGGTGAGTGGGGCAGAGTCCAGCTGGAGACCCATGTCTAGAGGTGTTCCCCAGGGGTTGATACTGGGTCCAGCCCTGTTCATTATATCCGTCAATGACCTGGATGAAAGGATAGAGTGTACCCTCAGCAAGTTTGCTGGTAGCCCAAAAGTGAGAGGAGTGGCTCCCATAAGGCTGTGCTGCCATTCAGCATGACCTGGACAGGCTGGAGAGTTGAGCAGGGAGAAACTTAATGAAATTCAACCTGGACAAGTGTAAAGTTCTGCAATGGGGAGGAACAACCCCATGAATTAGTACAGGTTGGGGGCTGACCTGCTGGAGGGCAGCTCTGGTGAAAAGGACCTAGAAGTCCTGGTGAACAATAGGCTGACCATGAGCCAACAATATGCCCTTGCAGGCAAGAAGGCCAAGGGCATCCTGGGGTGGATTAAGAAGAGTGTGTCCAGTAGGTTGATGGAGGTTCTCCTCCCTCTCTGCCCTGGTGAGGCTGCATCTGGAATACTGTGTCCAGTTCTGGGTTCCACAGTATATGAAGGGCAAGGAACTACTGAAGAGAGTCCAGCTCAGGGCCACAAAGATTATTAGGGGAATGGAGCATCTGCCATATGAGGAAAGGCTGAGAAAGTTCATTCTGTTTATCCTGGAGAAGAGGAGACTGAGGGGGGATGTCCTAAATGCTTATAAGTATCTAAAGAGCGGGTGCCAGGAGGATGGATCCAGTCTCTTTCCAGCAGTGTCCAAGGACAGGACAAGGGGCAATGGGCACAACTGGAGCACAGGAAGTTCAACTTAAATATTAGGAACAACTTTTTTACTGTGAGAATAACAGAGCACTGGAACCGGCTGCCCAGAGAGGTTGTGAAGACATTAAAAAACCATCTGGATGTGTTCCTGTGATTTACTGTAGGTGATCCTGCTCTAGCAGGGTGGTTGAACTAGATGATCTTCAGAGGTCCCTTCCAACTCCTACCATTCTGTGATTCTGTGGTAGTAGCTCCTTCAGATACTTGATGGTATAAGTCAGTATGCATTCCTCATGCCTTGATATAATGATGCACAGCCTGTGGATAGTTTCTTTTATCTTGGGAGGCAGAAAGAGCATCTGGAAGTGAGAGATGATATCTCCTTAAGTCCTTTATTTATCAGGCATGAGTGTTTGCAACTGCTTCACTCCCTTGAAGAGTTTCACAGAATCTTTATCAGGTGCTCCCTGCAGCTATCATCCTCATTACCCATCTAAATCAGAAAGTGATGCACATGCTCTGTAAATGGTAGAAACCCAAGGTGATGTACTCTTCACACTACTCCATTTGTTATATATTTCCATTTGACCTGATTTTATAAGTACCTTTCCACCAATGGGAAGAATTTGGGAGCTTTTTTTTTGGTTGGGGTTTTTTTAAAATGTAGGTTTTTTTAATTTTTATTTTTATTTTTAATGCTAGGGGTATATTTTGAGAACTCCATATACAGTTGACTTCAGGAATGAAAGACTATTGTTTTGATCCAGAGAGAGTTTATATAAGGGATAAGGAAGGGAAAATATTCTTGAAAAAACAACCCCCTCCTCTTAAGTTGTGTATCTTGGAGCAGAGGAAACACAATCAGGATCTTCTGTTTTGATTAGCAAAAACTAAAAAGAAATTAACAAAAGTTCATGATATTTGTCTAATCTTCATAGCTCATTACAGATGTTACACAAAACTGAGAGCTGCCATTAACAAAAACTGTTTCTGCCCAGAAATTTTATATAGCCACTGTATTTTAAGAGAGCAAGATAAAAGATTTTCTGTAGGATAAATTTCAAAGTTATTTTGGTTTGAATTAGGCTATGCAATAAAAACCCCAAACCAGACAACTTAAAAATAAGCCAAACCCCCTCCAAAACCCAATACCCACAGCTTTCCATTCTTCTATTCTGAAATATTGCCTTGTTTAATTATGTTTTCTTTGTCTCATTTTCCTCTTTTATCAGAACCAGAGCCATTACCATCAAATGCATCCTGATGCTGAACTTCCTATGTGGTCTATGAATAAATTGTTGCAATTGTGGCCTTATTTATTAGATCATCCCCGGTCATTTATCTGCTGGTAGCTGCCTCTGAATTCCTGAGGCACTAGAAAACACTGTTCACAAAATATCTAGTTTGGCTCACTACCACCAGTTGGTCCCATGTTTCAAGAGAAACTGTGACCGTTTTACTTGAACCCTGAAAATTACCATCTCAAAAGCCCACACTCAGCACCTTCCCATTTATAGAAGTGTCAAAGTTTCACAGATCCCTTTTGTTCAGCACCTTCAAGCTCCAGCTTACTTCAGGGTTCTGCAATTATGTACAAACGTGGAAAATACTGCAGCCTTGATGGAGCAGAGCAGCTTGCTTCTTGTCATTCATGCTTCTGTCCAGACCACAGTCAAACCTTAACCAACACCCGTCTTCAAGATGTGTTGAATAGCATCATGTCTCCTTATGGATACTATAGGGGCTACAGCTTTCTTCTTAATCCTTAATGGAGAAGACAGAGATTTCACTCTCCCTGTTCACAATTCCTCGCCTCTTCTATTTTTAGGAGACACATACATAGGAACATAAAATCACAGGATAACTTTGGCAGGACTTGACAACTGGAAGTCCTCTGGTTCAATTCCCTGCTGAAAGCAGGACCACCTCTGAAGTTACACTATATTGCTCAGGGCCTTGTTCAGCTGAGGACAATCAATGACCTTCTGAATTCTGCCTCACAGCTCATCCTTTGCTTGTTTTATTTGTTCCCTGTATTCAAAATCTTTTTCCACTTGATAATATCCAAACACATATATTTCAATTTTTGTGTCACTATCAATTACTAGCTAAAAAGAGACACTTGAAACTCTTTATTTATAATTTTCATTACTTCAGTTTCTATCAAGCAATGAACATATGTTTTTCATTTTAATTTATCCCTCTCAGATGAAATTGCTACCCATTTCTGATAATACTTGTTATATTTTGAACTCCAAAATGTGTTTGCCAATAGCTTGTAAACTCAATTAACTTATTTATAGCCATGGCTACAATGAATTCCTTATTGAAAGCTTAGTTTTATAAATTGGCCACCACCCACTTCAATTAAAAACAAAACCAATCCTTTTTAACAGCATGGGTTCAGACATGCCCAATTCGTCACTTCCACACTTGTGGGATACAGCCTTACTTGTACAACATCAATGTAGGAAAGCTCTGTGCATCTCTCATAAGAACATAGTGTAAGGACTGAATGTAGACCCATCCAGCACAGTATCCTGTCATAGACAGTATCCAACAAAAAAATTATTCTGGAATAAAACTGTAAAGAACAGGGTAACCATTCATCTTGACAGATGGGAGAGAAGTCCTTTGTATACTGCTGAAAAGTATCACAGGTATTTATTTACTACATACAGGCATTGTGAAATATTTTGGGGAAGAAGATGGCAAAACATAAACAGAAGTTGAAAATGAAGAATACTTTCTTATGTATTGCACTTGGGAAAGCCTGCATTGGCAATAGCAGGGCAAAACCCAGTCTGAGTATGGATTGCTCTGGTGAGCCCCGCTGCCTTTCTGAAAATATTTTCCCTTCCTTGAGCCTTTCCTTAGTTTGAGTCCTGTATTCTCCACCACAGCGTAATGACCCAGCTCTAACTTGCCAGGGGAGACTACGTGGCAGGTTCAGTTTCAGGTCTTTTTAAACATTTATCTGGATTTAGAAGTTGTATTATTTTGTTATCTCTATGTGTACATATCTCTGTATCCTCTTCAGGATCAAGAATTAGTTACTACTGAAGTCAATGAGATACACTGGGCCTGAATTACTAGTAACTGAAGTTTTTCCGTAGTCATTCAAAACAATTCAAGAGTGCTTGGAGTGCAGTTTTTCTCAGTATTTTTTAAATTAGCTTTTGCGTTAAATTTTGTTGAAATAATTTATTATTATATGCTTAAGAAAAATGCATTTTTCCTCTCCCATGGAATAAGTGTCTTCTTCAAGAGGAAAACCAATCAAAGTGGTCACCTGCAACTTCACATGCCAAAAGTGCGCATACTTCCGAGGCAAAAAATCTAAACTCCTTTGGCATACAATTGATTAATGGCAAGCAAGTACTACTTTGTTTAGAACAAACTCTTTTGGTGTGACTAGAAATTTCTTAACTAGACAGAAAAAACAGATTTGTATTTCTTACTGCATTTGCTTTTCATGGATTCTTTCCCAGTAGCTTGGTTATAGATTTATGAGATACTTAATATCTTTGGTTTACATTCCAGAAAGAGAAAGCTGATATAAAACAGAGATTAACATATCAAAACCAATTCTTTCTAATTTTTTGCATAAACAAAGATAGTCAGGAATTTAGTGGAAATTGCAGTTGATTGTAGCAGGTTTTAAGAGTATTTATTTTTTTCATTGCTTTGAAGACTAGAGATTTATAAATGATACCTCAATTGGGTCAGGGACTCTATCAATGTACCACAATATTTTTTGGTTTAGTAAGATAATTCTCACCGACATTGCTTAGTATCACAGCTCTCCTAGACTCAGGATAATTTTAAGATGCAGTTGAGCTTCTTTATGGAAGGTATAGCTGAAACAGCGAAGCTTTTTAGCCAAAAAAAGTACGTTACCAAGTCACTAGTATATGATGGAAAGCTTAGCTGAGTATTTCTGCAGGTTCTGAGCAGTGCAGCCACAGTAACATCCTTCTGCTCTCTGTGGCTTAGAGCAAGCACGGGTATGGCTGTCTTGTATCATGAAGACATGCCTCAGGGACAAAGGGATTTACCTGCTCCATTTGTGCCTAAGTGTGTGAGAAATACCACAGAGAGACAGAGGAGATACAGGAAACCAGAAAAGCTGCCAGAAGCTGCACTGGGAGATGGCTGGTGAAAGAGGCCTCGTACAGGGTGCAGACCTGGTTGTCCTTGTCTGAGTCCTCCTCAGTGTAGAGCAGACTTTCAAAATCCGTCTGGACATGTTCCTGTGTGATCTGCTATAGGTGATGCTGCTCTAGCAGGGTGGTTGGAACAGATGATCTTCAGAGGTCCCTTCCAATCCCAATCACTCTGTAGGAAACAGCAGCCTGAGCATTTGCCATAAACAGGAATGAAACAGGAATGTGTAAAAAGGTGGTTGTGCCCATCATCAATTATTCATTCAGTGCAACAAAGTGGCAGAATTTCCACAACTCTCTCATCAACGGGGTCAACATTTTGAAGGAAATTGGGAAAGTGCCACAAATAGAAACCAGCCTATTCGTTCAGCTTATGCTGCTCCCTGCTCATTGTATTTTTGAGAATTTTGCCAAAGAAAATGTCATCAATTATTTCTGATGGTATTACTCACATTATTTAAATTTTTTAGTTAACCATCACAATAGAGTTACCTCTTTCAGTTATTTATTTTGGCACATGTTTTAGAGGGAATGTATTCAATGGAGGATGGTAGAATAAAACATGCATGCTATGTTTATTAGATCAGTGCTCAGCCCTGCACACTGTGATCATTATGCTAATTAATCTTGCCATAAAACCAAATTAGCATGAAAATGTACCTCCTTCAGGCCTGTATGCAGCCTGTGTTGCCATGCTTGTCTGCAGACAAGCCTGGTAGTGTCATAGGAAAGCCTTCGGGACTTGGATAATCTTCACCTTAAAGTCAGTCTAGGTAGGCAGAGAAGCCTGGTTTGAGTTTGCTGGAGTTACAAGTGATGCCAGAACCTCTTCAGACCTCCACATGGCCAGGTTGAATCCCTCTCTGGAGGTGTAATGGGAGTGGTCAGAGAAAGCAGGTTATCTTCCACTGCTTTGTCTACCTGTGCAAAGGTCAGCTATCTCCTCTGAGTGCAGCCACCTCTGCACATATTGCTCTCAGTCAGCATCAAATGGCTATTCAAAGGGCACAGGACCAAAGAGAGACTCTGCATAGGGAGGCTAACTCATAGATTCATAGAATCATAGAATGGCTAGCATTGAAAGGGACCTTAAAGATCATCTAGTTCCAACCCCCATGCACAAGCAGGGACACCTCTCACTAGATCAGGTTGCTCAAAGCCCCAACCAACCTGGCCCTGAACACCTCCAGGGAGGTGGCGTCCACAACCTTCCTGGACAACCTGTTCCAGCATCTCACAACCCTCACAGGAAAGAACTTTTTCCTAATGTATTTTTTCCAATGTTGATCAAACAGCAGTTTTTTAAATCAACGTTATCTCCCCTCCACTTGACCTACTCATTATACTTTCCAGCAGACCAGGGTCTCTTGCAGAAAATGCTTTTGGAAACAGCTATAGTGCCTGTGACTTAGCAGCACTGTAAGATCAACTGTTAGATGTATGAAATGGAAATTCTGATCTTTTCTTTGAAAAGCTAGTGTTTGTCATTACAAGCAGAAGCAAAGAGGAACTCATGGCAGTGACAGTGCGGGAAATCCAAATCTTTCTCTGCTGATATTGAATCAAGACGTGCCCTTCATGTCAGAGATTCTCCTTCCCCTCAGACTGATTCAGTATAAGGAAGCCACATTCTGGCTGTTCCTTCCACTGGCCTTGCAGTGAGAGATTTGTCTCTTCTCCCATGGGAGCCAGGTGGTATTTGTCTCACTGACCATTAATCACCTAAAAATTCAAGACTAAATCTAAATAATTTATCTTGGCTCTCTCAGTCAATGGAAAGAATGAGATGCCTACAAAGGGCAGCTCATCTACCTATCTTAGACAATTACTGCAGAATAAGATGAATTGCCACTTCCCCATTGACTTCCCCAGACAGAATCAAGGTGACAAGTTTAGATAAGACAATTATCTTTTAGATGGCAAAAATAAGGAGAGGAATCTCACCCCACCAGAATCATGGCCTCCAGCAACCATATATTTTTCAAAAAAATGCTTCTTCAGTTATCAGTTTTTTTCTTTTCCTGGTGTAAGTCAGATAATGTCAATCACTGGTATCCCAACTGAGAGCTGCTTCAAGTGATGCAGGGTGAGCATACAGTGGTGTTTCATGGCTGGCATCCAGAACATGGTCTTTATATTAATATCTTTTTTAGTATGACTTTTCTATACTCTTCTTCTGTAACATGATTGGTACAACAATTTACAAATACATGTTTTGAAAATCTATTTTGTTTTTTGTTGTTGTTCAGTTCAGTTTTTCCCTCACAGATCTGATATAACTCAAATGTACATACATTTGTGTGTGTGTGTGTGTGTGTGTATATATATATATATATATATATATATGTAAAGAATAAATGGCATATGCCTTCCACAAATGTTTTGCCATATTTGCAGGGGAAGTGACTGCTGCCCCATCTCACACAAGCAGTAATATGAGATGAAACTATAAAAGCTTGCCACAAGAAACAAAACCAAAACAAACCAGACAGCAAAAGCTGCTTTTCTTCAAATGATCTTTATTAATAATAACCTGCACACTTTTTGAGCTGAGATGTTGCTGGAATAATGATTGAGAACAGAATAGATATGCACAGGTAGATAAGGACTGTTTTGTATCTGAGTAGTTAGAACTATAGTCAGAAAGGGAAAAAGCTTTTCTATGGAAAATGTTGGCTCCGTTTTTTGATGTTAAAATTGCCAGTAATTCCCCATTTCAAGATCTGTAATGTCAAAAGGACAGAGCTTCCTAGAAGAGAATGTCTAAGAGCACAGCTAATATGTATTGCTTTGCTCTTTGTGATGTCTGCCAGGTTTTCAACAATACTTGAAAGGCCAAGCAGGTTTTTTAGATTAAGTGGGGCCAAGATAAGGTTTGGAAATTCCATCATTTTCTTCAAATGTGCTTGTTTTTTTGTGTGTGTGTTTTTTTTTTACCACTGCCTAAGTGGATGAGTTGTCTTGAGGGTACTTTTCCAGTGTGAGGTTTTCTTAGTGGCAACCAGATAGGGTTGGGATTTGAGAAGCTTTCAGGAACATTACGAAGAAAGATAGATAGGAGAGAAATCCCCACTCTTGTTTTTCTGGGCACCACATGATGTATGATTGAATGACTGCTGGTTTCTAAACAGGATTATAGTTAATTACAATTAATCAGCTTCCATCACCTTTGAGTAAGAACAGTGCCAAGCCTGCAAAGCTGTATCTTGTGAATATGTATTCAGGGACATTTCAAATGTTCATTAGTGATCCTGGGAAAATTAAGAGCTAATCTTAACATATTTTCATACAATAATGGCTTGAGATGTAATTCTACACTCAGGAATTTTTGCACGATGGCATGTGTTGTCCAGGAACTCCCCAAAATAAGGATTTTTATTATCTATTTTAAAAGCTCACATAAAATTATTTCCACTTACACAAAGGCACGTCCCACAGGTTACACTTCTGATGAAGGAAGGAAGACAAGCAAAACACACGAATTTCCATAAGAGGCTGAGATGCCAGGGACTCATCTTAGAAGATTCCATGTATGAATTCAAAGTCCTCTGCTTTAAAATACATACAACAAAATCTCCTTCCAGTTACACAGCTACACACCAAATAGATTTGTTTTCTTCTCTTTCAAATCCTGAATGTTGTGTGGCAGGGCATAGCAGAAACCCACACATTACTAAGAAACAGAATTTAATCTACATGCTATAGGAATTCTGGGAGAGATCCTATATTTAGGCTGCAGCTTTTCATTGCAAAAGATTCTTGTGACCTTTTTATGAGAAGCTATAATGCCTCCTTTGTATATAGTATGCTTTGACTTTTGGCAAAGGAAAGAAATGCCTTTTCTGGGGAACTGGCTGACTTGTACGCTACTAACATTTCCCACTTCCCTCCAATAGAACTCCTCAGGAATATATTGGCTGTATGGCAAAACAACAACCTACACAGCTCCATCTAAAGCTGGGCTGATGCCACCAGTGATGCAGCAGCAGTGGGGCTGCACTGGGAATGCCTGAGAGCTGCTGGTGGGACAGGAGCCAGGCTGCAGCCGTACCAACTAACCACAGTGTGCTTGCCCTTCCCACTACCCATCCTCCCTCCAGGAATGTCACATGGGCAGCTCTGGAGCGGAAGAAGGGATATGGCCAACAGTGCAGGTTATTCATTTTAATGAATTTTTCAACTGGTTTAGAACATTCTGTACTGGCTGACAGCAGTGGTTGAAACCTTACTTAAACAAAAATTTCAGAGCAGGATTCTCTGCTGTGCAAAACCACAGCCACACATTTATAAGGAGGAGAAAGTGACCCAAATTATTTAAAGATATTCAACCAGGCTTTGACGTTTGACTGAGCAATTTGGTAACTCTGGAAAAATATGATTTAAGACTAATGACACAGTAATCTGCAATTAGTTCACTGGCATGTAATGAACCAATAAAACGAAATGATTATGTGTCTGTATTTACATATCTGAGGCCTCCGCAGGTAACGTTAGTGATAACTGTATGGTGCCTTTCCACACAGCTTCCCAACCAGTGATTTCACTGTTCTTTATGAGTCTGCATTGGTAGAATCTCACAGTAGCCCTTGGAGGCAGGGCAGTGTTGGTATCCTAAAATTGCAGGAGGGGAAGCAGAAGCACCAACAGCTCTGTTGACTTGTGCAGGGTCCAAGCCAGGAACAGGAGCCAGGAAGCACATGTACCTTTGATTTAAGATGGGTGTGCCTCCAGCCGATTACAACTCCTGTTGCACCTGCCTATGCCTGGGGTGCTTGGCTCCACCTCTTCTGATCCCAACTGGGGCTAAACCACAAGACCATTCTTCAGCATTTGAATGATAAAGAACAACAAGAGGAAGGATTTTCTGGTGGTTAGGGTGCTAGCCAAAGCCTTTGCAAGACCTGGGTCCAACACTGTTCTGCAAAGCAGTTCCTGGCAGAAGTCTTCAGGAGTGTGTAGGTGCCTCAGCTGGGAGTGGGCGTAGGTGGCAAGCTTGCTTTGGGTTCCGGGTACTTAGGCAGTACTCAACATCCTGGCAGAACAGCCTTCCAGGTGAACACCTATAGCTGCTTGGTTTTCAGTCTGTGCCAGACAGAAGGTCTGTTTCTCCCCTCCTTCTGGATCCCCCCAACGCCTGCAGGCTCTGTGGCTCCTGTGTCGCTCGTGTCTGTCAGTGCATGGAATATATGTTCAGTATGGGCACTATGTAATTCCAGGCATAGCATGGTTTGAATGTCAGACAGCAATTTGCTAGAAGGCAGAGATGTATACCAAGAGGAGACATTCCATTTGCTCTTGATTTTTTACTTGCTGAAGAAAGTGTCATTTGCTAATTAATAGCACAGTTCTGTGCCATATTTCACAGTTTCCTTGTATTTACTTTCATGATAACTTCCTTGAAACCCATCTTAAGCTTTACTACTCATTAACTTCACAGTGTGTTTCTTTCCTGTACTTTCTCTTAGTAAATCAGATGAATCAGAAAATAAACCCAAGCCCTAAAACATCCCACAACATTATTCTCAAATGCATATGGGATAGATTAGGTTCTTAACCCAATTATGGTGAATTTTCAAGTATAGGCATCATGGAAAACCTAACGAAAATTTAGGGGGTATTCATAATTCTAGTGAGCTTTGATATCCCTCTGAATGGGAGCTTGGCTTTGGCCCCCAGTTTGGTTTTGGAATTCGCTGAGGCCAGATTTTAGTCTTTGGATTTGACCCACTCTGAATAGTGATACTAATTTCATGCTTCAGGCCACATTTCAATTCAAAATAGAAAAATGGAGTATTTGTGACTTACAAAAGAGAAATTATGGTATCAAAGGGTACTGAAATGTGTCCATTGTCTTTACAGCTATACACATTTAAAAGAAAAAAATATTCACATATGTACATGTTAAAAAATGGATTCTTGTGTAGGAATGAGCCATTGTGAAAATGCAGGTTCTGCTGTTTGTAGCACCTTGTTTTCCCTCAGTGCATAGAGAAACTACAGGTTTGCTTGTGAAACACAAAAAAATATTGCTTCTGCTTTGGTTTAAGATTTTGAGTGTTTAAAAATTCAATGTGAACTTTTATGCTTGTTATTCAGTTCTGAACATACTAACATTATGACATATACTCACAGATGATCCTTTAAGACCATCTGCATCATATAGTAATAGTGAGGCTCCTCCTCCTGCCTTGTGGCACGTGAAGTGACTGATGGAGTTGTCCTATATTATGCATAATGTCCCTGCTATACGCACCCTTATGGTAACTACCCACAGTCATTATACTGGATTTAAATATATATGTAAGACATAAATGCACCAGAACAGAGTTCTTTCAAAATAGATACTGAAGTCATGGCAGTACTTTCTGAATGTACTTTGCTGCAGGGTGAATATAAATAGAATAGTGCTCAAAACATCCTTGCAATGAAATCCTTTGGAAGGGATGAACTACATATGTAAGGCACTGTAAGATGCTGAAATACGACTATTTCAGCACGTATGTATATTTGCAATATAAATCCTTGGCATACATAACAAGTGCCAGGCCTTTTTTATTTTAAGACTTCAAAACATTTTATATAACATGTTTACACTGTAACTCCATCAAAGTAATAGTCAGAAAAGAACATCATGAGCTTTATACAAAAATCATATTTCAAATGCACTTATTTGATAAGCCATACATGCATGTAAGCTAGACAGAACTGCAATTGTTTGCACTTGCTTCCTAGGTCAAAGGGATTATTTTGCTATCCCACTTTTTATCACTTTGTAGTAATTACCACATTGTGTGGCAGCACTGAAAGGAAAAACACACTGGTACTGAGACCTTTACTGAGACATTGCAGTGTTATGGAAAAACATTTATTGAGGAAGCCTCCGACGTTTCATAGACAAGCTTTTAAATGTGTACAGCCTTTGCAGATACTGCTAGCAGTGCTCTCAACATTTCCCTTGTATACCAAATCATGACCAAAGAACATCCACTTCATTTCTCCCTCATCCATGTCTGATGGAAGCCACTTATGTCATAGAGTTAGGCTTGCTGTGGCAAGGGGATATTTAAGATGGTTTGTGGCACTTTGATGTTTTTCTGTAAGAATTTCATGCAACCCAAAACTACATCAATAGCAAACACTAGTTCCATATATCTCAGAAAATTCTTGAAAATTCAGGAATGACTTCAGAGGAGCCTGAAACTGAGGTTTTGTCAGATTCCAGGAGATCAGTTCACAAGACTGAGGGGAAGAAGACCAAATCCTTCTCTTCCTGAAATAACTGGAGTTTGACTATCAGGGAGTAAGGACCAGATGCTTAGACTTGCTTTACAATAGTAGTTTTGTTAATACTTAGTTGGGAAAAAAAAACCCAAACCAACCAACCAAAATAATTAAAATATCACTCTGTGGCTAGAAAAAGCTGAAAAAACTAAGTTGCAGAGTCTTCAAACAATCTAACTGATGTCCTGAATCAGACTAGCATTTATAGTATGATAACGAGATGGACACCGTTAAAGAGGAACTAAAATGAAAATCAGCTATTACAACTCATTGAACTCCTAATGCAGTGCCTCTGTTTGTCCCCCTGCTTGGGAATCCTCCTTCTAAAAGCTGCTGCATCAGGTCCTGCACATGTCCAGCTATTTTTAGGTTTGTAACAGGCTGTTTACTGGGGATTTGAAGTCTGGCAATCCAGATACTCTAGACACAGTTGGAATGCTCTTGCTCACACACTCGCGCCTCTCTGCAGGTTACACTTGGAATTAAAACCTGCGATGTGGCTCTGTCATTCAAACTTTACAGTGTCTGGCATTGGGTATCAAAAAAATCGTGATGAAATAGAGCACTGTGGATTTAATTTAAACTACTTAATGCCAAAAATATTCATGGACAACTTAGTGGCCAGTGGGCAAGCAAAAGATTTTGGATGATCTTTCATTTAAAGACTAAAGATTTTGTTCAGTCAGGAATTGAGGTGTGGGTTTTTTTTTATTTAATAACCTTTCTTTAATTTAAAATAGTATTTAATACATTCTTATTCTGAATTTAGCAGGTGCTTCTTGAGAACGGGTATTCCCTCCCTCTTCAAGCATGGATTTCAGCAAATTCCTCATTCTCCATTACATGCAATACTATACATATACACATGATCAATGTATATGAACTGACAAGATCAGCATAAGAAGACATTTTAGGTACTGAATAACTCTTCACGGTTATATCTCAACAGAATTTTAAAATTAAATATCCCCAGTCACTTTGAAATCCCTTTAAAAAACACATTATAAACTATTAATAACTTGAAATATATGTAACTTACTGTTCAAAGCATTATACCACTCGAGGTTTATTTTTACTTTTTATAACATACATTTATTGTTAATTTTTACAAGTTATCAAAACAAAATATTTTTTAACCTTTTTTTCTTTTCCCCCATGCTATGGAAGTGAGATTCTTAGGAAACCCTGGATCCAGCATATTGAGGAAAATGAGGACATATAAAAATCTTATTCAAATTAGAAACTAGATAGAATTGAGTGCTCTCTTCATTCTGTAGCTTAAACATCTATTTTGCTATCAATACGTATCTGTAAATGCAATTCCAATTTAAATTTGCTTGTATTGTGTTGTCAATAGGTGGTTTTAACATTTATAGGTGCAATTTGTTTCAGTATTCATAGGAGTATGATCAAAGAGTGCAATACAGCAAAAGGATTTGATGCTAGTTGTTCTTGTTGGATTTTCATCCAGAAACATAAAGTGGACCTGACGTTATTATTACCTGTCAAACACTCTGCCTTGAATTCTGTCATCACTGTTTGATAGAAGATATAAGCTGGAAACAAGTGGAAGGTTAATGTTGATTTTAGAGAGACCTGAGGAACATGTTTCTGTACTTGGTTCCAAAATGCTGAAATTTGAAGCCCAAAACCTTACAGAAAGAGGTCAATGGGTATTTAGCATCGAAATGTCTTTGGGGACTTAGGCTTTGGTTCTGTAAAAACTGAGTTTTTTATTTTATTATACTGAGCTTTATTACCCCTGAGGCCATTCTCGTGATTTAGAGGTAGCCCCAGCTCTCTTAGCAGTCTTTATGCCTATCTGTAACAGGTGCTGTGACTCTTCACCAGATTTGATATTAAAACTGGTTACACACTGTCAGTGTCAGAACACAGGTTTAAATTCAACTGCACTTCCCACTGTTTGAAAATGTTGGCATTTTTACTCTGTTTCTGAAATACCATCTCTGTCAGAGGCAGTGGGTAGGAAGGGAGCACATGTACTTTGCTTTGTTTCCCCTCCAACTTGAACTCTATGTTGTGAAACACAATCAGTCTGGTCATGGTCTACACAGCTGAGCTTTCCTTAGACGTAGGAGCATTCCTCTGAAGGCAACAAGCGTTTAAGATGATGTAAGGGGGTTTCTGACCCCCTGTGGGTAATACTGGCAGACAAAACGAGTACTGAGAAGTATGCTTACCTTTCCTGACCTTCCAGAAAGCCAAGAGGAAATGCCTAATAGAACAAAATCCCTGCTAGAAGGGCACAAGTAAGTTTAATATGCAAGCACTTGTACAATATTACTATATCTTAGATATTCGTCTGCTGATTATGGAGGATTTCTGTGTGTACCACGTATAAGGCAAAAGCAGCATCTTCTGGTAACCAAGCGGCTCCATCCCCACCACTGTATCTCTGACAGGGAGCTCGTTGGCTTGCATAGCTTCATGCAATGACTTCAGCTTGCACAGATGTCCCTCTTTCAGCTTTGATCTGTGCCTCCTTCCCTGAGTACTGATAGCAACCATGCCTTTACACAGCATGAGCTAACTACCCAGGTATTTTGTCAGCTTTTTGATCAGCCTTTGCACCTTGCTCCAAGTTTTCTGTTGCCACAGCTACATTGCTAGCTTTGCCTGAGCTATTGAGCAGCTCAGGTATGTTTACCTGAGCTTTAGCCCCTGAGAGTTATTCTCTGTGTGACCCTTCCTGTGTGTTGTGTAGAGCCCTGGCAGGCAGACAGGCAGCTCAACTCAGTGGTGACAGAAGAGCAATAGTCTTTTCTGTCCCCCTGTGGGACAGAGGGGCTATGGTTGCAGTAAGCATTTGCTCTGAAAAGTCACTCAAGTCCAAATCAGTTCCTGGTTTGTGCTTCTAAAGGTGGACTTCAGGATGGTGAGGACAGTCTCAACAGCCATCCTTTGTATATAGAGCAGAGCAGAGCAGAAGCCTAGCTTTAAGTGCCCTGTGCCAGTACTGGAGGAGTAGTGAGCCTTATTAGACTAAAGTTAGCCTATCTGTGTACTGCTCTTATATACTGCCTGTGTGGCAGTCCTGTCACTAGATATTAGCCAGTCCTCATAGCTTTACCTGGAACAATCTTTAATTGCACTCTGCTTCTCTTGACAGCCTCATCTGTGCTGAGAAGAAGCAATCACAGCTTGGACATGAAAGCGTGTTCATATCAAGTAAGCCTTTAAACCATTTTGAACGGCTATATAAGCAGAGCTATGGCTATCCTATATCTAAATGGGGGAAGGTACTATCTCATCAGGACAGAGCCTGTAGGATCTTACATGCCGACAGACTAGAGAGTGTAAGGATGCTTGAAATACCTGTAAGATTCTCCATACACTACTGAAAATGCCAGTGGCATCTCCACAACACCTGTTTCAAATATTTCTGAGGAAAGGATCTAGACTATTTCCAGCAGAGAGGGCCAACAGTTAAATTGTCTCCTACAGAGAGATTGGCTAAAACTATCATACATGTACATGTAGCTGCCTCTATGCTGGCTACCATGTTTTCATGTGACTACATGCCCAGAGAAGAAAAGGGAAGCACCCAAGGAGGAAAGGAAGAGCTTAGACAGTCTCAATGGCGCTTTCTTCTGGGCATCACTGATCCAAGTTACTCTTACTCCTACAGTGTGAAAGGCCCTCAAGAATATTTGTGAGCCAGGGAGAAATTTGCTGGAAGTGACTCCCAGCCTGTAGGCAAGGAGTTAGAAAAGCCTGGCTGCATAAAAGGGGATCATACATCATGCTGGGAAAGAGCATCAGTAGGGACCAGGTGTTGTGTGAATCCTCCTGGAAAGCTCTGTAATGTCCTGAGGAGTTAACAGCATATGGGGTCCACACCATTTTGCTGCTTGTTTTCTGTGCTCCTTAATCTGCCCTGCACCGGAGTTAGTGAGTTCAAAAGCAATATCATAAATGTATCACTTCATTATAAGGGCATTCAGATACTCTGTACTGATCCCTTAAAGTGAGTCCAGTTCATGTTAACAGCAAAGAAATAGTGTTTACCCTTCAGATATCCAACCAAACTTGTTTTATCTCCATGGTGCACCAACAACTTAATGTCTTCTGGGAATATTATTTTCAGCTGTCTTTCCTCAGCTGCAGCATCACAGAGCAGGGAAAGAGGTAATCCTCAAGGTAAACACTTGTCAAACCTTCAGCAGCTTATAAGTCAGAAACAATGCTGCCAGCCTGAAACAAGGAAGTTGTGATCACAGGTCTACATGGAGGAAATGCCAGAATTAATAAGGAGTCTGCTCCACCTTCAGAAAAATCAGCAGCCTTGGCTCTGAGAGGTCAGAGGAGTAAGTTATTTCTAGTCTTGTGAGGCTTCTGCAAGGAATGTGCTGCTGCCTTTTTCTCACCTTGAAGACACAGCAATGATGATTGTCACAAATGGCCAAAGTAAAGCAGTATGGGACATTGTGGGTGAGATGCTCACAAAAGGTATGAGCTTTTAGAGCTCTCTAGAAAGTCACAGTCTTATTCACTGCATCTGCGAGAGTGAAGGATGGTCAGATGCACAATTCAGATCTCTTGTTATCTCAGAACACAATGCCACCTAGAAGTTAAAGCAGTTACCCTGTCTTTGTTTCTTCCAAAATTTAGACCATCAGCAGTCTACTTACTCCTGGGTGTCATCAAGTCATTTTCACTCTTAGAAGTGTCCCACTGAAGATGCTGACAGGCCTCTCCACTTGCCTGTTGTGCTTCCCCAGTCTCTCAGGACCATGTTAGAACTCTTCAGGGTTCTCAGAACTCAGACTCAACACCACATGCTCTGTGTGTACTGAATAAGCATTGTCCAGGCCCCAGTAAAATAGACCCTTGCCTTTTTGAGTTATTATAAGCCAGCAGAGAGAAAGTTGGTCTGCTGTTAATGAGTACTATTAATATCTCCTTTTGTGAGAACAGGTCATGTAATATCCTGAAGCTAGAGGCAGTTAGGTTCTTGCCAGAGAGACCATATCAACTATTATCATTCTCAAAAGGCAAGCAAATATGAAGAGCTAGAATGAAAAGGGCAAATGGATTGTATATTCTCATTGCAATTCTTGGTCTCCTTAGAACTTTTGCAGACAGGACTGAGTTGTATGGCAACCTTAGTGTTTTAGTTCTCATTAGTGGAAATCAGACCCTTGAATGCAAAACTCTCTGTAAGGAGTCATCAACCAGCTCAGGCTGCCTGGACTGCTTTTCATGGCATAGTGCTGGAGAAGGATGAGCCTGTCCTTCCATGCTTCCCCATCCACTGTGTTAATGCCAGATTTATTCTCCCTCTTGGTCTGGTTGTGTGTTTGCCAGGTGACTGTCTCTCAATGTGAGCAACTCCTTATGTTAATTCTGTAGCTTTTACATTTTGAGAGCCAAGTCTGGTTAAACGACTAGTTGGGAAAAGTGGTTAAAAGGGTGGCAAGAGTTTGGTGCTTTTAAGGAAGCTCCATTAGGAGTATAGCATCTGGTGTTCTGACAGCAATAACCAAGTTGTGAAAGGAAAAGCAGAATTTGCATAATGTAGCTTATCTTTTAGTTTCCTTGCTTTTTAGCCATGATTTGGATAGCTGCATATGTAGCAGTCCCATGAGCTTCAGCAAGCAAGATTTCTGTGTATTAATTATGGCAACTTTATTATTTCCTGGATATTAACATCAAATTCTACAAATGTCGTCTGGATGCCAAACACTTAAAATTCAAGAGGTAGTGTGTTTGAGAAAGTCTCCTATCTTGTGTTACAGAAATTGTGGTTTTTTCTCCTAAGCAAACAGTTATGGCTGAAGTAATTTACAAGTAGGTTTTTTCAGTTGCCTTAATCAAGCTTTTTAATATACATGCAAATCGTAGCACCAAATGTTTAGATGCACAAAAGTAAGAAATAAGTGCACATACTGTATTTCTTTTTAGACATTGTGTAAGTACATGGTGAATGTTTTTATAAATACTGGCATAAATGCATGAAAACATATTGAAAGGTTGTAAGCTGAACAAGGATTGAAGATCTTCTTCAAAGACAAGGTAAAAGTGAAGACTAAAACCACTGAAGAACTGGGCATTGAACAATGGTATTAAACAGTTACAGGGGAAAAAAAAAAAAAGGACATTTTGTATTTTCTTGTTTTGAATCTTAATGTGGGTGGAATCCTGGCTCCGCTGCAGTCAATGGGAGTTTTGGCATTGACTTCAATAGGCCTGTGTTTCACCCTGTATTTTTAGGATAATTCTTCAAGGGATTTATGAGATATAATTTTAAATCATAACAGAAAACACCCACTAAGGAAGCTACTAAATATTTTTTTGGGAAGAACAAATAAGTTTAAGATGGGAGCAACTTGAAATACTCTTCCAACTGATTTTCATTTGTTCTTCTTGCTTAATGCAGCTTGAGTTTTATACCAAATAGGGAAAAAAAAAGATCATATGAATGTGCACACTGGAGAATTTTGCTCTTATGAGACATCTAGAAAAGTTGCAGCATCCAATTTTTTATTATTTTTTTATATAGTTGATGAACTTTAATGAACTTGATACCTTTGGCTGTTAGATAAGAACCGCATCACATCTCATCATTAGTCAGCCAGATAATTAATGGTTGCGAGTGCTGTAATAAAACCTGATATTAATCAAACCTGCCATAGTCTGTTCACTATTATGAGGCAATTCATGTATGACAAGCTGACAGCAAAATATGGAAGAAAGAGAAAAGCTATTCATGCAGATTGTTTGTTTCGGTGAGTGATGTTCCGCATTGGTTAACACCATCTGACACAAAGCAGGTAGCCATGTGTTTTCAAAGCCTGCTTCAATGCCTATGGCAGACAAATAGGAGCCTTTATGTTGACTTCCGTGTGCTTTGAAGTCTCTAATGAGCATGTTTTTGAATAATATATAGTGTGAAATCTCAACTGAAGCAGTAAGTACATTGGCACTAGGGTGACTATTTTCCGTTCTTCCTCCTTCCCTTGACTTCCTATTTTTGTGGTTTTCTGATGTTATGTCTTGTCTGTGATTACAGTGTAAGCTCTTTGGGCACAAAGACTGTCTGCTTATGCATACACGTATATGTGTGCCTGTGAGCCTGTGTTTCTGTAAGTGCCATCTCATCTGTTCTAAGCCCTTTGCACACTTCTATGCATGAATTCCCCAAAGCGCAGCTACATGGTCGTGGTGACAGTATATCTTATAGTTCCTCACTTATAAAAATAGATTTTTTTTAATTTGCTATGGGGCTGTATTTCGGTTTGATGCCAGTAATTTTAAAATGTGAATCCTATGTGCTAGCTAAGATCAAGGTAATTTTCAAGGAAGTGTTTGCTTAAGGGCCACAGAGTTGTAGCAGGAGATGAATGCAGTGAAGAGTTCAGATCATCAGCTGTTTAATAATACCATTCCTCTGCAGCTTTCTCCAGAGGAGCCTGTTGATTGAGGTCAACATTTTCAACCTAAGAATTAAATTTAGATTCTTCAGTCTATATTTACGTATCTAAATATAAACGGTTTCATTTTCAAAGGTGCAGATTACTCCAGACTGGTGCTGACAGCATCTATTCCCATCTTTCCTGGCAGAATTATCAGCCAGCACCTTCATGCCATGCTGCGCCAAACAGGGATTCCTGACATGCAAACACATGTAAATATCATGAGTGCCATCTGCAAACGTAAAAGGACCAGGATGAGGAAGGTGGTGTGGACACTCTTCAGGGGGAATGAGTAAGTCAGCACAGAAGCTAGGAAGATCAGAGTGAAGACTGATTATGAAGCTTGATTTTTTTATGGCAATGAAGATCTGGTTAGACTACAAGTAAAAATGAGTCAGTTGATCCAAACTAAATCCTGAATAATGAAGTGCGCAATTACTGAAGCACCTTTTAAAGGAACTGTTTGTTCATGTCAGAGGAAAGCTGCAAAATGCAGTAGAGTTTGTTGACTTCAGCCCAGGAGAAACCTTAACACGGAAGGGCAAAGAGTTGATTATCCACGTTGATTTTTATTCATGCATTTGCATAAGGACAGGTACAAAACATCTGATCTAATTGGAATTGCTCATCTTCTCTTTGTGTTGTGTGAACTGGTGGAAAACCAAGAATCACCAGGCAAAATGTGTGTGAAAAGATCACCAGGCAAATGCCTTCTGACTGAAGTATTCTCACTGACTTTAAACAAAATAAACAACATTTATGCCCCTCATCTTGAGACAAGTTAACATACGTATTCTTATGTCTAATCCACAGCACTGACAGGATTCACTTTTCATATACACAGTAACTGACAATGAACAATTAAAATAAAATGTCAGTTCTCCAAAGAAAGTTGGTCAGGTAAAAGCACTTTTAGCTCCCAACTCCTGTAGGTATGTACATATTACTGTTCAGATTCACAGGTATCTTTGTTACCAGGCATCTTTGTACCATAAGTCTCATCTTTCCTGCCACCACTCCCCAGTTTAAGTTGCTTTGTAAAGGTAGACTATAATACTTTCACCCCCTAATTCTCCATTATTAAAAAAACGTGCACGTTCATACTTCAGATGAGAAGTTGTTACCTGAAAAATGCTAGAGGTCTTATAGTCTTTGAGGGTATTTGGAACAAACCATTACTGTTTGCAGACTAATTGTTTGGTGAGAATAAGGCAAGCTACCTTAATGACAGCTTGTGAAATAACAATCTATGATATAGTACTTGGATGGAGCAACAACTGTGTTTCAAGCCAAGTAAAAAAACTGTCAGTATCTTGTGCGTGAGAAGCTTGTAGATACCCTGAGGTGACTTCATATATTTCTAAACCAGCAGGTAGCTTCTTGCATAGCTAATCATGGCATCAGTGCCTGGAGCAAGTGGAGGTGGTTGACAATGTACTTTAGTTTTAGACGAATTCAGCTCCTTTTGAATATCATTTTAATTCCCTGTTCCAGTTTCTGAAGTAGGCATTTACATGCTTCATTTTTGCAAAATACAGCAGGTAATTTTGGGAAGGGGAAAGTATATTTTATGTTAAAAAAACCCCAACATACACCCAAAAAAACCCCAAACAAACAACAACCTGATTTTGGGAGCTCTAATTAATGCCTCGCAGAGCTGGGAGAATGACTCCTAGAAAACAGTCCAAAAAAAGTCTTCTAATCTTTCTGCGAAGTATCTCTAAAATATGTGTGTAAAATCTTCCATGTAACTCAGCTGAGGGCACAAGTTATCCATAAGCTACTTAACCTGTACACACCTCAAACTATTTGCTAGAAACTATTTGTGGTGTTTGACTGGTTTTGTGGTACATTGATATCTACTACCTCATAGAATAACCAACATTTTTATAAAACAAGAGGAAATACGAGTGATTTCAAGTTGACTGTTGAAAAACTCTTCTTTAAAGCAGAGGGTCAGTTTTTAAAACAATGTTTAATAGATGTTAGATGCAGATAGCTCTTTAATGGGATTAAAGAAGAGTAAGCTCTTAAATGGGAAAGCACTTAAATACTTACCTTTGAAAAATCCAGTAATTCATACCTTTTAACACCTTTAAAAAAATCTAGGTCATATTTACATGTTGGCTTGAGACTTGTTTCTCAGCAATATGCTTGTTACGCCAAATAACAGCAAATTAATACTACTTTGACACTTTGTAGTAAGAATTAAGAGAAAAGAATTGCTTGTTTTCATCTCTGTGAGAAATATTTAAAAACATGGATCAAAGTGGATGTTTTACTTTTATTCAGTGAATGCTGGAAAAAACCTTGACTTTTTATTCTCGCACCTCAGTTGTCTTCACTATACATAGATCACATCTCAGTCTAAACTCTGAAACAATATGTATGTATTACAGCTTGTGTACACATGTAAAAGTCTGTAGCTTGCTAAAAGCCTGGCTATCAGTGCTTGACCTGACATTGCTGGGCTAGTTGAATTTTTTTGTTAGTGCCCTGCTGCTCCACATCATAGCAGAGGAGAATAACAATGTTGAGAAGGACCATTTTATGATCTCCTCATACTCCCATGAAAGTCAGTCCCAAAAGTCAAATCACATAGACAAATTATTCACTAACATTATATGCCTTTCCTCACTGCACGAATGTCCTGGAGTCCCCACTATGCTTGCAGATATTTTCCAGAGCTCTACTTTCTTTGTGACTATCTCTAGCTTTACATCAAATGAAGGCAATTTTCTTCTCATCTATCCATTTTGAGCAGAACCAACAAGGCAAAGGTTATCTGCTGCTAAACTCTTTCTCTTCAGTCAAACCCATGAAGTGTCTCACGACAGAGAGCAGCTCATCATTCACTCTTATTACACTAGCATGTAAATCTGTTGGAGGGGACTAGGGAAGTCAGAAACTGGTTGAAACTTTCCAAAACTTTTCAGAAGCCTACATGGTCTCTCTTCTCTCTGTGTCAGTGGTTTCAAAATACAATGCTATAGAACTAAGCTAACATTAGGAATGACAAATAGGACAGAAGGGTGCTTTCCATATAAGTCTAGTTAAAACTTACCACACAAAGTGCTTAGGAAGTCTGGTGGAATATAAATACCTGCAGAGTCTTTTTGCCTTCCTTCCTTCTGAAAAAGTATTTTCTGGCTGGTTTGATGTAGCAGTTGAAAATCACCTCTCCTGGGAACAGTACTGATGGGAAAAAAACTTTTATGTGTTGATGCAAATCTAGCTTGCTTGAAAATGGAAAGTAAACGTGAGATCTGGATAAGATGTCTGTGTAGGCTAGCCAAAGATGCTCAAGAAAAGAGCCAGTTTTAAACCAGAGAAGATCTGCATTATTTGTCCTAGGCACTAAGGAAATGGAAGTCTATCAAAGTGGCTTATGTTCTTATACCAAGACTTTTTCTAATATAAAGTTTAAAAGGATTAAAAGGTTGAGAAATATGTTTTGCAACCATTAAAAAAAATCTCAGATGATTTTTCCAGTGAATGAAGAGCATTAAAAAACCCACCTACAAAATAACAGGGAGAGACAGAAACATTAACATGGAAAATTCTAAAAAAGCAAAATTAATTTTTCCCCATCAGAAAAAATCTCCGATTTTAGAACTAGACAAAAACTGTTTAACTAGTTTTGAAAGCATAACATTTTAATCAGAGATATTAAGAAACTGAGTCATTCAACTTGGTTCATCTAAGTCAGTCATAACTGTGAAGCAGAACAGCCTGAGAAACAGGGAGTCACAGAGGACAGATCAGCTGCAGATAATCTGCAGGTCATGACTGAGGTCATTTAGCACAGAACAATCACTATTTTTTTGTTGATATTATGAGATCAACTATCATAATATGCTTTCTACTTGGGCATGAGCAAGCACTTGTATTTTTGTATGGTTCAGACCGTGTGTGGCCAGAAATTTGGTATGTCAACATGAAAAAGTTACAATATGTACAAAGGTGATAATGCACAAGTATTCTGCATGCTATAAACAAATAAACAAACAAACAAAAATTAAGTAGGCAAAACAGAAAGAGTTAGGGTCATGTGTAATGTTATGTCATAAGAGCAAGAAAGGGTGGAGTATACTAACTGTATGTAGATGTCTACATATAGTCTATAGAATAGATGTTTACATCTGAGTTAATCAACACGGTCCTCATTAACAGTCACTGGAGAGAAAAAGGTGCTTGTAGTGTGTGGTACCTCTCTGTCATAACAGAAACATCTAAGCCAGTTCAGATGAAACATGTCCTGTGTGCTTATTTCTTTCATCAACAATAACTAGCATGGCTAGATCAGATGTAGATGTCTACAGGGTACAAGTGCAAAACTGGGTGAAAAGACTCCTTCTCTAAATGGCTCACTAGATCCCCAGCCAGTTCTGTGAAATTTGCTTAGGAGCTTCTAACAAAAGAGGGAGCTGAGTGTGGCAAACTGTCAGAGCAGACAAATCTGTCTGTGATCCTTTTTATTAAAATTCCTAATAACAGTAGTACTTATCTTTCCCTCAGAGGGAGGAAAAAAGCAACAGTGTAATGGCCAATGGTCTGATGCATTGTTTGGGATAAAATCTAAGGACTCCATAGATCAGTGTTAATCTGAGCTGTGCCCAAATCCCAGGGTTCAGAGTAGCTGTGAGTGGTTGAAAAGGTCATTCCATTAAAATTTGTTTCTGGGTTATTTCCAGCAGTCACATTAGAATGATTGCTGCCTCTTCAGTCTCTATTAAGACACGTTTTTCTAGTGCTGCTGTTCTGTGTTCATGTAGCCAAGTAGCTTAATCCTCTTTCTAGTTTTTACCAACCAAAAACCACTGGTAATGTTGTGTCTCTGATTCTGTGATATGAGACAAGGGATGAGACTAATCATAAGCATTCAGCTCTGCTTTACTCTGCTACCACTGAAACAAGATCAAAATGCCCATTTCTGTCTGTACTCTTCTCAAATGTGTAGAAAATTAACCTCTTCTGTTTATTTCTAGGTATAACAGTTACTGTTTATCTATTAATACAATACATTGGTTAAGGCTGAGCCTCATCCCCCACCACCTGCCTTCTCCTTTTCTGCATCTCTCACATGCACACCTATCATGTCAATGTTTCTTCAGCACCTTCCCTGGTATTCTCAGCTGTGGTGAAGTTGTAGCCACAGAAAAGGTTATGGAGGTGTTCAGTATGGCTGACAGGGAAAAGACAGACAAGAAATACTGTAGTTCAGCAGGAAAAGCTGGTGGGAATCATGAGGACTTCTATCTGAGATCCACATTATCAGATAATTCTTGTGTGGTGGAGGGACTCCTGCTAGGGAAGGATGTACCAGCTTTGGAGCTACAAATGACTAGCTGTTAACAAAGTGGCCAGTTATTAAGTGTTTTCAAGCCCTCATATGAAGTAAAAGAAAAGTCAAACAGCAAGATGTCTCTTGTGTTTTCTAAGCAAACAAAAATCCAATCATCCCTTAGAAATTTAATTTAAAAAGATAATTCAAAGATAGTTTAAAATTACTGTATCAGGTGATAGAGACAAGCCCACTGTGCTCAATAAATCAAGCATAGCTGAAACGCTCAGTGCGTTTGGCTGCCTTGCCTCACATGAAGCAATTCTCAATTAAATGTGAGTTTTCTTCTTCAAACAATTTCCATGGTTTGATTTTCTTTTTTGTGGTTATTTGTTCCCTTGGAAGGTGTGCTAGTCATGTTGCTTTTGAACTAAAATTCAGCATACCATATACTTTTTTATTGGCATCAATGCAATTGCTTCTCTTTGGCCTCCTGAAGTCCCAGACCTCCAGACTAGAAGTGGTGCAGAGTGCTGCTGGCACCTTTTCACAAGTACAAAGAAGTGCAGACACATCACCCCCACATTGAAGCAACTGTAAAAGTTTATTTTTTATTTCAAGATCCAGTTCAAAATAACTCCTGTGGTTTTACAGACTTTTCAGGCACTTGCTGCAACCTATTGTTCCTTGTGCATCTTGGGCTAGATACACTCCTGGCTACACAAAGAGGCTGGAAAATTGCCCAAAGTGTGCAGTTGACCACTCTCCCAGCTGGAAGGGTTGTGACCAAAGCAAGCTGTTCTCCAGCAATCTCTGCTTAGCAGTTCCCATTTGACAGTGGCTACTATCCAGCACACTTTTAAGCAACCACAGGACTTCTCCTAAGAATGCAGAAGATGACGTGTTAAGAAGCCGAAAACCTCTTTTCATGAACCAGAGCTACAATATGTGTTGTATGCAGCAATTATTCATGAGAAGAGATCCCTTTCACAGCAATTCTTGAAGCCGTAAGATGAACACCATTCAGACTTCAATTTTTCTCTTCCAAATCCCCTGTTTTTTCTAAAGCTGTGTTCTTCTCTGGACCTCCAGGTAATCCATCAACAGCCAAGTGATGCCTGTTTTGCTCCCTTGGCTCCTACCACCTACAGCTTTCTGTTTCTGTAACTCAGCACTGCTGACTCTGAAGATTTTATCACAAGTCTCATAATATTTTGTATTTTTTATCTGAACCTCCACTGAAGTCAGCTAATTACAAGAAAATCCAATCTAATTTTTTTTTTTATGACGTTGATACACAATCCTCGCAGTTGCAGAGAAAGGTCTAGACCATGAAAAAAAGTCAAAAGCTACATGAAAACCTCAATAAATATTTTTAATTTCATGGCTGTTATGGATTCTTCCCTAATTTGGGATTCTGGCTTATAATACTTGAATGCTCATTCTGTCTCATGAACATGCTACCTGTTTTCATGACACAACTCTGTTGCATGTGTTTACTTAGTTTTGAGCACTTGAGATGTGCATTACTTTCAGCTTAACAGCAGTGTAGATGATTAATTAAAAATAATAAACTTTATATTCATAGACTCATTCATGTACATCTTAGATAAAACAATTTCTTCAAGAATAAGATATATACTACACACTTACATAGACGTAAGGAGGTCTATATTAAGAAGGAAATATACACCCGAGCTTGTGGTGACTGCTGTATTCAGCAGTGAGAGGTTGTGGGTGAATTGTGGAGACTTTTCCATCTGAGTGGTAGAAAAAAGTCTAGCATAATATGTATTCTGCATGTACTGTGCATGCTAAAGCAGAATCTTTTAAAAATTTTTCACCAGAGGACACTGAAAAAGTTAGCAAAGATCTGAGAGGATGTGTGATCACTCTTTGTAAATATATCAGAGAGGTAAATACAGGGAGGTTGAAAAGCTATTAAAAATAAAGGATAACGTTGGCAAGAGAACAAATGGTATAAACTCACCATGAATAAATTAGAAGCTGGAAATTAGAAGGAGGTTTGTAACCATCAGAGCAGTGAGGGAGTTTTGCCTGTTTTTACTAGGACTATGCTATGTAGCCTTGAAAAGCCACATGCCCTACTTACCATGAATCCAGCCTTTCAGAGGTCAAGAAGAACCATACTAATCTTCAAAAATTTCTACTGCAAAGCATAAAAGTGTCACAATTGAGAGGACTAATATTTACTGTAGGAGAAATAGCACGAAGTTCTTGTTTCCAGCCCTGCAGGGTTGATTTTTTATTTTTTTTTTTTAAAGAGTTATTAAACGTGTGCTATGCATAAGGTGCCTTTTAAATTCATCCCCCCCATATGGTTGAATATCACCTATCTCCCATTGAGGGGAAATTGTAATTTCAAGGGAAAGAAGGAAATGTTTTTCACTCTCTTTAAAATGGACACTGCTGTACTGTTAGATCAGTTAAATTCAAAAGTCAGGAGTTCACATTTGTAATTTTAAGAGGGAAGCTCTGTCCATGTTTTAATCTGGAGATCTCCAAGTGTATTGTATTAAATTATGGTTAAAAAGTAAAATAAAATAAAATAAATTGGAAACTTCTCAATACTAACAAACTATAGACAGGATATCAGATGCATGGCCTGATCCCAGTTTTGGTAGGTTACAGAAAAACAATATGAAGCTGGGGTTAGAGTAACAAAATAATAACTTTGAGGTGATGCTTACCAACTTTTAATTCTTTTCTATGAAACAAACCAAAACCCACCTCAATTGGCTAAACTTGTCAGTTCAAATTTTTACGTCTGTAATATCTCCCAAATTCAGAGTGTTTCATAGGCTATCACTTTAAAATAATATTTAGAAATAATTTGTGTCACATAACTGTACAGCATTAGACTGCACTTAACAATTATTGGAGTAAATAATTTCAAATGTTATTTGTTACTGTGTAGCTTGCTTGATTTGCTTGTACCATGTTTTATTCCTTACCTAAGTTAACTCTTCTGCTTGTTCATAGGCCACCATTTGCACTGGCTGAATTTATAGTCTGTGTTAAAATCTGACTTAGTTCCACCTTAAAATAAACTTGCTTTTGCCTTTATTGCCTTAATTTCTGCAGCCACATAACAGTGGCTGCTGCTGCACCTGACTGTGCCTAATTACCTCTGGAAAGCAATGCAAGCAACTCCAGCATTGCTCTGAAACTCTTGTTTCCTTGCTGACTCCTTTGTTCATGTCATATTCATCTGCTAGTTCTGAAAATTCATGTTCAGACTCAGCTACTCATCCAACCCACTTTGTTTTTATTTATCAACCACCTAGCAACATTTTCTTCACACACAGTCCACAATGACTACGTGTCATTCAAAGGCATTACATTGTGTAAGTATTCGTAGCTGTGCAACCACCTCTCTTTTTTTCCCTGAAGTTGTTAATCTCACAGTACTCGCCACGAAAAAGAGAGATGTGATTTATAACCTGTGTAAGAGAAGCCAAAAATACTTTTCTAGAAAACATCTTTCAAATTCTTACATTATTAACACAATCTTTATTACTAATGCTTAACAAAGGTATGAGGAATATTGAATCCTTACTTTCCAGACTCATTTGATTACATGAGACTTTTAGACTTCAGTTGTAGCCTTCATTATAAGGGGGAGCTTAAATACGTGACCAAAATGTGCCTTGAAGGCTGAACCTCCCCCCACAACATAGAAGGTAAATTAAAAAAAGTCTGAAAAATGTTTCATCTCTAAATATCTTTGATATTAGGGCCAAGCTCATAATTATTAGCAGGTATGAAAGAAGTTTTGAGCATTTATGGCACCAAGACATCCTAGTCCAGAAGTAAATATTTTGTTTACACCTAACTTCAAACATCTATAATACAGACATCTGCATTGCTCTGTACTCCCTTTATTACCAAGGTAGAGAAACAAATACTTGCAGGGAGCCTGTTCGTCTCGCCTCTTTCACATACACACTAGAATGAGACAAATAACGTCCTGTCCATTACTTATTCTACTGTATTGAGCATAAGGAACCTTCTAGTGACTGAATCCTATCTGACATTGTGTAAAAATCATCTTCCCTGCTTTTCTGGGGCTGTTATCCCTGTTGAAACAATTTCACCTAAATATTTTTCTTTTCAATTTTATTTATTTATTTATTTATTTATTGGCTATTTTATATCTAGTAGAGATAGGGTGCAAATACACTATTTTTACACAGTGTTTAAATTAAAGAAATGCATTAGAGTATGTAACCAGGGATGTTAAAACCACAACTTTTAGAAGAAAAAATGCAGACACAAGAAGAAAACATTTCTGGTTTTTGAGCTAACCATTTATACATTTTCTCTGCTTAGTCTCAAGACTTGTAATCTAAATCTTGGTAACAAGTTTTCAGTGTCCTCTGAACAAAATACACTCAGTAGCTGCACTCAGCATAAAGAGGGAGATGAAAAGGAGACCCTCAAACCCAGATGGGTTTTGGAATAAAATTGAGATGCTTTTTAGGGGAGAGGAAAAAAGTGGAGGAAGAAGCAGGCTAACTCCTTAGGATCATCGTGTGTGAGTTTAGGCTCCTCCGTGGTTCCCCATCTGTGAAGAGTGGCACACAGAACTGCTTCTTGCCCACATCAGCCTGACAGCTGGTTACTGCCTCGTGTCAGGTGTCTTTAAGGCTGGGAGAATGAGGCTGGAGGCAGACAGGGGATCCTCCCAGGCAGGCTCTTTGTGTCTGGTGAGGAGCAAAACTCAACAGTGGCTGTAGCCCACCACCAAACAGCTTAGCTCTCCAGGGCACTCCTGGGCATGGATCCTGATTCTCCACACTGCAGAGATATTTTGCTCACCCTGGGATCTGTTTTAGAGTGCACCTTCTGAAATAAAATCTGGGGACTGTTCTGGGATTATTTGCTCCACATGCAGTATAAGTAAATTAAACTACACCAGTCTTGGCTTCCTCCACTCTCCTCTGAATCCTTAAACACCACCCACCTCCCATTGCCCCACACCAAGGAGTGTGCCACATATACTCTTAGTTTCATGGTATAGAAACACTACTCTGATGGGCTACAACATAGCCCTCATAATATGCCGTGCAGCTGAAAAAAAAAACAACAACCAACACACAGAAATGAAAATTTGTATGTTAGAGCCATAGAAGCAGCTTGGAAAAGAGCTGGAGCCATGTGCTTCATGATATGGGCTCTGGCTGCTCCATCTAGGACAAGTGTTCTGTATTTTCAGGACCAGGCACTGCAAATCTCCACTTTTGCAGTTTACATGGAAATGCTGTGGCAGTCAGAGTGTTGAGCTTTATTGTAATGTTTTTCAGAAATAATACCAGTCTCAGAACTGACTTTGGGCTCTTTGCATCACCTTTCATTCTGGTTGCAAACATGCCCTCAGTCACGGTCAATCCAGTGCTCTATAAATATTTCATTGATTCATACCAGGGTTCCACTGCTACTCTGTATAAATAAAGCTAGCAAAATCCAGCCCAAATTAAATAAGTGTGCACAAAGATCCTGTGCCCCAACCTTGGCCACACAGCTGTGTTAATACTTAGCCAAACTGAAAACTGTTTACATTTGCATTGCAGCATGTTATGGTGATTTTTCTAAAACCTCTTACAAACCATCTTTTCCTTGTACCTGTAGGAATTAAACTAATATTCTGTCTAAGTTTGGGGTCTTGATGTTGTTTCAATATAAAACAATAATAGTATAACAGTGATGTATGAAACATCATTGCCAATAACAGCTAAGGGATCTGAGTTTTGCAAGATGTTGAGAGACTTCAAGTTGCATTGACTTAAATAAAATACATGGTGACATTTTCAAAACTGTAATTTAAGGTGTACTACATGTGTCTTTAAATAACAGTTGCTTTTATTTGTAATTAGTTTTAATCAAGTCAGTGATACCACTTATATTAGTAAACACATTAAAATGGAGATTAGAAGTTGAAGACATTGTGTCATTGGCATTTTTAAATTGAAAAGTGGCTTTTGACCACAATAATAATTTTTAGACAGCCTGTTCTGTCTGACATTTTCTCTCCTCTTTTTTTTTTTTTTCCCTTTTTAACGGGAAATCTGAAGCTGAATCTTTTCCCCAGTGACCTTTGGGGACTTTCAAAAGAAAACAAGCTTTATTTTTTTTCTCTTGAAGTGCTGTGTTGAAAACACTTTTCGGCTTTAGAGTTCCTTGAAGAAACAAACAAATGAAAAAGGTATTAAAAGCATTAAAATAAAATGCTCAGAAATCAGAGTTTTCCAACTAGATTTGCAGGACTGGGTTCTACACTTTAGAATGAACTCAGTGCCTCTGCAGTACACATTTTCATTTATTATTCTAGACAACTACTAGACATCCATTCGCAATAATTATGTGGTGAGCATTTCCAGTGTAAATGCTCGTATGAAAACATAAGCCTAGATTTAGCCTACCCAAATTTAAGCAATTAGGCATTGAGGGAACTGAGAACCCTGGCTGCCCTGCAGTCTAAAGGCAATGGAGAAAGAGGTATCTTTAAGAGGGCAATTTGGCTATGAGGTGGGTCCAGTGGGTGACTTGCTCTCATCCCCTCTTCAGGGGCTACGAGGTCACCTCAATGCATTTCTTTTCCTAACTGAAGGAATTTAATTGAATCAGGTGATTAAATTTAGGAGAGTCCTTGGCTCTGATCTTGACACAGCAGAGGGTAATAACTTCTGTAGCAGTCAAACTGAAGTTCTTCACTCCATATCCTGTCCCACCAGTGGCCGGCAAGGACTGGTCCTGCCCACCTCATGCAGGCAAAAGGTGTTTCCTGAGCCAGAGCTGGCAGCTTTGTGCTTCACAGCCCTCAGAGTGTTTATATATCGTACATTTGATCAATCTTGTTTGAACAAATTTAAGATCCCACATCGGCAGTATCTTGTGGGAAGGACTTCCACAGCTTGACTGTGTAGAGTAGTTCAGTGGGGAGAAAGGGGAGAGAGTCTCTTGACCTGGTAGAAAACTGAAGGAGGGTGGGAATTGTAATACAAATAGTGGTTGCTCAGAAATCAGTGCATTGATGAGGACTATCTCTTCAGACCATGCACATCTCCATAAACACATAATACAAAGAAGTTTGGTACATGTTCTTTTTTTTTTTTCTCTGATTCTTGGCAACAAATCAACTCTTAAATCATTACAAAGTACGTGCAATACATAATCCCATGAAGTATGCAGCCTGTTTAATTCATCTGCTTGTTTCCATACCTGTAAACTAGTTTGATGCCAGTATAATCTGCCAAGTTGGGGCTGGGGAGGGGGGAAATGGTTCAAGTTCCTTATCCAGACCTTTTCTTGTAGTCCTACTCCTGGACACATGTTGAGGTTACCCTGTGAGGTTACCCCCTGTATTGTTCTCAGATATCTCAGATTGTGCCGTTTAGGAGGGTCAAAGTTTGTTCTCTGTGAACAGACACAGCATGCCCCTTTCCCACTGGAACTTCGTTCTTCCTTGAAGAGAAATGTATTTTTCTATTGTATCCATGGAAACTACCTTCATCAAGGGTGGATGTCCAAACAGACGGTTCAGCTCTGCCCCTACTTCCTCCCCCCTCCTCCAAATGAATTCCTATCTAAATAATTCTTGTCTCTACAGGTGTTGAGACAGGCAGTTCTCACATGAAAGAAAAAAAAAAAAAAGAAAAAAAAAAAAGACAGAGAGAGAAGAAAAAAAGGAAAACTGATGACAAATGAGTTTACCTAGTAACCGTTTGGAAACACTACCTCCTACCTCCATCTAACTATAAAAGGAAATGTGTGTTTTATTCCTTCTCTAATCACAAGGTTTCAATGAACATACTGTAAGAGTGCATTCAGAGCTATTTATCATCACTAAGTCCTAAGATTTAGGATATGAGTGTGCACTAATGTCTTAGCCATAGAAACCTCAGAATCTGCTGTTGGAGTGCAAAAATCCTTTCTTCAGTATGCACAGGCATAACATAGATAATCCTTTATCTCTGGCAAAGCTGATGGTTTTTTGCCAAGGGCATGTTTGGTGGTGTGTGGAATCTGAGGCTGCTGCATGACACTGCTGTTGAAGGTGCACAGATACCACTGCGATGGGAGTGATATAGGTGCCTAGATGGATGGATGGATGTTTTCTTTACCTACTCGCCAGCAATTTGATTCAACCAGTCCAACTTGATTTTCCAGACTATTTAAGTGAGGAGCCTCAAACCCATCTGTTTGAGAAATCCTGGCAAGCAATCAAGCCCCCCACAATTCTCCCCCACTGCCATTTCAAAATTAAAGGTAAACACTGTGTAGTTCTCATTTGAATATGAAGCATCTGATACAGTCTTGAATTTTCTTTTCTTTTTTTTTTTTTTTTTTCCTTTCTCTCTTTTTTTTTTTAGTTACTGGAGAATAAAAACAACAGTTGAAGGAACTGCAGTCAGTAAAAAGGTTTCTCTGGCAAGAAGGCCAAACTAAATAATGACACCCAAAGCAAAAACATGCTTCACTGAAACTAAACTTTAGTCAATTCACTCTCTGAAACAAAGGATTTTTTGTAATTTCAAAAGTGAACATTGTACTTTACTCTGGCAGCCATTTGTGTGTTTTTCAATGATCTGATTATGTATAAATCCCAATTTAGCATGCCTTTCAGCACCTAAGCCCAATGAGTGATTTGAAAACATTAATGAAGTTTTCTATAGACTACAGCTGCCCTCTCTTCCTCCTGACTTTTCTTGAAATGCAAGCTTTAGTGACAGTGTTTTGATGTGCCTCATTTGTTGATGTGTATTTTCTTTCCTTTTTTTCTAATTACATTGTAAATATTTATAAAAGATCTGAGGTCTGTTTCACATTCACCCAGCAAGTCAATGCTTTTGCCTTAATTCCTGTCCTGTGTGATTGCTGCACTTTTATGCGAGCTCTCAGTCCTTTGATGGGACCTTTACTCCTTTAGGAGCAGTCATCAATGCAATCTCAAATTTAGCATAAAATAAGTTCAAAGGTTGCTCACTCTGGGGATAAAGCCTCAGTTTAGGAGCCTGAATAATCAAGCAGTTTGCAAGATGGGCTGGATTTCCCTCCTGGCTTTGCTCTATGTCTTTGTCTCCACGTCTTTACAATTTGTAAAACATCTCTAGTCTCTGTTTGCAGGATTGTATATCTCCTTTACACTGGCCTGAAGGGGTACTGTAAATCTATCCTGCTCAGAAGGATTTAAAATGCTGCAGGTGAAACTGCCTCCCCTTTGCCTTCACCCAGGCTCTCTGCGGGGGATCGATGTCTGAGCACTGAGGGGTAACAGCAAGAACCAAACAGGAACAACTTGCGATTACACCGCATGGTTTGGGACAGCTGCATTTTTCCTTTGTTGAGTGCTTCCTGCTGTCAGAGGGGTTTTTTGTGCTAAGGGAGTAGAGGGGACTATATTGGCACCCCTGGTATTCCAAAGGGCTCTCTAAAAATACTTGTATATATCTGAAAAACAATTTTAAAAGAAATACATATAGGGTCAACAGGAACGAACCTTTTCAACTCTTAGCAACTTTCCTATAGGGTATCTGTCTTCTGGAAATTGCAGTGAATGAATTTTTTCTTCTTTTAAAAAGAAATCTATCTTTACTACTGATATCACAATGTTATTAGCAAGAGAAAAACAAATTTTGAAAATAATTCCTAAAAGCATGTAGGTAGAAAAAAAACTGTGAAAACCAAATTTTTTCCAGCAAAGGTTTCCCTTGACTGAATCATTATTTTCAGCTGAAAGTCTGAATTGTTGAAAATTCCTACTCAGCTCTATCCCTACTTACCCTGTACTTTTCCTGTAGGAGGAAAACCAAAACCTGAGTTACTGGGAATAGTTTTCCTAAAAGTTATGTTTTCTTTTACTCAACTGAGAAACCATTTGAAATACCCTTAGTCCTCTTATTTCTTCAAAATAATCCCCTACCTTATACACATAAAGTAGTGTAACCACATTCCAACACGGTCATATTCATTAAAAGTTCAATGCCCCATGTATTTTAAGCAGAAGATGTTTTGGTTCAAGAAATAGTGGAAAATGTTAAAATAAATATTGTTCCAATCATTGCCCAACCAGTGCACTTAATTAATTCTACAACCAGGTGGTGAAAATGAACTTCCTTCTAATTTTAGGGCTATTTGCCCTGCTGAAGAAGAGAGCATGATGTGATCGATACCACGAATCCTACTACTCTGGGCAAATCCAGCTCCTGGTGGTGGTGGTGACAGATTTTGGGCCTTATTTTGTGTCTTAGTGCCTCATATAAAATGCCCTTTTGTTTCTGCCAGCTGAACACAGATATCTGAAAAAAATATATCTGTATTTTTTTCAGGACCATAGGTAAGCTGCCCCAAACTCTTTGCTCTGAGGAGTAAATCCTTAAGCCACTTCTCACTGATGATCTTTTCTGATGCCTTGGCATCCTAAGCAAATTGCTAATGGCTGTTTTAGCTTCTCTTCCAGACATGAGCCTTCATTCCACAATGTCAGATAAAATAGTGTAAACTTGGGGAAATTCCAAACTAAAGGTGTTAATGGGTTGCTGGATTCAAAATAATTAACTTGGTGGGGTTGTTTCACAATAAAACCAGTATAATTGAGATTCAAATTAGATCTCTGTAACATTAATAAATGATTAGTTAATACTCAAAATAACAAATTCATATGCAATTCTACATAAACTTACAAATAAATAAATTGTGCTGTCAGTGTCTTACTTCTGCAAGACTTTTCCTCAGGGTTACTCTTTTGATGGTGATAAATACTTCTATTATTCTTCATTTGTGGGTTACTGAGTTCTGAAACCACTTTCCAAAGGCACATAGAAATGCATGGGATTTTAAAGGAACATGGATCTCCCCGCTGTGTTTATCAAAGTGCTCGAAGGGTGAGTAAGTGCACATCACCTGTCAGACAAGGAGTGAGAAGCAGGCAGGGTTCGGTGCTCTATGCTGTCCATGTTTAATGCAAGGGACAAAAGAGTGCCATGCTTCTTTAAGGACATTCTTGCATCACTCCTGCATTGCCTATGCCCATCAGTGACTCAAGGGCAGAGTCCTCTGACTGAACAGATTTGATTAAACCTTCTGGGAGTGGATCTATCACAATCTTGCTTCTTCATGTTGCATGATAACATCCGGCCCCAGGCAGACTTTTGATTAAAAGTTCCCCCAAAGATTTGTGGAGAAATTCTGTTTATTCCCACAACTCTGAGAACACTGAGGTTATGTGCCCACATTTTGAAGTGCAAATTACATAAATTGCCATTTGGCAAAGATGTTTCTGGAGCTGGGAAACTGACTGGGGAGGCCTATAGATATTTTCCATTTGACTATGGTCAGGGGAAAAAAAATGTTCTTTTAAAAAAAATATTTAACTTTTTAATTTAGCCCACAGAATCTTTAAAACTGAGTATGATGAGCCAAGAGAAGGACAGAGCTTGGAGTGCAGGATTGGATCTGGAAAAACTTTATCCTTTTTCGAAGGAGACACTGAGGTCACAACCAGACTCCTGCCAATGATTTATTTTCTATTCAGCACTTGATACACTACTGCCTCTTACTTTTTACCTTTGTTTTAGAGACATCAACGGATTAAACATTTTTATTGACTTCAGAAAGTTTGTTGCTTAGTTTTAGAAGTTTTAGAAGAATTTGAAAAAGTATTTGCCAAGTCGTTTTTGAACTGCACAGCAGCAGAGTGATTTATTTGTTACACTTCTCACTGTTAAAAGTACAAGTCACTTTAGCTTGCTCATAATGCAAAACCAACTTGATTGTACAAGTTCAAACTCCTTTTCACTAACTTCTTCCAACTAGACCACAGGTAAGGGATGAGGAGAATTGGCCTATGAAAAATTAAAAAAGTGTTTGAACTGTTAGATCACAAGTGGTTAAGCACCAGAGGCACAAACAGAAATATTTCATTGATAGTTTGACAGCTCACACTGCAGGGGATGACTCAGGTCTTCTTGTTCTCTCTTCACTCAGACTGAACTAAGATGACTTTATCAAATTGAGGAGTTAGTAGAAAATGCTGACTGGATCCCTTTGATGCCAGTATCAGTCTTAATTCCAGACTTCTGTGAATCTGATATGCTGTAGAAAATACCTGAAATTGTATGGTAACATCCAAATTGCTGTGGTGTGATTTTGTCCTGCTAATCCTCCTGGATCCCACATGGGCAGCACACTGAAGGGCCACTAAAGATCGAGGTCCTGGTGAGAGGCATTTTACAGATGCAGTGGCATGCTGATGGTTCCTGCTTTGAACTTGGCTTCTGTGGGCTTGGTGGTCTGTGCCAGTATGATAAGATGATTGATAGCATTCCCATTACTACAGACCTGCTGCTGAAGACGGTGGTCCCAGAGTGCTCTGTGAGTTTCAGAACTTCTGCTTCTGCCGTCAAACCATCTGGAAATATATCTAGAGTGAAAAAGTGTGTGCATAGGAGCACTAAGCAGCAGTTCAGGACAGAAAGAGGAAAGACAGACATTCCTGTCACGAGTGTTACTGAACACAGGCAGGCAGCATGTGATTACATAACTTTTAATTTTTCCTGCTGTTCACAATACCTTGGCATTTGGAACATCTCACTGTGCTGTGCTCCAGGGAGTGAGCAGAGCTGACTTGGCTCTCATTGTAGGTCATTTGATTCTCCAGTCTCCACAGATCAGGGATTAATTTTTATCAGTTGCACAAGAAAGAGATAAAGACAAGGAGATAAAGGAAGAATATGTCTTCTCCTATGTTCCTGGGTAATTTGCCTATCCCCACAGGACTGCAATAAAAGAGACAAATATATAGAAAAGTATACCAGTATAAGCAGGAAATGGAATTCTTTCAAGAGTCTTTATCCACATAATTATAAAACAGTCTCTTCCAGGTGACATATATACTCCCCCTTTGATCTCAAAACACCATGTTTAGCTGTAACAGTCATGTTCACTACCTGTAGTATTTTGAATGTGTGATTCTTATCTGTGTATCGAGATTAAGCAGACAAGTACACAGAAGTCCTGCAATTATTCTCTTTTAGATATTTTCCATTCTCAGAAAAACTATGGGAAAAGGTGTCAGAGTAATTTCCAGTTAAACAATTGGCTAAAAGATCTGCAACAAATGGACCATTTCTAATTACTTGAGCACTGAGCCATAGAAAATAACACAGAGCCACTTCAACACAACAAATCTCTAAGTGAACAGTAAAAACTAAACACTTATGGGACACAAGTCATGCTTTTGTGCTGAAAATCAAGGAATATAGATAACACATCAGATGTGGAAATAAACTGGACTGAAGCTTACTCTGATGGAGTCACTGAAACCCACACCAAACTTCTGTATCTGGATGGAGCTGCTTTATTTTTTCAAAAGATTCTGAAGAGAATTCCTACCAGTTCACAAACCACACACAAAGTGTACAGAATCATAAGTTAGACTGAAAAAAACATCCAATGGCCTTAACTACTAAGATTGAATTTTCTATTTCACTAATCACCACATCTCTTGAATTAAACCTGAGAATCACTTTGTGTTGTGTTACTCCGGTAATTTTCATTTACAATTAAATTGACATTGAACTAAATGTCAGGAGACATGTTAGTTGTTTTTCATTCTCACTCACACCATTTTCATAGGATCATGGGATCATAGAATAATACATGTTGGAGGACCCATCTAGCCCAGCCCTCTGCTCAAAGCAGAGGCAACTCTGATCTCAGAACAGGTTGGTCAGACCCTGTGATCAGTTGGGTCTCAAAAACCTACAAGGACAGACACCACAAATTCTTTGGACAGTCTGCACCCTGGCTGCGTGTCCTCACAGGGGAAAAGGTTTCATTCAATAGCTTGTGGTATAACGTGTATATATAAGCTGTTGTCAATGTTGTTGTTTTCGATTTCTCAATAAATCTTGCATGAACCATCTGCCAGCGACTGCCGAATGAGTAACACTGGTCTAGAGCACAAGGGCAGGATTTCTCAAAAGGTCTCTTTATCATTTTTGTACCCCAAACTTGGATTTTTCCAATGAATTCTAAAAGTATTCTAAACGTTACAATTAATACAGAGATGTTTGCAGTCAAAATGCTAATAAAACCAGACAAAAAACAGTTGGAAGGATGTAGTTAATAGCTTCTTGCACTAGACTGGTTAAGAAGTCCAGCTGGAGAGCAACATGTAAAAACAGTTGTCCAAATACCGAATCATTTTCTGAATTAGACGAATTATCTATAGTTAGTAACCGAGGAGTGGATGGGAAGATTTGATAAGTATTTTGCTAAAGAAACTGAAGCATAAGTCCTTGTTGGTGTAAACCCATCTTTGACTAATATTGTCAGAGACTGGCTACATAAAGGGATTGCTATTTTGGGTACTCCTCAGAAATCTAAATATTTGTGTACAGGGCAATAATATGACTGGAAATTCAGCCAGGACAAGAGCATTGATGGTTCACAGAGTGTAATAGCTGCTGGTCTCTGCTTGGGCTGCTCCAGCTGCCTCTGCACAGAGGAAATCTGCTGTAGAGGGAGAAAGCCCAAAGCATTGGGGATGCAAAACAATTAGCATCACTTGCCTTGGGACCAGGGCCCAGATCTCTTCTGTTTGTGGGTAGAGACCACGTAGACAGTGCCCTGTGGGGCTCCATGAGAAAGCTGCTTAAGGGAATGCAGTCAGGCCTGTTCTGTGCTCTTCTGCTAGGGATCATGTAGGCCTGAATTCCTCCCTTGAACACCTTTAGCTGAAAGACACAAGCCAGAAGTTTCATTGCTTCAGGCCCCTGGAGAGTCAGATGAAGGAAAGACACATCTGGAAGGTGATTCAGCACCCTGAGAAGTGTCTGGTTCTCCCTATTGACTGTTGGCAGCATTTAGGTCAACTACACATCTAGTGCAGCTGTCTTAGATACCTTTGAAATTACTCAAGGGTAATTTGGGCCATTATTAGTCAAAGAATGTTGGGAAGAAAATCTTGTGTTAGCTCCAGCTAAGAGTAATCAAGACTGATTGAAGGGTTCTGGAAGTCTGGGCACTAAGCGTGCATGTGCAGATCAGGTTATGAACAATAAATGTGATCTCTCAGACCTACCAGAGCAACCACTCACAGTGTGTATCCAGGCACACTGTGTGGTGCTTAGAGAATCCATCATTTCTGGTATGCATTAAATAAATGACTGAATGAAACTCTGCTGAATGATTATGCAGAAAACAGAGCATGCTCTCCTTATATATGCCGGAGCTCTATGAGGCATCCACTGCATTCTGCTGCACCCAGGTTCCACAGTTTAGCTAATTATGTGTACGTCTTTCCAGCAACTATTACTTCATGTGACAACACTATCAAGTTGGCTTTCAAGCTCCCAAATGTACAGCTGAACAGAAATGCTAGATGATTTTATACTATTCACTTTTGACCAGTCAAGGAAGCTCATCTTTTCAAGACTGATAATTACAAGTGCATTTCATATTGTTATTTGCCTAGGGTTTTATTATTATTATTGTAGTTATCTCTTAGTCTGCACATATAGAGGAATATATAGATTAGATTGAAATATTAAAACAGTGGAGTAAAGTGTATTGGAGCATCCAGATCAACTCTTCCTGCACAGCATGATAACCACTAAGCTATCCAGAGATGCTGCGTAGCCTCCACTAGGGAATCATTTCCCATCTCCATATGAGTCTGCCCAAATGCCATCATTCATTCAATCTTTCTGCTCTTTCTCTGCTCATTCAAAGCCTGGGAAAGCAGGTGCATCTTCCATTTAATCCTGAAAGTCATATATCTTAGCTGTAAAAATCAAGAAACATAGAAGTGTTTTGTGAAGTCTGAGATGATAGTCCATTCATCTTTTGCATTCCTGGGGACACTACTGTCATAAACATGGCTAACAATTAGTGTCCATTGTCATGTACAAGAAGCCATAAACCAAAGTGGAACTGTGATGCATGTTGTAAAAACTACTTGAACCCCTAGGCCAAATGTGCCTGGAAATTGCAGATATTTCATTGTCATTGGTTTCACATTTTTCAGGGTGGTAGATGTATGGAGGAATTCCTGTTGCCCATGGCTATTCCCCACACTGAGGTCAGGACAGATAAAGAAATTCTGTTCCTTAGGAGCTATCTTTCTAATTTTCGTCCTGTATTTACTATATCTCCCCAGTGCTTTCCAGCATTTTTATCACTATTGCTCAAGGTTTGTTGCAGGTAGGATAAAAAAATTCTCTCTTCAGGAAATTCCCTCAGATAATCTCTCACAGGGTGTGCCTATTCAGTCTTTTGGAGGCACAGAGTGAGCTCTGCCCAGTCTCTAAGAAAGCCAAAAGCCATGTGCATTCCATTAACACAATGCAAAGCCCAGGCTAGCTGGACTTATTACTAAGGCTTTCAAACACTGCCTTCAGATGGCTTCCAGATGTCTCAAAATCGGACATCTAAGTGTGAGCTAGTCAACCAAGGCTTCTTTTATAGTTAGTGTAGGAGAAAATAAACACCACCAGAGGCAATTTGTATGACCTGTCTTAGATGCCTATCTTAGTGCAAGATGAATCACCTTCTGGAGGTGTCTCTTTCGCTACATCTGCTGCATACAGAGAGGCCAATGCTCAGACTTAAATTCTCATTTAAAAAAAATAAAATAAATACAAATAGAAGAAGAAGAGCTGAGATCTTTAGGTTACTGTCTCAGGAACTTGGACTTCAGTGAAACATCAGATAATGTGGGATTTCTCATATAAGATAACAATGCTGTGATACTAATATTAGGATTAGGTTTTTAAGGTTTAACCCTGGTTTCTACGTCTTCCAAGAAACTTCTTTAGATTTGTTTACAGCAGGGTGTCTGTCTCCAAGCATTTACTCTGAAGACCAGGCTAATCTTCTGTCCATTTTGCAGGCATGCAGTAGTAGCCTGAGGCTTGGACAAACCATGACCTCCTAGATCTGCCAGGGCAAGCATGCCTTTCCATGCCTGGCATGTTGACTTCTCTCTCCTCTCACCCAGGTTCTTCCACATTAGGAATTCAGGCAGGCCAGTTCAGTCAGTCCTTGAGGGAATAATACAAATGGAAGGATCTCAAATCCTGGCTTTTCAAACGTGCTTTTAATTACTATGTTGGCTTACCCACAGTGTCCTCTTTGAGCTGGTGCTGTTAGATGTTTTGACCTCCTCTGTAAAGGGTTCATTCTGTATTCTTACAGTCTTGAAGAATTTGGACTGCTTACCTTAGTTTCTGTGGTGATTATATGAAATTCTTGGGTTTGCTTGCTGGCCTATGAGCTTGGGTTAAATAGGCTACAAAGTTTTTTTTCTGGAAGTCTGGATAACAGAGCAATTAGAAATCAAGCAGTTATTTGAGTTTATATTTGTTAATGTAAACTATTATGACCATGGGATACACCTTCTTCCAAGTTACACAGAAACATAGAATGGTTAAGTTTGGAAGGTACCTTAAAGACCACCAGGTTCCAACCTTCCTGCTGTCAGCAGGGACACTTCCCACTAGACCAGGCTGCACAAAGCCTCATCCAACCTGACCTTAAACACCTCCAGGGATGGGGCTTCCACAGCCTCCCTGGGCAACATATTCCAGTGCCCTGCTACCCTCATGGTGAAGAATTTCTTCCTGATGTCTAACCTAAATCTCCCTTCTTTCAGTTTGAAACCATGGGACATGTTACATCCCTTTCACAACAGGCACATTATGTCAGTAAAGCTCCGCTTTCATCATCACTAATGAGAATGGCTAGAGTTGCCATTTCAGTCCCACTATGCATGTTTTTTAAAACAATGTGATTCAGATCATGAGTTTCATTTTTCTTGATAGTTATGCTTTCTGAAGCCAAAAGATTCATCAACAGCACATTTGTATTTTATACCTGTACACACATGCATACCTACTGTGTATACACAGCAACACAGAAACATAAACACAGATCACTTGAGCCAAAGGTAACCATTAAGAAGAGCTTGTCAAAAGCATGTAACAACACAGAAGCTCCAGACTGGAAAGGCTGGTTTCATACTACTTAAGTTAGGCGCCTATTCACCATAACCTTCCTCATTGTCAAAGGAGACACATATCTCCAGAGGGTAATTTGGCTTGCTCCAGAATTAAGCTGTCCTCTGAAGGTGTTTGTCTATTTTTACTGAAGGCAGGCCTAAGTATTCAAAGTGTTACACAGAAATACCATATATTTGCTGCATGCAGGGTGGCTGTGTATTTATTTGAGACAAAAAATATACTGGGCTTCTCAAAGCACATGGCCTAAAATAGGGTATACACAGTGTAGGAATCTACACAAGTGCTTCTACCATCTTGCTGAAGTCATCTAAGACCTAGTCAGTCCAGGTCACTCTCAAGAAGACACTAACATCTGGTCAGCTGAATTGTTTCCAAAACTCCACTAAATTATTCCCTATTAGAAAACTAGATACCTAGATTGCATCTAGACATATCAGGCAATGAAAGCTAGGATGGCCTAAATCCTTCCCTGCATATCACATCTGGTCCCTTCAGTTTACAAGACCTTTTGACAAAATGAAGCCCCATGCATAAGGGAAAAAAGATTCAGGCATCTGAGAAGTCCAGAAAGATTTTACTGTTTCAGCCCATAGAACAGTGATTAAATTACATGACCACTTAGAAACATTTAGGTTCAGGTCTCACCACTGATATTTAATCCACTTTGACTTCCCCCAAAAATTATCTTAGTGCCAAGGCAACAACTATTCTGACAGAATAGGTCTTTCATTATTTCCCGTTTAGGCTGTTTCAGCTTCCCTGGAATAATTAAAATTAGGACATGGGAAAACAACAACCCCATGTATAAGGACTGCAACCCAAAAATTGTTAGGCACAAGTTACTGGGAGCTTGTTGCTGTATCATTCTCATCAGTAAGAACAAGGACAATGAAAAAAGTCTGTGAACTTAGACACCCCGACTCTCACTGATTTCTAAACAATGCGTTATTCCGAGAAACAACTCCTATTGATTTCAATAATTATATTCTTCTGGCAGTTCAGTGTTTTAAAATAATGTCCCCTGATGGGTCTATCTAAATCTTTAGCTGTCTAGCTGGCTTTAAAAATCTGCCTCTTTGAAATACAAGGTTTGAGTTCCTAAGTTACTCAGAAACTTTTATGACAGTTTTTCCTTGCCAAAAATCGACATATGACAGGATCAAGTTGGATTTTCTGTTTTTTCTTCCTTGTTCTCTGTTTTCCCTCCCTACACTGCTGTAATTGAGATTGTTAATCCTCTTGGTTTTGGTGAGAAAATCAAATACAATATTAGAGTAGGTTTCGTCCAATACATAGTACAGTTATCTCAGATAAGTAAGTCTCTTACTAAGGTCTCTTCTCCAATTAATATTTAGATGCTAAAATACATTTACTACTAACAATTGCATATGAAGTGATTGAGAAGGTTCATCAAAAAATACTGAAAAGTAACTTGGTGGTGAGGATCCTTACCAGAGACATGTGAAATTGTAGGAATAGGTAAGTACTCCAAAGATAAGTGACATAGCAACCAACATCTTTGGGAACAGGGCTTTCTCATTTTTCATTTATTAGTTGTGAAAGTTTCTTGTTTCGGTCCTACATAAAATAAGACACTTACTTAAATCTGAGGAAAGTTGTGTAGAGGAACTTTGAGTGTTTTTTTACAGTCTACTTTTAAGGAACATTCAAAGCCACATACTACAGTATCCCATAAGAAGCTCTTTCACAAAACCTCTTAATTCTCCCTACATGATGTGAGTGTCAAAAACCTAAGAAATATGGTGGCTTTTTTGGGTGGCTTTTTTTTGCCAGCACTTTACTGCCCTCATGGTGAAGAATTTCTTCCTAATATCTAACCTAAATCTCCCCTCTCTCAGTTTAAAACCATTACCCCTTGTTGTATCACTATCCTCTCTGATGAAAAGCCCCTCCCCAGCTTTCCTGTAGGCCCCTTTCAAGTACTGGAAGGCTGCTATAAGGTCTCCCCAGAGCCTTCTCTTCTCTAGGCTGAACAGCCCCAACTCCCTCAGCCTGTCTTCATAGCAGAGGTGCTCCAGGCCTTTGATCATCTTGGTGGCCCTTCTCTGGACCCTTTCAAACAGGTCTGTATCTTGTGCTGAGGGCACCAGAGCTGTACAAAGTATTCCAGGTGGGGTCTCACCAGAGCAGAGCAGAGGGGCAGAATCCCCTCCCTAGCCCTGCTGGCCACACTTCTTTTGATGCAGCCCAGGATGTGTTTGGCTCTCTGGGCTCCAGCACACACTGGCGGCTGGTGTCAAGCTTCTCATCAACTACCATCCCCAAGCCCTTTTCCTCAGGACTGCTCTCCAGCCATTCTTCCCCCAGGCTGTATTTGTGCCTGGGGTTGTGCCAACCCAGGTGCAGGACCCTGCACTTGGCCTCAATTAAGTTAATGATGTTGGCATTGACCCACCTCTCAAGCCTGTGAGGGTCCCCCTGGACGGCACATATGCACAAAACCGGCACATTTCTCAGTCTCTTCACATGTCAGGGTGATTCTGTTATACTTTAAAGTTAGTTTTACAATAGTAATTATGGATCAAGCATTCACATAGTGCTGTACTTGATGTTAATAAGCAGATATATGTATAATCGCTCAGTATTATGAAAAGTTCTAACTGAAGGACCAAAAGACTTTGTCATTTTACTCCACCCTTAGTGAATCAGTAAAATGGATTGAATTGTATAGCAGAACCAACACTTCACTGAGAGGAAACTCATTAAAAAAACACTAGAAAATGTCACTACATGTTGGCAGTTTATAAAAGGAGATTAACTAGCTTATCCATTGGTATTAACATGTCTTTAAGAATGGCAACATTCTTTGCAAATTAAATAGCTATTAATTAAAAAGCCTGTCCAGATATGCCTATGTGCCCATGTGAATATAGGCATAGAATCATAGAATGGTTTGGGTTGGAAGGGACCTAGAAGATAATGTAGTTCCAATCCTCCTGCAAGGGCAGGGACACCTCACACTAGACCAGGCTTCACAAAGCCCTGTCCAACCTGGCTTTGAACACTTTCAGGGAGGGGGCATCCATAGCCTTCCTGGGCAACCCGTTCCAGTGTCTCACCAACATCACATCAAGTAACTTCTTCCTAACGTCTAACCTAAATCTCCCCTCTTCCAGTTCAAAACCATTACCCCTTCTCCTATCACTACACACCCTGGTAAAAAGTTCCTCCCTAGTTTTCCTGCAGACCCCTTTCAAGTACTGGAAGGCCTCTATGAGGTTTCCTCAGAGCCTTCTCTTCTCCAAGCTGAACAGCCCCAACTCTCTCAGACTGTCTTCATAGGAGAGGTGCTCCAGCCCTTGGATCATCTTTGTGGTCCTCCTCTGGACTTCCTCCAAGAGCTCTATGTCCTTCCTGTGTTGAGGGCTCCAGAACTGGACACAGTACTCCAGGTGGGGTCTCACGAATGCAGAGTAGAGGGGCAGGATCACCTCCCTCAACCTGCTGGCCTCCTGCATCTACCTACCTTAGTGAATAGACCTGTACATCAAGAACTAAGCACACTTCTATGTTTTCAGCAGATTATGCATAAAATTTGCACCAGTTGGCTCTCATGTAATCCAAGGGGTCATATTTTGGGTCCCAAAGTTCCCTTCCTGCTCATTCATTAGTGTACAGAGCTATATTAAAGAATTGTGTAGAATCAGTGGTTTTCCTATCCAACCTGTATTTTCTCCTTAAACCCAAATGCTGCATCTGCTGCTAGAGGAAAGAAGAGTGCGGATGGTGCATCCTGCCTCTGATGTTTTGTGTTCAGGTGATTCCTGTCACTGCTATAGGACTTTATTGCAAAAGAGATGCTGAGATGGATCCAACTGTGTTTGTGGAAAAGGGTCTCACCTGTGTTCCACCACAGCTGCTGCAAGTACAATTTAGAGATATTGGAAAACATGACACACGCAGAAGAATTTGGCTAGAAATTAATCTCCTGTGCTTTGAAAGTATGAATATTACATGTACTTTAAAATGTAGTTAGGGAGGAGCCTTTGAAATTCTTTCAGTGGTCTAACAAGTCATGTTTGATGTAATTAGCATCTGAATCTCTTCAGATGCTTTTTTCTTCAGGAAGAATGTAACCTTCTGGAATCAGATAATCTAAGTCTCTTCCAATATTTTTCATAGGATTTTACTAACAGTCAACATACCATTCTGTCATAACAACACACACTTTCCCTCCATTACTGCATTGTCCAGGTAACCACTCTCCATCAAGTATGGACTTCATAGCAATGGTTGTGTCTGCATAATTTGTGCTTACAGACCTTTCAGGGCCTATAGGAGGAAAGCCACACTGCAAGGGTTCCAGTGCAAGGATTCCAGAGAGCTTTTACATCTGCAAAATATTACAGTTACATGTGAAGGAAGAACTCTGCATTTGAAAGACAGTTGATACACTGCTCAGCACAGCTGCAAAAACAAATTGGAATGCAAAACAGCCAGCACATCTTCACAGGGCAAAGACCTGTGTGTGGGTATGTATGTAGATAGAATAGTCTTAACTCCCATTTATTACTGCTAGAGCCACAGTGACAGGCTTTAGATGCCAAATGTATCTGGATGAAGATGGAGTGACTGCTGCTAGTCTAAGGCACAGCAGTGTCTAGAGTAGTCGTTTCACTAATTCTACTCTCACTTCCAGATGGGACCTAAAGAATGGGTAGGAAAGGCTTCAGATCTGTAGGAAGAAGCAAAGAGGTAACTTAAAAAGACTAAATACTAAAGGAACAAAAGGATCCAGAGACATGGATCCTAGGTCGTCACTAATTCAATAGAGTGTATTTCCTGACCTATCCCAGCTCTTGCTGTCTCTAAATTCAAAATGACAGCTGATGTCCACCAGAATAGTTGTGCATTACCATTGTCTCTCTACTTTTGATAAAAGAAGATAAGAACCTATTTAAATTGTTGTTAACCTTAGATTGATTCTGACAGAATTACAGATAATGGAAGAACTTCTAATTACAGAACTTCTAATCTTTTTAAGAGATACAGACCAAAGCCCACAAAATTATAATCTTATATCAGGGGGTTGTCTCTGCTTCTCCTTATACATTGGGCAGTGGCATAATATCATATTATGAACTGCTAGACCTAGTAAAAGCAACAAGGACAGAAGCCTTCTCCTAACTTCATTGGAGTGCTTGATTTATTGAATTTAAGCAGTCAGCCTTTAAACTCCAGAGAACTAAATAACAGCCGCTCCATACCCATTCAGATTGTGCCTTAAATGACAGTCCCACACAGTAATGAAAGGAAACTATCTGTTTTCTATTGTTCAGCCCACACAGAAGGGAGCTCTCAAAATGAGAATTTCCAGTGTCTTTCTTTTTTCTTTGCACAGCACACACCAAAAGACAGTTCAGTGCTAGGATTATGGGTTCTTTTGTAAGTGTGCTTCATTCATTCATTGACTAGCTGAAAACAAAATAAATCAAATATCTGACAAAAGCTTCATACATCACTGAACTTATGACACAGGCATAAAATCAAATACCAGTGCACCTCCCCTTGATAATATCTGAGGTAAAAAAACCTCATGATTTTGATCTCAAAATAATTACTTTTTTGGGACTTCCATCTGGATCCTGGTTTTTAAGTTCTTGTCATTTACTCCTAGTGGCAGGTATTATTGCTTGCTCCTTCCCAGATTCTTACAGACAATTCTGGGAAGTTCTGCTGTCTGTAGGCTTCACACAAATTCTTACCTCAGCATAGAATCATAGAACCGTAGAATGGTTAGAGTTGATTAGAGCATCACCTTTGTTCATCTGAAGTGCCCATAACATACATAGAATAACATGGATATTCAGTTATCTTCATTAACTGTGAAGGACTGTCCACTGAAGCAGGCATCTCATGCTAGCTATCTCTGAATTCTCCACTGGAGGTGCCTGTTGCTGCTGCTGGTCCTAGAGACAAACTAGACAACAAGGTTAGGCTTGACTAGTTGCATTAGCAATCCATTCAGGTTGTAGATGTTTAATGTGTACAAGTGTAAGTGTCTAAGTGTCTACATGTGAGATAGGTGTGTTACTTCTTATTATATTAAATGACAATTCATGGTTTGACTCTTCCCTCTCTGGCCTCTTCTCCCAAGTGAATAATGACAGGACGAGAGGAAAAGACCTGAAGTTGTGGCAGGGGAGGTTCAGATTGGATATAAGGATGATTTTCTATACTGAAAGAGTGGTCAGGCACTGGAACAGACTGCCCAGGGAGGTGGAGGGGTCACCATATTTAAGAAGTTTTTCTCATATTTAAATGGAACTTCCTCTGTTCCAGGTTGTGCTGGTGTACCTTGGAGGGATTCAAGAAATGTGCAGATGTGGCACTTCAGAGCATGCCTTAGTGGCCAAGGTTGTGGGGTTTATTTGTGGGTGGTTTATGGTGAGGGTGTGTGGTTGTTTGTGGTTTGTTTGTTTGGGGGTTTTTGTTGGTTTGTTGTTTTTGGTTTGTTTTGGGTTTTTGTTGGGTTTTTTTGTTTGGTTGGTTGTTTTTTTCTGTTTTGTGTTGGTTTTTGTTGTTGTTGGTTTGGTTTGGGTTTTTTTGTGGGTGTGTATTTTTGGGTTCTTTGAGGGGTTTTTGGGTTTTTTGTGTTGATGGTTGGACTCGGTGATCTCAGAGGTCCTTTCCAATCATGTGATTCTGTGATGATGTGACTCATAGATCTTCACATGGCTGCTGAGGTAACCTTCTAGGCACCTGGGACATCTGTTTTGTGTCAGCAGAATGGACATACCCTTCTGGACTGGCAGGTGTAGATCAATAAGAGTATCCTAGAACAGCTTAGATGGAACTAAATTTCTACATTTATGCAGCTCAGCTGGCTCTTAGTAGAGCCAATACAATCTGGAGATCTATTCAGCAGTAGACACCTATATTTGGTCAGCTGAATACTCTATATTCCATTCACTGTATTGACTAGAGTTGAAATTACTTTCACAAGTTGAAGACTTTGCTCAAGTGAAGATACCTCCATGCTGATACATAAATCTCATTCCCAAAGAATTTCAGAACCTGAGGAACTCAAGTCAGTTGCCTAAATATAGACATCTGGCCTAATATGCATAACATCCTAGATGGTCTAAAAATTCTCTGTTGACCTGTCATGAAAAAGTATCCAAAGATCTTGTAGCCAAAGACATGGTGGACTAACCTGAGGAACTGAAGATGTCACTAGACTCATAAACTAAGCTGAGGCCCTGAAGACAGGTGAGATAAATTGACTTGCCTGTACATGGATTTCAAAAGAAAAAAAATTAAGATATCCTCTCTAATTATTGAGGCATTGAAAGGGGCCAGTACTTGAAGGGGCCTACAGGAAAGCTGGGGAGGGGCTTTTCATCAGAGAAGATAGTGATAGGACAAGGGGCTAAAGGTTTTAAACTGAGAGAGGTGAAATTTAGGTTAGATATTAGGAAGAAATTCTTCACTACAAGGGTGGTGAGGAACTGGAATGGGTTGCCCAGGGAGATTGTTGATGCCCCATCCCTGGAGGTTTTTAAGGCCAGATTGGACGAGGTTTTGTGCAACCTGATCTAGTGGTAGTGTTCCCAGCTCATGGCAGGGGGGTTGGACCTTGATGACCTTTAAGGTCCATTCCAACCTTCATGATTATGATTCTATGATTCATTCTATTTCCAGCATTTATTTTAACCCAGTTAAATGCAATCTCTACAGTCATACCAACATTACTTGGACATTCATAAATACAAAATGGATCTTTGCAATGAGAAAAAAAAATTCTTTTTAATGAAACAATTTTTAAATAAGCATACTGATAAAGGTAGGTTATATTAATTTGCCAGTAATTTAAGGGCTTACATTTTGTATTTGTGTATGCATGAATGTTTAGCTCACTGAAACAAAATTATTTCACCCAATCTTAACTACCACCATCACCTGCTGAATGATGCATTTCTGGCAACTATAGCAAATTTGCCGATGGGGATGTTGGAATGGAATGTTGCTATGTAACCAAACTCCAAAAAGTGTCTTTAAAACAGTGATGAATGAGTGAAGTCCACAAATGGGAGGTTTTTTTCTGTCGTAAATGTAATACTTACACAGAACCTTTTAATTGCATCAGTAACTGAACTGACAACCAAATAAATCTGACAAAGAATGTGAAAATCTTGATATATCCTACACTGATGGGTGGAGAAGATTTCAGGGAGACTTTAACTAGTTATTTGCTTAATAACAAGGTTATATTCTCTCTTATAATTGCAATTATGATTTCATGGAGTTTCAAAATTTGGATGACAAGAGCCTTCATATTTTGTGCAAAAAGGTAGGCATATTCTCTTAGTGGCCTATAGAAATGTGACTCAGAAAGACTGAAAGACAATCAAAGCTGAAAGATTTACTATTGTAATAGATGAACAAATGAACCTTTTGAGAAAAGCTTGTCTGTATGAAACTATAGTTTCTTGGTAACAGAATATGTTTATTACTTATTTTATGCTGCTTTTGTTTGTTTTATTTTTTTACCCTTCCTTTTAAAATCAATTCTGATGCTTTGGCAACATAAAATTTATGCAGGTGATCTTTCTGCCTATGTTTACTTTTTAAACAAAAACATTGCAAATGTATTTTCCCTAACCAACTAAATGTAATAATGCAAAACTATTAAAATAGTTGAGGGGTGACCTCATTCATGTTTATAAATATGTAAAGGGTGAGTGTCAGGAGGACAGAGCCAGGCTCTTATTGATGTCCAATGGTAGAACAAGGGGCTACGGGTGCAAACTGGAGCATAGGAGGTTGCAGGTGAAAATCAGGAAGAACTTCTTTCCTGTGAGAGTGACAGAGCACTGGAACAGGCTGCCCAGAGAGGTTGTGGAGTCTCCTTCACTGGAGACATTCAAAACCCACCTGGACGCCTTCCTGTGTGATGTGTTCTGGGTGATCCTCCTCTGACAGGGGTGTTGGTCTGGATGATCTTTTGAGGCCCCTTCCAACCCTTAAGATTCTGTGATTCTGTGAAAATAATGTCATATTGATGCTGTTCACTCACTGCATCAATTTTTGCACATTTTGTTGCTTTTCATGTTGTAGATTTTAGACCACACCCGTATCACAGCATATGCCACAATAATCCACAGCTGTTGTGAACAGTTTCAGGGGTAGCTCTACCAGTCACATCAGTTCATATTCTCTGTTTCAAGTCTGAACTTCTGCTAAATACATAAATGCTCCAGCATTTCCTGGCTGGTTTCTGTATTAAACTAGGAACTCAGACTTCCAGAGACAACAGGTTAGCTTGTATTCTTAGGATGTATCAGACCAGGTATTTCAAGTGGGAAAAAAAAACAACCCAAAACAAGAAAGAAATATTAATATCATGGTAGAGACCACGGCAAGAATCTCAGACACTTTCCTCTCTCTGGCATTTCCTATGGGTTTAGTTTAGGTGTCGGCGTGTTGTGAGTGAATTCCATTCGTAAGCACTGGGCTGTACCAAATCCTCAGATGAAGAATTTAAATGAATTACTTGAGATTGTGATTTCCACTCTTGCATCCAAAGACCAAAAATTTGTGTGGTCTCACTGTGCTAAGCCCTCCAGTGTTGAACTGGTCTTTCATTTATTAACTAAGCCAAGTGGAAACTGAGAGGAGAAATGGCTGGTCTCCCTTTAAATCAGGGGATAAACATAAGAAGGCAAACAAACTATTTAATGCTAAAACATCATGTTGGAATACAGCAGACAGATAGTTAAAAATTCGTAACAAACACAGTTCAAGGTAGAAAATAAAAGAAGGATTCTAAGAAACAAATGTCTCCTCCCTGGAAGTGTTCAAGGCCAAGTTGTATGGGGTTTTGTGCAAGCTGGTCTAGTGCAGGTGTACATGCCCATGGCAGGGACGTTGGAACTAGATGATCTTTAAGGTCCCTTCCAACCCAAACCATTCTATGAATCTATGAAATAAAGTTATGAGTCTTAGAAGAAAAGTAATGAGAGATGGAAGGCCAGCCATTTTCAAATAGCTTTGATCAGTATATGAAAGGCATTCTACAGTCCATTCACCCATGATAATAAGGAACTGTACATGAAGTTGTGATCTGCTCCTCTCATGGCCTTCATATACAGTAATGTTAATTCATAATACAGAACTTGAAGGCACATAAAGCTGAGGAGGTCTTTCTCTGTGTGGACTTTATCTAGTAAGATCCTGGATGAACTTAGACTACCTTTTTCTTTCAGTAAAACTGAAGAAGTTCAGGATATTCAACAATTTTTCAGATGTTTTCCTTACTTTACAAAAACCTAATCCTTTCAGGTAACTGTAAGATTCAGCGTATAAGAAAAATAAGATCTAGAAGTAACTAACAAGGATATGAATGCAGGTGGAAATAATGGTGGATCCCGTAGCAATTTTTGGTTCGAACTATTTGCTGGATTTAGAATATATTTTTCAAATATTTTAGTGTCTCTAAAGCTGTTGTTGGCTTTGTCTGCTTGTTTGTTTTTTTGTGTTGTGTTTTTGTTGTTGTTGTTGTTTATAATATACACTGTAATAAAACAACAAGAAGTTGCATTCAGCATGAATCAGGGCTCATTCCTAATTTAATGGGCAGTCCAACTTTTTCTAAAGTCTTTCCCATAGAGACAATAATTATAAAGACTGGGATTAATCTTTACAAATTTCAGTGCCCATATTGTATTGGTACCTGCTTCTGGATTGTAATCCTTATTATGGTCAGTGAAAAGAAACAGATACTTCTATCATGCAATTCCCAGTATCTTGAGAAAAAAGAAGATCAGATGTTTAAGAATATAACTGGTTAAAATGCAGATATTTGCACTGTAGATAGTTAAACACAGGTTACACAAATTCCATTAGTAGGAGTTGCCTCTGCTTAGCATAAGCATCTAATATTTAGGGATGTAGGGAAGCATTAGAGTAAGCAGCAAAGTTTTCTGTACAGTAACTGAAGAAAAGTAGGTGCCTAACTTAGTTACCTAAAACTTCAAGGGTATTAATTCTCTTTGGATGGCTTTGAAAGTACCTGCATTTTCCCTTTGACTTTATAAGCACCTACTTTTATAGAAAACACTCAGTAAGAACGAACAATTAGAAGCAAGTTAAATGTGTAAGATGGAAAATCAGGACCACATTTTACATCACTGGTGATGACACAATAAGATTGACAAAGCAGAAGAAAAGAGGCACTGAAGAGAACTCATCTTGGACAAAATGAATCATATATTGATCTCTGTGAACATAGTACAGTGAGGTCTGTCCTAGACACGGGTACATAAATCTATAGATATACAAAAAGAAGAGAAAGGTGGATGTGATACCAAGCTCCAAACACTCCAAAAATAAGTACACAAAAAGCAACGTGTAAAGGTCAAAATAAATCAATTTTTTTTAAATTGTATTTTTTCACAGTGGGACTTTTTGTTCATTGAAGCTCTGTTTTGCTGTATTACCTATCTAAATGTACATGAGTCGAATATCAGCAATAGTCTTCTGGCTCCGGAAAGCCAGTAAGATCTCAAAATTACTTTTCTAGCTGAGAAGCCAGCTGGTGCCTCATAACAGCCCTGATGCCAATGGTCCACAATTTGATAATAGCTTGCAAAGCAAAGCAGGGGGACTTGGGAGTTAGTCTGGAGTATTGGAGCTACGGCAGAGAGGTTCTGCGTTTAGACTGTTTCTTCCACGCTTCTGTGCCAATGTTTCCATGTCTACCTTGTTCTTCCTCAAGTCATGGGGATTGTGGTTACTATGCCATATTATCTGTAGGCTTAAAATGGGGTTCTGCCTCAGCTGTGCTGGTGTGAACCAAGCAGCATGTAACAGCAACACACAGCTCATTTCTCCTGCAGTAACTTCACTTCTCAAAGACCCTACCGGAGGTATCACAGAGCACTGTAGTTCTTGACTGACATCTTTCTGTCAAAAATACATTAATTTCCAAGTGCATATTCAGTGTAAAAATATGAAGTCGTATTTAGCAACAGAGACTTTAATATCAGCTTTTGTATTCCTAGTTTTACAACGGATGACTGAACCGATACCTCATGCATCTGAGACCTCATTAGTTTATCTATCCAATTAAGTGACAACATTGAAAGATGTAGGTGGGAAATTTGTAAGGAGGTATGGTGCTATCAATATTTACTTAACCTAGTGAATTATTTTCTCTGTTGCAACACTCAAAAGTCTAATGGTAGACAGCCTAATGATAAGAGATCTGCTTCCAGAACTGATTCATCATCACTTAATCTCCAATGGAAAAAAGGCAAATACTTATATTCAGAAGCAAAGCATAACATTTTTAAAATGCACACATGCCAGCTTTAAAACCATATGTTTAAACACAAACAAAAAATATTTTCTGTATTTTTCTTTGCAAATTTCACTACCAGACACTTTCAATATGCTTAATTTGTTAGTGCATCAAGTATGCCACTTAAAAAGTAGCACTCACATGTTACGGTGCTTACTTTCACTATAAAAATAGAACTCCCAGCACTCAAAGAAGATGAAAAGCATTTCAAAAGAAGTATTTTAACTCATGTCCTAGACACCTCTGAATCTGCTCTACACTCAGAGCAGAGCTGTCTGTGCACAGGAAGGGCAGTGCTTGCTACTGTGTAGCAGCTAATTTTATGGAACTTGACTTATTTCAGAGCAATTAGAAACTAATGGACTTCAAAAAGAAATTCTAGTCTCATATATTTATTAACTTTATCTCCTGGGACACATCTCTTTTCTCCATTTCTTCTTTTCACACTCAGCATCAGAAAGAGGCCATTTTTTGACAACATTCAGTTATCTTTTCCTATTTATATATATATACACACATGCACACACAGTATATATATATGTATATATATGTTGTTTTGTTGTTGTTTGTTTTTTTCCCCAGGGTTGACCTCAGTGGATCTGCAGGGCTGCAGCTAAAAGCAGCAACTGGCCACATAGACCGAGTCTCCCCCAGGCAGGTGCAGGCAGACCTGAGCTCATTTTGCCTTTCCTCAGAGCTCGCTGACTGAGCAGGAGTGAGGACAAGATGAACTCATGGCTGTCTGCACCTACCTGTGCAGGCATGCTCTGTAAATCATTAGTCACAGCCATGGGATTAACTCCCCTAACACTCTACAAGTACAAGCTGTCTGCAGAAGACCTGCAGAGGCTGTCTCTGTCAGCAAAGGAGAGGTGGGCAACTCAAGTGGTAATTCATTGCAGTTGAAGAAAGGGTAATGAATCTCCCTCTGAATATGGCTCCTTTTTTAAATTCTCTAAGCAAACTACAGCAATTACCTTAGACTTCTAAGGTGAATGTCAGGTCCTGCACGTGGGTCACTACAACAACAGGCACCTCTACAAGCCTGGGGCAGAGTGGCTGGAAAGCTGCCCAGAGGGAAGGGAACTGGGACAGGTCGACAGCCAACTGGATATGAGCCAGCAGTGTGCCCAGGTGGCCAAGAAGGCCAGTGGCATCCTAGTCTGTATCAGGAACAGTGTAGCCAGCAGGACTAGGGAAGTGATTGTACTCAGTGATTGTACTGGTGAGGCTGCACCTTGAGTACTGTGTGCAGTTTTGGGCCCCTCGCTACAAGAAGGACATTGAGGTACTGGAGCGTGTCCAGAGAAGTGCAACAAAGCTGGTGAACAATCTGGAGGACAGATGTTATGAGGAGTATCTGAGGAAACTGGGGTTATTTAGGCTGGAGAAAAGGAGCTGAGGGGAGACTTTATTGTTCTCTACAACTGCCTGAGAGCAGGTTGTAGTGAGGTAAGGGTTAGTCTTTTGTCCCTAGTAACAAGTGATAGGACAAGAGGAAATGGTCTCAAGTTGTGTCGGGTGAGGTTTAGATTAGATATGAGGAAAAAAATTATTCACTGAAATAATTGTCAGGCACTGGAATAGGCTGCCCAGGGAAGAAGTGGAATCACAGTCCCTGTAGGTATTTAATAGACACGTAGAAGTGGTGTTTTAGGGACATGGCTTAGTGGCGGACTTGGCAGTGCTGGGTAAATGATTTGATTTGATCTTAAAGGCCTTTTCCAACCACAAAGATTCTACGATTCGGTTTAATTTTGACATGTTTACGTTAGGTAAGAGGAATCTGATCCCCCAAGGGCCAGGCTGTGAGCACCTTCTACACAGTGGTCACAGCTCACTGGAACAAGCAGCAGTACAGCAGCCAACAGGACTGCAGATAGCTCATTCTGATGTTCCAGAAAGGATCAACAAAAGGGTTAAAGCCTTTGTGTTCAGAGTTTTGAGACATGGAGTATACAAAGACTAAAGCTTGGAAAACGTGATGTCCTGGTACGGTTTTAAATTCTTAGCAGGTCTAAACAGATTTATGTACCAGTCATGGGCATTTACAATTAGGAACCAGGGTCTATTTAAATCCTAATAAATATCTTCTGCTGAACTGTGTCAAAACAAAGTGCAAGATATCTTCAGCGGATTCCTTAAACAAATAATATTAAACTTACTTAAATAATGCCCTCCAGGTATTATACTGAAACACCTGTTTTCTTGAGCAACATCTACTCCCATGGGAAATAAGTTCAAAGCCAATATAGTAGCATACTAAATGTTTTTGCCAGATACAAATGCTGCCTACGTTCAGTATTGCAAATGGATTTTTTTTTTTCCATTTGCAGTCATCCTTCCTTAATAACCCAAGGTCATTTATACAACAGGACTATTTTTATTTGAATGAAAGAGATTATCATTGGAAATATTAAACTTCAACTCTATTTTTAAAGGACTTTGTTGAGTTTAAAGGAAAGAGAAAGCAAACATTTACCCAGATAGGGCTTTAATGTTAATTCAGAAGAGGGAAAACAGTTTCTGTAGTTCAGCAACAGTTTCCTTCTGGTTCTGTAGAACAATATGAAATTAAGCTCATCCAAACAAATGAAAAGATGCCATTTCTCTTTGGTAGGATTTGGATGAGAGCCAACTCCTGCTCCCACTGATTTCAACAGTCTATCTGGGTTGAAATGATCCAATTCTTATCTCTCTGTATATCAAGATTACACAAAATCAATAGCAAATATAAAGTGATATTATAATTAGTCCTTGCTAAGGCTGAGTTATTATTCAGAGTTACAATCTAATTTGCAATGCACATTAGTTTCAGAAAGGGTGACAGAAGTAGAGAGGAATAAAGGGAAGCAAGTAAAGTCTACGTTGTTGGTGTCATTTCTGCCTTTTAGCTGATAGCTTGATTTTGTTAAGAGTCAAAGGCAAAGCTGTCATTGATTTCAGATAAGACAGGATTTTCTCTGTTGCACTTCTTGTCTGTGGTTCATTTTAAATTAATGGCAGTTGAGTCCTCTGAACAGGCAGAGAAAGATATACTTGATGTTATTTAGAGACTTTTCCACTGCTTGGACTTTTCCATTAATTTCACCAGGAGTTTGATTGAGCCCTTTGCAAACGCTAAAACAATTTCCTAGCAAATTCACAAGCAGCAGTCTTCCTGCAGTTCTCAGCTATGCAAAACAATTTAATCATACCTTAAAGTCAACTGGAAAAAAGTTGTCTTAAGTTTCAGCCTCTCCTGGAAACACAACTGCTACCATTTCCATTGATCTTTCCTAATTCCTGTTGGAAAGAACTTTTATTGTGGTACCTACCAGTTCATTTTGCATTGTTTGGAAATAATCTCCCTGAGATTAACACCTCGGAGGAATTAAACTGAAATTTAGAAATAAATACAACCAAATAAACCGAAAGGTGTGAAATCTCTTTCTTGGTTGACTTTGCTGAAGTCAAAGCAAATATATTTCTTAGAAAAGAACTGACATCTTTACAGGCAATTGTTTGGATTCTCATTTTAAACACATCAGAGAAATCACTTTTTCAGATTTAGTTAGACTTTCCATCCATGTCAGCTGGTGTCCCAGTAGCATCTCCGCTTTTGAAACACTAGCTGGAGTGTAGGGGGCTATCTACCTGTGCACCATAACTTGCAGCTTCTCACCTTTTATATTAGCTTTACTCCTTGTATCTAGGGCTTTTTAAAACTCACCAGTTTCTGCCAGATTAGAGATATGGACTGAAGCTCTTGAAGCAAGGGACAGGTGAAATCACTATTTTCATTCAACTGGATTTGCAGACAAAAAAACCCTGAACAACCAAACCATTAAGCAGTCAGTTTCTTTGAGGACACTTCAAAGACTTTATTCGTAGAATCATAGAACCATCATAGAATGGTTTGGGTTGGAAGGGACCTGAAAGATCATCTGGTTCCAAGCCCTGTGCCATGGGCAGGGACACCTCCCACTAGACCAGGTTGCTCATGGCCCCATCCAAACTGGCCTTGAACACTTTCAGGGAGAGGCCATCCACAGCTTCTCTGGGCAACCTGTTCCAGTGTCTCACCACCCTAACAGTAAAAATATTGTCACATACTGTTTTCAGCTGTGCCTTGGAGTGAGGCTGGCCTGACTCTTCCACTTTGGTCCTATGCTGTGACTACTGGGGACAGAAAAGCAACGGCAACATATACAATGTATCTTACCACAAGTAAATTGTAATGGGTTAGAGGGAGAAAGTGGCAAGCTCAGATAAGATTCAGCTTATCACCTCCTTGTGTTCTGGAGATATACATACTGAGGCCAAAACTCACTTTGCAAGACACTGAGATAATGTATTTCCTCCTGGAGGAGGAAGGAATGAAGCAAGAGTCATGATTCTCCGTGGAGGCAGCATTCTTAGAGGACCTGCTGGTGGGATAGCAGGGCACGCTGCTTTATGATTTATGATTCATAACATAGTATAGATGTGGCTATTGGACTTCTTTTTCAAGGAAAAATTGCAAAAAATATTTCCTGCAAGCTCAAGTAAATTCAGCTGTTCCTGCTGAACTGTATTATTGCTCAACTATATTCTTACATCAGTACATAGCTTAACAAGATGAGTGTGTTTTTCATGAGTCCAAGGAAAGGTTGAAAACTTGATATCATCCAGATTCAAAGGGGAAGGGATGGAAAAAGTAAATCTCATTGGTGAAAAGGAGGGCTCAGCCAGCCCTACAGCAGTTTGACCTGAAGATAGCCTCTCACAGCCACCAATGCAGCTGTCAGTGGAGTTTTCAATAGCCAGATGTTGTTACTGGAAAATACATTCCAGAGTTCATTGCAGCTACTTATAGTCCTGACCTTGTGTGACCAAGGCAGCTGATTCTGTAGCTAAAAAAAGGTATTGTGGATTAAGCTGAATGTGAAGCTTCAGCTATAGAGTTATATGGTATTTTGATAGCAAAATTATAATGACTAGAACATGCATGTGCCTCTTTCTGTGCCAAGGAAACTACTTTAAAAATAAATAAATAAATAACCTGTTCTATATATCTCAGTATATGAGCTTATAATTCAAGTGATTATTGGAGTTGGTATACTTTCTTGCCTTCTCAGTATTTGGCTGATTTACTATCTGGTCCTTTTAAAATTCTTCTTGTCCTTCAGGGTAAATACTGTAAGATAACTAGAAAAAAAATAAATAAATAAAAAGCCCTCCCTTTCTGCAGAACAAGATGGATTTTCAAGGTCCTGGAATGTGCTTGCTGCTCAGCCACCCACAGAATGTGTGGCAAAATTAAATACATCTGACACGTACAAGTACAACATGTCATGTCTGCTGATGTGATCCAATAGAGTACTAAGCATTACTCAATGCAAGGCTTATAGTAACAAAAAGGAGATTCCAATTGCTTAATATTTACTTATAGTTTGCAATCAGGACAAATAATCACACCTTGATTCCAGGGGCATTTTTCCCAGTTCCTGGGCAGAATATAAAATTAAGTCAGAAAGAGTTATTTTTCAGAACTTCATATGTTTACCAAAATGTGTGGTTGGGGGCTTAAAATTATAATGTGTTTGCAGTATGAGATCTCCCTTTTCAGCAGTGAGACAGCAGAGGGAGTGGAGGACTCATTATTCAGAACCAGACCCTGTAAGCAGGGAATATTTATATCCTTTCATGTGGTTCTGAAACTGCACCTTAAATGCAACAAAAGGTACTGCGCTACCATTTTCTACATGAGCTGTAAGTGTGAGAAAGCCCTTTGAATCTGTAGTAAGTTTTACAATTTAGCAGGTTGCCTCAAATTTCGACACTGTGCCATACCTAGGAAAGTAGTTGCTCAGTTTTAATGGAATGAGCAACAGCACTTATAGCTCCCAGATTTCACCTACTGGATAGGTGTCCTGAGACACTGAAGTGTCGTTACACTCTGTGTTCGGCATGTCCTGTGGGTTCAGATTAAAGCACTGTTAAACTTCAGCCTCCTCCCTCCTTTCTCACCAGATCCATTAAGCAGGAGTTAGATGACAGCAGTCATTCCCACCACAGTCTCATTTCTCCAGGTCTCTTGTTTTCTGTAGAAATAGTGCCACTTCAGCTGTTCTATTTTGTTTGGGTTTTTTTAGTACAGAATGCACTTTTAGGTTGTTCCATCTCTTGCCTTTGCTAGCACTGAAGAAATGCCTCTAGATAGCATTTATTTGGTCTGTGTAGGGGGCTATCAGAGGAGATCAGACCTTCATCACTACTGCACTTTCTGTGTCACTGCAGATGGTCTGGTATGTGTCACAGCCTCTCCATTGCTTCTTCCTTCAGCTTACTAGATTCTAAATATTTCAAAATCTTTGACACCTGCCTTGTAAACTCTGTGGTGTTCTCTAGACTTGCAGTTATTTTTCAGTACTCCCTGCTGAAAGGGAGGATGTTTCAAATAGTGTACATAGGGACTTGCAGTTGGACTCAATGATCTTGAGGGCTTTTTCCAACTTTAATGATTCTATGACTCTATGACTGGATTTTTCTGGTCTTCATAAATGGATTTGGTGTCTGTACTACACAGCTTCTCAAATCTATTCAGATTCTTAAATACAGTCTCCATTTTGACAATTTTTAGATTTTTAATCAAATGTGAAATCACTCAGTACTGTTTTAGAGCTTGTTGGTATTTGTACACACCACAGAAATATTATATTAAAATGCAGTTTTAAGAAGAACTATAACAGAAAATCAGCTTTTATAATTATGATAGGAAATGTCCATGTCTTAGGGCACCTAAGAAGAGGAAATTTCAATAAAAATAAGAAAAATAATAGCTAACAAAAAAAATTGTTTTATATTTTGGAAATGTACATTCTTTCCTTGCATAAAGACCTGTCCAAGAAAAAAAAAAAATATCTCTTTTTTGGCTGACTGTACCTAGTTACTGTTAGCAGTAAACACTTATAGACAGAGAAAAAAGCAAAAAAAAATCATGAATCATCTAACCTAAGGTAAACTTTGAACCAACTCTGCAGTTAACTCCAAGATTGAATTCCCTTTGGGTATCTATGAACTTTTTTTTGTTTTATGCTTATTAATGTTAAAACACCTTCTCTGGCCATTTGAAACACATCAAAATCTATCTAAAATTACTGTGAAAGGAGGATGTTGTGATGGTGGTACTATAGCTACAAAGAGTCAGAAAAAATTTTAGAAGAACAGTAGAAGCTCATGGATTTTGGGGGATTTTTTTGGTTTGCGTGTTGTGTTTTGCTGGTTTTAGTGGTTTTGTTTTTTTTTAAATAGACACTACTTACCTCAGAGATTCCTGTGTGAAAATGAGAGGCTGAGTTTATAAAATACTAGCCCTGCCCATGTCAGATCTTCTCTACATATTTCAGCTGAAAAATTAGAGAGAGGACATTTAGCTTCATAGAAACCCACAATTATGAAGAAACAAATATGTGCAGAACCATTAGAGGTGCAATTGAAGAGAAATCTGTGGAAAAAAAAATGTTGATTACCAGACTGAAAATGAATGCAGAATTGTAAAGTAGTTGGGGATTTTATTCTGCAGGGCCCTAGTCGCTGGGGAGATGGTTGTGGGACCATGTTTTATTGCTCACTATCTGTGATCCCCTCTGGGCTAAATGGCAGCCACAGAAATGACTCTGCACAGGACTGAGTTTTTATGGCACGTAGGCACTGCTAAAAACAAGGAGGCCAGGGACTGACCTCCAGCATAGGCCTCCTGGTGATCCAACCCCCTCACAAGAGTAGCTTATTCCCTGGGTTTGGTTCAGAGCACTCCAGCTAACTCCTCCCAAGACAATTTGCTCTTAGGAGCCAGCACCAAGTAGAACCAAACAATGGCACAGGACCAGGGTTTAGTCTGGAGACTTTACTGGTATAGACATGGTCCCACCAGTATGTATCCCGGTACCCCATTCCCAAGATGTGCTGAACCTCACTGAAGGAGCAGCAAAGAGACTACACTTTGTAAATATATATACCCACAGGTTAGTGACTGCTCCTATGGGAAAAGTATGATGGGATTGTAGCAGCACTGGGACATCACACGCTTACAATGGATGTTACTGTCATAATTCCTTATAAGAGCAAAATCACATACAGAAATCAGACTTCATTTCACAGCAAAAACGTATTTTGAGTCAGATTGCTGGGGTTTTTTTTTCTAAGACCAAAGCAGCCCACCAAACACTCTTTACTGTTAAGGGCATGGGAATTCATGGACAAATTTGGGAACTCTTGCTATTTTCCACCTCACCCTCCATTTCCTCTTTAAGGAAGCAAGTAGAACCTTTGGACTCCTCTGTTGTGGGTGCCATCTAAGACGATGAAGCTGGCAAAGGAAGCATATCCTTTTCTATCTTTCTGGTGGGTTTTTAAAGGCTAACATCCTCCACCTATTTTCTTCCTCTGACAGCAAGGGAAAGGGACAATGAGTAGAGGATGGAGGAGATCAGTTTGAGATCATAGCTTGGAAAGTGTGGCATTACTCCCTCCTGTACCAGGGAACAGTGAGGAATTGAGGCAGGTAGAAAAATCTATTTAGTGGATGAGAAGGTGGCAGCTGAAGGACTGATTATATATGGGCAGTCAGTACATTCTTTCTAGGGTTGTTTCATGCTCCTTCTTGCTTTCTTTTATTTTGAGCAGAGCACAAGGCCTACATAGGTGGAAGGGGCCAGGAAGGGTCCTGCAGTTTGTTCAGATCAAAGAGTAACTCCTCTCATAAGGGAAGCCCCAAGTTCATTCTTGGAGAAAAGCAGGAAGAATACGGGTTCTGGAGAAGAGGAAGGTGGGGAAGTTAGAGTTTTGTGAGCACAATATAGAAGTGAGGTGGGGTTGTGGGAAGAGAAGAGACAAAATTAAAAGCAGAAACTTCAGGGAAAAGTTTAGGATGACATGAACAAGATAACTGAGGGGGAACCCAGGAATCTCATAATCTTTGCGGCCATCCTCTGGACTAGCTCCAACAGCTCCATGTGTTTCCTTTGTTGGGGGCTCCAGAACTGGACACAGCACTTCAGGTGGGGTCTCATGAGAGTGGAGTAGAGGGGGAGAATCACCTCCCTTAACCTCCTGGTCATGCTTCTTTTGATGCATCCCAGGACACAGTCGGCTTTCTGGGCTGCAAGCACACGTTGCTGGTTCATGTTGAGCTTCTCATCAACCAACACCCCCAAAATCCTTTCCTCAGGGCTTGGTATTGCCCCAGCCCAGGTGTAGGACCTTGCACTTGGCCTTGTTGAACTTCATGAGATTGGCATGGGCCCTCCTCTCAAGCCTGTCAAGGTCCCTCTGGATGGTCTCCCTTCCTTCCAGAGTGTTGACCACACCACACAGCTTGGTGTTATCAGCAGACTTGCTGAGGGTGCACTCAATTCCACAGTCCATATCACCAACAAAGATGTCAAACAGCACCAGTCCCAGTAACAGTTCATCCAACTAACTTCAATACGTATTTTAAGATGGAAATAAAAATGAAGTGGAAATGGAAATAAAAAGGCTTTGACTGTACAGAGTGCAGAAAAATTAGCAGGGCAGCATTACTCTTTTTCTGAATGCATTTACATCTCCAGAAGGACAGTAGCTTAACCTGATGGTATGTGTCTTACAACGGAACCTCATTCCTGGCCATCAGTTAGTCTCATCTTGGCTCTCCCTCCTTTTCATAGCCTAATGTTTGCATCCCTCCAGCACATGTTCATTGCTTCATTTTTATCAAGTAATAAAATATATAGGGAAAAGGCTGAGACCCTGGGAAACAAGTTCTTAGTGTGGTTTGGATGAATTTCCAAAACTGATCAGAAAATTCTTTCGCTTTCTCACACAGTGTCCTGACTTGACCTGTCTCTCTTGAAGCTTCATTTTATTTAAGTACCTTTTATTTATTTATTTATTTATTTATTTATTTTATGGAAGAACCTCACACATGGTATGCCATTTGCACTGAGACACCAGTTCTCCCTGACTAGAGCGATGCAAAGAGCTTGGTAGCTCAAATGCTGTGCTAAATGAAATCTTTCAGTATGAGTAAAAAACCATGTCCAGAGGCAAACTGGTCTAAAAATCCATGCAAGATTTAGGTGCTATGTTAATGCACCATCGATCTCTTGTAAGAAGGTTAAATGAAGGACACATTGTGACAATCAAGACACAAAAAAATAAACTCCTGGCTTAAATTTTCACATACGTATAGGGATTTTTAACTATTTCAAGTTGCTTAAGTTGTTTTCATAAAAAATTCTTGATGCTAAAAGCAGTTTAAAAAATTTAAGGTCCTTTAAAACTGTCTCAGACCGAGTGCTGAGACACGGAAGGGAAGAAGCCACACTTGTCACACCTCTCTGAAGAAACATTTTAATTGGAATTTTGAAGTGTGTCAGCAGCTCCTACTAAACCTCACTTTTTTTCTTGAGGCAGCTTGTGCAATGTGACATATAATTCAGAAAAATGCAAAGACATTTACATAAGTGTTTAATACACACAGAACAGCCCCTAGGGTATGTATTAGACCACATTATGAGCCCAGTTGAGATGGTTGAAACATTTTGTCTCTGTCAAACCCTGTTTTTAACACCATTACTCAGACACAGGAGGGACCTTACCTGAGCTGGTGATGTGGAAATGCAACAGAACCCAAATTAGAGGCTTTCTGTACCTTTTTTGGGAAGAGGAAAGATTAAATCTGACCAACCACATTCCTATTAGAAGTCTTATCTAAAGTAAGGTTTTATGGCCATCTCCTCCTGCCATATCTGTATAGCTTGTAGGAAGAGGTGAATATTCAGGAGCTTATGGAGGAAGATAGACTCTTCAAAAGCTTGCAGCACTTGCTCAGGCTGTAGGCATATAGGCTTGAAGCCTTTGCTCTGCTCTGAGTGGAACAGAGCCTCACAACCTAACTCCATCAGAAGATGCCCTCCCTCACCCTGAGGGCACTCTCTGATGGTTTTGTTTATTGTTTGTTTCCTCCCACACCAAAAACACACCAGAGCTCTCATTTTTGTTCACTCCCAGAAGCAAACCACAGAACGTCACAACCTCTGTGAACAGCAGGCATCATCTCCTGGCCACCATTCAGGTGCAGGGCTGCCCTTGGCACTTGGCTTGCTCTCCACAACGTATCCGTTGTTCTCATGCAACACCACCCTCTCTCCTTTCCCTTTACTACCACTTGCATGCCCTCTACACTGAGCTTTCCTGGCAAGAGGTCTGAAGAGCGAGTAAACAGAGGAATACATAAGAGTTTTCATGGAACTGCTACTTCTTTTCTCTTTCTGATTTGATCCTGCTTTGGCTTTAACTTTCTTTTTTTATATATATATATTTTATAAAATGTCTTTCAGAAACAGAGAGAATGACAGCAAGAGCATCCCGTTTAAATTCTAAAAAAAAAAAAAAAGAAACAATGTAGGTATGACTCCATTAGGAAGGAAGAAAATAATTCAAAATAATTGAAAGGCAATGATGAGTGTACTATAATTGGGAAAAAAACTAGTTGACGTAATAAAAGAACACGGAAATTTTTAAAAGAACCTATAAAGATTATTTTCTCCATAATCGAAGAAAGCAATCCAGGCAATCTGGAAATAAGTAAGACTCTTAAAGTAAGGTCATATGAGGCTTTCAAAAATAAGTGTGTCTTATTTGTGACAGTAAACAAGAAATTCATAACAATACAATGATCTAATGCTACTTCTTGCAATTGTAAGAACAGCTGAAAGCAATGTGGGACATGGGGAACCTCAGAAAGTGACAGAATGTAGGTTGTTTATCCTAGATTTTCTTAACCAGGCAGTCCCTAGATCTTTTGCTAAGTCTTTAATGCTTTGTTATGAAAGGCAACTATCAGCTGAAAAACTCCAGGCTCATTGCTCACCTTCCTGTAACCAGATCTGCCATCAGTTAGGAACCAGTACTTAAAAAATTATGTCTAACATTTAGAACTGAAATTCCCTGGACCCCCCCAGACATTTCTTCCTTCATACTGGTTAGGTATCTGCACAGACTTAAAAAGTACCTTCCACTAGTGAGGACTATGCAGTCAGTAAGCTTCTGTGGAGGGCATGTAGAAGAAGCAGCACTGCAGGAGATGATGAGCATCCTGCCTTGACAGTGCCTACAGACCATCTGGGACTTGCTGGGGAAGCCTATAGAGAGCAGACTCACCCTGCAGATGGGAAGCGTATAAAGGGCAGATTCAGCAGAGCTTATGGCCTTGTACATACCACTCAGAGCATCCTGGGCTACAGTCAGGTGAGTCTGAGGTTGCAGCTCAGGGCCACCATTCCAAATGTGGCTTGGCTCAGTTCACATTTGACTTAATAAAATCTCCATGAGAGATCTCTCAGGTACATACAAACATGGATAAGTGTGCTTTTCTATTATGTTGATTTGCTTGAATTGGTGTGCATTTTAAAATTCCCTCTAAAAGTGTGAATATCGACTTTTTTTTTGAGGCAAAAGCCTTCTTAGCCTAAAAATGCTTTTGGAATACTGTCACACAGAGAAAGTTTAATAAAACATAACTATTTCCCAGAACCCTCAGTACAATATTAAGCTGTTCGTGTCATTGGTACCACAACCCAGCTCTACATGATGGTGCACAAGTCAGCTTGCCAGAATTTTAATCTCTGATGGCAAAGAGGAGCCACAGTTTCACCTTTCTCAGGCTTGAAAAACACCTCTCACCTTTCTTCACTCTCCCTTCAGAGTACTCTGTGTACTCTTGAGAAAATGATGAGCAACCTCATGCACTGAAAAATTCCTGCATAATGCCGAAATGCTTAGCAAGAGAACTTTTTTTTTCCTCAGCAAATATAAACACATTCCACTTGAAGGTACAAGTTATAAAATAGCTAAGATATGATTAAAGAATTCCATGTGGATTCATTACAAGCTTTCATTTCTGGTAAACTAATAAAGCTTTCCAACTCATTTTAAAAAAATAATCTCCCAACATTACACAGGAAGAAAAAATTATTACTCTTTGGGTCTCTGATAGGATATTAGCAGAAAGGCAAAATATTATCTATGCCAGATATACAAGCCAATATCGCAGAAAAACTCATAAAGTATATCAAGTTCAGGCTAAAACATAACAAAGAAAAAGAAGAAAATCACTTGAACTGTAGCAAACTGATGGCAGACCCATAAATATAAATACTGTGCTCCCAGCCACAGCAAAAACCTCAGAAACACATTTTCAGAGATATACAATTAAGACTTGAAAGAAAAAAGAAAAACAGAGAGAAAATTAACAATACGCCCAAAAGCTTTTTACAGAACTATAATGAAGAAGGAAAAGGACACAAGGTAGAATAATAAGCCAGATGAGGTAATAAAAATACCCAGAAAGAGTTGAGAAGGAGGAAGACGGACAAAAGTCATCTCTAGTTCAACTTGGTAGCAATTTAAAGAAGCAAGAAACAAATACATGCATGTGAGTATATATATGTTTAAAAAAAAACCTTCAAGAGCACTGCCAAGATTCCTTGTGGTGCTATTTCAGTGGATATAAATATTCTTCCACAAATGCATGTGAGTGGCCAAATGATGCAGGACATAAAGTACAGCTAACAAGCCTTGATTCCATTCACAGCCTTTGAATTTCTCTTATGCTGGGTTTCAGAATGCAGTGGTCTGAGGAAGAATTTGCTCACTCTCAGAGATTTTCCATAATGACTTAGAGAAAAGAAACAATACCACTCATACAGCACAAACATTACCTTTCCATCCTAAGTACTGTGTATGCAGGTTTGGTGTATTGGCAGCCCAATATGTAAGCTACTGCTTTATACATCTTTTTAAAAAAACAGTAACAAAACAAAACCAAACCAACATTGAGCCTTTCAGTGTATACATTTGAAGTTCCCATGACATATTTTGCAAGAGTCCAGTGAGTTGAGTTTGAAATGTATGTCTGGCAGGCTGTTTCCAAATCAGATTTTAAATTTCACTTAGATCTTATTTTTTCTGCCTCTAGTGGTGCTTATGGTACAGGTCTGTCCTGAAGGAACATCTTTTGCCTTTGCTTTGAAGAAAACACAGTCAAAAGGTGGAACTGCAGCAGGAGAAGGGAAGCAAGTTGTTCCCACACATTTATTGCCAAATAAGAGAAACATCAAGAACTCTCTGGAGATTTGCCGCTACGGTTGCTGCTACGTCTTGACCTGCTACGCTGCTTTTTGTTTAATAGTCCTCAGAGGCAAATTACACAAGGTTCACCCGGGCGAACACATAATCATCCAGCTGCAGATTCATCCCACCTTGCTCTAGGTCCCTGAACAAAAGACTGTGTTACAAGCAGACCTGTCTTACCCTCTGTGTACAGAGGGAGGAATTTCCACAAGGTGATTTAAACAAAAGCCTGAATCTTGTTCAGTGGGGGCATGTGTTTCATTTAAAATGTACGTAGAAGAGTTCCTAGCACACTGGAGATAAGCTATTTTAATTTTTTTTTTCTTTTTACTGTCAGTTTGTTTGACTTATAATAAGGTTTTTGAAGGGCACTCTGCTAGATATTCTAAACTCATATTGGAAAAAATGCTCCTTTTTAAGCTTTCCTTTGTGTTATTTTCATTGCTCCCCTCCTTTTGAGTCTACTACTTCCCACAGCAAGTGGGGAACAAAGGAAATAGCTCCATTTGATGAGACACTGAACAATAAAATGTGAAGCAGTGCACTAATTTTGTAGGAAAGCCACTGGGGATAAGGCACTTAGAGATAGCAATACTGAAAGACCTTGTGAAAAGGGAGTTTGCAGGCTTTGTAACCTTTGAACACCAAGTGCTCAGCCCTCTGAATCTTCCCGTTGTCCTGCACCTTGGCATTGGTGGATTTTTACTCTGCTTGTTTTTCCTGCAGAGATGGAAAGGCGGTACCTTCTGGTACTCTCTGCTGCTACTACAACTAATGCTTGTGTTGTTTTAAAATCCTACTTAATCCACTGCCTCCATTTGAGTTGCAGCGTCTTTCATCCCGTTCCCCCAAGTGCCTCCTTCCCGCTCCAGAGCACGTGCTAAAGCAAAGTTCATTTGCTGTGTTACACAACCCCAAATTACTTTAGGAATTAGGGCATTTCTGATCCTGCTGCTAATACTGGTGTAGTACAATTGAGGCTCCCTCCAGATCTGCTTCCTCCTAAAGGGCGGGTGATGGAAGTTGCTTGCAGGGATCTGGATTTCGCAAGGTCTGGGCTGCTACCCACCTGTTCCAGCTGCCAGGGCATGATCCTGGCATGTGCAGCTGAGATCCACCCTCTGGAGCAATCTGCCATGAAGGCAGACTAGGCTTTCAGAGATGCTCTGTGGCCAGCCCAGCATCAGCAAAGATTAAGAGACCAAAGGTCTATGTGGAAGCACTCTGACACAGTGGAAAGAGATGCTAAGTGCCCACCTAGCCTCTAGCCCAGCTTGCTTGCAAGGGAAGAGGGATCATAAGGGATCTTAAAGGACTCTCTAGGTTGACAACATGGGAAATGCAGATCAGTTGACCCATGGCACAGATAGGATTTACCAAAAGTGGGGTTAGTGATAGAGGAAGGACCCTCCCTGGAGTCCAAGGCCTCTACCAGCACTCTGATAATTGCTGGTTTTCCTGTCTAGTGTTGAGCACATAGAAGCAAAATTTGGAGCAATGCTGATTAACTTTAGACCTGAGAGCCTAGTGTCTTTTTGGCTTATGAATAAGTAATGAAGGTGCTGGCAGCACAGTATTCACAGGCACTCATCCATGTCGCTGTGACAGAAACAGAGCAAGTCAGGCTATCACTCTCTCTGTGATACTTTATTTATGTCTTGGAAAGAAAAACAGAGTTTTGTGTTTGTGGTACTCTTTAAACTGATTTCAGGGTTGTGTCTTAATTTACTCTTACCTCAGGAGCTAAGAAACAAACACTCCTTAAAACACAGATTATAAAGCACATACTTTTGGCCATCTGGAAAACATACTGATTGATTAAAGTTCAATCTATCTGCTTTAAGAACAGCTTACAGTAACTGCAATGATTGCAATTCCAGCTATGAGCTTTTTCTTCTTAAAACATTCCTTGCTGTTATCAGACCAATCACTCAACAGCACTTTCACTTATTTCACGTATTTCAGTTCCTGGGATGTATCTGATGGTCTGGAGCAGAGTTCTGCAGAGAGAAGAGGTTTTTGTGCCTAGTGTCTCAGAACTGCTAAAGAATACAGAGGTCCAGACTCAGTGATGTAAACAGAGAGATACTTGCATACTCCACATGCCTTAGAGCAGCTAAGAACATGATCTGAAATATTAACCATCATTTCATTGTGTACCAATATGTTCAGCCTGACTTTATATTATGTTATTTTAATAATTTAATTCTTAGGTAATTATCTCTGAGGATATTTTACAAACCCAGCCTACCAGTATGCAAAGCAAAATGTTAATTCTATGCTTTCCCCTTGCCTCTGACAAAATACTGATAAATTATTTCAGTGCAGGAAGGTCACTAAAACTGTCTAATTGTGGAAACCTTCTATGGCTGCACATTCAATACCCAGAAATCTGTTCTGCCTGTCTCACTAAGGGAAACAAGGAAACGTATTTTTTTTACACATATACTATGTAATGAGGCACATACACCTTGTTTAGAAAACTTTCAAAGACCTCACCAGCTTTGCCTGGAGCCAGCGTGGGTCAGTGTTTCCACACATCTCCTCATTATCTTCTCAACTATGCATGAAATACTTTTGATTAAATCATGTATCCTTACATTTTCTAATAGCTCATGGATAGTTTGAAAACCAGAACATCAGCCAAAGCTCACTGAATATTACTCAGTGTGTATTCCCCAGTTATTCTACCAGTGCAGTCAGTTCCAAACCACCAGCAAATTTGCCATAATAAAATTTTCAATCTACTTTCACTTATGTATTGCTCTTGCCTCTGTCGTACCATTCTGAGCTCCTCCCAGCTGGATTCTTTTGCTGCTGGCAGGAGGCAAATATTTCTCTGCTGCCTTCTCAGTATTTGATTCATGTAGTACTTACTTTTTTTATTCAGTCTGTTAACTACTGATATAACAAGTCAAAGTAACTGCAAGGACCTCTTTGTGTAAGATAGACATTGACTAAAAATCACCTAATTTATCACACAGACCAGGTGCATAAGAAAACCTGCGAACAGATGGTAACTGCAACTACCACTCATTAAAATCCTGCTATTGAATTGAACTGTGTCATGCCCAACAGAAAATTCAGAGCTCAGGCAGATGAATCAGCCCAAAAAGTTCACACCTTTTTATTCTAAATAAGGTGAATCGTTTCTTCTGGACTTCTTTCCTGCTACAGTTCTGAAAAAAAATGAACGTCCCTCAAAAATCCATAGTATGGAGGGATTAAAGGCATGACAGTATAAAGCTCAAGAAGAATTTTTAAATGCTTAAATTGTAAAAGTATTTTTAATTGCTGCACAGAAACAATACCGTAGCTGCAGTTTACCAATGTCTGGGTTTAATAAATGATTGGGGAGCTTCCTTTTTAAATGTAAATAGGTACATAAGAAGTGGGTATTGAAAAATAAATTAAAAGACAGACAAGATTTCAGTTTTACCCTGTCTTCTTGACTTGTTTGGTTTATTTCTTGTCCTGTAACTTGCTTGTAAGTTGTCTTATAGATCACAATCTTGCATAAGGAGCCAGTTTGGCATAAAACTCCTGTGAGTACATTATAGGGGTTTGTGACTGGGGCAGGGATCTGCCCACAGAAACTTTTCAGTCCCTGATGATTCTCATTGATTTCACTGAGATGTAATGACCAACAACAGCCTCTGTTAGCAGACATTGATAAAAAGCTGAGGCTGTTCTCAAGCACCTTGGATTGGAGCAATAAACCAGTTCCTGAAGTGTCCCACATATTGGTTCAACTGCAAGGCAGTTTTTGGGGGAAGATATACTAGATTCCTTCCAAAGGAAGCTAAACCATAAGCCATGCTCCAGCTGCACTCCAATGCTCTCTGTCCCCAAGGTGGAATTCAAAGGTTAAAGCCAATGACTGGCCCTTCACAGATCTGTAAGCCACAGAATTTCTGGGGATGTTTGGTCCACAGCAGGCATGGTTGTAAGACCTTTGCTGTGAAGCACTGATCTGCTCCTGTTGTGGTGAACTACTTGTTAGTGTAAACCTAGTCTCAGTTAGACAAATTCTATGCTTTTTGGACAGTATTTAACACAATTAATTTTGGCCATCTAAAATTCATTTCCTTCGTCCAAGCTAGTTGGTCTCCATTCTCACTGTAGCCACCAGGTTAGAGCTTTCAATTCTTTCCATTTGAAGACTGATATGGGATATCACATATTTAAGGAACGGGGTGATGACCTTTGGGAGCAGCTTCTCTTCCTCCATGGGCTGTTAAGATAGGTAAATGACCTACTTTTCACTACCTGTCTAACGTTTAGGCAGTTAAATTAACAATCTATCACAGTTTGAGATGTGAGATTGAGTTTCATGGGTAAACTGTAATAAGAAAACCAAACTGATAAGAACATCAATAGTCACATGCAAATTCATGTTGGGGACATTTAAACTCAAGCTCATACTTAAGGAAATACACTTTAAAAAGCAAAACCACCTATCCCGCCACCCATATAGCTGCCTGTGTTTAAAACTCAAAGAATGTTGTTAATGTGTTTTGTGGCTTTGATTTCTCTATGGAAATAACCACCTTTATGTATTCTTATCTACTAGTTGATTTCATGTTCTGACAGCGAAGAGCTTCTGAGCATATTTAGATGGAAATTTATAGTTACATTGGAAGAAAACACACAGGGACAATAACACTTCCCAAAATATGCAATAACGCTTTCATGCAAAACACTTCAAAGAAATGTACATGAAAAAAAAGAAAGAAAGGAAGAAAGAAAATTACCCTGAAGAAGTTGGCTGAGGGCTTTCCAACTGTGAGACTGTGCAAATTAAGTTTTTAATCTTTTTTCCAGTCTGCTTTTAAAAGGATCTGAGGACCTGGTAATCCTTCTTGCTGATGGAAATGTAGAGTTGGGGCACGCTCTGAAGACCCTCCGCAAATGGCTCCCTCTGGTGTGAAGCTGCAAGTCTCAGCCTGTCCTGGGAACAGTTGCTCTTTAAGTTACAGTTTGTATTTTTAACATGATAATCTGAAGATTATCTCAAATGTGATTTTATAAGAATAGTACCAGCAGCTTCTCATCTGAGCTGCTGAACGTGAAAGAAAAATTTGGATAATCCAGTGCCTGAGCTGTTGAATACACGGTACTAATGTCCAGCCAAACTCAATTGGCTTGGGTTCATCAGGATTCATGAGCACTAGCCAAAGCACTAGCACAACCCAAAAAAAAGCTGCTGGAGAACCCCTTTGGTGCCTCTGTATCCATGTTTTCCAGCACCCTGAGGATCAGGAGAGGTTCTTCAACTGGCTACAGAATAACATGGGTACACAAAGGTAACTCAAGGCTAATGAGGTATAGCAAGGCTACTAAACCCTATTAGGTCTGACTTGGTTGTGAAGCATAGGTCATATTTTGTGCTTGTTTGGATCCCAAGGATATGAAGTATGGGTTGCTGAGCTGGTTCTACCCTGAATTAGTACATGTTCAGCAAGTCTTTTTAGTTTGGACTGTAGGACACACTGAAGTGGTTGTGATGCATTTGAATATGAGCTGTCCCTAAGAAACAGCATGTTGTGTTCAGGGATTGTTGATACTGAGCTACAAAAGCAGATTGACCTTGAATCAGCTTATATGACTCTGTGGCCCTGACCCACATAATCCTCAATCTGGATACAAGATGTTCATATAACTGAGTGTTGCCTGGAATTTAAGACTCTGGTACTTGTATCACTCGGAGCTTCTCTGCCATCTTTATTGTTTATGATAGTTTCTTGCTGCTCTGATTTTTTCCTAAAACTCCATGAAGCAAGAGGACAACACTAGCAGCAGGAACACAGTGATGGCATCACCTGTGGTGAACCCCAGCACCCCTGCTCAGAGCACTTGTGCAGACACTTCTGGTAAGAATGACTCTCTGTGTGTCTACAAGCAACATATGTGCTGCAGAGCCAGAGCTCCACTCCAAGCACACTTGGATGCATGTGTTTGTCACATAGGATACTGGATGAAGAACAAAGTCTTGCTTGGAAAGGAACAATAACTCCTAAAAAAAATCAAGAACAAATTTACAGCAGCTTCCGCTGAGCTATTGAGTCTCTAGACTGGAAGTAGGCTCTGACATAACTGCTTTCACAGCTCCAAGATTCTTGGATGACTGATTTTGCAGTGACCTGGCTTCAGTGCAGAAGTGAGAAACCAGATACTGAGCTCAGAAATAATATCTCATTGTCTGCAGGCCTTGGGAACTTACTCAATAAGCCTAAATCCTCTTGTATGCTTAAAACTGAAAACACCCCCTCCTTGTAAGAGGAGGAGGAAGTCTTGCAAAGAGGTGGAATTACCTGACATTTATACAAAACAGCAAAAATTATCCATTCTAATGACACTGACAGGAGTTTTTACCATAATTGAGCCTGGAGACTTTTCCAGGGAATACCTACCAAGAGCATTCAGGTGTCTGTTTACTTACAGGTAGAAGTAATTCACCAGGAACAGATGCTCTTGACCACATGTGGGTGGCTAAGCCTAAGTGCCTGGGGACCTTTCAGGTTCATTAGCATGGAATCTAGCAAACTCCAGCACATACACTGTTAGGTAGTTTTGTAAAGCAGGCAAGCTGAACTTTGATCTCAGCTCAAACTAGGGCTTGGGCAATAATGACCTAAGATAAACAGAGTTTAGGATGCTTTTATCCTACCACTAACTATAACTAGATACTGACTATTGGGCTGCAGATTGTGGAAAAAAAACAGTCCCCAGCAGGTGGTTTGGATTAGTTATGAGCAACAGTCAATCACACACAGCTCATTGGAGGAGGCAAAGATATGGCCATGGCATAGAGAGGAGATTCTTTGCAGGCACAAGGGTGGGAAAGGAAATTGTCCCACAGTTGGCTGTCCAAGGACTTCCTCATGTTCATCACTACACTATATGACTTGCTGGCAGAAGATTGCAGATTTGCAAGATGAGAACAAACATGGAGTGTAATTAGCCTCAAAGCAAAGCCAAAGAAACCAGCACAAAGTGAGGCATGGCTTGCCTGGGACCATCAGGAGGGCAACAGGAAAACCCACATGTCCTGGCACCTAGTCTACGTGCCAAACTCCAGCTTATGACTGCTTCAGTGCAGGTGTTGGCATACTATTGCATTTGAAAGTCATGGCAAAGGAGAGATCGGAGAACTGAGTACAAGTTCCCTTTTGGCTACAGGATGTCTGGAGAGGTTTCTCTCCCAGGGGTTGCAGAAAGAACAGCTGTGCTCTGCTCTACACTGGTGAGAAACAGCCTCTGAATCCACACATTTTAGCACAACACTGGGCTGTAGTTAGTATAGGCTGTGTTAGATGATGCCCAGAGCTGTGCTGAGGTGCCTACAGAGCTTCTGGACTGGCTCACAGTCATATCCAGCCATAAGCTGAATGATGGTATTTAACAAACCCTCAAGCAGAAATAATCCAAGATGCCAGTTTTCTGCTGACTGGATCAATGCTCTCTCTTCAGGCTAGTGAACATTTCTGGGGAACAGCCAAAATTTGATTACTGGTATAAACAAGAGAGAATAGATATAGTGGTTCTGGCTAACCCAAAATGCAAAGAAATTATGTGATTAATCCTAATAATTATAATGTCTTTGAAAATATTTTGAAAATTAATATACTCAGCACTTTGGAAATAAATACATTGTATGCATTTTCATTTTTAGGCTGCTATGGAATGTTAATGGTGACAAAATATTTGTGTTATACAGCCAGTATGTGAATATAAATATTTTCTTGGTAGATTTTCTACAGTTTTATGGTGTATGGAAACTTGCAAGTGAAATTAAATTTATGTTTAGGTCGGGTCTTCAGAAATCATATAAAAAGCTGTTTTCTGCAATGGAAAAAAGAAACCAGAACAGACTACTTTTAAGACGCATTCAAGTACTGCTGAAGAAGCATCATTTTTATAGTAGTTACACTTAAAAATGGAAGTACAGAAAATGCATCCCAAGTGCCTTTAGAAACGCAGAAGCCCACTCTTCAAACACAGGTGTAACTTCACTGATGTGATTAATTCCATTCGGTCAACATGAGAAAGCGCATAAGTAAAATCCCACAGATAACTATCATCAGGATCAGGTCCTAAGCAGAAATGATAAATGCTCAAGAACCTGAGGAGCAAAACATGACTTGGGACTAGGGCCTTAACCTGCTGAATGTAGCAATTACTGTCAGTCCTCTGGGGACTGCTTCTGCCTTCTCACCTGCAAACAGCCTGGATATCCCATCCAGATGTGACCAAGACCTGAAGCATCCTGGTCTGTATTTCCCTGCAAAACCATCCCTGAATTATACCTATCAGCAAAATACAACAAGGGCTTACCCAAATGGAGGAAGAACCAAAAAAATACATTCTGTCCAAGTAAAACTGCAAGTGATAATTTATTTCAGTAAAACATAATTAGTGGGATTGGAATTTCACCAGGAGCCTCAGGTAAACATTCCTTTTAAAAATAGGAACTGGATATTATTCTAATGAGTTTTTTAAACTAGTCTCAAATGTATGTACTCTCTCCCGATGCCTAGAATATTTCATGTATGGCTAAGTGCAGAATAGATGCTGTGCACACCAACAGTATGTGCTGCAAAGGAGAGCTTGGGGTGGCTCATTATCACTGGGACATGCCCAAAGGAAAGGTAAAAATGTGGCACTTTTTCAATCACAAGTATAATAATTGAGACCAGTAGAACTTGATTGTTTGTTCTAACTGGGTGTGAAAACCAATGCAGAACCATCAGTGACTTTTTATTTTAGACTGTTTGTTTGCTTCAAGTTTGTGCTTTACAAGGCTCAGAAGTTTTCTGGTGGGCAGTGCTCCCTAAGGTCATTTTTTAAAATCAAAGGGTTGAATTTACAGCCCAATATGGGTAACAGTTGTAGAGACTGATGTTAGTTTTTAAACAAAAAAATCAGCCCTCCTTTTGCAGGTGTTCTTGAAAGATTTGTAAGTCTCAAGCAATTTCACATGTCACCAACATCCCTGTGTGATTATATAGCAACCATGGAAAATGTCTATTTCCTGGAATTTTAGGGGTTTGCAATCCCATCTGTTACATTTCACAGTTCATCACTAAGAATATGAGTTCTATGATAAGTTGTAGAAAGTAATTATAAAAATACATAGCAAAGTCCTCTGACAGAAACAAATGTAGTAAGGATGAGGGTCGGGGGGGGGGATATGACAGCTTCAGTTAGAGAATGTCAGAAAGGTCTTCTGGAAAAAGTCTTGTCCATCTGCCAAACACACAAGATAATTGACATCTTGGATGTTCCTGCCAGCTGTCTCAACAGTTCAGGATCGAACAGGGGCAATTCACAGTCATCAAGAAGCAGAAAAGCACGTTGCAATGAGGGAACTGGGAAACATGACAGGTGACATTTGCTAATGACTGATAATGATACATAAAGAGATGTTAAGGATTGTAGCTATGACCCAGCCACTTTGGAAGAATGAAGTTGAAATACAAATTAATTTGAACACTTTCAAAAAATTCCCTGAGATTATCTATCATCACTCCAGAGTTCCTTACACATCCTTAGTCAACATCTAGTGCTGACGTTATCTTTTGGACTGCTGAAATCCCCACACCTAGGATAACCATTGAGACTACCAAATGAAAATAGAGATAAATAATACACATTTTTTTTAAGATCTCTGGTTTTCAGTAGATTTGGAACAAATATACCTTATAGAACGGTCTGAATATTTTACTTTAGCTTATTCATAATGCATAACAAAATGAATAAATCATTAAATCCTCTTCATCTGTTATATCAACAAATCATCCTCTGAGGATGAAATGTTTTCTAGTGTATCAATAACTAAGAAGCCTAAGAAATGCAATTTCTTAATTTGCAGATGTAGATCTCTTGAACAATAAAGCAGTAAAACAAAAAGTTTAGGAGCAATCTGAAACATCTGCCACATTTTAACAGCAACAGAATTAATAACACTCTTCCCCACCCACCCAAGCATCCTGTCAACACTTCAAAAGGGTGGCTGGAGTGACTTGGACAATTATAGATGTGTCATCCTGATGTCAATACCAGACAAAATAGTCCAGCAGGTGTACATGACTCAATTAATAAGTAAGTAAAGAAAAACAATGCAATTGAAGTGAGTTTATATAGTTTATGAGAAATAAAACTTAACAAGATACCATTACAGAGTGTTATTCCACACTCGTATGGAACATGCCAGGTTCAACACAAAGCCTGTCTCTGCGTTTCTGGCCCGCTCAGAGCACCTTGCAGCAGAGAGACTTGTTACCTGAACGGCAGCTGGTGGCTCTCAGAAGGACCATCTCTATTATCCTATAACCAGCACCTTTGCCGAGCTGTGTTCTTTCATATCCCCAGCTCAGATTTTTAAATAAATAAATCAATGAATGAATAAATAAATCTGTTATTTCAGAAATTCAGTCAAGTGGAGCTGACCTTTTCACTGCTGCCAGTTTCCTATCACAGGATCATAGAATCATAGAATATTAGCATCATAGAATCATAGGGGTTGGAAGGGAAAGAATTGGATTGAACCTCTTGATCTTTAATTTGGACAGATGTTCTTCTCAACTTAAGATCTGTTCCACTTGCTAGTAACAGTTCAGGTGTATCAGGTTTGCACAATATATTGGATGCAAGGAGGAGAGAATTGAGAGTATGGTATGACCCCAGAGAGCAGATCTTTTGGGGCTACCAAAATACTCAGACTCATTCCAATAGTAGTTCAGAGTCCCAGGTGCATCAGATTGGATGAGATGAGCTAATGTTCAACCACAGACTGTAGGCAATGTAATTTGAAATATTAAGTGTTTTCCTTTATCATGATTGCTCATGTGTAACTATTACGCAGACCATTACCTCACAAAACACTGGTGAGTCAAAAATCACTCATAATGACAGTATATGTTTACTAAAGTGACATTCAGAGGACTCCAGTGCTAATACACTGAAGATTTTGCCCCCTAAATTACAACATAAATTAATTTGCTTATTTCCACCACCACGTGTGGGTCTCTGTTCTTTATTCAGTTTTTAATGGCTGAGGCAGCATAATGGACTAGGCCTATATTAGAGTCAGAGTGCAGCTGTGCACTGTGGTTCATCATAATTTGTTGACTATGAAATATTCTTAATTGGAAGTAGCTGGCAGAATATATGGCAGATGATTACAGAAAGATGGTATTCATTTGGTGATGGTTTTGTTCAAAATGTTTTTACTAAAGATCCTAGTCCTCTTGTCCTGTCCCAAATGAGGGACAAAAATTTTAAAAAAACAACAACATATGTATTTAAAACGTGCTAGGGCTGAATTAAGCAAGGTTATAAATGTCAGAGGTACAGAGCAAGGAATCCTACTGGTGCCTGCACTGACTCTAATCTGGTGATCAGTTGATTCCTGCGCATGCAAGCAGGAGAGACCAAGCTGCTGTCTCCTCCCGCTGAGAACATTGAAGTGCAGCCCTTCCTCCAGCTGGGACAAACCTGCAATGATTCAGAGGAATAAAAAGGACATAAGCATGCAAATAAATCTGGGCAATGCAGATAAAGAAAGAGCAACCCCAGCAACCTACTGAAGATGTGAAATATGAGACACACTGCAAGTCTCTGTCAAAATGTGGAAGTCAACAAGCACGTAACTCCTTGCCACATGGGAGATGTTACCTCTCCTGAGGGACAAGAGGCCTTGCAGAGGGATGTAGATGCACTGGAGCATTGGGATATAATTAAATTTGAAAGTCCAAATTCTGGACGATGCACATTGGACACAGTAACACTAGGCACCAGGCATCAGTATAACAGTATGTAAGTCCACAGATCTGCCTGGTTCTAACCTCAGGAAGTCACCAGACTAACCTTCACACTAGAGTCCACTTTCTGGTTTAGAACACATTCTTAGCAGTATTTCTGACCATATCTAAGAGACTCTAAATCCACTGTCATCCTAACTAAGCATTTCTAGTGCTTAACTGTCCTTACAGCTAGGCAAGTACATCTAATGTCAAGGCTAAGTTTGCCTAAATTGCACTTGAAACCATTACCTCTTGTTTAGCCTTTGGCAACAAGACTGGAAAATATTCCACTATCAGGTCTCACCATACACACTAGCGTATGTAATGAATGACCTCTCATGTTCTCTTCAATGAATTTAGAAAGCTGCACAACTTAACCCTTAGGAAAGGTTTGTCTCCCAACACTTAGATCTGATTTACAGCCACACTGGTAGTTCCACATTCTTCTTGAAATGTGGACTTCAGACCAGGCTTAGTATCTGTCTTAGAGTAACAGCCTTGGCAAAGCTCTGTGGACAGCCATGACACCACCCAGGACTTATGGGATGTTCTCCTTTTTATTTCCCAGGATCATGGGTGCTATTTTGTCACTGTAGTATTCTGAGATTCAGTTTTTCAAAATTATGAAATATTTCTTACAGCCACTTTTTCTGTGGAGAATAGTCAAGATAATAGAACAGAACAGAATAGACTAGACTAGTATAGACTAATTCAGTTGGAAGGGACCTACAATTGTGTAGGTCCTGTTTCAGTATTTGACCACCGTCTCAGTAAATGAATGCTCCCTAGTATGTAGTCGGAGCATCCTTTGACACAGCTCTGAACCATTCCCATGCATCCTACCACTGGATACCAGGGAGAAGAGCTCAACACCTCCCTCTCCACCTCCACTCCTCAGGAAGCTGTAGAGAGCAACGAGGTCACTCAGCCTCCTGTTCTCCAAACTAGACAAGGCCAAAGTCCTCAGCCATTCCTCATAGGACATTACTTCCAGCACCTTCAGCAGCTTTGTTGCCCTCCTCTGAACACATTCAAGGACCCTCACAACTGTCTTAAATTGTGGGGCCCAGAACTGCACACATCTCATCTAACTTTATACCTTCCAACTATGGCCTTTTATTGCATCTAAGTTGGTAGCATAAGACCTTTTCGTCTAAATGATCAAAGGTTTATAAAAGGCTTATAATCAAAGAGTTAATGAATACTGGTCAGAACTTGACTGTATTTGGAAAGAACCTCAGGAGGTGGAAAACTGTGGAAAGTATCCAGGACAGTGAGGTTCTGTTCAGGCAGAGTGTACCCAGGGTGAAGCCCACCATCCTGTGGAAGGAACTGTTTCTTTTTGTTTGTTTCTAAATGTCTCTAAATGTGTACTGAAACACATTTTATGGTATTCTTACTATTTGAGCAGGCAATTTTGTTGATGCTGCCTGTATTGTGTTCCCTTCTATATTTTTTAAACCAACAAAGTTTGTGTCAGCAAAGAACCCTACCTCAAACCACTTTGTATAGTCATCAATGTTGTTAATGAAAATACTGGAGAGTGCCAGCTGAAGAGTTAGTGCTGGAAAGAGCTCTGCTCTTCTTTTGTAGCAACTGCTTGAGATCTCTCCAGGAGCCACTTTATTACATACTTGTTATGTGTTATGCTGCCTTAATTTTATATAATTCATGTTTCTTAGTCAAAATGTAATTGAGAGAAAGTCAAATGCCTTGCAGAAATCCAAGTATGTGACATCAGTATAGTTACCATTGTCTGCCAGCTTCAGAACAAAAGACAGCAAACAAAACCTACCTTCCAACCAAAATACTTACAGCTTCTAACTCTTTGTTCTGCAGCCCAAAACCCATGGCCCTGTATTTTCTAACCAATACTGTCAGGATAATGATCTGATAGCTGTCTGTGTCACTCCTTTCATCATTTTCAAACACCAGACCAATACCAAGAATTTTTAAATCCTCAGGAATTCCTTCCATTTTCCAAGCTTTGCTAAAAATTTACCATGGGTCTTCAAAGATCTTGGCTAATGTTCTTATGACTTTTAAATACAAGTTCTGCAGCAGATGTTGCTTCCCCTCTCTGCAGTTACAGATGGTAACTTCTCTGTTCCATGCATAACATGGTATGTAATGAACATAACTTCCAGCCTCTTTTCAAATACAGAAGAAAAACAGCTGCTGAGCACATCCAGCCTGTTTCATCCAGGAATCATAGCTTTGCTATCTGCATATAGCTATCCTACCTGACGTAGGATCATTTCACAAGTATTTATCTTCTTCCCTTTGAATCTATTGCCTCAGATTGGAATACCCTAAGAATGGTACATTTTCTATGGGTTTTATGAGCTGTGTTATGACTCCCTCAATAACATGCATATAAGGCATAAGTTCCATAAAATCCTGGATTACAGTTCAGCAGTGAAACAGAGTAATTACTGCTCTGTTAAAATGTAATTCTTATAATTACCCATAAGGAGGATGCAGAATTATGGCACAGTTTTTGCTTCCTTCTGTTTCATGTCAGAAAACAGGGGAAGGGAGTTATTCAATTTGCACTTTGTGTTTAATAGTACGGCAAATACCTACTCACAATCAAGAGCTCTAAGTGATACTACCAGAGTAGTACAAATTGCACTGTCACAAGATTTTGGATGCTTGCATGGGGCATCTCCTGTCTGCTACAGTATTTATGACAGTCCTTCCTTCTCTCTCAAAATATTGTCATTTCAGATACATAGGATTGTTTGGCTCTTTTCAGACTAGTATTCTTTCATCCTTTAGCTCAGTATAACAAGGCTCAGACACTAAAGCTATATCTGACCTATTTGAGGAGGCTGCATTTGTCCATACTTGATGGACATGAAGAAAAAAAAGTACAGTAAGCAAAATCCCAAGCTTCTTGCCAGATTTTTTATGCAATTAATCAGTTATTAGGTATTTATTGAATTATTCTCCTGGAATTTCCAGTTTGCAAGAAATTTAAAAAAATCTGAAATGGAAGTTAGATTTCATTTAGAACTCTGTTTTGAGAACAAATAAAAAATAAACTTCTGGAGCAGAAAACACCCGGTATTTTGAGAAGATGTTAAGTTTTGAAACAAAATTTGGCTTCTGTTTTTTGTGCTACTGCCTGTTCAGGTCTTCCCAAAATGTTGGGAAAAAGCATAGTCTTGAGTAATTTCTTACCAAGTTTAAAATAGGAACTGCTGGAAATTTCATGGAGGAACAGCAAAACATACTACAGCAAAACACATTTATTGAAATATGCAATTATTATAATTAATAATACTGCTACTAACAAAAGGCACTTCTCTGCCAAACCCTGAGGCACTCTTCAAGTCATGAAGAGAAATCACAATAATTATTGAAGAAAATATACAGCCTCGTAGAGCTTGAAAGTGGAAAAGTCTGTTCATTCTCTCTTTGTAAATGGAGGAACTGTAGTATCAAGTATAAATTAGTCTCCAATATTTAGATGCAGGCTTCCAACTTTTTCTTAGCATAGCAACAACTCTTTCAGCATAAGAGTAATGAAATTTTGGCACTCTGGCCCTCAGTTTGAGAATCTCTCCTAGAGACAAAGCTTGCCCAGACTGTTGTGTGTCTGCCCAGATAAATGTAGCTAAATGAAACTGTTTACACTGCTGTTTTTCCTGCTGCACTTGTTCTCCAGCCAGAAGTCCTATATAAGAAAGAGCATTTTGCATACAGTGTTGCAAAACAAGACATCTCCATACAGTACAGCTAACATTTTAATAAAGTCAGTCTTGACTTTGTTCCATTTGCTTGCAGCTGTCTGAATAACAGCTGCTTGAAATTTGTATTTTCTATATGCATATTCCTATTGTAACTAAAACAATTTATAGTGGTGCAGTGGGACAGATCCAGTTGAGATCCTAGATGATGCTTCCAAGTGCTGCTCTTGAATACTTCAGCTGTAGGCACCAGGGTCTAGGATTCCTTCCACCAGACTTGTAAATGCTCGTCTAGTCCAGACATCAAGCACCTCCTGTCTGCAACACTCATCTTAGATGTATATGTGTCAGTGTCCTTTGAAACCTTTGGATCAGGCAATTCTGCTTGGTCAAAATCTGAATATCAGCATTTTGTGACTGGAGCTAAGCCCCAAAACTACTTAGACTAGTCTTTGGGGCATGCTCAGGCGTGCAGGCACAAGGCAACTCTCAGGTCAAACAGCAAATCAGTTCAGCAAGTCTAGTGAGCTCAGTAAGGTTAGACTGAGCAAGCGTGAGGTTTTTGTTTGTTTGGCTTTTGGATCAGATGCACCTCAAGTTCATCCCTTTCCTGCCTTAGACTTCCCTGTCATTTTTCTTTTAATTTAAAGAGCTTAATCAAAGTTATTTACATGAAAGGGATGCTAAGCGTGTCCCTCAGAGGAAAATCTGGTTCTCCAATTAGATGCCCTCACTACTTAGGTCTATTGCATGTTGCCACCAGATTGGAAAGTGGGATTAGCTAATGGAGACAAAGAGGAGGCCTACACTAAAATGCCTTTTCATTTGTTCTTTTTTTACTGTTTTTACATGCTTGACATTGGTATATAAAGCCTATTTAAGGAATGCAGGCCTGGGTTGTCAAGTCCAGATCCCTGATGATAAGATAGGCAAGTCTTATAAAAACCTTATTATGCCTTGATTGTGATTATGAGTCTCTTCCAGTTTGCTCAGCCTGGGGAGGCCCCCTTTGCAGGTGGAAACAAGTCACAGATTCATTTATCCAGGTCTTATTTTTGTTGTCCTGTCAAAAATATATACACCGCAAATCTCCTCTTTATTTCAGAAACACTGGGGGGAGGCGCATACGTGCCACTTCCAACAGGCATTCAGCTTTCACCTGCCAAAGCCTTGGATCTTTTCTCTATTTCAGTACCTGCACAGTCACGCAATGTCCTCTCAAGAAAAAGAAAAAGAAAAAGAGAAAAAGAAAAAGAAAAAGAAAAAGAAAAAGAAAAAGAAAAAGAAAGAAAGACAGAAAGAGAGAGAACGAGAGAACAAGAGAAAGAGATAGAGAGAAGGAGAGAAAGAAAGAGAGAAGGAGAGAAAGAGAGAAAGAGAGAGAAAGAAAGAGAGGAGAGAAAGAGAGAGAGAGAGAGAAAGAAAGAAAGAGAAAGAAAGAAAGAAAGAAAGAAAGAAAGAAAGAAAGAAAGAAAGAAAGAAAGAAAGAAAGAAAGAAAGAAAGAAAGAAAGAAAGAAAGAAAGAAAGAAAGAAAGAAAGAAAGAAAGAAAGAAAGAAAGAAAGAGTATTCTAATAAAACAAACTGATAAGTTGATATTGATCTAAGCTGACTACTTAAGGAAAGTAATTAAAAGGCTGAGCATTGCTCCTGTGATGCAATTTTAAGAATCAGCACAATACATCCTCCACTTTGTTTATCCTGCTATGCCCAAATAAATAAAACCCAGCTTTGAAATTTTTTTAGCTCTCTGTTTCATTTAGCAGGGCCCTCTGGGACTGCCTTGTGTACATGAATAGGACCTACTGGGTTTTCTAGCTTCTCTTCTGCTTAATAAGCTCACCCAGGTAGTGGTTTCAAAACCAATGACACAGACACAGTGCTCAACTAATTCTCAGTCACCTTCTATTCCAAACTTTCACAGGGAATAAAAAAAATAAAAAATAAAAAATAAAGACATATTTGAAGATCTCCTGTGTTGCAATATAATACTACACTGTTACTTTAATTTGCTTTAGAGTGAGCTGGACTGACACTGATGTTACAGATGTTCGTGGTGAAACTCCAGCTAGCTCTAATGAAAGCAGTTTGAGCTCTGGTGAGGAACTGTGGAAATGCCACATTTAATTGCCAGAGTGGCAGCTTTTATGAGAGGAAAGGTTTCCCCTCCTGAAGCACTCACTGCCTCCACAGCAGCTAGTAGAAGTCTGTCACAGGGACCACAGAAATTTCCCCATGATGTTTCAGTGACTCTGGATACTCAGGCACTCTGCCCCAGGGAATCCCTGCCCCAAGCACCACTGTGGTTCCTTGCCACCAACCCACTGCTGTGCTGAAGAGTTTATGTGTTTTCAGGTAAATATGGGCTTTCTGAGAGTCCTGTAAATTAAATTTAGATACTAGGACAGGGAAAACAGTGAGAAGCCTTAGCCCAGACTTTTATGCTCTGAAGAAAGTACCTCCGTCTGCCTGATCTACCCTCCTACACTTCTGCTGGGAAGGAGGAGAGCAGGTGGCCATGAGGGTTGTTTAGTCTGGCCATTTCTGAGTTCTTCTCTGAGTCATTTATAAATCTGTTTGGTTTCAAGCCTCTTTGCAAGATAGTGTGATTGCTATTCCCTGTAAAGGCCTTCCAAAATTACAGTTGCACCATTAGCAAGTAACATTAAGGAACTTCTAAAGCCAGTGCTAAATCATACTGGCTGGTTTCCATAGAACTTTATTGCCTCCACTGAATGAGAGCACATTACTTCTTTGGTTATGCTTGTGACAAAGCAATTTATTAGACTCCTCCACTGCAATTTGTCTGCCCTACGCCATGCATCCAAAGTACAGGTAGACATCTCTTCCAGTTAGACATTTGCACTTAGCTGCAATATAGATGCCTGCAGGAGACACTTAATTCTTCCATACACCCACTATCAACCATCTAGATGTCAAAGTCTTCATCCTCAGTGGCTTTCTAGGTTAGGACAGCTGACTTGCCACCTACTCCAGATAAAGACTCTTACAAGACTGAAGTCAGTACTTTAAAGACAGACAAGTAGATGGCCCACATGGAATTGGCAAATATTAAGACTGTCCTGTGGTGACCCTTGTCCTCACGGAGAGGCAACTGAGGCCAGGTATGATGCTCTAGGACATCTCTGTTATACTAGACACATGCATTTAGATAAACTAATTCAGACTTAAATGTCTTATCACTTCTCCTGCCCACAACCACTTGCTGACGATTTGTACCTCACCCAGCCTGGGGATAGCTGTAAACAGATCTCTGCCCACCACAGGCACCTAACAAGTTTAATTCCGATTTACACAGGAAAAGAAAACAAAACCTCTCCACTCTGTGGTCTCCCTTCATAGCTGTGTAAGACCTTTCACGCATGTCTTAGTAAGTCCTCAATCACAGACTCCAAGCCCTTAGCAGGCCCTAGCTTTCAATGAAGTGTCATAAAATAGAAACTGCTTCAAATTCTTAAAAGACATGGACAAACCTGGTGCTGAAAGCCTGGGCCACCAAGGTATAGGAGCAGAGGATATGCCCTACTACCTAGTAGGGCTAGTATAAAAAACCCTGAGGCCATTTTCTAATACTGATGCCAATTAACATGGGATACTTCCTATCTATACAGTTCCACTCTCTTAGTCCCCAAAATAGGATAGCAGCATCCAGCTGCCTGCTGGGAAGGATCTCTGGGCCATGGAAACTCCTTACAGATGACTGAGTGTTGTTTGGAAGAATGCTACAGCCGGCTACAGAGACCACTACAATGACACAACAGTACAGGGGATTGCACTGCAGAGATGGTGAATGCTCCCCAAGCTGCTTCTCAGAAAGGGCTTGGATTTGCTTCAAACAGGTCTGGAGTCAGCGACAAGGAAGACAGGCATCAGCTTCTACAGGGAAAGGACAAAACCCCGACAAAACCCCAAAATAATGGATAGTTTTGAGGTACTGTAGTAGTAGAAGAGATCAAGGCAAGTATCAGCTGAGACAGATACCCAAAGAGCAGTAGGGTCCCACTGTTAGGCACTTACCAAAAAGTCCCCTGTCCCTCATTTCATTTACTTGGACTCTGGCTTTGAGACCTGTATTAGACCAGACACTAACCTAAAGCTAAAGGCACCATCATCTCCCACTAGTGCCTCCTGGCTGGTCTGTGCTCATGAAGTCTCAAAGACCCACAAAAAGGGCCCTGCTCTGAGTAGATCTACTGTTTTACTCCTTCCCATTTACTTAAGGGTCAGGGCAATCCTGTGTGCCCTTGTTACTTTTCACACTGTCCTGCTGCATTATTTGCAGCCTGTCCATTTGACCTCATTTATCCATTAATAGCATAATGGCTTCTGGAGAGTAAGGTTTTACCATAGCTTAGGGTCATGTGTTATCATGGATGTGTGTGCTGCAAATGCTGCCATGGATGTGAGAGGATTTTCAAGCACCTGAATTCAGTAACATACTGGACAAAAGCCAGGAGAGTGGTAGTAGCATGGGGGGCGAGGTGACCCAGTGACAAACATTTGGGTGCCTGAAACAGCCCAGCTACCTAAGATAGAGCAGGTAAATGCCACTCTGCTGCAGCACCTCCTCATAAGAGATAAGCAGGTGGTGTTGCATAGTACTAGGACAGTTTGCTTGCACATAGATAGGGCACTGGAGGAAGAATTAATGGGGCAATTATGCTCTTTAGAAAAAGAAATAGGTCGCCACTGCAATTATCTCTCACTGCTACTGTTCATCTCCTCAATTTTCTGGTGGTATAGAGGCGGTTATCCTTTCTCCTTTACTGTGGTATCTTTCATCCTTCCTGCTCTCTACTTAAACTCCACCTCTTCATAGCAATAAACTCACAACCTGAATTTATTTCGTGAAGAAAGTATATGACAATGAGCCGTGGTAGCATCTTTTTTAGTAAATTACTTCATCTGAAGTACACATTCCAGTTTCCTGTGACACCATTATTAGAGCGTATATACTAATTGAGATACAAATAAGAAAAAATGAGGAAAAAAAAAAAAAAGTTCCTTCTTGATTGTCAGTTGCTTTTGACATTCTATCTTGGTTATTTTCTTTTTGCAAACTGCTTGTGAAGAACTTGCTTGCTGGATTTTTTCCCAGAAGGTTTCTAATTTATCTTTCACTTCATTCTTAATAGCATCCTTGCTCTCACACAAAGTCACTATAGACAACAATGTCTCTAAGTTTGCAGTCCCTGTGTAGATGAACCATATAGCTTTCACAGATGCTTCCATTTGGGAAAAAAAGGAACCAGTTGCAAACAACTCTCTCTTAATGATTTTACACTTATCTTATACTTAAATATGCATTATTTTCTAAAGGAAAATCAGCATAAATTAATTTAATTGTTAATGAGAGGCAGCTGTTGTTAAGAACAGTGAATGAAGGGATTTTTTAGGATGGTACGCTTCAAAGCATGTGAGCCTACAGTATAAAATCTGCCTATTTCTCCATACCTTCCATCTTCATTTGGTTGTTCCTGCATCTCCAGGGACACGGGGTACCCTAAGCACAAGTTCTGTAGATCAGGTTTTCACTGTTTGACCGTGTACTTTGGCGTCCAGATGTAAGTGACCAAAACTTCTCAAGTTATTTAGCTACTTGTCAGCAAGTGACTTATATGCAAATTTGCTTATTGGTGCCTCATGCATTCCTTTAGGGGTTTGTTTTGTTTTGTTTTGTTTTGTTTTGTTTTGCTGTTGCTTATTGCTATATAATCAGAGTCCTGTAGTCATCTGAAGTGCCATGGGACATAGCCCCACAGACACTTTTTCTAAGTATCTAAGTAAGTGAGGTTGTGGCTAATGGCGGCAGAACTAGGGCTTCACTGATAAGATTTCAAGTCTTGCTTCGGACTAACTTCAAGTCTTTCTGCTGCTGAAAGCTGCTTCCACTCTGTGCAACTTAAATGCATATGTGGTTATGTGAGCTGAGATCTGACCTAGATCTGATGCTAAACACATTGTTTCCTTGTGCTGCTGCTGGCTACAGAAGCACTGTATCTTAACCAATCTTGCTGCAGCAGCCAGCTACTTTATCTTCCTCTTTGAGCAGATTCTTAGTCTTGGATAATGATGTGTTACTGTCGGTCAGATAACACTGGCTTTTGAGGAGCTGTTGCAAGCAGCTACAGTCTTTGCCCTCTGTCTAGCTTTCAGTCCAACGTTGAGTAAGAGATTTCCAAAGGAAGAAATTTTCATTATACGGTTCTTGACCAGATCTTTTGTAAGACTGCTGTATAGCTTTGGAAAAATATGTTACTCTAGAAGAGAAAACCGCAGATTCTCTATCGCTGATTTCATACAAAAAGGAAGATCACTTCCATGGTTAACTCCAGACTGCTGAGCAGGGAACAGATAACATCTAACAGGAGAAAGTCTGGCACAGAAAGTAGACTGACATATGAGGACACGTCTCAGATACTTCAGCATAAAAAAAGGACTTTGCTATAATATCGACCAGTGCAGAAAGATTTACAGTTAAAACTTTGAAACTATGCGTATTTAGGCCTAAATGTTCTCATAAAAGTCCCTGCATTAATTCTATCAAAAACACATCTACTCTTTCATAACTTTACATTAAGTCTTGTACAAAGATTCATCAAATAGAAGTAAAGAGTCTGCTGGCAAAAAAAATATCCTTAAAATGTTTACCTAGTCATAACTAATAGCTTTTGATTGTTCCTTAGTAAGCTTGGAAGCCATTACAGAAAGCACAATTAAGAGTCTTGACATTTACTGTGCGTTCCAGTTCAAATTTACTAATGGATACAATTCAGTTCCTTTTTGCACCACACAATGCCACAAATTCAGTTCAGAGTAATGCAGACTTCCAAGGGTGAGCTGGGAGTAATTACAAAGAAGGTCAAAAGCCTCTTGCCCTGCAGTAAGTGCCATTTCTGACAGGCTTGCTAGTTTGTTTAAATAGGACATTATAATCAAGCAGATATTGGAAAAGTTTTCAAGGAGATTACTTTCATACAATATAGAATCACTCTCATAAAGAAAGATATACCTCATTTTCAATTATGTGGAAGGTGACCAAGAAAGAAGGGCCTTTTAATACTGGGGTGCAACTGCAATTCTGGTCATTGTGAGCTGCAGCTCCTTATCCAAAGTAAGATTTTATTGCCATACTTGAAACTAAGAGCATGCTGAACATCCGGCCCAGTGCAAACAGACTGTATAAGTATTTTCAAACCAGCCTTACTGCATGTAAGAAGTGGTACTGTTGTGAATGAAACTGGATACTGAAGAATTAGAAATTCAGATACGCCTCTGGTCACCTCACAGAGAAAGAGTGGGGGAGAAGGAATGCTGATTACAACATGCTCTCTACATAAACCAAACGTGTGGAGGTGTGGGAACATGCATATAAACCTTTGTCCAGAGTCTGTTGCTTCATTAAAATGAATAAAACTCAAAAATGTGTTCTGTCCTCTCCCCTCCCTCCGCATAACAGTACTTGCTGAGCAAAGAGTCAGTCCTGGGCAGACACGGACGTCACCATTTTTACTGACATTCGAGTTCTTATAAGAATATAGCACAAGTGATTTATCTGTATTTAAGAACAAAGACCTATACCAGGCTGATATGGAGGCTCTCCAGGTTTTCTGGGAAAGTCCTCAGAGCAGCATAGACTTGCTGCAGGATCAAGGGTATAGTTATGCTGAAAGGGGTACAGCAACAGGCAGTAGACATCACTGTGGTGAACGCTGTCTAGGGCATCAATGTCACTCCCCAGCATTAAAAAAAAAAAAAAAAGTGTCATTACTCTTTTTCTTTTTTTTGTATTTCATTTTAAAATTATTTATTCCAAGTATCTAAGGTACTCACAAACTTTCAACTAAAAAGAAGTGCCATTCCCTGACTTGAGAAACAAATACCTTCTGAATTCCTGAAGCACTTCAGCTTTGGAAAAAAAACAAGTAGAAACTTTTGCCAGTTTGCTATGAAACCACCAAGACCTCCGCATTCACTATTAGTTATTTTTATCAGAAAGGGAAGTTGGCTAAAAGCCTGAACAAAGAGGTGGGTCTTCAGTTCCTTGCTGAACATGGGGAAGCTCAGGTTTAGATGTGATTCAAACTGCGGGAAGGACTGCTAAGGTAGCAATTATCTGTCTTCTGCAACACCACACCCAAACTTCCTTTGCTCCTGTCGCTGCAGCTAGCTGAAACAGCATTGATGGCACAGAAAAGACAGTCCTCATCACCTGGTCTCTGGCTCACGAGGTGATCACCACATGATACTTCAACTAGAGATGAAGTGTGATATTCTCTCATCATCCCATTGTACTCAAAAGTCTTTCAGTACCCTTGACTCACAGGCCCACACGGAGTGTGCAGCCCATCTGGTCCATATAGGACTAGGATGACACCAGTGCAATCTACATGTAGCCAGCAATCATGAGATTACAGCTGTTCTGCTGCAATCATTTCCCACTTGCAGCATGTGTCACAGGTATGAACCGTTTGGCCTGTAAATCAACAGGTTTGGTCTTGCCTCTGGATGATTCCTAAATAGATTGCTGAAAGGCTCTCAAAGGCTCTCTCCACCTTCTAAACGGGCTCCACCCTCTTTACTCACAGTGGGTCATGAGGAAGTTTCTGCCTTTTGTATTTGTTGCTTAATCTGACCTGTTAAACGCCATAAAAGTATTTTATGCCATACATAAATTGTGGGGCTTCTTGCAAGTCTCACAACAAAAGAGAGCTTTAGGTATAAATGTGTTACCTTTGAAACACGGGAGATGGTACAGGTTATGTTTGCTTCAGGATTCAGAATATGCACACAAACAAGCTGAATATAGCAGTGTTAATGCATGTGCCTTTAGAAATTTCACTTTCAAATATAGAAAACCTTCACTTGTCCTTCTGACCACATCTGAATCATATCCAAAACCAAGACTCTGACAGTTTTAAATCTACTACCATCTTAAGAACAGATTGATTGACAAAAGCCCAGTTTTGTGGGGAGGATTTTTCATAAACATATATATTTTGACAAAGCAGATCAAGGGAGTAATGTATCATACCTCAGAATTCCAAAACACTGACCTACGACAGAGTTGATTCCTTGGTGTGGTATTTTATTCAGCTGCTTCAGTGAATGTGTTCTGTGTTTGTAGGTTCATGCTTGTGGAGCAGGATGTTACTCAGTTCCAATTTCATTACTGAAAGGGTTGTCAGGCACTGGAATAGGCTGGAGATATTTAATAGACGTGTAGATGTGGTGCTCTAAGGACATGGTGCTCTAAGGTCATGGTTTAGTGGTGAACTTGGCAATGCTAGGTTAATGGTTGGACATTATTAAAGGTCTTTTCCAATCAAAATTATTCTATGATTCTGTAAATACTACAGGTAATTTTTTTTCAAATAAAGGTGCCACAGATTTTACTTCCTCCACCCCATTTAGCCATATGTACATGTGCTAAGCATTCTTTGGCCAAGGCAGGCTATAGTTGCATCTGTAGCTGTGAATAAACAATCCCACCTCCTGTCCATCTCATGTCCTCATACGCAACCTGCAAAAAGTTTGTCCATGTCTGTTTGGCCAGACCTTCTCATGTGCACCCTGACCTTCTCGTGGCATGATGATGACAGCTTACAAATGTGCTGGAAGTGTCTGAACACATAAAGCCCTAAAATGCTCCAAGGTCTCCCATCACAGAAACCTTGTGGCCTCCCACATGGTCAAGAGCACATTTGGCTTTCAGATGGCCTCAGGTAACCCTTGAGATACAGTACACCTGCATCAATACACGTACATATATTACCAAGCAGAATTCTCTCTTGGCTTATACAATGGAAATTAGAAGCAGGTGTGCCAACATGTGTCAGTAGGGAAATGCACCCTAAATCCACAAATGTTTGGTTTATGAAGACTGAATGAAGTACTGTAAAAGCCATTCCTTTATGCAATGCAGCCCACAGATTATAAGACTCAAGAGACAAGGAATGGCTTAAGTGTATTACCACACAATGGACAAGTGTCAGTTTGTTTTTTATCACTGTCAAACAAGCACTGGGAAAGAGTAATAAGAAAAGTATTTATAGCAATAAATCCCATCTTAACATGATAAGATTCAGACTGAACACTAAAAGAACCAGAGGTATGTAAAATACAAAGTGACTCAGGTATTCCAGGTAACCCATGACATATTGTACTAATATTTCTGACTAGGTAACAGAATCTGCAGGAGAAACTGCATTTCACAAGTTTTGGATAAGAAACTAGAAACGTCTGGGCTGGCTGCACGTTAACCTTTGGTGCAGTAAATGGAGACAACTTCTCTCGCCATTAATGACATGATCTCTGTCAGTAAACATCTTCCAAAATGTAAGAAGCACAAATTGTAACTGCTTTCATAAGTCGTATAACAAGGTGTGCACTGTTCTCTGGTCTCACATAATCACGGAAATATCATCACTGCAGTAGTTTGTCTCCCTCTGGATTTTTCCCCTTGACATGCTGAAGTTGACAGTTTGCTTTGCTTTACTGCACTCACTAATGTGGTTACATTTACAAGCTTCTTGATGACTGCCATGGTTACAGAGCACATCTCTTTCAACAAGTTCTTTTTTCCTGGCTGTAAGACAACGTCTCTGATTCATAGGCTGCAGGCTAGTGGTGGTGAAATCACTGGAGCTTATGTCCCTTGGCACTGGGGACCCAGCTGAATGCTGGATGAAGGTGGGGATCACCATGGAGTGGAGAATACCATCCCTGACTTCAGCTTCTAAGGTTCAGTTTCTTTGTCAGTATTTTTCTCTTTCATTACCTATCAGAAACTAGATAGGAAACTAGATCAGAAACCAGAGAGGAATGCAAGTGTTTCCATATCTCACTATATAATTTAACAGAAGGCTAATATTTTGTCTGGCAGCCTTTAGTAGCTTGTAGAAATGATTTCTTACACCAAGCTTCCTCTTCCTTTCTCCCTCTCTCCCCTTCCTTCTGACTTTAAGTATGATGTTTTGAAAAGCAAAGCTATTTGACTGCAAAGTTCTTTCTAGCATTTAATAAATTAGGCATGTGTTAGTATGGCAGATGTCTTTGGTATATGCTCCTCCTTTTCAGTTTGCTTTACCAAAGTATCTTTTACCAAAACCACGTTCATTCAAATTGACCAAAGGTCACCAAGGCTGACTTTTAATTAAAAGGGTTTTTTTAAAGAGTTTTCAGGGTGGAGAGTAGAGAAAAAGGGGAAAAGGCTTTTTGGTGCTAGAAAGTAAAGTCATTCTGATTCAATAATGAATACTTTCCAACTGTAAAATCTTCAGTGTGTATTTGGTATCCCAAATCAATTTGTTTGTGCCCTATTCTCCTCTGTGAGCCAAGTCTGTTGCTTGCACTACATTTCCCATCATTTGCAGCAGCCAGGAGGCCCTTGACACCCTTTCCCTATAGAAAATGATACTTTACAGACAACACTTTGCAGTTTTGAAACAAAACTCTGCTTTTGCAATGGTCCTTATAACAGCAATAGTAATGATAATAATAATGGTAATAAGAGTAAGAAGTTAATAGGAAAAGAAATCCAGTTTTCTGTTTATCTTTACTATTCCCTTCTTTGTGAATCTTTTCTCATAAAGAAAAAGTTCATAGAAAAGGTGAGCCTGATATAAGCAGTGAGGAATCCAGAAATCTACACTGAGGGCCTGTTTTTAGCAATTCCTTTCATCAGTGAGCTCAGCTTCCTTCCCAGATGAAATTAGGTTTCTGGAATAGCCAATTAATATCCTTTCTCAGGCACAGTCAATCAATTTTGCATTAAAAATATGGAATGAATGCAACTTGCTGCCCTTACAATTTTTCCCTGCCATACAGTACTGCCATCCTTTTGGTTACAAAATGAGATTTAAACAATGTTGCCATGTTCCTTTTGACTGAATTATATGCAAATATTGATCAAAGCTTCCAACAGCTTAAAATGTCAAAAATTGAAAGCGGTGCTGCCAAAAATATGAGTATTTAATATACTGCTCTGTACTTCCCTGGTTTTCTCCTTTGTGTTTATCAGTGCATTAATTTTTCCTGGTTGCACCAGTGTATTTTTATTATTTAAGCAAATTACCGTGGCTGAGGTAAGTAACACAATTACTCTTTGTTAGCTGGCACATGGCCATGCCTTTCATGTGTTCAGGAGTCATCTACAAATTATAAGGATGTAAAGTCCCTGATGGATTTAGCAGTGGCAACATAAATCCTCACTCTGATGAAGACACCTATATGTGCTGTTGCCAGTAATTTGCTGACACCACTGATAGTTAGGGTCACAAATAAAGATGTCTTTCTTGGCATAGTACCATGGAAGCCAAAGCTACTCTGAAAGAAAACACCAGCCAGGTGAACTTCAACTCCTTTGGAAATATCTCTGTTAAACAGGGAACAATACACCTACATAACAAATTATTCATTTCTGTGCTTTGAAAACCAGTCTGTTGAATGAAAAAAAAAAAAAAAAAAAAAAAAGTATTTTAGGGATCTGGCAATAATTTGTTAATTACTTCATCTTGGCTAAAGCAGTTTTGGAGTAGCTTGGGGGTCACCATGGCAAAAGCATGTTCCTGGATTGGACCCAGCACAAAATAGGACCCTGTTGAACTAGTTGCTTGTATGAGCTTCCTTCCTACCCTTTCTCCAGCAGAGTGCCCTGCCTGGCCTCCTCTGGCCCCAGATCCTGACTTAGTACAGCTGACACTCCGTATCTGCAACTCACTCAGGTCAGCATATTCACATGGGCCTTGAGGGCAGACTTTAGGGGCACTCCCAGGTGAAATGATGACCTCTTAAACCAACAGAGGCAGACACAGAGGAACTGAAGCCTGACTTCTAGTGAGATCTATTACCACAGGTGAGTTTCTGGGTATGTTTCTGTGTAATACACCAAAACAGCAGACTGGCAAGACACAATGGGGGTTTAGCCATGTCTTGTGAATAAAGAATCATAGAATGGTTTGCATCGGAAGGGACCTTAAGGATAATCTAGTTTCAACCCCCCTCCATGCCTGCATGGGCCAGGACACCTCCCACTAGGAGGTGCTGCAGGGGGGCTGGTTCAGGAACTGCATGTGGCTGTTGGGTGGCAATTTGAAGACCTTTTCCATAGTAAAGTACATTAGGATATTAATTAATCTGAGTAGTCCAAGGTGTCAAGTAGCATCATCAATATCATTATAAAAATCCTCCTGTCAGAGTTTAAGCTTTGAACATGGCTACAAGAAAAATAAAAATGTAGAAATCTGTTCCCTCTATTTGCCTTCACTGTCCTTAAACAATTTCAATTTTAAAATTTTTTCTGTGGCCCCAAGAATGACAATTTCCTGCCCCCACATCAAACAGGAGCTGCATCTCACAATGCCACATGACTCCAAGAGCTGTGCCTTTGAAAGAAAGCCAGAATATCTGCCTGCTGCGGTGCAAAATGTAGATGCTACTCAAACACCACATATAAAATGCACTTTATGTTATCCTGACAATGAATACGTTTGTGCATTGTATCAAGCAGTGGTTGGCTTCCTTATGCCATATGGTGCAGTTTTATTTATAGAACTGATTTTCACTTAATTTACCTGAAAACTTTCAAACCTCCTGCTTGTGTAAAGTACCTGAGATGCCAACTTATAGCTCATTCCAGATCGTACCTATTTTAAGCACTCCAGATGAATTTCTATCCAATATCTATCTATTCCAAGCTTGCTGGGACCTGTCAGTGTTTCTACTTTGTTCTTCGCTGGCAAAGCATTGATATGACATTTGTAAATGTTGCCAGATGAATTGGTGGCCTGGGTTTGGTACATAATTCAGAACTTCAGTTTTTCAAGTCCTCTGAAGCAGCAGCCAGCACTGGAGCCAAGGTTTAATATCATTAGTGTATTAATTTATGTCAGTGGTTGAGTCAATTTTTTTTTAAACCACATTTCAAAGAAAATCTCCTACCACCAGCCATTGATCAAACATGACAAGATCCCTCTTGGCTATTGCATATGATATGGGCTACTTAACTCCTGTATTCCTTCCCAGAATGGAAACTGCGGCTTTTGGCAAAATAAAAAGAGCTTCTGTTTCTCTGCCACTGTCAGAAATGGAAATCCAGAGCAATCTTTTCATCAGCTTGAAATGCCAGATCAGATTAAAATCCCTGATGCCAAGAGTAGGGCATTTGATGCACCGCTCTGAACTGTGGCTCTTAAAGCTCTTCGGTCCACCACTTTGTAGGAGCACCTCAACTTCCCTGCTACTCCCCTCATTAGAGCAGTGCTTAAGTGTCAAATCACTAACAGAGGCTGAGGTCTTCTGGAAACAGCCCCACTAGGGTGAACTGAAGCCTGCTATAGGGCTGCCAGGCTAAAAGGGTTACCTCAAGGAGGACAGCACGCCAGGGGGGACATAAAATGCAGCTCACGGGGCACGTGCAGACTCCTCAGTGGTCACATGAATTGGACATTGTGACTTCTCTGCTGGGCAGAGGGAGTGGCTTTCAGGTCAGCTCAGTTCCTGCTACCCACCAGACCTGGACTTTTTAACAGGGTGTAGTATTTACACCATATGCACTCATCAGACTAGCTGGGCATTGCTCTCCACGGTTTGGAGAAGCAGCCAGGATCTGGCAGCCCTAGAGAGCAGTGGCTCTGAATCACTCACTGATCTCCTGATCTGGGACATCTTAAAGGTTGTGATAACTAAGCTGGGTGCAAACAACAGAGCCCATGGCAGCTGGCAGCCTGAGGAATCAACCGTCATCTTGCTCGGACACCATCTCGTTCCTAAACCTTGCTTGCATTTCACACTCACATGGAAGGCCTAGTATGAAGTGTGTTGTTGTCATAATGAAATCATGGGGAATCAGATGGAAAAATGTGTGTTTGAACACTTAAAGCTAGACTTGTGGACCACAAAACAGACTTCACAAGTAGAGGTCAAGGTGGCACCAATTAAGACAAGATTATATTTAATGGAGAGTCACCTGGATTGAATTAAGTGTATTTTCTTGGATCTAGCAGGCTGGAATCAGGATAAACAAACTGCTCCAGAATTCCTAGGTGACCTTCTAATAATTATGACCAAATTTGAGTTTCAAGTCTTCAACCCCCCAAATTATCTTTTATATAAGAACACACATTGCTACTCGGGAGGTCTGTTTGTTGTGAAGAACAGAGCACAAAATAAATCTCTCACACACGATACTGCAGGTGGAGGCTGCAAAGCAGTTTCTCTGACCAGTAGAGCTAATGGGCCTCCAGTGTAAAACACATTTTTGTAACTCCCTTTCTTCAGACCTTCTTTTTTTGAGAGAAACAATGCCAAAAGAACTTAATGGTTTTGTTTTCCAGTCCATAAAGTGCTGACATGTCACTGGTGTTATGGTTAAGCATCTATAGTAAGTCCACCAGAGTTCAAGCCTGTGCTACAGTCAAGCACTGGGGCCCCAACTTCTCTTTGTGTTGCAAGTTTTGTCGTTGCTGTTGCACATTTAAAATATGAAACAATACCTCTAGATAGAAACACAGAATAAAACCATGTTTCATACATTTCTCAATCTTGCAGGTTCAATCTGTGGTGTTCTTGCCCCTTCTGCAGAGAAGATACTCAGGAGTGAAACAGAAACTTGTACAATTAGGCTGAATCTAATTCCCATTTGTTTGCCGGTCTTGGACTGTACAATCTACTTGTTTACATTAACATGAGCATTGGTCAACCATTTTCACCACAAAACAGCTTCTGTTGAAAACATGTTAATTCACTGAGCTCCATTTATTCAGCCAAGACATTTCAATATCGACTTAATGAGTTCCTGAAGGTTTTCACATCCCTAATGGGTATCAATTATTTGGATCCTATGAATCCCTGGCACCTTCTTGGTGAATATACAGTCTCATTAACTATTACCATTTTCTGCTAGCAGTGAAAACAAGAAAAGCTCAGTATCTCCAGGCAGATGCAGAGGGGGTTTCCTTGACGTTCCCTAGGAATGTCTAAAATTCATGGTTTCAATTAAAACTGGACTAAAATACAGTTTTAAATATGAAAACATCATTTGTGGGCCTAAAGTAATTTCATACAGATTTTTCAAGAGTGACCCAACTTCCAGTTTCTTAAGACACTTAAAACACCTGTCATAAAAGGAAAAAAATGTCATTCTTGTAGTTTTTGTTTCACTTGATGTTGATTTGAACCTTTAAGCCCATGGCTTAAAGTTGTCTTGCCCACTTGGATTAGAGATACTGTTTTTATACTACAAAACAATAGGAATATCTAGATTTTCACATGGGATACAAAATACTTAGTCTTTCTCTAATAAAGCTGGAAACAAATCTGGTACAGTTAACACTTCAGATAAGATTTTGAAAGTTTTTGAAACATGTCTTTCTGCATTTGTTTAGTTTGAATCTTGGGGGAGTGGGCGTAGGGAACCATTTTTTAAAAGAGGAAAATACACCAGCATCAATCATTCTTACAAAGTTTGCAAAGACGTTTCTGAAAACCTTTATGCGGGACATAAAGATAAAGGTGTAATGAAGGTATAAGTGGTTCTGTTTGGAATAATCTCATTCAGTGCTTCACAGACCAAGTATTTCCAAATCTTAGTGCTGCTACCATCCTCTTTCCCCTAACCCTGACCCCTAGGATCACTGTGTAATCATACTTCACCCTCATCTGATACTGCCCTGTGTCCTTTCATCCCTTTTCCTGACTTTATATCCCACTCCCATCTTAGTCCTTGGTTCTTGCTGCAGGTGCCTTAGCACTTCTTCATACTGCTATTATTACCTCTTTCTTCCACCCCAGCCCCACCACCCTCTGGTAAGGTGGTAGGAATCAAAAACAGCAACCTCAAATACACCCAGCTGAACCTCTATCAAACCAGACCTGCTCAAAGGCCAGAAAACCTGTTGACTTGGGCTGACAAGCATGGTGTGAGACTTGCCTCCCCAGGCAGGAGCTGATGACTTACACTATCTGGTAGTACCTTCTGTGGTTCTGAGGAATGCAGCCATTTGCAGAAGGATGCTGAGAAACCCTGAGTTCTGCATCCTGTGCTCCTCCCATGTATAGAAGTACCAGCTCAGCCTCTAGCTACTATACTATTATCATTGTAACTAAATATATTACATGGGAGCTGTTAAATACTTCCCTTTCAAGTCCTTTGTGAACTTTAATTAAGCTTACAGTGTCCCATGCAGATGCCACAGCAGTCAGCACAGTATGTGTACTCCAAAGATAAGACGTGTTAAGACATTGTGCACAGGGAACAGGATGCATTTGGTGGCCTTTGGCTTCGGCACAAAGTGAGCCAAACAGCTCTAAATCTGCTACTTTATATAAATTGACTCTGGAGGAAAAAAACATCAGATTCTGAGGCAGTTCTGGGACAAGGATAAGTCTTCTGACACAAATGACGGGACTCCCAGGAGACATCTAGGGACAGGGATCAGTGATTCACATTTCTGGGGAGATTCACCTTGAGAACACACCACAATGGTACCATTTCTGTCTGTGCTGCCTCCTGCCACTCATGCTTATTATTTCCACTGAACAGTTTCAATGATCAGCCACAAACCGGGTGGTAACCCTACCACCCTCTCCAACGAGAGTGAGTGAGAGATTCCAAAAACCCCTCTCCTCCAGGAAAAGGGTGGTCCTGGGCTCTGGGGAGCCTTCCCACATGGCACCTCAGAGCCCTGTGGCCTCTGCTGCCCTCCCACCCCATCCCTGCAGGCTCCATGGCCAGCCCCCACACCTCAGAACATGAGTTGCCTTCCTCCTCTTGCAGATATAAATCTGGGACTGTGGTGGGCCACAGCAGAGACTGGACTCTGCCCCAGACTCCCTGAACACAGGAAAACACACATAAAATAACCTGTGGCATGGGGGTATGCTCACATGGGGCGCAAAAGAGCTCCATGTGTTAGACAGCACGGGCATGGCCAGCCTTCCCCCTCTGCCTTTGGGACCAGGGGCTGCACTCCAGCCCGGCTGTGCTGAGCTGCAGAGACAGGCTTTCAATTCAGAACTAGAGTCCAAATCAGAAATAGAAAATAAATAGTAGGGGGGTGGAAATAATAAAACTGGTTTCATGTATTTATTAAGCCCTTCTTGCCTTCTATGGCAATGTGTCACCTTCACTGTGTCTTTGAGAAGTGGCTACCTCCCTACTGGGTATCACCACTGCTTCTGCTAGTTACAGCCAGAGGACTAACTTTTGGTCACTACTGTTCTGAGCTGAATTCAAGCTTGAAATTTCTGGCAATGCCAACTCTACTTCCTACCAATAATCTTCTGGCTAGGATAGTCAAGGAAAATATTTTGAGCCCTGAAACCTCCTTAAAGTTTAAGAGTACCTGGCCATCCATGTGGATGAAACTAAAGCTGACAGTCCCAAAGGGCCACATTAGTTTTCCTACAAAAAACCCCATGAATGTAGCACTTCTGTCCCACGCTTGGCAGGTTAGTAATTTATTTTAATTTGCAGAAACCGTGACTGAGTTACATTCATCTTCCCAGATGTTGTTAGTGATGAAAGCTCAAGGGATAAGCCTTTTCTGCTGTTTATCTACGTGTGTGCCAAACCTTGTCTTGAGCCCCTGGCTCCCACTGTACTTTTCTTGTGTCTGTACTGCTGCTTTGTGATAAATGAAACTTGCAGAATCACACGTACCGTGGTAGAGGAACAAGCATCTTGTCTGGGGAGTGGTCAGTGCCGGAGGCTAGAAACTTGGGTTGTGTGTACATCTGCAGAGGCTCATGTAATAACTGCAGTAAAGTTATTCTAACTAAAGCAAAGGTGCTGAGGCTTTGATTACAAATGTCAAACAAAAAGGGAAACAAAGCAAGGCTGAGGAAGGAAAAGGGCCCCATCCCCATGTTCTCCTCCCCCCGCCTTGTCACAACGAGCTGCTTTTCTGCCTTTGTTTTATTTGCTCTAAAAGCCTTTGCAGTCTTCCCTTCTTGGCATGTTAGTAGAGTCCTGGGAAGCTCAAAGTTTACTCTCAGTTACACTGAGAAGCCCCAGATGGTATGAATGATCATTTGTAAATAAACGAACAATCTGAACCAAAAAGCTCTGCAGAAATTTTCTACCAGCTTTTTTTTGTTGTTTTTTTATAAAATGCCTCAGAAACAGATTGCATACTTCACCAGCCGACTGAAACAACCATGTTACCAATTGGCATGTACACAGATCAATTTCACTTCAGCTAATCCCAGTTTTTTGATTTCCATTAAGCTCCTTCTCCCACGCTGTAACTCCCCCGGAAGGAGGGATGTACCAGACCTCCACTTGCTGGCATGTAGAGGAGGAACCCCAGGAAGAGCCCCAGCTTTCCACTCACATCACTTAGTTGTGGAGCCTGCAAGTGAGGCAAATCCCCTAGTACAACTAAAGCCACTGCTTTGTGTCCTTGCTGTCCCCTGGGGCTCTCTGTCTTCCTGGTCTACCTCTGTCTATGCCAGGGCACCATGCTGGCTGTGCTGCCTGCAGGACCTTGGGCTGTCCAGGTGACCTTGGGCCCCTCTCTGGGGGCACCACACTGTCCCCTACCAAATGCACTTTGCATACCAGGCTCAGGCTGAACCCATGCTGCCTGTGGGGGAGATGAGGTCAGGTCTGGGGGCCACATGGGGTCCTGGGGCACCCCTGAGGCATGAGGGACAGGTATAGAAGGACTCTGAGCATTGTTTCCTCCCCTTGGCCTTTAATTTTCACATCTTAAAATAAAGATCCTCCCAAGTGTTACGAAGTTTTTGCATAGTTACACGGACACCTGGCTCCTAAAGTATTCCCAGTAATGCTCCTGGTGCCCACAAGCAGAAATTCATAGCTTACTCCAGCTTACCTTTAGAAAGAGCTAGTCAGTACATACAGGCATAATATACATACCATGCACACACTTGTATGTGTATGTGTATATATATATATATATGTATGTACTAAGCAGATCTATAATGTACTTGCATGCCTGCATGCGCTGCCAGTCAGACCTCTGATGTCAATGTAGACATAGCCAGTATTTAAGAACAAATATGGAATTAAAGCAGCTTTATCTGCTAGCTAAATCAATAGCTGGGGAATGGTTGCATCCCACCTTCCACAGCAATCTCCTCTCACTTTTGGTGGCTCTGACACATTTCCACCAGATTGTGGAGACAGGAGACAGAGCCGTTTCCAAGGAAATCCCGTGCCATTCCGGCCTTGGCCTCAGCCACACGCAGATGGACTCCCTGCCATCCCAGCGATGAAGCAATTGTAGCGTGCGCTGCTCCCAAGACTGCCGGTTCCTTGGACATGGTGACATGGGGTTGCATCAGCCAGGGCTGGATCCACCTCTGCTGAAACAAAAGAGCATGGCAGGATGGCCATGATTGGCCTCGTGGAAAGGGTTGAGATTTTTCTGCCTCAAAATCAGCCGCAGTGTGTTAGTGAAGGTACTACGATGGTTATTTTCTTCATGCAGTACATACATGACGTATTTGACAAATATATGCCACTATACATCCTTTCCAGCCAGAAACTGCTGGATGAAAACAGAAAACTTCTTGCCAGAGCTGCAGGCTTCCTTGTTCTCATTCAGAACCCAGCGACGGCGTTCCGCCATCAGCGCTGCCATGTACGCCTCGCCACATGAGTCACATTTATGATCCCGTTGATCACAGGAGAGGGAAATTTAATAACTCCTTACAGCTCTGCATACCAGAGCCTCTTCATGGCATTGCATTAGCCAGAAACACAGAGAAGAGCCCATAATAAATGTTACAAGAGGAAATACCTCTGACTGATAAAGAGCTGAGCAGATGACAAATCACAAAAGCCTCCAGTGAACCCCTCAGGAGCAGATAACCTTGAGACGTACCTGTATATAAAGATTAAACAGCAACCAAAGCTCTGCAGAGATTTATAGAGCTTTGCAAGTGTCTTGGTTTCGTTGTTTGCTTTTGTAGTCGTTTCTGGACTTTATTGTGAGTTTCTGTCTGTTAATATTCTGTACAGGTTCAAAAATCCAGGCACAGAGAAGTCACCCCCGGAAAATAAAAAAAAATAAATAATAAAAAAGAGATTTGAAATATTTTACGAGGAGATTTTATAGATCAATATCCCCAGCAAATGAGAAAGATAACCAGGAAAGGGCACAGTATACCTGTGAGCAAGGTTGTGCAAAGATATAAACAAAAACATGAAGGGTAAAATATATTGACATGTTTGAGCTTACTGGTTAAATCTGGTTATTCATTCCTCTGGAAGTGGCAGTCCTAGTTATTATGGGCTATATATTTTTTGTAAGATAAATACGTGAGGCAGTAAATGCCTTTATTAGTGGGCTTCAGCAGGAAGGATAGTGGCTACTGCTGCTATTTGGGGCCTCTCAGGGAAAACACCCATGGGTAAAAAAAAAAAGTGGCCAGTTATAGACTGGGTTGAAACCTTAACCAAATAAACCATTCTGCCCTACAGCTAAAGCATGAGAGTAGAGACTTGAAATGGTCAGGTACTGTTCTAAACATGAAGAAACACTTTTTACTGTGAGGGTGACTGAGCCCTGGCAAAGGTTGCCTGGAGAGGCTGTGCAGTCTCCATCCTTGGAGATATTCAAAAGCCACCCGGACATGGTCCTGGGCAACCAGCCCTCAGTGGCCCTGACCGAGAAAAGGGGTTGAATCAGATGACCTCCAGAGCTTTCTTCCAGTCTCAGCCATTCTGTGATTCTGTCATTTCTTGCTCAACTGCTGAGTCTCTCCAGCTTCAGTCGATTGCTTTTGGTTCCTTTGTCTATTACAAGGGCATAACTTTGCCTGATTTACAAGGCTGGGAGGGTTGGTAAGGGGCACATTTCCACAGCGTGCACCACAGGCATTGTTGAAGAGATCAATTATGTCCAGAAGCAGCCTGCCCCACGAGGGTTCCTCTTTGAAAAGGACAAATATGCAGCAACCTCCTAACCAAAACCTCATGCTACCAGGTCACAGTGCAGCAGGCTGGAGTACAGTGAGCAGGTCTTTCAGCCAAACCTGTATGGGTGTGCTTCCCTAATGCAAGCTGGCGAGGAGGAACAACATCATAAACCCACGGGTGAAAGTCTGCACCACCAGAGCTCTGTCCGGGAGTGAGGCAGTCTTCCCAGGTTCAAGGACAATGCCAATGTGCCTGTTTCTGCACGTAGAGACAGGACAGCACTTATCTGATCCAGCAACTCAATGTGCAAAGTTGAAGGTGGTTACCAGCAGCCGCTGCTCCTCACACTTGCAGAGAGCCAGACGTGCCCCACACGGTGTATGGAACACCATGCATTGACTTTTCACTCCAGATGGACTGTTCAATAGCAAAGGAAAAAAATGGGGGGGTGGGGAGAGAAGGGATTAGATGACAATCAAGCTCTTGTTTGTGCAAGTGGAAGAAATAACTTTTAAGGAACAGACCATGGGTCAGGACAGTGGACAGTGTGGGCGTTTGCTGGAGAAGTCAGACTAAACAGGCAGTGATGCATTTTATACTTATGGCACTGTTGGGAGAAAAAAATGATATTAAACACACGCAGGACACTGAGGAAGAACAAACAGCTTATTGTGTGGAAAGCAGAAGTGCTTTGGAAGGGCCAGTAGATTTTTAAATTAATCAGCAGTTTCAGAGATTCAAGATCTGTTCTAGGACAGCTTTGGTTTAGACACATCTCTTGATATGGCTCAGAGGTCTCCAAATCAGATCACTTTGTTTACTTGTTTCTCTGCCTGTAACCATGTAACACTAGGGGGTTTTTCAGATAAATGATCCTGTCAGTTAAAAGCACATGGATGGAATGGCAAGGGAAAGTGAAAAATCACATTTAAGGAGAAATTTCACCATTAAGGGCAAAGTGCAGCTTCAAGCCTCTGGCTTCATGTCCACCTTTGTCCTACAGCCCAGCTCAAACATAAAAGAAGCTTCTTTATGGGATGGTCAGACACGAGGGAGAAGCCCATGGGCCTCAAAACATCCTTAGAAGCAATCACAAATACCAACTCTCTGCAACTAAACATGAAGTCAGTGTTTCCAGGGTGCCATTGCCCTCCTTCAGTAGCTGTTCCTTTACTAAGGCCCACTGGACAAACCCCCTCCCAGCCGCACAGGTACCTCAGGAACATTAACTGTGCCAGCTTCCCTACAAGCAGGGAAAGGAGAAGGAAAGAAGCAGTGACAGGCACACACCTCCATTTTAAAGTGCTTTGGGAACTCGGATCATATATTAATGCAAAATATTTTTATATCATCCCAGGACATTGTTGTTTATACTGCTGAGTGCTATTTTATTTGTTCCAGCTTTGCCACAGATGCACAAACACTGTGAAAGGGGAAAGAATGTCTACTCTACATGATGGCTTTTGAAAAATCATAAAAGGAAGTAAAATCCATTTCTTAAGCAAGCATTCCATTAAAAAAAATCACTATATGTTTATAGAAAAGATTTTTTTTTAACAAAGGTTTAATTTTAAAAAAGTTAATAACTGGTTATTCCAGAAGGTTTGAGTCATCCACAGTAATAATTAGGGGTTTTGTTCCATACAAAATGCTTTATTGAACCTTCATGCCTCCATTCAGATAATTATACAAATGCATACATTTAAAGGTTTAAACTCTATTTCAAGTCACAGCTCAATTCATAGGAAAGTTGAATACAGAAAAGCAATGCACCAACAAAATATGTCTGAGACACCATTAAAAACGGTAACACTTGTTCATTTAAATCTTTGAGAATAGACTGGAATAATCATCCTCTGACAGAATTTCATTAGGGGACTCCCTTTACATTATCATAGGGCAAAAATCACCATTTTACAGTAAGAGGAAAAAAAGCTCTGAGTATATTTACAATACATACACTATACATAAATACAAGAACAACACTTACATAATATTAATAAACTTATAACATAGGTGTTGCCTAAACACTACATAGTATATAAATGCACAGAAAACTATTGGGAAATTAGATCTTTAGATGATTACTTTTATTTTGGAAGAAAAGTAATTTTTGCATTTAAAAGCTTTTGAAAAGAAGGCAAAAGAAAAGACTTAAGAAACTAATACATTTGCTTGCTAGCACTGGTATCTTTATTCCTTTTAAGTGTAGTACCTCTATTGACACTATTATCTCTATGGGGTTATGGATAATGACCCTCCCTTTTGCATCTTATCTAGGAAAAAGATTGAGGTGCCATGCAGACTAATTCCATTGCTGTGAAACTCAAATCCCGAATCAATCACTTTGTAAACTAAGGGATGTTTTTGTATTTTTACACAGGAGGATCAAATGAACACTCATTGGTACATACAACGGTAACGACTTGATCAGAAGGAACAATTTGGGGTCAAATGCAATCCCATCCTTAGGATTTCATTCAACTAAAGCCATGGGGGAATTCACTTCATCCATAAGTGACTTGGCCAAGAATGCTATTTTTCATTATTGTTGTTTCCTCCTAAACACAGCTGAAAGAACTTTCCAATTTAATGGCATTTTTGACCCCACATGTTGATAGCAGTGTCCAAAACTCTCTCACTTGAAGTGTATGAATGCGTGTGTCTCTGTGTGTGGGTTGCAGGTCTTAAGGCTGGTGGTGCATGAAACTAAAGTACTTCATTACTATCTCTGTGAATATTCTATTGCAAGTGCAAATGGGACACAGAACTTTTTTAGGGACAGGCAGCAGGTTACAGAGAGCATGATGTGTAGGTGTTCAGTGGATAATTTATATTACTAAGGAAGCACAGTATAGGATGATAAGCAAAGAAATCGTGAGGGTTTTTTTTAAATTAAAAAAATGAGATGCAAATGTAGCAGTAAAAAACTGTTTGAAACCAGAAATGACAACATGAACTGTGAATTGTGAGAAAGATCAGTTCAGCCATGAAAATTGTGGCTAAAACTGTCTTTCCAAAAAAGCTCTTTACATCTAGAAAGGCAGGATCAGGGAGAAAAGCAGAATCTGAAACTACTTCTGTATTTCATGGTTCATGCTTATGACAATCCATCAAAGCCATCATCTGTGGTCCCCTACCAGACATTGAACTATTGTTCTTTAAATGTGGAGGTCACAGCATGGAGCAAGGTTTAGCAAGTCAATGTGTGAACCATCATTCACCTCTTCTATTATAACTGACAGCATCTTGGCTCACCAAGACTTTTGAGACCAAGCTGGGGAAGATGTTGCAGGTCACACATACAGACAATATAAATTAAAACAATTTTTTCAATTCTTATTTTCATACCAGATAAAATTCACATTCACAGTTCTGCTTGTCTGGAGGACTGAAAAACTGTGTACTGAATGATCTAAAGATTACTAAAAGGACAGCTGAGTTTATTTCATAATTTAAAGTCAGTAGACACAAGCTGCTATAGAGGTATGCTGGCAGCTCAATGAAATCGAGAAAAAAACAACTCTGTGTTTGTTTTTCAGAATGAAGGAAAGAAAGCCTGGCTCATTTTGGAATGGTGAAGACAAGGTGCCCTTTCCTTTGCAAGAACTAACACATGCAGGGCTGCAATCAGCCAAACCTCCCAACGCTGCAAGTTTCAAAGGGTGCCTCCTTTGATGTGCTGCTGTTCCAGAACAAAGAACCAAACCCTCCTCCCCTGTAACAACGGCTCAGGTACCAGGTAAGAAACTAATGTTTCCTTTGTCCTTCTGATGACTCATTCCCTGGTGCCTTCCTAGAATCCCTAGCATGAGCTAAATTCTTTTATGTGCTTAGTATCTGGAGATTACATTCAGGATGACAGAGTATGTATATACATGTTCTGATGGGATTTTTTTCCACCGTTGGCTAACATTTAAAAATAAGTTGTTACTAAACTAGACTAGGTCTTGTCACATGATTGACCAATGTGCATAAACGTCTAGTTTTTATAGTTTTTACATGTGGGTCCATGTGCTTTTTTTCTTTGTACCTACACTTTCTTCTGTATACGAGCATCTCTGTACACACCCAATCCTGCCTCAGTGAATAAAACCACAACAGCCATCCTCCTGCTCCAGCAGGAACCCACCGATGGCTGCAAAAGTCTAGGCATGTTCTGCAATTTATTCACATACAAATTTCTGCCTGGATCAATGGCAGGCACAAATTTAGAAGATGGAAAATGATCTTCCTTGGCAAAGGTAGGAGGACAACCAGTTACATTTTGATGTCCAACAAATTAATTTTTAGGAAAAGATGAAGCATGAGGGATGGCATTAACACTGCTATTTTAAGAATCCATTAGCAGCAGTTAATATTATTTTTTTTACAGAAATCTACCAGATTAAAATAATAATAACAACTGAGAAAAAAGACTGGAAGAGTCACAGCTGGCTATTTTCTTGTAAGATCAATTTGTCTATTGATGCAAATGTTTAGGCCACTCCATATAAAAATCTCCTTATTCCATTTTAGAAACACTGATTTCTTGTTTGCTATTCAAGTAGTCGCTAAACTGACAGTCCCCAATTTTTCAGTCATTTGTCCCCAAGAGAAAGAAAAGCAAATGATATATTTTGTCTGCTTCTCAAGTCAACCAGTTTGAAGATGATATTAAATACTATGAGCATTACATGATAAACAGAAAGGAGACGAGTAAAATCTTGTGTTTCCAAAGTTCGATGCAGAGGATTTTTCAAGACAATCCCCACACTACCATATACTCTAAAAAAGCTCCATTGGACTTATTGCTGGTTTTTGGATTATTTCACTAGAGAATACCCTGGATACATGGGCACATCAGACATAAATTAAGAAGAAAACTCCTAAAACACTGCTTGACAATTACCTCCATTCACATCTACAGAGAATTGATATGGATATGAGTAATTCGTAAACTAAGATTCAATTTCTTCTTACAAGTATGACATGTTGTCTGAGAAAACACCTAAACTTCTAACACAGTATCTCAACATGTGAAAATACAAGTGGCACTTTGTGTTTATTTCTGTGCTGCATCATTGTTCTCAGCGTAAAATTTCATTTTTACTTTATTGTTAAAAGAATCCCATAAGTTATTGCTGTGTAAAAGTATAGGAACATCCCATCAGTTCTAATTACAGGCACTTTCAGTTTCTGTTTCATCTTTTAAAATAGGTTTTAGACTATCTTGCTGAAGTGTATGTGCATTTTAAATGTCAAATGTCCTGCTACAATTGATTTTGTTGACATGCTACTGCACCTAGATGACTAAACTCCCCTGGAATCAACAAAGAGCAGCTGCCTGTTTCAGCTCTGCAACCTTTATTCAAGATGCATTGTAGTCAGGGAAATACAAGAAATAAAACCAAACGAGAGTCTGCCGTTACTGTATCTGCACTTCACTGTAAAACGCCAGAATGAAAAAAAAATACAAACAACCCACAACACAAAAAACCCCAAACCTTTCATATGTTTTTCATTCTGATTGGATGTTTTTTTTTTTCCTTTATTCAGTCAAAGACATTCTGAGTGTTGAATTATTCGACATTGAAGGACTCTGTATGACTTCGCTACACCACACGCCATCTGTGAAACAGCAAAGAAGTGGCCACTCCGTTTTGCAGAGAAAACATGCTCTGACAAAACAGAACAATTCACTTCTTACGTTTTGTGTTCCAGCTTTGCAAGGCATTATCTTGCCAGTTTTCCAGATGAAAACTAAAGGATTTTTAAAAATGTACTTCATTTAGCCTATTTACACCCCATGTAAAACTGTGAGCTTGAAAATACTTCTCCACTATCACATATATTACAGAATATTTAAACTGTTACAAGTATATTAAAATACTTTGAAGGTATTTTGATCTCTAAAGATGCAGTATCCTTATAATTACTTTTTTGTACTAAAACCTGATGTACTGTGGAAATAGAGAATTTAAGCCTTTTCAAGGTACCTATGGGCAGGACTTCATAAGCACACATTACACAGCAACTGTTACTCTATAGCAGAACTATGAAAATATAACAATCTTTACATTTCTTTGTGCACCTTTCCAGTTATAAATCACAGGCACAGCCATAATGCAACAACAGGAGCTGGTTTCTTCTTAAGAAGGTAATGTTTTCTTTTACAGCATTTATTTCCAATTCTTCCTATTCTGATTTTTTTTTTAAGTAAACTTTTAATTACATGCACATGGGTGGAGGCATGTGGAAGTGCTGAGGTTTATACGCATGGATGTACGGTCAAGCATGCAGGAGTAGGATGGACATACTGAAAAATCTTAAGACTTGTCTGCTGTGGAAGATGCAGTTTCACAAATTGACCTTTCCAAACCAAAGTTTAAACTAGAAAATAAGCAGGATATTAATAGTGAAACCTACTCCAATGTTGAGGTACCTACCTTCAATAAAGGAGAAAAAGATTTTTTTCCATTAAACAGCATTTATTATCAGAAGATAATTTTGTAAATGGCAACTAGAATACATTTTCAATGCAGCTAATGGAAAACGAGACTTATGATCGCTGTTATTCCCATTATTACAGGGGAGAAAGGTTGTCCAGCTATTTGTCCATGCTCTGCACTGTGAGTCTACCCCACACATCAACATCACTGATGTAATTTTCAACACTGTTAATTTTGTTATACGTTACTCCAGCAAATAATCATATATACAAGTCAGTCTAAATCTATTTAATTAATTCTGTAAGCATGATAGAGAATAAGGAATACTGCATCTTCCTCCCCTAGTATAAACTGCTGTTGCAATGAGTCAGTTTTACAGTGCTGAATAAAACAGGTGCTCAAAAAATAATGACAATTTAAATTTTAAAAAGTTTTGTATCAAAGCTTTTTGCTTGTTATGTTTTCCTATAATGCTGGCTACTGAGATTTCCTGACAAATCCATTGAATCCATCTAAAAATGTGAAGTCTGACCCTTTGTGGCATAGTTTCCCTTGTGAGCTGCAGTGGGCATGGTGGATATTACCCATCCTTTATGCACACTTAAAAGCATAAATCTCTGTTTTTCTGAAAGAAAGGGACACTGTATTTTTGTCTCTCCCAGCTGCTCTATTAAGATGGATCTACTGTGTTGTTTCAAGATGAGATCTGCTGCACACTACATAAGATGTAAGCCTTCGCCACGGTTATGAAATGTCATGGACCTGTGGTGGGATACCAGGATTTTTGAGGGAACTACCCTGGAGTAATAACCCTTGCTCTTTGCACAAGCACAGAAGTTTGGCAGGTCTGAACTGCAGCCACTGAGGGAGGGACACCCTGAGAATCTGGGGGACATCAACTCCACATCCTAACACCCCTCTCCTACAGACTTAACTTCTCTTAAAATATTTCTGAAGGGGCAAACAAACCAGAAAACAAGCTCAGAGAGTATTTGGGGTTAAAGCCTGAGGCTGCTGGTACAAATTAGAATCTTTGCCAAGAACCGTACTGGGTACTTGAAACCCAGTGGTGGGCTACTGCTGGTTGTGTGAGTTGTCTAGAGGTAACAGCCACACAAAAGTCCTTGAACATGTGATGGAATATACTTCCTGCCTGTGAAATAAGAAAATTAAGCTTACACAACTTTACCTTTTTGGCTTCACTCAATTACCATTGACACACACTGTGCCTGTGTCCCTTGGTGTGAGTGCTGCTTTAAGCATTTATGTTGCGATGCATAAAGTAATGGGGAACTAGTTGAATGACAAGGAATTCACACAGACCAAGCCTGGCCTTGGGAGATGAGCCTCCTCACGGTCTGTGACACATACGCTTCTCCTTGGGGCATTTCAGAGCTGAATGCTGAAACTTAAGTTCTCTCAGTTTCTCTTTTAGGTTCTCTCTCTTCGTGGACTACAGGGAAGCCTAAAAGGAAGCACGAGTCTCTCCCAGTTATACTGTGCTTTAGTGAATAACATTGGAGATGACCTCTCTCATTGCTCCTATTGTACGCTAACAGAATAGTCTTCAGACTTTCTGGTCAAACAAACTTAATTTTCTATGGGAGAAAAAAAATCACAGCTCTGAAAGGAATTCTGTATGTCATTGGCTCTTCAACTGAATTACTGCTGTTCAGTTAATGAGTTGGTGAAATGTTCTTGGGCAGCAAAATAATTTTATCAAATGACTTATACCTGACCTGACTTATTCCCTAAATGCTGAGAATGACAGATCCATTTAAGAGGACAATGTTGAAGTACATAAAAGACAGACCTCAGACATAATCCATGAGCCACCTCATGCACAACACTGACAACTAGTCTTTTAAACCAACAGCAGTAATGCTGCTGGTAAAGACTCAGGTCTGCTGCCCTGCAGTGCCTCATGGCTCATCCAGAAGCCCTGATCTGTCGCAGCCTTTTCATGCATCGCATGGACACTTAGTGCCTCTGCTTTCTTCCTGATTTGCAGCTGCATACTAAAATGTTGCTGAATTTGGTGGAAGTTCATTACCAGTGCAGTCACTGGGAATTCATAGAGGCATTTTCCCCACAATGGCTGTACATAATCTGTCTTGGGTTTCTCTGCTGACCACTCAGCAGAGGGGAGCCTGAGCTTTAACAGTACTGAGGTTCTTCCTTCAGAGAGCTGATAAACTATCAAGTACTAGGGAATATTAAGAACGTATTCAAAGCATATCACAAAATATTAATCCTCAATTAGCTTTCAGTACCTGTATGGGTACTCTGTGCTGTTTTTTTCAAAATATTATCTTGATTTCAGAATCCCCCAACATCACTATGGTTACTTCAGGAATCAGAAATTAATTCAGACAGGGCAAACATTTAAAAATGAACAAGTGGCATCACAAGCTTAATCTGTGCAATTCTTGGAACCAGAGATTCATAATTAAATGCATTGCAAAAGACCTTTATGTATATATCTTTCATCTCTAAGCTATAAAAATCTCAACACTTAAAAAATCTGGCCCAGCCTTCTCCTTTGTCAAATTTAGCTGAATAGGCAGATCCTTGTGAGGAAAGAAAAGAGAAAAACACTATCCTGTTTGCATGAATAACTGATGACTAAGAGTTTCTCTCTTTCCTACGTAATTTATTTAATACAAACAGGTTCACAATTAAAGGGCTGTATGGGAATGATCAAGAATTTTCTTTTATTTAATCTGAAAAGGCTTGGATTGAAAATCCCAGCAGAGGCAGCCACTGGTACCCATATAAAGGGCCATTTATATCATATTAGACAGCTGGCAAAATCTTGTTATTCCCTAACTCCCAGGGAGAAATGTCATGTCTTGCAGAGCACCACTGCAGAAACATTTCTCCTTCCTACTTATGGTTCATCCACTGACTCCTCAACCATCAGCTCTTTCCTTTATCTTTCTTGCTTTCCATACACAGTATTATGTGGAAGGAAATTGAAGTACTTAATTATGGTACCTAGCAGGTCAGTGAGGCCATCAGACAGATTAACTTAAATGATCTTACGTGCTACTTCTGCATATCCCCCCCTTCTGTTGGAGTAAATTATTGTCTTGAGAGCCATTTTACTCATTATTGCTTTTTCTCTGCATGAGATGCAGCTGTTTCTTCTCTGTTTTGTTTTGTTGGTAGATTCCATTAATGGCTACATCACTAACCTTGGTACCAGCAAGTGTAAGGTATGACTATTTCCTTGTGTTCAAATAATAGTTGTGGGAAAGAGGATACCTGCATGAAGGAAAACTGCATGTTGAGAATAGGATAGTTGTTTTTAGATGGACTCTTTCTATACAAATCAGAAAATGGTTCTAAATAAGTCCATGGTAAAATACAGATACATAATATTGTACTTTCAGCAGACATGCTGCTGCCCCTTGTTTATTTTACAGACTTCAACAACAACAAAAGAAAAGGAGGGGAAAAAAAAAAAAGGTGAAAGAAAAAGGTTAAATGGTTGCTAGGGCATAATGACAGATTGTGGTACACTGTTACAATGCCACCATCATTATTGCAAAAGTCTGCTCAAGCGACCCTTCAGCTCCGACAGCAGGACCTCTCCAGCAGAATCCTTTTGCCTACTCACGCAGCTTGTCTGTAGCACAGCTCAGGCACTAGGCTGACACCGGCCAGGTGGTACTGAAAACAAGGGGAAAAGATGGGATAATAAAGGTCTAGCGGTCTTGCTCTCATCATCATCATCATTATCATCCATTTCTGGTATCTAATACTCCAATCAGCAGTGATTTCTCAAGAACAAAAATGTCCGACAGCTGGGAAAACATACAAGCTATAAACATTTTTGTCAAAGGATGCAGCATGTAAAATAATGCCCATTCCTGTAGCATTTCGGCTGCTATTTCCCAGGTGATTGTGATGACACTTTCAGGGGGTAGCCATGCTGAGGGGCAGACGGGGTTAACTTCAGGTGGCGAGGAGAAGAGTGGCACTTCTTTTCCTGCTTTTTAGATTTCTGTTACTATGTTTTGTTACGGACACCAGGGAAAGCCCTGCCTGTTAACACTGCAGAGGGGGATTCAGCCCTGCTGAATTCACTCTGTGTAGTTAAGAGACCCAGCTCTTAAACTCGGCTGGAACAGGTAGCGTTTCTCAAACCAGCATGTGCCTGCGGCGGTGGAGCGCCAAGTGATCTGAGCGGGAAAAGCTGCGGTCACAGTCTGCACACTTGAATGGCTTCACTCCCGTGTGCTTGCGGTAATGCCTCGTCAGTTCGTCGGAGCGAGCAAACTTCCAGGTGCAGCCTTCCCAGGTACATTTGTAGGGTTTTTCTCCTGAAAGAGACAAAAGAGGGGTGTGTGTGGGGAAACAGGTGGTGACTTTCCCCTTCTTGCTCTTAATCCCCGCAGCCCCCTCTGCATGCTTCCCATGAACAGCCACTGCCTAGGGGTTGCTTCAGGCCAAATTACACAATTACAAGGTACTGAATCTGCTGAATGTAAGGAAAGGGTCGCGAGATTTATCATTCCTGTGGCATTCACATGACTAAGAAAATCAACAGGATTAAAGCAACAATACAGATCCTACTTTGCAGATGTGATGCGGGGATTAACATCAGGACAAAGGGCTGTGTCATTATTCTCATTATTGCCGTACAAGGTTGCTACTCTCATCTCATCAGGCTACACTTTCTCCCAAAATGGCCAGATTACCTGATACTTCAGCAATTTATCACAGGCTGCCACAGACTTCCAACTATTTTTGTGAAGTTTACAAAGGTTTCTAATTATTTGTGTAAACAACGCTGCAAGACACTTGTTAGCGAGCTGCTAAAAATGAACTACCATTTCCCCATCAAACATAAAAAATTAATCTGCAAAATTTTCTCTTTATTTATTGCACTTACTTTCAGTAAAATTAATTTTGCATGCAAGATGTTACCAGGAACGGAGTTCAATTTTAAAATGTACTCATCTATGGGACTTGCAGAACACTGTTGATAAATATCCCTTTTCTTCAACATGATCAGACTTGGGCAAAGTGTCGATTTTTGGAAAATCTCTCCCTCATACCTTTTATTTAAAGCTAAGCAATATGTATGCCCCAGATTCTGTTTTGCAACCTATCAGAAGAGAAGATTAATATCGCAAAACTGGATTTTGTATTTTCATAATGCAACTGTTATAAAACTCGATTTTTGCCATGTTTGTAAGCGAGACTTCCTTGTGATTTCTATCACCAGCCCTCATTGTCTGTATGTTCAATGCTCTTGGCATTTGATTCCACCTTGATCCCACAGCTGAGCATGCACTAAAACTGAGGAAGGGAAACTGTGTGAGGTCCGTATGTCTCTTCCTTTGGTGTGTCAAAAATGATTTTTTACCTCCTCTTCTGAAAGCAGCTAATCACAACCAGGACAACAAAACAGCATCTCTGCAACAACCGTTTCCTTTGTCAGGCATAGTAATTCCTCAGTTATTTATTATCTCTTATGAATCATGAGCAGCTTGCAAGAAACTATTTTAATTACACAAACCAGTGACGCAATACTTGCTTTGTCGTAGGCAGCACCTCCCTCCATACGTCTCTTCAAAAGTCAATAAATGCTTCGCTTTTTTCCAAAGAAAATTCCTCAGTAAAAATATCATCGCAAAGTTCAAAGAGCCCTGGAAAGTCCAGCTGAAATGGCCATGGGTGCCTCTGCAAGGAAATAGGATGCTGTACAGGCATGCTAGCAGGGCTGTCAGCAACATTTGAGCTCCTTGAGTTGGTACCTTCTGTGCACCATCTGGGCTGTGCCGTAGTTTTGATGTCAGACAGGGATGGGAAACAGTTGCTGCAAGGAGAATCCAACAATCCAGGCTCCGAGGTGACCACAACTCACAGCTGCACCAGCAGCAGCTTAGCCTAGGTAATTTTTCAGTCCTCAGGCAAGCACAAAGCACCAAACAGTATTCATCACCCCTGGGCAGCTGCAGTGTTGGGTGCCTGGAATCTGGCAGCTGCTGCGAGCTGGATGGGCACAAGGTACAGGGCAGATGGCAGGTTGCATGCTCTTGCCAATGACAAAGTGTTAAAAAACAAGCTCAGATTTGCCACCAAACTGTCTTACATACATACCCTTGCCAGAAACAGTTGGTGTGGAGCACTGGACAAATATAGCAGTCTCCCCATTTGACTCGGCAAGCCCATCCTAACAACCTTGTCACACTGCATCAACAGTTTCCATGTGGGGCGCTTGCTCTGACCATCCTCAAGGTATTTTAAGACTCTTTTTGTTTAGACTCTTTTTAACAAACTCTTTTTGTTAGAGAGGTGATTGTTCCCCTGTACTCAGCACTGGTGAGTATTGCAGTATACCTGGAGTATTGTGTCCAGCTTTGGGCAGCTCAATTCCAGAGAGATATTGAGGTGTGAGTACTTAGGAGGGCAACGAAGCTGGTGAAAGGCCTAGAGAATAAATCTTAAGAATGCTTGAAGGAGCTGGGAATGTTTATAGTTTGAGAAAGAGGAGGCTGAGGGGAGACCTCATCAGTCTCCACAACTACTTGAAAGGTCACTGTAGAGAGGTTGGTGCTTGTCTCTTCTCACAGGTAATTAGTGACAGAACAAGAGGGAATGGCTTCAAGCTGCAACAGGGGAGGTTTAGACTGGATATTAGGAAATTTTTTTTCACAGAAAGACTGGTTAGACACCGGATTAGGCTGCCGAGGGAGGTGGTTGAGTTACCATCCCTGGATGTGTTTAAGGGTCATTTGGATGTGGTGTTGGTGGAGATGGTTTACAGGAGGACTTTGTAGATCAGGGATGATGGTTGGACTCAGTGATCTGAAAGGTCTTTTCCAACCTGAATAGTTCTATGATTCTATGACTCTTGATACTGCCCGTCTGGTTTCTTTGACCACAGAGACCTCCAGAGCAAAATGAGAAGGTATTTCCTAAGCTTTGGTTCCTTATTTAAAAGCATCTGAAATTCCAAGTCTCTCCCCTGCCCTGACATCCTTCTCCTGCAATGGCCTCTTTGGTACACAAATCCCAGATCTTCTTTCCCTTGGCAGAATACAAATGCAGAACCCAATACAAGGAGGGATGGCTGGTGAAAGAATAATTTCAGATATAGTTTGTTCATCCATTAAAACAGTACCACTTTGTGTAAGAATCAAAAGTCAGCTGATAAAAGGATGTAAGCACAGGTCACTCAGCTGGAGTTCCCAGGTGTTTCTTCCAGCCTCCCTCCTCAATGAGTCTTGCTTACCCAGCCCCTCTAGAGCTATGTGAAAGAGACAGGACTGACCACATTCCTCTCAAGCTATTTACACCACTGAACGAAAATTGCTCTTACAAGCTCAACCTAAGAAGACCTTTCATTATTTTCAATTAAATATATGTGTTTATCCTAAGAGGGAAAAAACAGGCAAAGCAGCATTACTCTGAAGACGTATGCACCCTAAACAAGCCCCTATAAAGAAAACTGTGAAAGACACCATATTTCAGTAAGAATAATCAACATTTTATGCAAACCTAATTTTTAGAGGAAGAATAACAATATTACTTTTCCATTCTCTGTGGATGGACAGGTGGCCAGACAAAAAATATTCAACATAGGCAATACGATACTAACACTTAACCTTTTGTTTGTTAACATCCCAGACATGAAGACTGACCATTGAGTTAATAAAAAATGGAAGATCCAGGAGTTCAAAGGATGGAGAAAGGACCAGCAGGAACAGAATTGCTAGAGGACAGAAAGCTGGTGTCAGGTGGCACACAGCAGCTTTGGCTGATTAGCTTAGGCACTCACTGCTGAAATTCTCAGTACAGTCAACTGAGAGAAGCTGGACCTCAGCAGGGCAAACCAGAAAGCAGTGAGTGAGGTGGTGGACAAAACTACTTTGTTAACTGGAAGAAACTAGACCTACTGCTTTTTTATATTTATATCTATCAATATATACAAACCTCCATTTCAAGACTGGATTGCAGAGGAGTTGAAGTCAAATACTCTACCATTTTGAATCAGACACTTCTGCCTCTGTGAGAGCACTTGAGCTTAGGTGTTTAAGAAACTCTCAGGTTCAAAGTATGGGCACGTTTTGGCTCCTTCGATGCCTCGGCAGCCACCAATGCAAGAGTCACTGTCACACACCCAGACACTCAAATTCTTATTCAGCTCTAAGGAGCAAAACCAGGCAGTGTGTGCCTGCAGTGTGAGGGTAGTAGAAACATGAGAACGAAGGAGAGGACAAAAGGGTGGACAATTTTTGGAAAACAGTAGTAAAGAGAGCTGCAGAAAGAGACTAAGAACATACCACAATTAACATGAGGAGAACCCTGTTAGATAGTTCTACCTTCTGAATCTGTAAAGTTTTAGACTTATACAAGCTACCATTCAAAAATAAATGCCTGAAGCTACAAACATTTTCACAGGAGTTAACCTACTTTTGCACCTCTCTTTGACAGCTCCATTGTTTGTCTCCAAACCTGAAAAAAAGATCCCAAAACATGGAGAAACTGTATTCTGATGCTACCCAGCAGCTTTGTCTTGCAATACATGGACAGTGAGCAGTAAGCCATGGCAAGCATTTACACGGATCAAGTGGGACCCTGGAGCATCAAAAAGTTCTTCTAAGACAGTTCCATGTAAAAAATGAGTGTTTTCTATTGTTTGGGAAAGTTAATTATAAAGTTTCAAAGCTATGACTCAATGCCCCAAATGGAACTAGTAATTTTTTTAATCTTCTATTAACACACCTATTTCTAAGAGTTCTCAAAACGTTGCTTTTGTAATCCAGATTCCACAAACCAGATTAATTTAATTACTTTTACATTATTAGTTTTCCTATCCTACCGTGGCTACTCACACTTGAGCACTTAAGAACATTGTTACAATGGTTACTCATGAAACCTCCCTAAACTCAGCAAATAGAGTTAATAATGCTGAATAATGACCCCTGTTCAGCCAATCCTTCCAAAATTTTCCACTCTCCCCAAAGTCCAACATCTCTCTTCCCATATTCTTACTCATGTACTCTAACATTCACAAGATCATTCACCCAAGGAAATAAATCTCTCAAACTTTTACTTTATAACCTGATGACATTAACATTTTCCATTAAAAAAAAAAGAAGTCCTAGGTGGGTACCAGCAGGAGACCATGTTGTGTAACAGATGATGGGACCAGGGTCTGTTCTACCCTGGGTAGAATTTCCCACACAGTATGTTCCTTGGCAGTTATCCTCTGCCCATCACCTTGCTGGTATCGTGGTATTTGATGCCAGATGCTTCAAAGCCAGGCACCACAAAAACACCATGTAAATAGTTATGGGTTGTAGTGCCAGCAAGGAAACTGCTTTGGCACTCCAGGAAACAGAGCTGGGCTTATGTTCCCTAAGTAAGAAACTTCATTTACTACAGTTGCAGAAGCCTTATGTACTCCCTGTACACTTGTAGTTCCTTTCATTTGTGTATTATTTAAGCTTAATTTATTCATCAGTTCAGCAGTCTCTTGGCAACTATGTCATTAAGTAATGATGAGGTAATACCATCTACTACCAGGACAGAAAACATCCCACTGATCAAGTTCTAAACTGATTTATTTCTCTGGCAGAAACTCACCTCTCTCTTTAGTGTTACAGGTTAGTGCCATCTGTGTCCTCTTCAGACATTGCCATCTATTCAATTTTCTGCACATGGAATTGTCACCATGACTCTGAGTTACTACATCACTTGTCTGTAGACCCTTCCTGCAATGGTACCCAGCATTTTGAAATACTGGTGACATTTTTATTCCAAGCCAACTAGAAAACAAACATAAGGGACTGCTCAGGGGTACAGGCTTAACCATCTAGTCAAGATTTTTTCTCTATTTAAGCTTTTATCACCTTGTGAAAGAGTCACATGCTGAAATTCTACTTTTGGGAAGGACAAAGTTAGAAAAGCAGTTGGAAATGAAACTTGGTTTCTAAGTTTGAGTAGTGTTTCCAGACTGGGAGGGTGGGAGCATAGGGGAGCTGCTGTCCCTCACTCCATTCACAAAACAGAATGGGTTTGAGTCCAACTTGCACAATTTAATAGGTGGCACCTGCCCAGCCCTGCTCTCTACAGCCACATCTTTATACACTCAGTTTCTACTGCCACTACTCCCGGAGGAGTACTCCCCACATAAAAACAGAGTGAGGTCCTAAGGATTTAGTCCATAACAAAAGAAAAAGAAATCCAGCAAGTATGCTCCTGTCTGTGTTTGATGATGTTAAATTTTCTAATCAAAGTCAACAGATCTGCAGCTTTGTAGGATTGAGGACAACTCCTGGTGATTCCTGGTTTGGTTTCTGCTACAGGATATTATCCAACATACGTAAGGTACGGCACATTTATGTCAGCTGGTTTCAGCTCCCATGTAAACATAAGAAACATTCTGAAACATATGGAACAGTCACATTGTACCCATACCAATAGGACCCTGGAAAGAGAAATCATAAATTGAAAAGCACAAATGATGGTTAATTAGATTCTGCATTTCGACTAAAAATAACCAATTTTAGGCTGAAGAGAATCTTTTTACAGCAAAAACACTATCTGATAATGAGCATCCTCAGGCACTCCCAGAGGAAGAGGACAGCTTAGCTTTCAGACACAGGGGAAAGGGAAAAATGACAACTCTTATGTTTTGTGTGATATTTTTATTAGTATAATTTTTTAATGAAAAACCATCAGAGCACTTATAAAGCACTTTCCAACTTTGAAGTGCCTTATAAAGCTTTTTTTTTTTTTTAAATGTAATACTTCATAACAGTCTGCCTCTGTAATAGCACTGTGTAGCACATATTGTGTCTATTCTGCAGGTAGGAAAACCAACACAGTGAGCATCGTCAGCCTTCCCAAAACTGCAGAGAAACTGAACAGCCACGTTATGACTCACCTACTAGGAACACCTTACTTTCTGTAATGAAACCACTAGATCTCAGTGTCATCCCTTTAAGAGTATGAAATATTTTCAATCATTCTGATGCAAAAGTCCAATTCAATTACTTAGATGTCTTTCACAAGGCAGTTTGGGATCTCTGTTTCAAAGTTACTGATTCACTGTATCTCTTTGGTGAAGGCAGTGAATTCGACTTTTGTGTTTCAGTATTGTCAAAATATGCAAATAAACTATCTTTCTGGGAAGAGATTAAAGTTCCGTATCAGTTGAGCAAGTCTGGGAGAATAATTTCTACAAGCAGAACAGGAACATACTGTGCTGCTTGTGACACATCTTGAAATTCAGGTTTATCCCTTGTTCTCAGTCTGACTTAGGCAAAGCACAAGGACATGGTTTCTTCATGCTAAAACTGGGAACAAAACAATTTCTTCAGGTCAAAAATACAGTAGCAACCTCCACTCTAAAACCAGAGACAGAACTGCATCACAATTTTGGCAGCTCTTGAACCAATTATTTACAAGCTCCACTTCTGATAATGCAGGTGCAAGTCCTTTTTCCACATCATGACATGCAACTACCTTTTCACATTTCACTGCACTGCTGAGCTTGGGTCCTGTTTGCATCCTGGCCCTTCTTGTCACTCCCTCTGCAAGATCAGTTCAGCACCCTTACCTCTTTCTTCCTCCTCCATACTGTCCTACATGTCCCTCTAGGTATACAGCTGCCTTGCTATTTTAATACAAATCCCAACAAAAAAGCCTTTGTGAGGAGGCTCCCAAGAACTCCATTCTCTGAAGTTCAAGAAGCCAAACACATCACATCAGTCTCAGCCCTGTTCTGTCCCTGCATGCACAGAAGAGAAACAAAGAAGGAATCCAAGAAACTTCTCTTCTACATTTTCTCTTTTTAGGCTTCTGCACAGACTTTGCCCCACGATGGGATACACCTAGTCCTGTGTGAGACAGGAATGAATTAACACTCTGGGACAAGGATTGGTTATTGTACATTACCAAGGGTGGGTGTTGCTGATGTAAAATGATAAATGCAACTCCTGTAAAAACAGAAAAAAAAAAATTTTGGAAATGTATAAGGCCTCCTCTGTGCACCTGAATCCAGGAACCAGACCAAATCCCAATAGTAGATGACAACATTTTATTATCATTTCTGATAATTTTTTCCTGCATGATGTGGTACATATATAAATATTTAACAATATGTTCATGTCTAGATATACACTGAACATATATTTTGTATCTATATAAGATAGCATGGAAGTTTCTTCCTTTACTCCAGCCACGGCAAATATATGGGACTAACACACTTCCAGAGCTAGGAGGAAGGCTGAGATTTTTCCTTTTACGGCAGCCTTCACTCACAAAGGTATTTAGGAAAGGTGATGCAACAGAGCCCACTTCCCCCAGCATTCAACTGCACAGAGGTGCCAGCAGTCCTCCACACTAACTCTTTAACTGGGGTGCTCCACACCTGGGTTTTAGTCTGGCCTTTCAGATAAAAGGACTTTCCTTCACTGTGGTCCGTAAATGCAAGGGAGATGCCAAACAAGTGACGCTTGCCTTTCTATATGCCTCCAATTCTGCTACTGCCACTCCTTGTGGATGTTCCAGGCATAGCCCCACCACATTCAGCAAGAACAATACTGTTGTTTCTTACCGTAAAATTAAACCTTCATCTATGTGTAAAAGCCAAACCAACCAACAACCTCCCGAAGAAACAAACAAACAAAAAACAACAAAAGGGCTCCAAGGGATGCGCTTTGTTTTGCTTAATTTTGCACAACCCATTATTTGTTGTTTGCACTGTGCCAGAAGTCAGGCCCAAGCAGAGGCCAGTACCCTGGTGTGCTGGGTGGTCTGTAGAAACAGAGCAGTAAATAAGTGAGTTGGGAATGGCATTAAACTTCTCAAGTAAAGAGATACCAATTTTTATTGCCATAAAGTGCAAAGAAAATACGTACAATACTAAAAAAATATATTTACTAACACAAATAGACATGACAAGGCAAAAGAAACTGGGAAAACATCACTAATGTGACCAAGATATCACTAAATTTCATATCCTATGTGAAGAAAACACTGAAGAGCAGAAAACAACCCCTGTCCTACACAAGTCATTTGACTTTCCTCCTTTTCCAGGAAACAAGAAGTTTTTGTAAAACTTCCCTAATTTTCTACCCACTTATTTACAAAAAAATGAAGATTAAACCCCCTAACTTTTAAGCTCTGTCTCTTTTTTCCTCTTAGCCATGGAAAAAAAAAGGAAAGCAGGAAAAAAGAAAAGCTGAATAAAGCATTACAACAAAAGCTTTTGTGAAACTTACTTGTAGTTTTGAGCATGCTCCACTCTCAAAGACTGTGTTTCTGATTGGAGGTTGCCCTGAAAAGGACAGGACAGGCACAAGCAACTCCAGACACACTTCTCAAAAGAGACAGGGTATCACCAGTTAGGGACATTTCAGCAGCAAGTTGTTATCCTATTCCTTCAGTCAGGGACTGAGTGGTCTGCAGAAGTTAACATCCCTGGAAGCCCAGTACAGTGCATTTACTCCTCCACAATTGGGTGCAACATCTAGGAAAGTATTTTTGAGAGAATGGGAGTAGAGAGAGAGGTCTTTCTCACCTTCATGCCACTGCAGGGCTACACATGGTAGACCACAATCATGCCTGAGACCTTAAATGAACTGAAGTTCTTTGGAGGTAGAATATTAAGTACTAAATGGTTTGCTTTGAGAAAATTTGATTCTGCATAATGAAATCATCATTATTCCCTCGTGCCACACACAGACAAAACACATATGCACCCCATATTTACAAAGTCAAGGGGCACTGTTGCAAATATTTTTCATAACCTAGAGACTGAAAGTAATCACAGATGCAATTAGACTGGCTTCCCCATCAAAGTGCCTTGGAATAACCACGTGGGCACTCTTCCATATCGGCACAGCATCAGACCTACAATGCAGAGTAATAACTCCCTGTGTGTAAGGTGAATTCAGAGCTCACAAAATGCGCCAGCGATGAAATACTTTAACTTTCCACAGAGCAGCTATTGGAAGAGAACTGGATGTACAACCTCATTGTGGTATGGACACCTGCCCGTAAGTAGCTGGACTCAGACAACTATCTCACTACGTCCAGAGTAATTTTCATTTGTGAACATCACCTTACCAGGCTGTGGTGGCATCAGTGAGCCTGCTTTTATACCCTGGTACATACTGCACCAGCCGACATTTGCTTTTCAGTATATTTCTGTCCTGAAATCTGAACCCAGTCACATCAATTATAACAAGCTGAGGCTTCAGCAGCCCCATTTATTAAAAAATCTGTTTATCTTCTAAATAGAAACTGAAAGAAGAAAGAGCAGAAAAGCTAGAAGTGAAAACTTCCATGAAATACACTGGTTTCCACACTGAAAAGCTTTACTGTTTATTGAAACTGGCAGTAATTTTTAAACACTAAAAGAAAGTATTTCTTAAAAAATAAAAGCATCACCCAATACAAATATCACAGAACCATAGAATCATAGAACGGTTAAGGTTGGAAGGGACCTGAAAGATCACCAGGTTACAACCTCCCTGCTATGAGCAGGGACACCTCCCATGTTACTTAAAGCAAATTTTAAAATTTGTTTTATTTAAATTTCCAGTTTCTGGAACACCATGTTAACCTGCTGTTGCACCTTTTTTCACCTGACAGCTTTAGGTGAAGGAAGGAGAGCTATGGGATAAAGGCCTAGGGAGCACGTAGGACATGAGAAAGAAAAGCTCTGAAGAGCAAGTCTGGAGGACAGATGACAAAGAGGTGTTAATTTTAAAGTAGGCCAAAAATCTACACAGTTCAAGTCAAATCCAGAAGGATTATTTAAAAAATGTTGCTTCCTCCCAATATTTGCCTAAAGATGGGATTACAAACCAGTAAATATCTCTCTGGAACTTACAGCTAGCAAAAGGCATTAAATAGACCTTAAGAAAACAACAGGTAATGAATGGAGTTTTAAAACCTACAGAGCAAAAATAACTTTTTTGGTGCCTCCGACTTCTTAAGTCTGCTCTGAAATTACTGAAAGGAAAATGTGAACAAAGACTAATGACAGGGGCCCTTTCATATTAAAATACTATATGGAGCAACACTGAGTGAGAGGAATGCAATGTTTGAAAAAGCACAGACTAAATAAAACACCCATGTACTCACTAGACCTCTCTCTTCTAGGGTGGTGTTTCAACCTAGCTATAAAGGAACATCTTGGAGAGGAAATGCTGTCATTTTCTCAGGTACATAACTGCATTTCTGAGATGTTTACTGTCTCCATGTCATGCTGCTGGAGACCCCCTGACACTGACAAATAGGCTTCATTACATCTGTGGTAAAGGTATTTGCTCTCATCTCTCAGGAATGATACAGACTTTGATCAAGGACAAAGCACCAAACACTAAAAAATTTCCTTTGGCTCAGGGGTTATATTCAGCCTGCCTCTTCATGTGCCTCATGAAGAAGCCACATCTTCTGCAGCAGTGGCACTGAGAAGAGTGATTTGGACCCGATGCTGGTCAGGGCTCACGGATGAAAAGCAGCACTTGCAGCCCAATATCTAAACCCTACACAGAAGGTGCTTTGGTTACAGCCCTTGCCTTTCTCCACTCCTCAGAGGCAGAAGCAAAGCCATGGCTGCAGATATACAATGCCCTGCCCGCACAGACTAAATCCCACTTCACACCTGGAAAGTCATAGGCTTTTGTTGCCACTGACCCCAGAAAGCCACTCTGCCACGTTCCTCCAGAAATTAGTAACTAATGAGTGAAATAAGGTTGCACAGAAATACAGAATGATGATACAATAAAAGAAAGTCCTACAGAGAGAGAGAGAGAACGAGCAATCTCTTCTGTATCAGATGTTGTAAAATTATATCCCATGTGATCTTAAAGCAGGCATCTTTCTTCTCTATTGACCTCTTCATGATGATCCACACAATGTTTTAAATTCCCTGGGCTTCTCCATATGGTAAGAGGGTAGCCACAAAGAGCTACAACTGGATTTAGCTGTGAGCAACTTTGTGAAACTCATGTGACATGTGTGAAACGTGAAACTCAAGACAAATTTCTCTTTAAATAAATATGTAGTTGGTTAGATTTCTCAGGTCACAGTCCCCATGCTAGGCACCACTTTGGGACACAGTCACACCACCAAGTGTACTCTGTATAATTAGAAGAAAGAATAGTTTTAAGTCTCCTCCACGTGTACTATCCACTAGACATGTTTTGAGTCTCCGTGTTTTTTACTAGGCCCCCTATCAGACAGCATAATTTGCCTCTTCATTTTACATAATAAGCCTCAAATTTACATCCTCTCCCTATTAAGAGGAGACAGATGATGTCTATGAAAACTACGTACTGATATGCAAAGGTTAGCTTTGCTATCAACAGGCCTACAATTCATGTTAAAAGACAATACTGTACCCCAGGATTTGCAGACTGTGGATGAAAAGTGAAAGCAGCTTTTAGCCACATGGTTGGCCAGCGGGACAGTTTGTCCACGACCAGATGCACCACCACAGGCATGCCCCAGGACATCAACCACAGCCAGCAGACATTGCCCTGCAGCACCTCTGTTGGCAGCCAGAACCTGCCACCTCTGGCTATTTGTGTTTTTTAATATTTAGTGCATTTTGTAACAGGGAACTGAAATCAGTATGAATAAAAAAGGGTTTGTGTGTTTTTCACATGATCACTGTCATCTATCCAAAAGGTGTTTTGTTTTCACTTTCTAATGTCTCCTTTGCACTGTCAGAATCATAGAATCATTAAGGTTGGAAAGGACCTTAAAGATCATCAAGTTCCAACCCCCCTGCCATCAGCAGGGAACCCTACCACTAGACCAGGTTACACAAAACCTCGTCCAACCTGGCCTTAAAAACCTCCACGGATGACACATCAACAACCTCCCTGGGCAACCCATTCCAGTTCCTCACCACCCTTATAGTGAAGAATTTCTTCCCAATATCTAACCTAAATCTCCCCTCTCTCAGTTTAAAACCATTACCCCTTGTTCTATCACTGTCTTCTCTGATGAAAAGTTCCTCCCCAGCTTTCCTATAGCCCCCTTCAAGTACTGGAAGGCTGCTATAAGGTCTTCCCGGCTCCTTCTCTTCTCTAGGCTGAACAGCTCCAGCTCTCTCAGCCTGTCTTCATAGCAGAGGTGCTCCAGGCCTTTGATCATCTTGGTGGCCCTTCTCTGGACCTTCTCCAACAGGTCTGTATCTTTCTTGTGCTGAGGGCATCTCCTCCCTCTTGGGTGTCAACCACACCACACAGCTTGGTATCGTCAGCAAACATGCTGAGGATACACTCAATCCCACTGTCCATGTCTCCAACAAAGATGTTAAAGAACACTGGTCCCAATACTGACCCCTGAGGGACACCACTTGGCACCTGCCTCCATTTGGACATTGAGCCATTGACCACAGCTCTCTGGGTGTGGCCATCCAGCCAATCTCTTATCCACTGAGTGGTCCATCTGTCAAATCCATGCCTTGTCAGTTTGGAGACCAGGATGTCATCTGGGACAGTGTCAAAGATTTTGTACAAATCCAGGTAGATTGTCAGTTGCTCTGTCACCATCCACCACCTCTGTAGCCTTTTTGTAGAAGGCCACTAGATTGGTCAGGCATGACACTTGCCCTTAGTGAAGCCGTGTTGGCTGTCACCAATCATCTCTTCATTTTCCATTGCCTTAGCAGACTTTCCAGGAGGATCTGCTCCATGACCTTGCCAGGCACAGAGGTGAGACTGACCAGCCTGTAGTTCCCTGGGTCTTCCTTTTTCCCCTTTTTAAAAACAGGGGCTATGTTCCCTTTTTTCCAATCAGCGGGAACCTCACCAGATTGCCATGACCTCTCAAATATGATGGACAGAGGCTCAGCAATTGTATCTGCCAGCTCTGTCAGGACCCGTGGGTGAATCCCATCAGGTCTCATTGAATTATGCACCTTAAGTTTCTTTAGATGGTCACAAACCTGCTCTACACCTACGGTGGGGGCAAATTAATTCTCCCAGTCCCTGCTTTCACCTGTCGTGGCCTTTGTGTTGAGGTTGGAGCACTTGCCAGAGAAGACTGAAGAAAAGAAGTCATTGAGGACCTCAGCCTTCTCAATATCCTGTGTTGCTACCTTGCCCGTTTCCTTCAGGAGAAGGCCTACATTCTCCTTGGATGTCCTTTTCCCCCAACATACCTAAAGAAGCTTTTCTTATTGCTCCTAACATCCCCGGCAAGATTTGATTCTAGCAGGGATTTGGCTCTCCTCATCTGATCCCTAGCTGCTTGGACAACCCCTCTGTAATCCTCCCAGGGTACCTGCCCTAGCTTCCACCCCCTGTATGCTTCCTTCTTAAGTTTGAGCTTTCCTAGGAGCTGCTTATCATCTATGCTGGCCTCCTGGAGTTTCTGCTTGACTTCCTTTTATTTGGGATGCAATGCTCTTGGGCCTGGAGAAGGTGATCCTTAAATGTCAGCTAGCTTTCATGGGCCCTTCTACCCTCCAGGATGTTATCCCAAGACACTCTCTTGAGCAGATCCCTATGGTAACTAGCCCAAAGGGTCCTGGATGTTTGTTCTTGTTTTATCTCTTCTCCCTCCTAAAAACAAGATTCCCCTGTCCTCTTATCTTTTCACACACACCCTTTATCCACAACTATTAAGCTGATTGAGTCTATAATGAAATGTATTATTTCACCAGAGACTTTACTGACTTGCAGTTGACCTGATGGTGTGACTGTAAGGCTTTGTCCTGCTGCCTTCCCCATATTTACCTCATAAACCTATTTTCATTGTTGGTACAAATGATCAAAAAATAATGACAAGCATGGTGAAATTTAAAACATTTTTTTACTACTTTGCAGCTTTCCTTTGACATTTCAGAAATGTCCAGTCAATTGCAGAAGAGGTCAAGATGTATGTCCTCAGTTTTATAGCGTGAAAATATCTGCCTGCTTTTTGCCAAAATAAGGAAATTATTTAATGCATTTTACAGTTTTCACAGATCCATGATTTCCAGTTTCACAGATCAGTTACTGAAGTCTATTTTGGCCTATCAGCCCCTTAACAGAAGGCATGATTTGACTCTCTGGCTTAAATAAAACGTATTAGATTTTCATAATCTCTCTTCAGAGGAAAGAGAGTCTGCAGATCTTTCACAAACCAGCGCTAGTAGAAAAGGAAACAACCACTCATTAAGACAAATTTAAATATTTATAGAATGAAATTTTGATGGAGGAAAAAAACAACAGTGGAAGGAACCAGTATTACTTAGTCTGTAACGCTCAGCTGTCCTACTGAAAGTGTCAATGGCAACTTTAGTACCACCTAAAAGGCCTGAAATAGCCATTAAAAAAATCCACTATGGTTTTTTCCCTCTTCATCTTCAAAGTAAAAGCAGCAAACTGAAGAAGGCAAACCCCACCAGGGCTGCACAGCCACAGACCTCGCAGAATCAGGAGTTACAGATCTCCCTGATCCTGGGGCTGACACCAGCACTACACGGAGCGCAGCGCAGACATACGCAGACCAAGGACGCAACCCAGGGCTGCTGGTTTTAATCTTAAAGATCACTAATATGTAAAGTCACACATTAGCGACTTTCTTCAAGTTTACTGACGCAGAAACTAACTCTGCACAACTCAGGTGAGCCAATTCCTCACAGTTTCTCCTTGTGGAAAGCGCTGATAAACCCGAGCCGTGAGATAGCCTGCGAGCCCCGAAGGCTCCATCACACCCAATACCTCCCGATAGCTTTATTTCATAATCTGGCAAAACAACAACTAGAAGCTGATACTAGAAAGAGAAATTTGATACTAGTGCTTGTGATTTATGCAATGTTCTAGCTATTGCAGGTTTCACTTTTTCTAGTTGGAGAGACGATGTGCAGTTCAAGCTCGCCCTCCAGTGGACTCCATGGCCACACTAGTACATGAAGTTCTGAGGACACTGGTGAGAAGTATTGAGAAGCTAGATGATAGCATACTTTAAAAAACAAGGAGTCACTTGAAGAGAATTCAATGCAAATGTTACCACCTCTAATATTTTGTTTCCATTTTAAATTAAGTTTAAAAGAAATATACCATCCAACCAAAAAAAGCTGTACATCCTGTCAAAATACTGCATTGTTTTTACTCCTCTATTCCAATGATTGTGAATATCTCAGTGGCTATGCATATACAGTAAGTGAAGAAAAAAAGAGTTCTCAAACACATCCTGCTTAGGTAAACAATTGTCAGCAAGATCAGCCTGCCTAAAAAAAAAAAAAAGTCCAGATTATGCAATGCTGAGTTTCTGTGATCTTTTCTCAGAAAGTTTCCTACTGAAACTTGCTCACCCTTGCGTGCATAGCTGTCATACTTCATTTATAGTTATCCAAAACTGCACACTAATTACTGTGGGTCATATGTGAATAATTAACTTCTTCTGCCTGAAGCAAAAGTAAAGACCAAGATAAAAAATGTAAAATGAGATGAACACATAGAGTATGCTCAAGGCCAATGCTACGTGTAAGCCTGAATATATCAACTTTTTTACCAAGATCTGAGAAATGTTCATAAAAATACATCTAATTTTCACAGCACAAAACAGATTTTCTCACTGGATCTGCTGGCTAAATGCAATGATCACCTTTTCTCTAGACTACACTTCTTACATTGCAGCAGGTAGGAAGACATGACAATACGGAACAGTTAACAGCTGACCATTTAATGAGAGTTTTTTATTTGATGTTCTTTTTCTTTTCTCCCTGAAGGAATAAATCAACATCCAACGTGACTGCAAAGTATTTCAGGCAGCTGCCTTTTGGGGTGGTGATTCATTTCAGCCAGCTAACAGGTAGGTATCTGGGCTTCCTCTGTATCCCACAATGAAAGAGAAACACCTTTGCAAACCACCCAAGTCTACCTGAAGAGGGAATAACGTGCCCCAGAGGTGCCAATCCCTCTTCTCTGACTACCCAGAGATCCCAGACAGATAGCAGAGCCTAGACATCCAGCTGCCAGGGAACCAAGGCGGTGGAGATGGATCCAACGATTACAGCAGGTACAGAAACCCTGTTCATGCTGCTGTAGAGATACAGCTTCAAAAGCTGCAATTACCAACACCATTACAAGCCTTCAGTACCTAGTTCTGAGCACCCTCAGTGGTGCAGAATAACACTGATATAGGTGCATTACCCACAACCTCTGCTCTGCCATGAGCTCACTAAGGAACTACAGACTCATGATAAATATGATTCTCAGTGATCTAAAACGTTATGACAGAGAAGAGCCTCCTGTATTTCTGGGCTAACCCAAGTGTGAAACTTCTGAGGTTGTTCACATCTAGTTTTGTAACTCAGTTCTCTACATGGTGCTTGCTTATACTCCTGGGCTGGTCACCAGTCTTGCAGGCTAGAAAGAGTGACATCCCTGTGGCACAAGCACCTAAGGAGTATGGTTCAAACCAAAAAGTCTATGGGTTTCATGCCTCTGGTGGGCTCTCTGCCTTCTAATCTGCTACAGCCATATCATTCTCAAAAGGGTGATACAGGAAAGAATAGAGGAACAACTTAGACATCAGGGCAGGAGAAGGGAAGGGACAGAGTAGGGTTATACTGAGAAAAAAGTAGAACACAAATGACACAGTACAAGGTCAAAGGGTAAAGTTATATAAAATACATTGGGAGTGTAGGGATGAAACACCACATTGAAGATTGGAAAGAATTTGGAATAGCAAAAAAGAATTAAGGTAAGATACAATAAATTAAGAGAGGAGTCACGGGCATTAATGGGGAGATACGAAGAAACCAAAATAATTGGCCTGGAGGGAAATCTAATGAAATTCCCAAATCACCAGAACATTTCTGCTGTTTAAGGAAGGGACTCTTAGCTTACAGAAATTGATTTAGTAGGGGGTATTAGAATGGAGCCTTGTTCAGTATTCCTCTCAACTGAAGTCCTACCAACCAAAAGACATATCGGAAAGAGAGATGGAGATGTGGCCTCATTTGAAATGGAGAAGGCATCACTTAAGTTTTTAAAATATTATCTCTTACTCTTTAGAGTACATCACACACGGAAAGCACCAGCAGATTCTCAGCAAAGAACAACATTGTGCTACATGCTGGATAAATGCCATCTTTTCTCCAAGGAGTTACAAGAACACTAAAGTACATTAAGAGCAGAGGGATCAATACATTTAATTTAAGCAAATCAGCAGTAATGAACAGCACTGAAACTCAGAGCGTTCTGTCCACTGCCTTCCTAGCAATCTCCTTTTCAATTGCTCTTGATGACTTCAAATTGCTGCTCCCGAGTTTATCCACAATAAAATTACAATAATTACACATCACTGCTTCAGCTACTCTTACATGCCTGTCATGTAGCCTAGTAATAGCCTGCGAAGTTAGTAAGGACAAAAGGTATTGATTAAATGCTACCATCGCTGAATGGGATCCAGCTCAACAAGGCACCTCTTGAATCTCTGTTGAAGGGATCCGATGAAACCTATTCCCACAAAGTGACTGACTTCTCTCTGCAGTGGTATGTGGTATGTGGTACGTACCTCAGAAAGCCTCAAAAAAAATCCCTACTGAGCTCTTGAGTTTACACTTGAATTAAACTGAAGGCCTTTAGTTGCACTTCGCATTCAAATGCTACATCTGTAAAAGTAAGTAGTAGCTGAACAGCAGCAGGTCTCTCGAGCGAGAAAAATGGTGCTGAAGATCGACTATATGCTCTTCTTGAAGGTTCTCTTTGGATTAGTTCTTGTTGGTCCCAAGCAATGACCATCCACTGTTTGCTGAAGCACAGTATGTGTGTCCCTGGAGGCCACTTCTCTGTTTATTTCCATGTGAAAGGAGTCTGGTTTGTGCTGAAACCACTCTTGTGCTGCAAAGCAGGGATGACAGGGAAGTCCAATTCAGAAGAATGCTCTCGATCTGCACTAGAAGGCCAATGCTGATGCACTTGCAGACATCTGTGTTATTATTTAGGTACAGGCTTTTGGTTTTTACCACAGAATCATGAGTTCAACACATCCTACATGAGACAGAAAAGGAACCTGCTTAACTTAACCATGGTACACAGTGCTGGAGAAGACTTACCTGTGTGCGTTCTCCGGTGAGCCTTCAAGTGGGAACTTTTTGTGTATACTTTGTTGCATCCCTCGAAGTCACACCGGTGGATGCGCCGCTTCCTGGAGTCTGGAGACTCAGACCTTCTCTGACGCCTTGTGCTCTCAATACTGAACGGTGAAATTGAACTAAAAAAAAAACCCAGAACAGAAGGAAAAAATGAAGCCAGAGCATGCTGTACATCCTGGGCCCCAAAAGATCAGCTGTAATACATCACTGTGACATAAATGACCTTAACAATTAATTAAATATTTCCTCTTCTACAACGCTGTCCACAGCACATATTTGAAACCATTTGTGCTTGAACTAGAGTGTATTTTGCAGTATGAAAAAATTCAAGTCTTGGTTTAGAAGTGCCTGCTGCCATAGAAAACAACACAATCCTTGAAATATTACTCCAATAATGAAGTAGCCTGACTTTATCTGAGCGTTACTTCTATGCTGCATGTGTCCAGGTCCAAGCTTACTGAACACTGCTTTCTTAACAACTTTATATATAGCCTCCCTAATTTATCTCTGACAAGTTTAAATAGATAAAAATCCTGAACCTTTTATGAAAAAGTGTTTCCAGTACCCAGATCTGCCCTATGGATCCTTGCATTTGGCTGAACACTTGTTGTTCGCTTGCATACAGATGGCTAAGAGATCCGTATCACCCAGCAGCAGGGATTTTTCCATTTACTTATTTTACAATTCTCAGTGCATCACCCACAAGTCAATGAATTCTATTTCCTTCCAGACCACTGATAAACAGGAAAGTTTATTAGCACAGGGTCATCAACTGATCCCCACAGAAATGCCTGTGCTCAGCAAAGATACTTTATTTACAGCAATGTCCTTACGCCGATCAGTTATCCCAAATTTTAAGCAATGAAAAATATGTTGGAGCTATGTTGCTTGAGATTCTAAATACAGTGTGTAAGGAGCCAAATACTTGAATTAAGCCTGCTACAACAATGCACTTGGTTAGATAAACTTACTTCATGAGCTCTTATCAAGCTTGGATGCCAAGATCCAAACACCAAAGCCTCCTCAAATTCCATTAATTCTATTACCCAGCTATAAATCATTAATAATTGATTGCCTTATCAATGTTGTTACGGTTATGCTGCACAGCAATCATCTTCACTGACAGTTATACGAGCCTGTTCAGCTACTTGAAGAACTGGAACAATGTTGGCCTTCATCAAGTTCCTGGGGCTTCCCTCACATTCCTGGGTTTATTGACATTCAAAAGGAAATGACAGATTTGCCAGCAAGATCTTTTAGACTCTTAAGATGCAAATTCCCAGTTCTTCTGAAAGAATTTGTGACGTCAAATGAAAATGAATTGGCAGAAAAGAAAGTGAACGTGATCAGAAGAAGCAGTAAGCACAAATCTTTGGGGAAGCTAAGATGCTGAGAAAGGCATTTGAAAGAAGCACTGATGTTGATGCACCTGCTGAGAAGCTCTAGTGACAACACCGATCTTCAACCTTCTGTTACAGCAGCCAGTGCTGTTACAGCTGTAACTGCTCTGCCATAAACTCCACTTATTGGGATTTCTAGAATTTGTTAAGGACTACTTATATTGGGCTAAAACTTTGCATAAAGCATCTCACACTATTAGCATGTGATTTCACTGATGTTCTAGTTCTCTGCATTACAAATCATTAAGCCTTCAAGCCCAAATTACACCTTTTTTTTTTTTTTTTAAGTGTTTTTACAGTATAACACTAATTTAAACCACTATTTAAACAAAAAAAACCCAAAACCAAAACCAAGAGTACTTTCCTTCTGACAGCCCTCTTTTAACACTTTATATATATTCATACTTCTGCTTCAGGCAAAGAGATTTTCCAGATTAATTATTTTTTGCTTATAATATGATGTGTGTAAATGGGCACGTGAGGAGTTTCTGACATGGAGGAAGAAAGGGACGGGGGGAGAGGCATAATATGAACATTAACTAGCAAAAAGTAGTTCCCGAGAGAGCAGGACACATCAGCACTTTAACTAAGTGACAAAAACACAGATACGTTTAGCTGTCACAGAAATGGCTTAGGAATTGCATTTAAGAACCTGCATTTCAGGGCAAATAAAAGTCTTGGGTTAGATGATTCACTGAGAGCAGTCTCACTACTCCAGTCGGGTTGTTTTTTTTTTTAAAAAAAAAACATTCCACCAGCTAAAATAAAAAGCAAACATGTAAATCAAATCTTAAAGCACAATACTGAAGGTACAAAATCCAGCGCTCAAACAAGCAAAATCCTTATCTTTCAAGATAAATATTTGTGCACCATTTTTGCTGTATGTGATTTACGAGCCGTCTTAAAAACCTATTTTGTAACAGCATGTTCAGATCCTGGATAGTACATCTCTTTTAAATGAGAGGAGGATCAAGCTTATAATGCTGCTGCAATTTCCAGGTCTGAGATAAAACGAACTTTGAGCAGAGTCAGCATCTTGTAAAAAGCTATTTGTCACGTACAACAAAGTGACCTCACTGCTGGGAACTGCTCTGTGCTTTCCTGGGTATTTATATAGGTGAGGGTGGCATAAAGCAGTGCTGCGAAGGTGGCACATGATCAATCCTGCTGCTTCTTAGCCAGATTGCTGCTTCTTTCTCAAAGGCAAATAACCCACAGGAGATGCCATGCATTGCCACTGTCCCTGCAAGGTTCACAGACATTGCGTGCTCAGCACTCTGAGGAGAAAGGTTACCACAAGCTGGAACCAGCAAATGTAACCTCACGCCTTCCCTCTGCAGCAGTGCAGGTTAAATGACAAACTAGCCAGCAGAAGGGACTCATGACAAGTGAGAGCACAGCTCCAAGGTGGTCTGCCTCTGCCACTTTAACCCCTGTGGCGCAGCAGGACCCCATGGTGCAGACATGCTCGCTGGTGGAAAAGGAGACAGATCCTAACCAGTAGCACGAGCCTTGTTTTAGCCTTACAAAAGCTGTGTGATGTTAAACGGAGATACCACAGGAAGCCCAAAAAAGAGCACATGCTGCTTTTTTGAGCTTCCTGAGTTTAGTCCCTCTCACAGTAATTGTCAGTTGATTTGCTGATGTTCTTTCCCTTTGGCGTGCAGCAGTAAAGGGATGCATTCCTTTTTCTCAACCAGTTTCTACAAAATACCCTCTACAATCACACAGAGAGACATAAAAAAAATCCTCAAAACCATGTTTTGTGCCTTTCAAAGGCAATGGGGGCTCTGCCAGGTGGCTCTCGTCAGCATAAGACTCCAGAAACTACTGTTTGATGGCATCATGGTGGAAAAAGACTTTGAGAGTGGATTTGTCAGAGAGCTCAGTATTTATTTTTTACTGATTTATTTTCTTTTTGCTCACAGTGTGTTTTAAAATAAAATAAAATAAATTTTAAACACACTGACATATATATATATATATAATTTTGTAGCAGCCTTTTTTGACTCTAGGTGTCCATTGAAGACTGCCCAGAGTGAAGACCTGAAAGTAGATCAGCATCTGAGAGCTGCCAGGGTGCCCAGCAGAGGACCTGCCAGTTGTCCTGTCAACAGCCAAGATCTCAGCCAGCCTTTAAGGCTCAAGGTAGGTTTAGCAATAGTACTAACACCATACATCATATACTAACAAAACAGCAAGATGTACCAAATTACTGCTGATACAACAAGTTTGAAAGATAAATAAACAAAGAAGAAAACTGAGTTCTGAACTGTCAGCTTGACAATCTTTTATTTGCAGCTTGTTATTTCTAAAACCAGTGTAATTTCTATATTAGTGTAGAAAGTATTACATCAACAGAAATCCTGGGGCACTCCTGGTTGCCTCCATAAGCAGTTGCAACACCTGTAGTCAGTACTGCTCATAGGGTGAAATGAACCAAATCACTGTGAGCATTTAGGGTGATTTACAAAATTTCAGGTGTGTTATTTCCAGCTAGAAGTGAAAACATTAATCTCTGCCAATTACACATGTCCAAGTGCTTGTCCCTCTGATGCAAAAAAAAGTCTGCAAAGTAAAACAATGATGGGGGCTTCACCAGCAGATGGCCATCAAGTTCTGAACATGATCTGCACTACATGCAACAGGGATTATAACAACTCTGATAACTCAGGATTATTTTTCCTCACTACAAATGCTGGGAGGGGAGAGGATGGCGGGGGGGTGGACAGCTTTGAACTGTGTTTAGTGCTGCAGCACACCAACAATGTGCCACGTGGTGACAAGTCGCTGCACAGTGGCTGCTCCCCACCAACAGCCTGTTCACACGCTCTCACCCCATGGCAAACATGCAGTGTTAACTTCAGTCACCAAATCAGGAGCTTCCTGGCCCTGCCAGCTTCTCAGCAAGCTGGGCAAGAGCTGCCGGACAGTCAGCATGGAGCCGGTGAGGTGCAGCGAGCCACTGCTTTGCTCTTGCCATACAAACCCAAACAGTGCCCCAGTGTTGCATTTCCATCCTTGTGATTGCAACCGTTACTCTTCCTTGGCTCCCCTGCTATCAGTTCAGGCTCTTTGGCTACGTCTCCTGCCTGTCTCGTGGAAGACCTCATGGAAAACACACTGAACCCAGCAGGTATATAGACCAGCTTGCATCCCAAGTGCCCCCCACCTTACCACACGTCTCTCCTTGACAGCATTCAGACTGCACTACCTTATTCCCTGCTGGCCCTGTAGTTAAGTGAGACTTAAAAATGCGGGTTGGACTAGATGATCTTTCGAGGTCCCTTCCAACCCCTATGATTCTATGATTCTATGATTATGGCTGCACCTTAACAATAGTCCACCACTGCTAAAAACAGACAGTACCTTCCCTTTGGGGTGAGACCCAGACACCTACCATGTGTGCCCTCTCCACTCTGGCAATCACATGGAGCAACAGACTGGACTCAGCCCCGTGTGGCATCTACTCAGCCCAGATGAGGGGCCAGGCAGGCCAGAGATTGTCCCACAAGGTGGGTATAACATGATCTGTGGTCCTCCTGTGTTTCTCAGGACCTGAGCTGTTGAAGTGTGTGATTTGGCTAAGCTGGCATACCAGGACAGTCTTGATCCTGTTGCTTTCCCTTGTGTCAGTACTGGCACTTGACTGATTCTGCAGCAAGCCACAATGACAAAAAGCCAATTCTGAAAAAAACAACAACACTGGAGCAGCTTGCTTCCTTTGCTGGCTTAGCCCTCTAAATACTGGAGTCTGCCAAATACCTGCACTAACCCATGGGAGAGGACAGGAATGTGTGGCCAATGGTTAGGGGAGGGTCACCATCCCTTACGGTGGCAACTAACTGTGATTACCACCAATGCCACAACTTCCACGGAAATTCTGAATTTGTATGAAGAAATCGAGAATGTGGACATAAGCAATCAACACAGCGAAAATGTGGAAAAATCCACCTTTTTACTCCACAACAAATCCTCTTATTTTGATACTTGATAACACACACAAATATAAATACATAAATAGGTAGGCTAAAAACAACAAATGGGAGATATTACCATGCTAAATACTTAAGAGGTGACAACGTGCCTTGGCAATACAGGATAGAACCAAAAGTCAAATATTAGTATCTTACCCTGAGGCCAGTTTTGGACATTCAGATATTTAGTTTTTCTTTCGTTTTAAAGGGAAAAAAGACATAAATAATATTCAAATACAGAAATAGTGTATAAATTTGACAACGTGATTCATTACTTTATGAGACATGCAAAACTTCTGGGCCAGTCTTTCAGACCTAGTAACTAACACTGCAGGCAAATGAAATAAAAGCAGAAAACTAGGAATATAGCATGCCTGCATGATGCAGACATGAGCAGCTGAAGAAAATCCTTGCATTTCTAGTATTCGCTCAGCATTCAACAAGAACCTAGGCTGCAGGGAGATCATGGGGTTGGGCCACTTAGCATTTTTATGTTTTTTTTATTACTGTTATTATTGTTTCTTTCAATTAACAACTATGGACATCAGTCAAGTCTTCTACATTACTTTTTCAAAATCTTGGCCTTTGGCTGCAGCGGTGGAACAGCACCCCCTGAGCAGATGGAGCAGCAGGCTCAGATGAGCCCATGGCAGCTGAGGGTCCTCCCCTCCTTTGGGTGAAGCGGGGCAGCAGTGACCACAGGCGGCTCACGGAGCAGCTCCCTGCCAAGGACAGCCTGTAGCACAGACACCTGCAGCCCCAGCACCTGTACTTGGCTCCTCTGGCCTAGTTCCAAACCAAGTGAACACGTGCACAGCAGCAAAGCACTCATTCAGGGAGCTAATCTCGCTGAAGATAAAGTATCCTCTTTCTGTTAAGACCTTCACGTTTCAGACAGTGAAAGGCATGATATGGGTACTCCACGTGTTTTTGAAAAGGGGAATTGAACTGCATTTCCCAGTTCCCAGCTCTCAATTACTTTCTTTTGTAGTAGCTTTTCACAGAACAATTTCATTTTCTGATAGCTCGTATAATGTTACCTTCCCACTCACGGTATCAGTGAAAATATCCTCATAAACACTACACAATGAACTGTGTAGAAACAGGATGTGGATTATTTTTCATTACAGTTTATAAAATTTCACCTAGTAGTGAGATACCAAAATCATACGATATAAAAATGTAATAGTTTTTTTGCTTTAATATGCTTAAATATCAGTGTAATCTCCAGATAAAGTCTTCCCCTCAAATACTTACTTACTGCTTTTTTTCATATTTAATACCATGTTTCTACTGTCTCCTGCTCACAACCAGATGCACATGCATATATACATATGTATTTTTTCTCCTCTTTGATTCTAATTAATGTTTCATGAAAGGCAAACATCTGCTTTAGGAATGATCGACATTAAAACATATCAAGCACTACTTAAAGGCAATCATAAAACGAAAATATGTACTACTCTTTTATTAGCAGTAGTTACTTCTATCAGTGTACTTTATGGAGATGTTAAACTGGAAATTATACTTTTTGTCAAGAAAGAAAGGAGGAATTTGACTGCATACGCAAACACTACACATATGAAATGGGAAAATGACATGGGCAAACAAAACATGGATAAGAGATTATTTGAATACATTTGGTTCAGAAAAGGGCCTGAGCTGGAGATGGCAGGAAATCTCACTGGGACCAGATAGGAGTAGGAGCATAACAAGTATGCCCTGTTACACTCTGTCCCAGCTGCCTGCTTCTTACTGCTACTGGAGGCAGAGCCCAGGGCAAGAGGATTCTCTGCTCCAGCTCTGTACGGGCATTCCTGTCCTCTTACATCCCTGTCCTAGGTGGTCAGCAAAGAAAATACCTTGCACATTTCTGATGTTTACTTTATCTGCAGCATTTATTCCCACTGTGACCACCTAAAGTTACTTGAACTGGTGAGCTGCCAGGCAACACCCAAGCGCACCACATCTCTCTGGCTCTATGTTGACTTCAGAATGAGATCAGACTGCTCATAGCTTTGTCCTGCTGAAGTCTGAAATGCTCAAAGGTAGAAAAAAACTGCATCTCTTTGGGCAATATGTTCCAGTGCTCAACCTGTTCTAAAGGGAGCTTCTAATGAATGTTCTTGTTTTCTAAGTAGTTCCCACATAAATGTTTATATTTATATATGCACATATCTACACATATCTACACACTACAATGAAAGGTAACAGAGTGACCATGAGCTAAAATAAGCCTGATTTATTTTTTTCTGAAAGAAAACAGCTTCCTTTGCTTTAGCCCAACATTCTTCTGAGCTGAAGTGGAAATCCATGAAAACAAGGAAACTTCAAGCAGGGGGAAAAACGCTTCTTCAGAAGGAGCTTGCCGGTGGAATGAAGTACATGAGCAAAGGCCTGTTCTTTAGATCTGAAGGCAAAGCATTGGACATCTTCCTGAAAGCAGGAATAGTTCCTGAAATCCTGTATGCCAAACGTGTTTGATGCATGCTAGTTCAAGCCTGGGAGCTGAACCTGGTCTAGGATAGAAAGAGCATCTTATTTTGCCTCCTCCTTTCAGAGCTGGCAGAACAGCAGTGAACATTCACAGGATCTCTAATGCACCAGCCTTTCTAAGACTCCTTCCAGACGGAGGCTGCATCAATGCCTAGTCTGTTCTTTCTTTTTCCCTCTCAACAGAGCAGAAAACTGGGTAACTGAGCACCTCCAACTCAGCTTTGAGAGCACAGGGGCCTGCTTTTTACCCTTCCTGTTCCTTTCTGATTCATACTTTTCCTTCATGCTTTTCTGGCAACACATACGCAAACAGGCTACAGAAATACTGGTATTCTCAGCAGAGGAAATTAAAAAAGTGAAATAAAGACTATGCTGTTGGAGACATGGGCTGACCTGACATTTCCAGCATGGAAATTAGCTGTGTATGCACATACTTGCATCTTTCACCTTTGTTCTGGTTACTTGCAGACACAGCATAGACACTCCACTTTCTTATGCAGGACTCCCAGCATGCTGTACCTTGCTCCCCATATTTCACTTTCTTCTTATATCCCTAATTCTGATCTACCTGTGCAGCACAGTAGGCAGTTCCAATGTCTGTACAATGACAACTCTCACCTGTGCATCCACCTCCTCTTGTTGGTCAGACTAACAAATGTGGAACTGATCACTGAAGTGGTGATTAAAAATTAATTTTTCTCTATCCTTAGCTGACAAAATTGTCACGTAATGTCATGCCAGGTCAGTGACATTAGATGAGGACATTTATGTCCACTGGGACTGAAGCTCATGTGAATGACCTTTTCTTCCTTCTTGCTCAGAAGGCTTATTACTGATACATGAAATATTTGATTACCCTGAAAACCTACATATGATGCAATTATGGGTGGTTATCTGCCATACTTTGTGTCATCAAGCCAATTTTGGTAACTAATAAATGGCTGACTTCATTGAAGTGTACACATCGGTGCTTATATATGTAAAGATAATCTGCCACATCCAACAGAATGTCATCTCAAAAAACAATTTTGTTTGTCCAATAGCCAAGCTCCTGTCTCTGAGAATACAGATTGAAAAGAATTAATCTATTGCAGAGATAAAATAAGGATCATACCTATTCGATCAGGCCAGGAGAAAAGGGGCTAAATAACTTTATTAATTTGGAGGTGAAAATGTTACTGAGCACAAGATCACACTTCAGGGTTCTGAGCTTCTTTTTCTAAAACTACTTTCTAATTGATAAGGTTTGTGATATACGTTATTTCTTCTCCTTCCAGAGCTCTATTATTGAAAGGATTTTTTATAAAACATGAAAAAATATTCTATAAATCAAAACCGTTAGTGCACCCCAGAAACCACAGAGATTGTGTTATCATGCATTTTTGTTAACAAGGAATCCTGATGCATTTATATTATACAAGAAACTAGCTTTTCTGTTCAATATGCTAACTTGTACCTGGCTTTACAGCCATGCATGTTGATAAAGTATCTCTTTAGATTTTAGTATCCTTGCTACACTTCTTTTGCTTATTTGTGTTTGCAAAGCAAAATAAGTACAGTGAAGTCCAAATCTATTACAGAGTACTAATATACTACTACAATACAAAGAAACCCCACTACCTCTCCTTTCATTGTGGTTTTTCACACCTATTTATAAAATAACCTCACCTGAAAACTAGGCAATGTTCTGGGCTTCACCAGGTCTAGCCCCTCAGCCTCTTCTCCTGGGGGCTGCTATTTCTTTATGCTTCCTACCCTTTATTTTTCTTCCCCCGTCCCCCAGACTTGCCACCACCTCCACAGCTGGAAACTGACTCTCTAGAGAATCACAGCGCCAGGTTTGGCACTAAGTAAGGTAGCTACATAGGCAGAAATTTATATAGTTACAGTTCCACTGTATTTGCTAGTGTCTTTAAGATTTCTAGTGGCTTAATTTGAACATTGGGACAGAATGTTGTAGAAATCACTCAGCCATGTAATTTCTGAGAAAGAGGACCCTGTAACTACCATCTATGAGCTGGAAAAGTTACTGTATCCTTTTAATGGCCTTGCACAGATTGGTTGGACCATGTGGGCAATCATTCCTTTCTTTCTCTCTGTCACTGAAATCAATCCCATTTCCACCTAGGGAATACTCAGTCTGCACGCTGAGTAACTGTGAGTAGGTAGTCTTTCCACTTGTAATTAATTAGGCAACAGAGCACTTAACCTATTTTTTAAACATACCAAAAAGGCAAAATTCAACAAATCATTACAGCAGTTTAGCAGTCAGAAAGATATCCAGCTTGCATGTAGGCCTAGGAAAGGTCTGGCAATGCTGCTGTTGTCTTCAGAGGAGTCAGACACGTTTTCTCCCAAAAGAACGAGGAAAGCAGAGCATCGTGGTTTTCATGAACTGGTCCCCTTAACACTTTCTCACCAAGACAGCACTGTGTTTATGATCACAAGTGCTCATCGGCAGGGCAAGGTTTGATTAAGAGTAAAATGGCTTCTGTAGGCAGACTGCATACAGCCATCAGGTGTGTTTTGTACTAAGAAATCTATGGAAATACATCTTTAACAGACCTATCATGTTATAACATGTTCCATTTGCATGCAGAGTACACTCTCCTATTCACAAGAAACAGCCCATAACACTTTTCCAAGTGTTTTTTGCTTAGGCTGGTGGCCAAGCAGCTCCACTTCTCTGGCCTCCACTGGGCTGAGGTGGCTGCATGGACTTGCTCTCATGCTCTCCACTTAAACAACTAGGTGGCCCTCAGTGTGGCTATTTCCTGGTCAGGAAAAACTAGACACCTTTAGGAATTCTGCTTCAGAAAGGCAAGAACAAAATACTGAGGACTTTTTGCCAGCAAAATAAAGGGTTAAGATTTAACCCTATGAGTGTTCCAGCCCTGAGCTAAGGCAAAATCAGACTGAGGACTTGGCTGGTTATATTAACTATCACTTTGTATGTGAATTTATAGAAAAGTTCTCATGTGATTATTTAAATTGGGTAAGATTTAAATAAAGTTGCATCTTCAGGTTTTTTGAAATGTAACAGAATGCATTCTCCTGATAAGAAATGTTTTCCCACTGGCTAAAGGGGTGTTATGTCATCCTTTGGGACATGAAGTTATCAATTATCTGAGTGAAATTATTCTGCTATGTCCAACAAACGCTGAATGTTTTGTTCATAAAAAGATAAAAATATATGAAGTTGAACAAGTTTTGCAGCTGTCAGATTTTTGACCCAGCCCTTCCCTAAAGACCAGCAACAGGCAAAACTGCATGTTTGCAGGCCTTATGAAATAAATTGTAATTAGCTTCATCCCACAATAATTATTTAGATCAATATTTAGAAACAATGCTACCCAATGAAAGAGGGACAATTCATAGTCATATAGTACTGTAGTTAAATTAAGATTTTTTCACAGGGGGTTAAATAGCCATAATTTCCAGATTAGTACACTTTTTCCTTTAATTTGAAAATGTCTCAGGGTGGAAAGAAGGAACTTGGTTTCCAACCATGCAGAAACATCACCTAGTCACCAGTGGGATTTCTTGAAGATGCCTTAGAAACATATATAGGACTTTCTTCACCCACATGACCCTCCTTGTCCTATTTAGAGCTAAAGAATATTTCTACTCGGTGTATTTATTTTTTTACACAACCATCACTATCATTTATTTTCACACTTAGAAGCACACTCCTCGCAAAGAAATGAAGGGGATCTGTCTAGATGCTCTCTCTGAAGTGAGCACATCCCTCCTGGCTGCATCTCCTACAACATGGAGAATTAAGGGATGGTAATAACGGGCCACTCCATTCACCTTGCTAATTTATGCATGTTGCTCATTAGCACTCTGCCAAGTGTAGTTTCAAAGTCTTGAAGGCAAGTCAACAGATGTGAGTGGCTAGAAGAGAGTGCTCTGAATTTCAACTGTACTCAGGAGGACTGGTCTAGAACCCTTGCTTTACCACACATTTTCTGCATATATTAACCCAAAGCCAGTTCATTCATCCTTTGAATTTTTATTGCTTGCCTGAAAACACCCGTCTCCCAAACATGCACCAACAGGATGCCTGGCTTAGTAAATTAAATCCACATCAGGACTTCTTTAGTTGCACTTCTAAAATTTCCTTTTTGAAAAAAAAAAAAAAAGTAAAAAAAAAATTGATAATCCCTCACATCCACTTCTGGATATCTTCCCCTTCCCAATCTATTAAAATTTCTGCTTGTTTACTATCTGAAATCTTACAAACAGCCACCAAATAAAGCACCAACTAGTATTGCCAATATACTAATTAAGAACAACGGGCATGCTTACACACAAGCTTTTACTGAAGAAATCAGAGTCTGTTAAAATCTAGCAAAATTCAACCCCGCACATATGTTGTTTTGTTTTGTTTTGTGAAATGGGATGGAACATACCAGAACTTTAAAGATCAAAAAACCCCCATGATTTCCTAAAACATTTGGAGCCTTTGCATGCAGTAAAAAGGGATAATTATCAAAGCATTTTGCTGTCACAATTGTTCATTTGGAAGAGGCAGAGAAAAAACCCACAACAAATCCAAATCCAAAACTCCCAGCTCAACAGAGTATCACTGTTACCACAGAAAATGTTAGGCAGGTGGAGGGAGACATCAGAGTGGTATTTGGCACAGGGTTAGATGAGACAATTGTGACCATCTCAAACAACTGCCTGATTAAGACAAGCTAGACATCTCACTGTGGAAATGGGGTCCTGTGCCCCACATACACTTTGGGCAGGCAACAGTGCCAATGCTGCCTGGGAGGTGTGCGAGGTTGCTCCAGGCACCTCCTGGCACCCACTCAGATGTGAGGAAACATGTTTCATGGGGGAAGAGAGAGCAAGGGTCTTCCCTCCCATCACAGTTCTCATTTCTTTGCCCCTATTATATACTTTTATCCTGTACAAGAGGGATGGACGGTGAAGGACCATCATCGTAAACTGAAACCGAGTTTGCCAGAAGATCACAACGTGGACACACAACACCCAACTTGATGTGTCTGCATCTATTTTTTTTTCCGAAATATTGCTGTAGGGAAGCCATTCACTTCATTACATTCCTAGATTCTCCTTGGAAACTCCCATTTCTAAGTCCACCTCTTCCCCCTCTGAATGGTAAGTGGAGGTCCATTTTGAATTCCATATTAGCTGTAACAGCAGCTACAACATCCATTTTACATTAAAGTTTCACATTTGGCAACTCAAATGCAACCCAGCTTGTTACACAAATGGAGGTAGGTAAGTATTGAATACTGGCATAGGGGATTTTTTAACAGTAAAAATGTTAATTAAATGTGATGTAGAAGCATCTTGTGGCATAACAAAGTCCCTCTCCTACCATACAGGAGGGTAGGTGGAGGATATGGACCCAACCCATCAAGTGCTTTGCAGCAGGCACAGAATGAAACTGTAGGACTGCCAACGTATTTGTTCAAGGTAGCATTAAAAGGCTGCGTTTGCTGGCCAGTTATTTCTTGCTCTTGTTATGGTCTTTCATACAAAAATGAGATGTCAGAATTTAATGTGTTTTTGTGTTCAGTAAATAATAGTAGTTTTCAAAACATTAGTAACCTTTTCAGTGACCTGGCAGGCAGACCTTTTGTGGTTTTTCATATCAAAAGTCTGATAAACCTCTTCTGGAAAAGGAAAGGCAGGCAGGGAGATGGTCAGGATGCCATTGGCCTTCTTGGCCACCTGGGCACACTGCTGGCTCATATTCAGCCGCCTATTCATTGGAACCCCCAGGTCCCTTCCCTTTCTGTCAGGCAGCTTTCCAGCCACTCTTCCCCAAGCCTATAGTGTTGCATGGGGTTGTTGTGGCCCAAGTGCAGGACCCGGCACTTGGCCTTGTTGAACTTAATATAACTGATCTCGGCCCATCCATCTACTCTGTCCAAATCTCTCTGTAGAGCCTCCCTACCCTCAGGCAGATCAACATTCCCTCCCAACTTGGTGCCGTCTGCAGACTTACTGAGGGTGCACTCTACCTCCTTCCTCATCAAGATCGTTGATAAAGATGTTAAAAATAAGAGGTCCCAACACTGAGCCCTGAGCATGTAACTCCATTCACCATAATGCTTTGGGCCCTGCCATCCAGTCAGTTTTTTACCCAGCAAAGAGTATACCAGAAACCCTTACTAATGCTATACAGTGATCATGCCTACAGTCCTATTGTACACTTCCACACCACACACACATTGTCAGACACAGTGTGAGCCAAATACCAGTATGAGATTTATAAAAAAATCTCTTCAGAAAATGTTAGGGTTTATTTTTCTGAAGTAATTACTAAAAAATCCTTGAGTAGAACAGCTTTGTGATCAGACTGTTTCTGCCCTGCTGGCAAACCTGCCAGAAACTGCAGGCTCCCAGCTCTGGGACAAGAGAGTCATTATTGGCCAAACACTTGCAAGAACACCAAGCAGCTACTTCATGTTCTGGCAAATGTCCCTGCAAAAGGTGGTGCTGTGATTTATGTGCCATTCAATGTTGTTTTCCAAGACATTCACCAAACTGAAGAAGCACCATTAGAATACGTCAAGCACATGTCAAAATCCATCTAAATCAACAGAGGCTGCAAATACATCAAGTGCTTGACATACAATAATTGACATGTCATACTATATTTGACATTTCAAGGACAGCAGTGCCTATTTAAATGGAGACATGGTAGTAAAAGTATTTTTTTACTTGAGCTAACCACAATCTAACAGAGCATGTTGGTGAAGAGCCGGTCAGTAAGTATCTGGGAGAAAAAAAATACATTTATTTGAAAAAGTAAAATCTTCAGTTGCTCTAATTACAAAATGCAGAAGAGTCAGCATATAAGAAGACAATTCTACTAATCCATCATTGTCTCAGAGGGAAATTCTGGTCACACTGGCTAGCAACTTCCTACTGAATTTCATGGAGCCATAACTTCAGCTGTCCCTCCCTACTCCCTTTGCAGCTCTGCCTGAGTTTAGGCCTGCAAGTTACACTGCCCAGACTATCAGCATGACAACTGATACAGAAATATGGATTAACAGGATAGTAGTAAAGGGAGGCATGCACACAGCACAGGTCACACTCGTTTTTCCCTGCACAGACAAGACAAACTGCAACCTAGCAGGTCATGCTTCACCTGACATCTCATCCTTTCTCCTGGAGGTAACTGCTTGGGGATATCACCAGTAATAACAAAGGCTCTACAGGATGTGTTGACAGGAGAAAGGGGGAGGTAGTATAAACCATCCAAAGAAGCAGCAGCCATGTAAACCACTCCTTACAGTAGGAATGGGAGATTCACTCAAATCTAACACCCAACAAAGTGAGAGCTACTGCCATACTTCCTTCTGCTTCCCACTCATGAAGGAACCCTGAGCTTTTATGCTTCCTTTAAATAATCTAAAGAGTTTTTTCCACCAAATGTTGTGATTATGCAAAGGAAAGTTTTACATTTGAGGGTTAAACAGCTTAAATTAATCTGCAGCTGCTTTTACTTAATATTTTAATGTTTAGTCTTAATTGATTCTTTCTTGTTTCATCTTCTCTCTTCTACAGTTCCAAGACATGATGCTACACTCCCCTGCACTGCTCTTTAGCCAAACCACATGTATTTAACTCTTATATTCTGTCCTGCTAGCTATCCCTTCCAGCAATCTAAGCAGTTTCTTGCTTCTCTTAGGTCTCTTTCAGATTTGTAAATGCACTGAATGCAGCACAGTTCTATGAAATCATGCTATCTTTTTAGCAAAGGAGCATGGCAATAGCATTTGCAGGATGAGAGGCATATGCTGTATATGTAATCTAGTGACATTACGCTGTGTGGATGCCATAAATGAAAAGCCATTCTAAATGAGGGTGGGTGGAACCACCAGTATAAAGAACAAAGCAAGCATGCAGAAAACTAAAAATGTGGTAAATATCTCCCATGCAGAATATTCTTTCCCTCCACATTTTCTTCCATATACAGCTCTACTCTGAAGAGCACAATGAACTTAATGACTAAATACTCAATCCCATAAATCTATCAAAGAATACAAGCAAGCTAATCTACCTTTATTTTTAAACCCAGATCCTGGTCATAAATTCTGAGATGCTTACACCCAAACAAGAAAGTAAGCAGAAATGTTGTGTTCAAAACTCTATTAAACCAAAAGAGGGAGAAGAAGACTGGAGCAGCTAATCACGTTAGACCAGCAAGCAGAGAATTTTAATCTCCCCAAAACCTTCCAAAAGTTTTTGATTAATTAACTTCAGCATCTACAGAGAAAAATAGTATGAGTAATCTGTCATAAGTCTTATTCTCCTTTCAGAGCTGTGGAGAATTGAGCAAGATAGAGAGAAAGATAGGGTGCCAGGGTTTCGTTTTAGACCTCAGAATTAAATACAAAGATCAAGAAGTTCAAAGGCAATGAAGGAAAAAAGAGTTAACATATTTTATGAATTTAAATTCTTGTTAAAGAGTTGTGTCTAGGCTGCAGTAACAAGGCAAGAGCATACTGGGGGGAAACGGAAAACGACAAAACTACTAACGAGTGTGAAGTTATTTTCAAGACTTGGAATAGAATAATTCAAAGAACTGAGAACAAAAAGGAAGAATAAAAATATAAAGTGCTTTTTGACAGCCTTCTTTCTAAAAAGTCATTCAACAGATTTGTCAAAGTATGTGAAATGTTTGATCTTAAGCTGAACTTCCATGAAAACAGAATCATATTCCTTTCTGTTCAGAGGTCAGAGAAATGCTGCCAGAGACAAAGAAAGGACAAAGACCACTTTCTCATTTTAAATTAGGGAGTGCTGCAAGTATAGACAGAAATATTTCTCTAGAGGTAGCTAAAAGGTGGTTCCCACACATGAAGTGTGTTTACCCATTTAATTGACTAAGAGCGAAAGATAAAAATCTGAATAGCTGAAAATTAAAATATTCTCAAATGACAAGGGAAAAGGAGGCTAATTGGAACACAGTCTTTTATACAGAGAATGGAAATACAGAGAATGAAAACTTACTCAAAATGGTTTTGCTAATTAACAATATGTCAAGGCTCTGGAAGTAGGATGCACCAGTGATCAAAAGACATAAGGATGCTGCAAAGGCAATAGGTATCTATTCTGAAAGCACACCCATCATCAAATATTAAGGCACAGTATTTTGAGCTTGTGTATGCCATGTGTATGCTGCCCTGCTCTGCTCCACCTTGTCATTCTCCTCCTTCTCCTGCCCCCATCTGCAGCCCACTAAGCTGAATGAGGCCATTCCACCACTCCGTGACCCATACATTAAGGACATTCACATAGATTCAAGTCAGGACAGTTCATCACTCTTTCTGCATCAAATGCTGGATCTCTTTTCCTTCAAGCACAGAATGAGATTTCTAATGCCTTCAGGAACTGGAGGGGACATGCTGCTCTAAGCAGAGGCTGTGCTGTGAGGCAGCTTGCTTCGTAGTCCTAATGAGACTATCAGTGGGAGCTTCTACTTGCACCAGAGCAAGAGATTTGAAGTACCTGGTCTCATCAACGGTGTTTACTTGCTCCTGCAAACTCAGACTTTGGTGAGGTGTTGCCTTGTTGGGAGAGAGGAGACTGGCCTTGCATAAGAGAGATTCTCCTCCCACAAGGACCCATCACTGGATCTTCCCTTGGGACTGTGAAACTGGACGACCAGGGGAAGAGAGAGAGCAGCAAAGGAGGACCAGACAAGTGAAGACACCAAATGGGACATCCCACAAAAAGTGTCTGCCACTATCACAGTTTGAGATGCTACAAACCTTCAAGTTGTCCCAACTAATATCACTAATTCTGCTTTCTAATTGTAACTAAAAGGGGAAAAAAATCACCTGCAAAACAAACAAGCAGTTCCTATTTGTGATCTGCAAGTCAAAAGTCACAGCCTTACTCCAATCAACTCTGTACTGGATCTTCTTGGCATGCATGCCCTACTCCCAGTCCTCCCCAGTATGCTACCACCTGGTCTGCCTGCTAACTTCCCAGTACAGAGCAATTCTACACATTAATTGAATGCCACCCTTGAAAACGCAATCAACTTTATGTCTTGACACTAGATGGCAGCAGCCTCCTTTAGTTTTTAGTTTTCTTCTTCCTTAGTTTCTTGGTCTTTGTTCCTTAACCCTCCAAATAATTCTATACTTCCTTCTCTTCCCCCAGAATAAAGACCTCAGTGCTCCAAGCTGCATGGTTTGGGGAAGATGACTGGGAGGCTTTCTCACTAGAAGAAATCAGGCCATCCTGCAGTTAAGCTACACGGTTCTTCAAAGTGTACAGAATAATAGAAGCCTGAAGTAGGGGGAAAAAAAAAATAAAAAAAATCTTTCCCCTCCTACTATCAGTCACCCGCAGAAATGTTAGAAAAATACTGCTTCTTTTTGTCTAATGACAGCCCCTCAGATAAGAGGGTGCAAAGGACAGAGAAGAGAGACAGAAGAAAAGGAACAAAAAGGTTCAATTTCATAATGACTTTGAACCAGTAAAGAAGTCTGCCTAAAGAATATGGCTTTAAAGCAGTGAACAAATTTACTAATCTCTCTTTGGGCACACTGTACTGACGCTATGCTGCTGGAGTTTATTAGATGAGCCATAAAACTTAACACATAAAGGAAACTGCTCAAGCTATAACACCTTCCCTGAACTCCTTTCTTTCTTCTTTCTCCTAGTATTTGCATTTAGTTTTGCTGCTCAGTGACTAGTCTTGGTAAGGCTATGTATTTTTCTACGTATGTCCTTCCTTTACTCTGTTGCTAGTGTCTTCCCATGTAATGGGTAATACAGAATCACAGAATTGTTCTGGTTGGAAAAGACCTTTAAGATCGAGTCCAACCATTAAACTAACTCTACTGAGCTAAATCATGTCCCTAAACACAACTACAACATATTTTAAACACCTCCAGGGATGGTGATACAACCACAGGGCAGCCTGCTTCACTGTTTGATAACCTTTTCCTCCTCCAAATAGAGTGTTCATCACATGCTCTTTGATGTGTTCACAGCTCTGGCATTCACATGAATCAAACAGAAATACAGAAGTATCTTGAGCAGATATTTCTGAAAGTACAAGCATGCATAATTCCTTAACGTCTGTAAACTGTTGCCATTAGAGACTGATTCTGTGAGCCCTCAAGCACACAAGCAATTTTATTTTGGCAAACAGTTCCAGTTCAGCTAGGTCAGTCCCCTCTGTGCAGTTTCCCATAAATGTGTTTTCAAAACCAAGCTATTAGACTTGAAGTTCATACCTACTCTCAGCATTTTGAGGATTCCCACGTACACATGTTGCCACGGTCTATACTGGTAAGGACACATAAGAAGACTGGAGACCACTTAAGAAACTGCCATTTGGAATAGTTACTGCTGAGGGGTACGTAATGCGGTGCTCTAGCACATCAATATGTTAGCATTGTATTCTAGGGTTATACTTCTGCTGTCTTCACAACTGATGGACACCTTTTTTCTTAATAACAGGCACACACTTCAGTCCCTCTATATGTCATTTTGAGGCCCCAAATATCATAAGGCTCGTGAAGCTGAAGTTAAGAAGCATGGAGCTAGCTACCTTCCTGTGCAGCTTACACATGGTCTTGTGCAATGATAAAGGCCATAAAAAAATCCAATAGATAACTTAATCCTCATCTTTCTCCAGCAGCAGTCAGGAAATACACTTTTCTAGGAGAAGCATAAAAACATGAGAAACAAAGATGCTGAGAAACAAGGATTTAAGACTAGCAAACTGACATAAAGCATTGTAGGCAACATAAATGTGTAAGAAGCAAAAAAAATTTAACTTCTGAATTCATCTCTGACTCACTCTACTGCAAAATGATAAAATTTTAAGAAGCCTGAATACAGAGCCGGCCTACTACTAGACTCTACTAGACCACCACTACTAACTACATGACTAATACATGACATTTCTCATGGTGGGCTTTTACCATACATCTGAAATGATGCAACCACAGGTGTCTAGTAAAAGCAGCATTTTTCTTTCTTCCCTCTCCACCCCAAGCCACAGGTGCTTCCAATCCTAGCCATAGGTGCCTCCAACCCTATGGAGAAGCAGGATACGGAGCCAACATGTGCTACTGCTTTTCCCTGTGTGATTCACCGGCACTTGGCTGGACACTGGTACCCACAAAAGAGGAGTGGCCAAAACCCATGGCCAGGAACAGGGTCTGGACTCTGCCTCTTAGATCTGTCCCTTCATACATGTAATCAAGTTATTCCTGCTACTTTTGGAAAAGCAACTACTATCACCAAGTCAGATCAATACTAAAGGATTCAAAGACTAAGTCAGCAAATGAAGACCACATCCAACCACATCCACTGTGAAACTTAACGTCCTTGTCACATCACAACTGAAGCTTCCCAGATATAAAGTGTCTTCTGGAAGACCAAGCTAATGCTATCTCTATGCTTTTTCAGGAGGAAGCCCCAACTATGCAACACTGATGTACGCAGTTCTGTTTTGTGGTATGCCTTATGGTAAAAAATGGAAATTGGTGGATCTAAACATTAAATCAGGCAATTAGATCCAGACAGCTGAACCTGTGCCCATGTGGGACTCCATGGAAGTTAAGATGTTTTCTGAAGGTGCAAAGGTTGCTTGCTTGAGCACACTTGCACCACTGAGATCAAAATCTTTACTTTGGGGTCTAGCACAGATTTAGAAACATGTGAACCACAGTGACTCCAAAAAACTTGAGGGCACAACACAATTTATGAGAGCATCAGAAGTCACCAGTGGTCTCACCCTTAGGGCTACAGTAATGAACAATTCATTTTTGTGCTACTAGATGGAGCAAAAAGAAAGCAAACAAAGCAGTAAACCTTCTTCTTCCCTTTCTTCTCAATTATCAGGCTTATCTATAATTCATAGCCTTTACTATGAGAATATCTGAACAGAGTTCAGACTTATGAATCCATTCTCTCAATACACAGGTGAGGCTGATGGACAATGTTACTACCATTTTTCAGACAAAGGAATGACATACAGAGAAATTACTGCCTTTTTTGTTTGTTTGTTTTTTGTTCATTATTTTTTTTTACAGTAGGCATTGTCTGGAATTAAAAATATAAGTGATTGGGATATCCTTAAAAGTCAGGGTGTAAGAACTCTAAGATGTAAGAAGTGGCATATGGTGGGTAAGAAATCTTGAGTCACAGGCCCATATACCTACTGAACACAAAGGTGTATGTGATTGCAGATAACTCATCCTTCAAACTCCATTTTTTTTTGCTTTCAGTGGGTGCTTGTCTTATGGAACTTAGGATTAGAACTCACATATTCATTTTCATAGGAGGATTTATTTCTCCAGAATGGCATTTTTACCTTCTATCTCTTCTACATTTGTTTTGCCTCTTCAAAACTCTTTCTCTCTTCTAACTTCGTTAACTGGTTCGCTTAGACTTCTTCGATAGCCAAAGGAAAGACAGACATAGGGAGAAATTGGAAATTCTTGGGACAATTCACCTCATGGATCTAAGAAGTGTTTGTTTTAGAATGGAGTGGAGATGCTCACCTCTCTCCATTAAACGCAGAATGAACTCTACCTATCTACTTCACTGGTGAAAGGAGTCATGATAAGAGACTGCTACACTGAAGGCAACTATTTCCACACAGCTGATAAAAAAAAGGGCAGCAGTTTGCAAAATGTATTTAAAAACAGAGGAAAGAGAAAGACAAAAAGGCTCATTTGTTTTACAAGTTATTTGATTGCCCACCAAACTGCTTAGTCGTTTGTCTACTCACATTTGCCATACGTGTAGTACGTTTATGAAAAAGCAGCCTGAGCAAGGGACCACAGAGGGTGTCTGGAGGCAGCACAGGACATGCTGATACACCCTTGACTTTAATGTATCAGACTTGTAATGCCGGACCACATTGGTTGTAAGCACTAGCTTGGCAGAAACAAAATACTTATAGACTATTAATAGAGAAACTTTTCACAGAAGCTGTGACCTTTATGACTTAGCACGGTTTACAGCCCTACCTCTGTTATAATTAAGGAGATCCTTGCTGCAAAGCAACATGTTTGTGGCTTTTTCTCCAAGTCATAAGGAAGGAACTGCTAACATAGAGCAACTCTTTAGTACACATACTGATCCAAATTCCTTCTGCAATACAGTGGTGTACTGAAGCACAGTAGAGGAAAACATAAGTTTTATGGTGCTCTGAACAATAACGTCCCCTAACACATCACAAAAAGTGGTCCTTGGTATTGACAGCCAGTCTAGTCAAAGGCCTGTGGAGATTCAAGACAGTGATCTCTATGCTGTGATAATAGAACTAATTAATAGCAGAAAATATTATCAGTCACAATGTTGCAGAGGGATTTGGGGCGGGGCAATGAGTGCACTGAAGTGGATACTTCTCTCCCTTCAAAGTCAGACATCTGTAGTAGATTTTAATTATTTTTAGTATAATTAAACATTTTTTTAAAGTATTGCAAATGCCTGATGGAAAACAGTTATGAAACACATCAAAGAGAACAGACCATTTACTATTTCAGCCTTTATTTGCCAAGCCATGTGTCAATAAAAATACTGGTTGTTAAGGTCACTGAGACTAGAAGAACCAGGGAAATAACTCCATCAGAATAATTTTTAACACAAGTAGTTAGAGTCTAAAACTCAGGAAAATACATAATGCAAAATACACATTTGCATTTTTAGACACATTAAATCAGCCTTTTTTTTTTTTTAATAGTAAAAGATATTTCTTTGGCTCCATATGCTCACTGCTGTAACTCACAGCAACACAGAGAATATTAGCAAAAGGGCATGAGTCTAAAAGTGCAGGCACATCGGATTAAACAAAAAAGACATAAAACAATGTAAAAAGACAACAAATTAGCTCCAGAAATACAAGCTAGAGAGAGAAATTTGGAAATAATCAGAACAATTGGTACGGTAATCCTAGCTCTTCTGGCACTGCGGAAATGAGGATCTCTACAGGGTTATGGCCAATAGCTCAAGCAGCAGGAGAGCAACAAGCATCATGTTGTCATACCTAAAAAAACAGGGGGATGAACAAGATACCAACTCATTAGAAGCAAATGGTGAGAGCAGCGAATGACTGGCATTTCAGCAGTTTTACTCTTTGTGTCACAAGAAATTATTTGTAGTGATGTTCTGAACATAAAGAGTGAGAGAACAGTTCACGGGAAGCATGTTTCATTCATTTATCCTATTGTTAGTAACAGATTCAAACAATGGCAGATCTAGGATTAATCTGGTCTCAAGAAGAGAGCACAGAATGAGAATTCTCTCTGTGAAAAATTATTTCAGCCACATCTTTGACAGCTGGCCCACAACCATGTTACCCCGGGAATGCTAAATTTGTGAGATAACCGAGGGGGAGATAGCAAAGCCAAGAATATACCAATAGGAAGTGATTATTCATTATTTTTTCTAAGAACTGGAAGATAAACAGAACAGAGGGAAGAACTTTCTTTGTTTTCATGTAACACATATTTGAAACTCATTGCCACTGCATACTGTGGAAGCCAAGAGAATAAATGGTCTCAAAGCAGGATTAGACAAGTTCACAAAGGGCAGGACCAAACATGGATATTAAACATTAACACCAAGAAACCTCAGAGGCTGAAGGTGCATAAACTACTGATATTTTTAAGCTATAAAGCAGAAGATGGATAGACAGGGGATGTAGGTATTCCAGAAAAAGAATTACTCTATACCTGTACACTGTATTTTTCTGCTCTAATCACTAATAAGGCTACTGGGTCCGTTTGGACTTACTTAGCAGGAAGAATTTTAGACTTTGGTCAGTTGTTTCCACACACACACTAGTGAAACACGCCCTTTTGAAACCAAATGCCAGCTTTACTGAAGGACACCCATATGGAACTAAGATGAACTCCAAACTCCACATTTTTGGGGTGTTTACAAATACATGGCACAAATAATAGCTTTAAAAATGGCAGCTCCAAGGAATCACACTCATCAGAAAGGAAAGAATCAATCTGCAACATCCATGCTACCCACTAGTCAAACAAGGCAGGGCTTTTTGCTGTCCACTGTCCATTGTTTTGTTCAGGCCAAATCCAGGTGACAAGCTGACAAGCACACTACCATTTCCTATTCAAGAGTATTTTACAGTCCCATAAGGGATGTCATCTTCTCAGTATCATCTAGACCAGAAAGCATGTATAAGGAGCACAGAAAAATACCTAAGGGCATGGGAAGGTGGTGGTTGGGCTTCTCTGTCTTGGTGGAGGGAAGGGTGAGGAGCTGTTGGTCAAGGCAAACAGGGAAGGGGCAACAGCAAAAAAGAATAGGACATGTAGGCTGCGGACATGACTGAAACATACTGGAAGTGCAATGGGCAGTCTGCAAGGCTGAAAAGTAGCAAAGATTTCAAAAGCTAGATCAACTGAACAAGCCTCCTTTACCTCCTTGTTAAGACTCCTTTCTCTAAAAACATCCCTACTTTAAGAGCAAGATATCTTAGCAACTTCTGCTCATCAGGTTTAGTGGTAGAAGTAACAATACCATGGAAACCACTTTAATTTTCTCAATTTAAATCATTGTACAGTGCAGTGCTTGCAACACGATCATACACAACAGTATTTAACAATATTACCATGACTCAGTGATGGAGAGGGTGGCTAGGAAATGAGCACCTAAAAAACCCAACAAAAAACAACCCTCCACAAAACTGCCTGACAAGTCATTTCAGTGAAATGAAAAGTAATTTACACAGCAATTTTACAGAAAGGAGAATTATGCAGTTAATCGGCACTGCTTGATAATTACACTGCACATGAAAACCTTGCTTTTAGGGAAAAATATAAGCTAATAAAGAGAGTCAGATGACTGGCAATGGCAGGACTTTTGGGAGATACCGGAGACACAAAACTAAATAACTTAAAGCTAGGGAGTATAATTAAGTTTACATTATTTCTCCACCCAATTACGTATCTAAGATGAAGTCCAAAAGCTAGAGAATTCCCCTCGGCTGCAAATAACCACAGCAACAACAAGAAAGCCGAGGGTATGTGATCCCAAACATGACCGGACTCTGAATGCATCTGCCCAACTGCTGTGTACATCCTTAATATTCAGAGGTCTGCTACAGAATTAAAGCCAATTTACACTTCCCTCCAGTTACTGCTGGTTCAAGTAAGGTCTCTCCCCTCAAACAGTCAACTGCAGTCAATCAATTTTCTTTGTGGTGCCTTTTTGTACCTTTCAAGCACCAGCAGCAGCTGGCTCAGCCTAGCTGTCTCACTGCCACAGTCATAACAGAGAAACCAGTGAGAAGTTAAACAACATTGAATTAACAATGAAAATGATGACCGGTGTAATGGGAGCATTTAATTACCTTTGTGCTGTAAGCAATTTAGCCCTGATTATTATTGACCTTTGGAGACGCTGCATCCAAGTAAAATGCACTATCCTAAAAAAGCAGGGGTATACTGGAAGTCAGACATTGTTTCTGCCTGTATTCATAAATAAACCAGACCGTTTCCCTTCCTGTGTTTGAGAGGTTTACCTTACAGCTGAGGTATCAGCATTCAGCAGTCACCCTTACTTTGTGTCTGCACAACAAAATCCAGAACAATTTGACATAGTACACCTGGCAATTATTATTATTATTATTATTATTATTATTATTATTATTATCATCATCATCATCATTACTGTTATTATTATTATTGTTATTATTATTATTAGTACTTCTATGGCACCCAAAAGAGCACTAGGTAGTTCACAAAGTGGTTAAAAAGACGAAGTATGTGCCACAGTGAGCTAATACTTGGTGAAACAGTAGAACTACACAGGGCAGAAAAACAGGAGGAGGTGGTGTAACAACAGGAAGTACATGGGTTACAGGAGTAACACTAAACAGTTACTAATCTGGGGTATATGAGGTTCCCTGCATGCTTCCTATTCTTATTCCACACTTAGTTCCGAGGAATCCCCATGACAGGACACTTTGTTAGCACACTTTCCAAATCCACTGTTTTTCCTAAAGTGCTGTTTGCTTGCTTGCTAGTCCTCGCTTTTTTTTCGCTTTTGCAGGTTTTGCAGCCTGAAAGCAGATATATTTGAAAGTTTTTTCCATTCCAAAATAAAGATGACTATTGAGGATTTATGGTGCAACGAACAGCAGCAACAGATTTTGAGGCTTTCACTGATTTCACAGTGATGGCACGATAATGTCCATGACTTTGGGCCAAATGCACAGGCGCAGCTTGTTTCCCTATACGTAACACACCAAAAAACCAACCCTTGGGACTCTGCACACTTGCAGCTCAAGTTAGAAGAACTTGCAACTGGCTTGTTTCTCTTGCTCACCCTTCAGTTGATTTTTAGGGCTCCCTGTTTAGGGAACCACAAAGACCACTTGCTTTAGCTGATCTACTCCCACTGAAGTGCTAGGATGCCATGTGAGCCTGCTGCTCCCACACACTTCTGTGTCCCAACAGCACTTCCCTCTCTTTGACAATAGGGATTACAGCATCCTTCACCTGCTGAATGCACTGGGGACAGCCCAGGGGTGAGACACATAAGAGAGAAAGGTGCATTTAAAAAAAGCCCAGGAAAAACGAGAGCATTCACTACCAAATCCATCTACCAGTACAAAAACAATTGTTACACAGTTCCAAGCTCTTTGGGCAACTGCCTACCATCCAGAACAAAGCATGCTGTTGGCGCCTCCGGACTATTAATAATAGTAAGGTATGTGCTGCAGAGGGAGGGAGAACTGTGAGGGGTGGTGCTCCACAGGGCTGGCATAAGGAATGGATCTGCTCCAGGCTGCCTGCCAAATGCACTGGAAAACTTGACTTTCCGGGGGCTGCTGAAGGATGCTTTTCTCCCTTCTGCAGTACCCTTCAGGGGGATTTTGCCCAGACCAGGCTGCGCTAAACCAAAGGCAGGTGGGAAGTACTGCTCACTCTCTAGCCTTCAGAACTGGTACTGCTGCCTCTTGATGAAATGGAGTCAACAGGGTGTATCCTACAAATGAAAGCTTCTGTTTCATCCTGCATGGTTTACAGAGGTCACTGGAACCACCAGTGAGCATCTAAGAAAGAAATCATTCCCACTAGACCCTTAGCCCCAGATGAAGCAAAAGGGATAGCAGAGCCTGACAGAGGGACTATTCAGGTTTGTCCAGGACACACTGCAAATGCACAGATTAGGATGGTCTCACAAGATACAGAGGATAAAAAAGGAAAAATTCAGAATGTTTTGATGGAAACACATCAGTCCTTGCTAATAGCCTCATAGACCAGAGTTTTTGGAAAGGGTCAAATGCAGTAAACCAGCACTGAGAAAGAAAGGGGCTCAAGGCAAAAAAAAAATAATAATTGAGATGCTAGTGTCCATTAAGTGCACTGTTTAGCATGGGGTGACACATCCAAGGGATGTAAAGTGTGTATTCCCAAAAATCTGCTGCAGTTCAGGTCTTGGACCACCTTTATGTTTCTACACACATGATACACTCCTGAGATGCCATGTGTCCCTGCTAGGGTGATTCCTCCCTCTTCAGACAGCTGACAAACTGCAGAACAATACACAGAGAAACAAACTCCTGGATTGCTGGCTTAGTTAAAAGGTCTGCAGACAGCTACCTGGTAGAAGCATTACTAAATATGCTGATGTTTCATAACCAAGTTTGCTCTCCTCACTGTTTGTGTTTCTGGTTTGCCTACAGCAGGAACGGTCAGGCAGGGCGGATGGTGGGTGTTGGGCACATCTCTTGCAATACCTCATTTTCGCCGGCAGAGCTCATTGAGGCTTCCCAGTTCATTACTCCCGGCAGTCTACCCTGGCTGCTGAGATGTGCTGTGGTTCGCCGAGAGCCAGCCCAGCTCCCTACGGAAGCGCATAGAGAAAATATATCCCTTGTCTATATACAACCTTCAGCCTTCAAACCACTAGCCCTGACTCCACAGGTAGGAGAAGCAATTTGGCTTCCATAGGTACCGAGCAGATGGAATTTGAGATACCATCTATTTTGCAGAGGATTAAGGCTACCAAGTGTCTATCTTAAAATATCAGCCTGCCTCACAAATACAAACATGCAGTTAGGGTTTCCTGGAACACATTATGGTATGTATCAAGGGGTTAACTTAAGCCTTGGAGAAATGTTTTGGAAAGGGTTTTGTTAAACCACTGCCATCTAAATATAACTTTGTTTTTGTTTAAAAAAAAATAAAAAATCCTTTAGGAGTTTCCTCTGGAAAAAAAATAAATAAAAAATTCAGTCTGTCTTCAAGATTCCTGGAAGTTTTTCTTGTGTTCTAAAAATGATGGCTGTGAAGCCCCACACAGTCATGCCTCCCTGGTGCAGGTGCCTAGAGAATGCAGAGCCTGCACAGCTCCTGACACGGCTGCCTCCAGTCCTACAGCTCAAGATGGCCTTTCCTGACCACAGCTAACTCTCTGCCCAAATAATTTCCACGTGACTCTGCAAGCTACTTCTTGTAGCGAACAGCTTAAATGAATTATCACCTCATTCCAAACTAGTTCCTATACCAATAAGAAAGCCTGTGAGCATAGCACCGAAATTTACTGAAACGCTTATTTTCCTGCAACAGTTGACAGACTGCACGTTAATTTTCAGCAGCTAACACAACTTTGCCCCTGCTCCTACAAAGGACCAACCATGGCTTCTCGCTAAGACAGAGCGCACCTCTGCGCTCACACAGCCCATATTCTTCCAGGACCCTTTATTAACATTTTCTCCACAATGGTTGCCACAGCTGAGCTGTTCTGCACAGATTTTCTGCTTGGTATGGGGGGCGTTAATTATACAGAAAGATGGAGTGGGGCCAGGCAGCCCCTCTGGTGCACCGTCTCCTACATGCACAGCTTCCTTCCTGCTGTTCTGCAGCTACAAGGATCACCTGTTGGTCTTGGCGCTCGCCCAAGCTGGGGCCTAGCGGAAATGACAGAATCAGCTAGAAATGAGAGCCAGCTCCTATTCCAGCCACCCAAATGAGGGAAACACAAAAACAGATGATGGCAACGTGACCTTGCTCCTGCATGCAGGAGCCAAGAGGGGGTGGGGTAGAAGGGAATAGAGAAAGAAGGGGTATACATTAAAAAAAGACCCTGAAAAAAAAAACAAAACAACAAACCAAAACCAGAATAAAACCACTAAAAAGCTTTTTTCTCTGCTATTGTTCTCTTTTGATATCCAGCTCAGCGAAAACATCAGGAGAGTTTTTCTCCATATGAACACCTGCCAAAAGGGAGAACTAACTACCTTGTTCCTGCTCCTGCTGGGGATGTCAGATGTTTCCATCTCCCACATGAGAGATGTCAAAGGGATACTCAGGTACACGGGAGAAATTATCTGCCTTTTTTCAGACCAGCTCCTCTCTGTACTGCTTGGTAACACATGAACCTTTCAAAGATCTGTGTCGGGAATTCCCTTCTCCCATAACAACAGCGCTCAGCAAAACCGTTTTCCTTGATACCTGGGTGAGCAGCAGTGTTGTGCAGCAGAAGGATTAAGCACCCCTCACCTCTCATTTCATTCTTCTGGGCACAAAAGCAGCTAAGTAATCCAATAGAAAAGGTAACAATCACTAACAGTATTTAATACAGAGGAACACTGCCCTTTAAATTACAAAAATACAAACTGATTACACATTGCATTTTCAGATATAACTGCTTTCTTACAAGCTCTTGGAATCCACATTTACTTGAATCAGTAACCATCCTAACATCTAAAATTTCTCATCAAATTTCTCTGGACCCTTGAGTTCAGCAACGCCATAAATGCATAATCTCAAATAGCTTGACAGGCTTTAGATGAACTTTTAAGAGTTGTTTGGGTTTTCTTTTTTAATCATTAATTTTTAGAAGCAATAACAATAAAAATGGTAAAAAACTAATTCTTAAATGCAAGTTTTTTCCCCTCTCCAAGAGCAATGGAATGGGTCCCCAGAGCTTACTTCTTCCTGAGAAAACGCTTCATGAATAATCAATGCACAGTCCAATTCCTCAATAAGCACCAAGCCTTCAAACACACCCAGTATTCAACAGTCTCTGTGACTTCATTTTTAAACTGGAACACTTTTTGCCTTGTCCTCCCTCGTTTCCCAAGCTTCCTTTATTTCTGTTCTTTCTAGCAACTAGGTAGGCAAGCAAAAGCAAAATTCTGAGCATTGGAAGCAAGCTGGGGCTAATTTGCACCTTATGAATTATTCAGGCCCTCCTGACTCCTGCACCTGCACCGAGGCAGGAAGCTTATAAGGAAGTGTCATTACTCTTCGCTCGGGTTTGCACAAGCACGGTTACTGCTCAGACACTTTGTTCTGTAACTAAGGGCTTCAGGTCTTACATTAAGCAGTGGAAATGCAGGGAAAAAAATAACCTCACATTGTCAAACCCTGTCTCTGCTGCCCCAAACCCAGGATAATAATTTGATCCCTCTGAGACAAACAAATTGCATTGTGTATCAGATTGTTGAATTCTTCTCACATATGCTAACCCAGATCAGAGCATCAGCAGAGAAAAAAAAGTACTTGTGCATGAGCTAGTCTCATCAGATATTTACTCAGCTGTATTACACTGCATGTTTAAACTTCACCCTAGCTCAGTAGGGAGTATTTCATGTGCATCAAGTATTTCACAAGCTAACTTGATCATTAAGGCATCCTTCTCCACAGACACAGCACAAATAAATTCTCTCCCTGGCATTCTGGCTAACATCAGGGGCACTAACAGCTTAATACTATTGGAAGAGCCTACATTGGGCTTTCAACAGGATGGATTTATCAAGCAAATAGTTCTTTCCCATCTTCACTACTGTTATCTTGGTAAACGGAATGTGACACCTAACTACAAATCCAGATATGACCATGAATCTAGACAGCCATTAGGAACATTTGCAGAGAGCAGATACAATCCAATTAGCACTATGAACATTTTAAGATAACATTTTTTTTCTCAGTTAATATGCCAAGGCAAACAGATCTAAAAGTATTATGCAAATTCCAAGCAGCAAATACCATCTTTACTGTATCTTATGTCCACAGTTGCACTAAGTATCTTTGGGTCTTGTCCTTTATCAACATGCTGTCACCAACAAGTTCTCCAGTTAAAAGATTGTCTCATTAATCCCAAACAGCTAAGCATCATGCTTTGATTGATTCAGTAAAACAGATCCGTGGCAACTGATAATGAAACCTCTTTAATCCCCTCTTCCAAAATAACAAGTCAAACACAAATGTTAAGCATTCAGAAAGGTACAGTCAATCCTTATAAAATCTTCACTCTTCTTCTTCCTATGCCTAAAGAAGTTAATTCATTTTCCTTTCAATGCAGAATGCATGAATGGTCCTGTGCTGCTCTTGTCTCATTCCTATCTAATAATAGGTACTCTGGCTCTGTTATAAGGTTTTTTAATCAGTCGCGTAAACACGTTTTATTCTTTGATGCTCTTTCATTCAGCATCATTAATCCTCAGCATGAAATCAATAGACTTAAAACATTTAATCACGTCAAAATGCAACATACAAATCCACAAATTACTTTAGCTCATCACACATACTAAATAGCTTTCAAGTTGGAAACTATGCCTTCTTTTGGCCTTGGGAATTAGCAAACCCTAAGCTAGTCTTCCACTGAAGTAAACAGATTCTTTCTCCAAGTGTCTGCCATTCCACAAAAAAATATACTACAAATCTGGATACTCAGCTCCAAGAGAGGAACGGTGAAACATCTATTACAGTATTCACAACTATTTTTGTCTTAATGTTGCTCCGGGGAATGTAGCCTACAGCTTCAGTCCTGTCCACACTGAAATCGGACTCAGGCTCCTGTTATCCACATCCCCCTTCTCATCCCATGCCTTCTGTGCTCCTGTCTATATCATGGCCCACATTCAGTAAGGGTAATGAGAGACTCCACTGCTCCCCAAGTATCTCATCTGATTAGGCCTGTACCACAGATCCTAATGATTAAAACACGCCCATGATGTTTCTGCTGAGAATCTAAAATTCAGGTGTCCTGCTTTGTTGGCAAGGTACTTAATGAAGCTCTCCTGCAAAAGGTGGGAACACTGCTGTTGCTGCTGCCAGCTTGTTTTTCAAAAGAATCATCCCTGCTCCATGATCATCCAGAAAGGCCTGTATGGACTAAAAAAACCAGGTGCTTTTAGTTCCTATCAGTTACCTGTATAGTCCATAATGGCTTATCTAATGTAATTGAGCTGTATTCCTATTGGAACCACTTACGTTCCTTAGGCAGTCAGTGAGGAGGAGTATACAACTTAATATGGGTAGGGTCTCCTTTTTGGTTGCTCCTGAGACATGTAACTCCCTTCAGTGACCATAATGAGGAATTCAGGTGCTTTTCCTTGGAAGTCGGATCACCTTGCAAAGCTTAACCTTAACATACAGGTGAAAGTTTGTGTCCAAGTGAGGTACACAAGTGCTATTTGCTCAAGTGTTTAAAAAGTTTGGTATGTACTTAACAGAGATACCACTGCCACCAGTGGAGCACAACATACTTTCACTACAGCTGAGTAAGGGAATGAAAATTTCATAGCAGGTATGACTAGTCTGTACTTTATTGTAAGTATCCAGAGCCTTAGTAATCTGATTTTGCAGTTTTTCCCACTGAAAGCAATGTTTATGCACTGAACTGCATGGAGGAAAAGGCAGAGATTAGGGAATAACTTCAAATACTTTGGCTATCCTAGATGCATTAATTTTTCATTACCTCATTTATAAAAAAAAATAAACCCAAACCAAAAACCTGAGATAAAACTAAAGTATGTAATGAGGACATTCCATATCAGGCAAAGAGAAGATCAAGCATTTTCTTCTGGCAGCACTCTTAATTATTACCAGCAATGTTCTATTTATTATCACCATTATTATTCTTTATCTTTTTTTCTTTAAAAATGATCCAGATTGTCTTCCCAGATGTGCAGTTTTTATCTGTTTGACAGGGGCTAGATTCACTTATGGTTGAAAGAAATAAAAATTTAGACATTATATATATACATATGTATTTAAAGCCTGTGCTCTATAGTTACAATTTGGTTCCAGAGATGAATTGCAAGTACAGACTTGGGCTTTACATTCCTACTGACTGAATGGGAATCCTAACAAGTGAAACAGTGTACTCTGCAATGCTTAGTTTCTTTTTGAACTGGTGACAAATGAGAACTTCTGCTTTGAGATAGTCTTACTAATAGCAGGAATAAAACAGAACAGTGCAAATATTCATCTTTGAATAGTGGAGAGTCAAAGCAAACTAAGGTGAAAATGGTGTCCGGCAGGTGTCAGATGAGGAAAGTCATCCAACACCACAGCAGCTTGACCCTAACATAGCCCCAGAGCAGTGCCACAGCAGCAAACTACACAACTAGCCAAGGGCTAGCAGAGGTGCAAGCCAAGAAGGCAGCCATGAACCCACAGGAAAGAGCAGGAAAGCTATATTCCAAAATTTAGCATCTGGGTCCTCCAGCTGCCAAACATCTCCTGTCTGGCGGAGGCTGTGGAACAAGGTGCTAAAAAGAAGAGCAGGGTAAATCATACAAGAGCAAAAGCAGTACAGTTTGCAAGACACCAGTGATGAAGAGGCACGTTGTGCCCACGAATGTCTGAAACTTACTCATAATACCACTTTGTTACCAGTGAAATGGTGGATCAGAGCAATTCTGGATCAGGGGAGGCAGTATGGACAAAATGGTCAATATTTTACAGAAAAAGAACTGTTAGACATGTATGAACAGGAACAACAGTCCCAGCCTGTGGCCATGCATGGAGGTCAATAGATGCAGAACATTTGTGTGGAATCAGTCTTGAGGAAAACTTACAGCCTTTAGTAGATTTAATGAAAATCTAGCCAAATGAAAAAAAAAAAAAAGGGGGAGAGGGAAGAGGAAAGAGCCTACAAAAAACATTTCTTCAAGATTTTACAATCCATTCTGTTCCACCACCCCCACCACAAAGAAAAACAATTATCTAAGAATGTTTCTGTACTTTCATAACTAGAATACCATAATTCCAAGTATAATTTTACAGAAGAATAACTTTTCTTGAAATGTAGTGGAAAAAGGTAACTTTAGTAATACAAAATTGAAACAAAAAATCCAGAACTGGACAGGCATGAAATTTCATTCAAATGCAATATATATACTCACACAGCTGTATTTAACTGTACCAGAACTCACTACTGACAAGCAGTTATTGTTCCTAAACTGCAACAGCACCATACTCCAAGAAGTAAGACCAGCTGTGAAGATTACTCCTAGCAGTGAGCAGTTTTAAGTGCACCATAATAATCTGTACTTTCAAATGATACACTGACTTGTATATTCATCTCATTGGCCTCATTTCACTGTACAGACAGGTCCACATAACCTATATGAGATTTGAGAGATGTGACCTTCTTGAAAAAATTGGTCCTCTATTTTAAAAAGATACAGAAGACCCTATACCTCTCTTCTAAGTTTTTCTTTTTATTAGTAGCTATTTGCCTCACCAGAATATTGCATTTCAGTCTTGTCTCACTCCAGTCAGAGCCAACAAACTTTCAGTGGTTTAAAACTGGTACACAAGCTGACTTCTGCCATCTTCATCTAAATCTAACCATGCAGGTTGTTCAGGGGGTCTCATTAGTAGGGTCTCATATTCATTGCCATGCCTAAACTCTACATGTAAATTCATGAGCAATGTATTGAGCAAAATACTGACAACACTAAAAAAAAGATCAAAAAGTTGACAACATCATCCTCCTTGAAAATGTGTCCTGTAGAAAAGAAGGTAATATAACTGGTGTTTATATAGAATACTATTGCTCGTTTCAGGTATAGGAGCCTGCATTACAAGTTGCAGCTGAAATACAAATGGATTTTAGAAACACACCATCTTGGGAGATTAGGAGGCTCTTCAGAATTATTTCTGAAGCCGCACTGATAATTTCAATCAGATCCAAGAAAATTTTATAGAATTTTAATATATAAATATACCATCTCAATTTCATACCCAAGGAAACCTTAAAAGCTTTGTATTTGCTTTAACAGAGATGTTGCTGGTGCTGGAGCTTAAAAAATGTTTAAGTAATAAGATCTGTGCATTTTTAATATAAATATAGCAGTTATAAGGTAATTAACTGCAAACTGGAGATAGGAGTAGATTTGAGGAACAGTTTCTGTATTTGACTACTCATTAGCAATTTGAAAGTGTAACTGCTCTTAAACATGCCACCTTTTAAATTTTATTACGGAGGTTAGCTCTACTTATAAATGTGATTAATTAGATTTATTCTGCAACTTATTTGTTTATACTGAATGTGTGAAGTTGTTTTTCCTTCTGTACTCCACAGATAGAGGGTCCATGGATTACCAAGAGTAGACAAAGCAGTGAGTTGATGGTTTCCACTTGTCACATGATGAACTCAACTTAGATGGATTTTTTTTAGGGGTCCACAAAACAAACAAAAAGAGGAGGGAGGAAAAACAAGCGGCAAACCCACTAAGTGTGGACATTTCATTGCACACTGTTTCAAAACACAATAAAACAGCAGCAACAAATCCAACAGAAACAGGAACTCTATCAATGCTGGTACATCCCTTCTGACATATGACTTCATTTCTCCTTGGGCAAGTGAGATGAACCCAAGACACCTTATGGCATCACAGCCCTCACTGAAATCTCACAGTGCGTTTGTATATAAACTCTAAAGCAGGGCCTTTACTAGGCACAGGATAAAGTAAGGTTTTAAAATTTTGGTCTCCTTGACAAAAAAGGAGATGTCTGTGACGATGTTTTTCCTATATTTTACAGCTTTGCTTGTCAACTGTTTCATGGTAACTGGCAATGAGCCGTTATAACATAAGCTATGTTGATTCATATTAGCTTTGCTACTGCATCAGTAGACTATTTTGAACTTTCTAAACTGCATTATCAAACATCAGACAGGATATTTTTTTTTCTCTTCTCGTATTTTAGTCACTGGGAGTTGGAAAAAAGAATTTGCAGCTTTCCCGTCATGCATACCATGCCCCTCCCAGTCCCAAGATACAAAAAGCAGTAGCAAAAATCAGTTTTGGGCCTTGCTCAGCCCTGACATAAAGACGCAAAAAAAGCTGAAAAGCACTGCTACTAGACTTTGTCAATAAAACAGAACATCATAGAATACACAATAAAATGCTTCATACCTGGAGTTGAAAAAACGAAAAGGGTTAACAGCTGACCTGGCACAGCCCCACATGCTCTCTCTGGAAATTGAACACAGACAATTAGGAATTTTAAGTTACCCCAAACAATTGCAGGGGACTTAGACAAGGTTGAGGAACACTTACTGCAAAGTAAGCACATAGCTTCAGTGTGGAGGGACTTTAGGATTTTCTCATTCACTTTAAAACTCCATCTTAAACTGAAATTGCTCTGTAGAGGTCCCAACTAATGCTAAGCAAGTCATTAGGAACTCTGCCATTAATTTGCATGGGAGTAGAATCAAAGCTTAGGGGTCCAGGTGTCGCTTAATGGTAATTCTGGATCATGGCGGACCATACTTTCTTATTAAAATATAATCAGTGACCAACAGGAAAATATTACTGACAATCCAGAGGAGGCAGACATTGCACAAAAAAGAAGAGGCTGGAGCAAACGCCCACTCCCAGAATCCTCTGATTAATATTATTCCCAACACATCACTGAAAACCTAGCTTTTAACGCTTTGTACTTAAAACTGAGACTCCAGGGAAAACAGATAATCTTCTAGAATATTATTTGGAATATTGAACAACACAAATACATGATGTCACAGCTGTAATAAAATCCTACGTTGGGATTTGGACTACGTGGAATGCTCCTTTTCAGTGACCAATTCTGTTCTACTGCACATGCTCAAAAAAAAGCATGATACAGCTGGCTTTTCGAAACAGTTCCACCACGCTAGGAAAAAAACCAAGAACCTGTAGAAAGCCAAGTCCATGAATAACCTCTTTTGTCCTTTTCTCTGTGGTTTAGACTTCAAAAGTACCCTGAGATTAGTCTGAGGCCAACGCCCAAGAAACTAGCAAAAAATATTAGAATAACAACATGAATCATAAAAATGTTCTAGCACACTAGCAGTTGAATGCATTTGCACTCAAAACATTCTGGATCCTTTATAACGCTCAATTAAAATGTCCAGGTTGGCACAGTAATTGTTGAATGTGAAGAGGAAACTTTCAAAGAAACTTCTCTTGATTTATATAACTGCACTTTCCATTGGTCCTTGGAACCCTACTAATAACCTATTTTCTGCCAAGATTTTGCACTGCATCTTTCAAACTTCTCACATTTCCTTGCGTCAAGTCTTGAGTAAACATTGGTCATTCCTTCTATTTGCTGATTTTGCCATTTGTTAAATGTTAAATTCCCGACAATGTCAAAAATCTGCTATCAAGATGACAAAATGATGTAAAGAACTTCCTGAGTTCAGGTTATTAGCTCTATCACAACCTGACTTTTCTGTCCACACTCTGTTTTCACTCTCCATGTAGAACCTCTTCCTCCTTCAAAAACCTATCTCAGGTACCTGTCCCATGGTATCAATAGGTACAGATTTTATTTCACAATTGTGTCAGTACCTAATCAAAGGGCACCAGGACAACATCTCCCCTAACCCATTAGCTCTCAACTGAAATCAATATGCACTGGAAAAATGGCAGCTGGAAACCATAACATTGACTGTTCTCTCCCATGTCAATTCATTTATCATAATCTCTGTGCCTTATTGAAAAAATAAAAAAAATATTCCTATACCTCATACAAACAGCAATGTATTACCCAGAAGTCATTACTCTAAATTTTGTGCACTTATTTTCATAAAGGTCCCTTTTTAATAACTAAGCAATAGGGAAGGCAAAAATACAGTTTGTAAGGATGAGTATTTGAAAGCTACATTTTCGTCAGTGGGAAATTTAGTAGACAAATAAAACTCCAGTTAGAACGTACAGTATCCAGGCACAGAAATGGAAGACACCCAGCCAGCCAACCTCAAAGACAGCTAAGCTTACTATGTTCCTCTCTATTTGTCCTGAAAACCAAATGGCTGTGGCCTCCCACCTCTGCTCTGATCCAGATACTGTGGGGAGAAATGCCCAACTCTTATCTGTGCTAGGAAAATGGCTAAAATACACCTGACAACACAGATTCAGCATAAAAGAGATCTGTAATAGTCACTTTCCAAATCAAAACAAAAGGAAAAAGAAGAGGAAAAGGACTTTGTAGGATGATCACTCCTGGTTATCTTCTGCATCCTAGCCTTGCATTCCAGAACTGGCAAATGTACGTATAAGCAAATGTACTGGCTTCCTGAGACAGTGCTCTAAACTCTAGGTTTTCATGCCACATGTGAGTGGCTGCATCACTGCTGCTGCTGACCATCACATTTTTAAACAGAGGGAAGGCTGGTAGGAAAAGGTCAGGATGTTCTGGGTTTTAAAACAGGTAGAGACAAGCTCCAAATAAAGTACTTGAGCTCTTATTTTTCACAATGGGAAGCTGGGAACATCAGTAATTCACTGTGGTTCTTTTGTTGTTTGTTTTTTTTTTTCCCAAGCTGTATTTTAATGAACAACTACAGTCAGAAGCTCAAGCTCCAAAGAGAGCAGAGACGACTTATAGACAAGTACTTAGCAGGTAAGTGGAGCTGGCTTTAGGAAGCTGGTTTCTCTGCTCGCTGAACTTCAGAGCATTTAACTGTGTTGATGTCTTATGTAGGTGCTCTGAAACATTGCTGGAGCCAATCCTCTATTTTATAACCTCACAACGCCTCCACCAGACCCCCAAAGCAGGCAATCCACATCTTGCCTCCAGTGCCTGGGCTGTTCTGGATCAACTTGGTTCTGGGCACCTGCAGTATTTCATGCATGTTGCAAGCATATAGGGATAGCAGTACCTCTGTGCCATGCAGTATATTGACAAGGACGCACCTGTTACAGAACTGCACATACTTCGTAGCTTCCCTCAAACAAGAGGAAAAACACATGTATTTTGACTATGCCTTTAGAAGTGACTAAAAATCTCAGAAATGATGAGGTGATACAGAGAGCAAGTAGGTCAGAAGTGGAAATACTGAGAGCAAAGGGAATCAACCTGTTCACCTGAGTTAATAATTTTCAGCAAATAATGTATTATATGACATTATCATTTTACTCCGCTTTTGAAACTTTTATGACTGAGATTTTGGTCATTATTACAGTTCTTACTGTGAACTTGTTTATGAATGTTCTGACTGTGATCAGAAAACTGTGATCAGAAATAGCAATGGAGCTGAGTTCTTGGGAGAAACACCATGGATACACCTGTGTGAAGCCATCTGTCTATCTGACAGCACTGTGTGCCCCTGATTTATCATGCAGTATCCCAGCCCTATGCTAAATATAGTATTTTTAATGCAAATAATTGAGGGAGATATTCTGACAAGACTGAGACTACTGCTGATTTTTTAACTCTCAAACCAGGACACAAGTACATAAACACAAGTATTTCTTTTCGTGCCTGCCAGCAGCTTCTGTTCATTTCCAGGTAATTTCATTTTTCAGGCTCTGTTTACAATGCTGGAGATTTCTGCCAGCAGCAGATACTGTATACAGGCCTTAGGATGAGCACCTTTTAGGACAGCCTCTGACCTTAGCACCTGCCAGCCTGCTCCACACCACCTGAGATCAGTGATACATACCAGGCAAAGGTGGTTTGGCAGTTGTTGCCGCCTCTGATCCACCCTGGTCTCTTCCTTACTTTCTGCCTGCCTCAGTTTTCATACTTCCTTGCACCGCTCTATCCTGTGACAACTCAGTATAACCCAGAAGGGTGGGTAAATAAAAAAAAAATGACCCAAAATGTCATTATTGACACATATTTTGTTTGTCATGGCTATAAAGATGAAGGTACTTAGCTTGACTCTGAAACATGCGACTATCATTTTTTCTGACACTCCTCAGGATTAGATACTATTATTTGAGCCATTGTGTTGCTTTGCTCCTTGTTTCAGCCTTCAATTTGTTTTACTTTGGCTCAGTAACTTCATACATGTGGTGGCTTTAAGCTCCAATTATCCTTTTCTTGATGTGTCCAAAATAGTAACACTCATGTTCTCAGTCACATACACATGGAGAATGACACCTTGGCACATAGGCTTAGGTCAAAAAACTGTTCTGTATCCATCATCCAGGAGCTTCCTTTCACTCCTTTTTACCTCCAGCATAAAAAGAACTTGCTGTGAGAAATGAAGTAGCAGTGGAGTCATTGCTAGTGAAAGAGCACTGAACTAATAAAGAGGAAAACGTAGCAAAATCTTTTCCTATTGTGCAGGAAAAAGGCAGAAAAAATGTGTTTGGGTTTTTTTTAGATCCCTGTACTCACATGCTTGCTTCATTGTACCTTGCTAAACAGTGTTCTTCTTCTCTTAAGAGTGCCCTTCTCTGCACAGAGTTTACACACCAGTGACCTACACACATTTTTGTGTTTTTACATGCATTGATCTAACCACTCAGGAAACATTTTTCCATAAATCAGCATAAGCACTGCTATTACGATTTAATTGTGCTGCATGTTGGTCTGTCACAAAATCATAGGAACTGCCTTATGAAAAAGGAAAGATAAAAACTTATCTGATCTAGATAATGAAAAAATAAGTAATTTGGGCTCAAGTGACAGCAGAGGACAATGCTCTTTCTTTTTCTTATCAGTACGTCAAGACAGCAGTTCACTGAGGTAGTTTTATTGTGGCTTTTTCTGGCAGTGTTCTGCTATCTAATCCTCACTGACGAGTATTTGCTACAGCTCTGAATTTCTCACTGCACACAGCTCTGCCTCTGCTTTCTGTGCTGATTTACAAAGAAAAAACAGAAAAAGCTGAATAACGAATCACTGGGGAACCAGCTGCCAAATAGGTGTGCAAACTGCTAGCTGGATAGCACCAATGCATAGTATTATTTATAATTCATTCTTTGGTGTCATGCTCTGCAAGCAATTACACAATGCCTGCCTTCCTATCAATAAAATGCATTTCACATATCTAACCACTAATGACTCAAGCTTTGCTCTGGAGCAACACATTGTAGTGGATGACTGGAAGGCAGACATTCCTGATCCCAGCTCATCCTTTGCTGCATGGCCTTGAGCAAGTCACTAACCTGCAGATAATTATAATATTTCAACACACAAGGGACCTGTACAATTTAATTATTTAATGTCTGCAAAGCACTCCAAAGATAAAAAGTGCTATATGAATTATAATAATACAGTACTGTTTGGGGGCATTTTATTCCAAAGCACATTTGTGTAAACATTTATAGTAATGTAAAATCTCAATAATGGCAAAGTTTGGTAGCTACTTTGAAATGACTGGCACTTCTTAGGCTAAAATCTAAATTAATTAACAAATTTAATCTATATTTGAGAAGCCAATTACATGACAATTCAATACAGACACCAAACTGAAGCTGGGAAACAAGACCTTTGAGAGTTTGTAATGGATAAAGGTAATCAGAGAGACATACAGAAAGGCATCTATGAACCCATCCATGTCACAAATGCTCCTCTTGCTGCACCATGCTGGCTCCCAAAATAGCCTAAATGTTGAATTACTTTTTTTTTTTTTGTTTTAGCATCCAGACTTCTGTTACAGCTTTAAGATTAATCAGTAGACCAAATGAAGCTAACAGTAAAACTCCTTGGACTTTTAACAGAACCAGAATTCCTTGGTTCTTCCAGGTTATTATGCACTTAATTTAAATATTCCTCCTAAAAGGAAAGTATTACTCCCAGCAATGGTACGGTAAAATATTCAGTGAAGAGCAATGTCCAGAACATCAAAGTGACTGAGAAGAACACACACCCTAATGGCAATGTTTCCTTGCTCTAGATTAATTATTCAACAGTGAAGGTAACTTACTGTTATAGGGGAGGTAGGAAAATGTAATTTTGTGTAGACCAAGCCAAAAGCACTTTTATTTTCAAATCAGCTCTCTTCAGGCAACAATCTGACAATACCCATATCTCCTAATACACTGTCATTTAAATAACACCGCCCTACCAAGCAGGCAGTGTTGTCAATTTCTTTGCAGAAGCTGCTTTTGATTTACAGTTGCCATCCACGTGGCACTTGCTCCTAATGATTGCTGGCTGATGGGAAATCTGTTATCCTGGAAAAATTTCCACACCAAGAATCCTGAAATCTCTGTGCATGCACAGAATAGCATCCTTTGATTTGACTGCCCAACTGCTATTAAACATTTTTTTTTTAATAGTATATAGTAAAAAAAAAAAAATAAAATAAAAGAGAGAAAAAGAAAAAGTAACTTTTTAGAACATTATAGGTCCATTTGAATTACTGACTTGTAGTGCCTAAAGAGAAACTACCTTTCAAGAGCTTTCAAGCTCTTGTAGTAGAAGTCCTTAGTACAACTTTAGGCTCATTACTTCTTTATACACAAACAGAAGATTCAGAGGATTTAAATTCTTCTAGAAGAAAGTTTGTAAAGTGCCATATAAACACACTGTAAAAGAAGTCAGTACTTCTTTAATGAGTTATCTGAACCTCATGCACATAGGAGAAATCACACTTATAGTAGTTGCATAGGCCCGAAGTTTAGATGTACTGGTTTAGTTTTTCTTGATTCAAATACTTCCAGCATGGACTTAGAAAATGACTTAGAGGGGGACTTCTCATACATAACTTCAGCAGTGTTGAGGTTTATCACTCTGGCCAAGCCATTTGTCCAGGCTTCTTTATAACCACTGGTGAAGGCAGACACCTCCAAAAGGCAGATAATTACAACCGATGATATTGTTTGACCTAGAATTATACACATCTTTCCACTGAGGAAATAAAAAATACTTCAGCCTAACTTTTAGATAGATTACACTGTGAGAGATAAGCTTTGCTGCTAAGACGTCTGAACTGGACGGTCCAGTACTGCCCAGAGCTTCCCTAATCTAGCTGAGACACATTACACCTCTGCCAGCCCAATGACCTTGGGTCATTAGCCAACTTCTGAGCCAGTGACACTTTTCACTGCAGAAACCCTTTCTTATCTGCCACAGGATACCTACCTGACACTACTGAAGGAAAGAAATCAAAACAAAACTAGATCAGAAAATATCCCTGAAAAAATGACACAGTGGGGGCATCAACCATAATACAGATGACTGTCTGCCTTACGGGGCTCTATGTCACCAGTGTCTTTTACTTATGTATTTGCATACACACCTCTCTATTAATATTTCATAAGTCAGTTCAGTTTGTAGAGTGACTCTTGAGGAGCCTGAGGAGAAGCCTCACAGCATCACAGCCTGTGAGGAGATGGGAGGCCCACAAGCAGTTCTGCTTTCTGAATGTGGGGACAATTTCCCCCTGGAAGCTCTGCAGCAATCACGCAATCTTCTGCTCTAAAGCCTGGAAAAACAGACCCCAGACTTGAAAAAATCTTCATGAGAAAAATAAAACTGAAATATATGTATTCCTATGATCCTACTTTAGACACAATAGCACTCTTTAGTGAAAAAACCCATGTTTTACTGAGAAATTCTGGACCAGCACTAGTCACCTCTGCATCTGTAAAATCACCATCCAATTGTGTGCCGGTTTTAAAATGCACATAGGGCAGATGTACCAGAGGAGGGAGAAGCAAAGTTCACACAAGTACTGCCAAAACACCCTCACTTATGTTTCTTGGGAGACTCAGGACAAAGTACTATGTCTGTAACTAGAAGAAAAAACTGAGGTCAAAGTTCCCTATAATGAATAGCACAATAGTAGTAATGACTGCAGCTGAAGCAGGAAAACAAACAGTATCGGTGCAGAAAATGAATGGTTGATGGGAACACAGTTCTAAATCTCAAAAGACACAAAAATCACCACAGAAATTAATTTACACTGAAAAAAAGGAGGGAGAAAAAAAAGAGTTCTAAAGAGAAAAAATCAGATTTGAAAAATACGTAACAGTTTGAGAGAGTTCATTGGTACCGTGGCTATGCTGCCTGTCTGCTGTGGAATTTCTTCTTTGTTCATGCAATATACAAAATTATCTTCCACTGTACTGCAATAATAAAAGCCAGCAGAATTTAAAATAAAAGGTGATGACATTAGTTATCAATGTATCAAACACATAATGTAGCCCAAGAGAATGGGGGTTAGGGTCAAAGCCCCTGATCTCATTTTCAGACAAGAACTCAGTAGCATTCAGCTCAGCGCAATGAAGAGGTCACACAAAAGGCCACCATGGTCACATCCAAATGACGAATCACATTTCTATGAATTAACTGCAACTGTAACTACAAATACTCAGGATTTCCTCTTTTAATTTTTTGCCTCTCCATCACCCTGGAAAAATAAGAAGCTGCCTTAAGCATCATCAGTCTATATATGCACAGTGCATTTTCTCTTTCTCATTACTTCAAAAAAAAAAAGGTTTCATCACAGGGGTTCCTTCTGCCTACACCTGCTAGAAAATAGTCTAGAGGGAAAGAGGAATTTCTGGATCTTTAGATTTTTACCGATACACTGATCAAAATTCATGCTAAAAATCATCCTCTGCCTCTCCTACTTCTGCTCTCAGCCTGTGCAAGGAGGAGATCTTATGTCACATATATTCATGGAGAGCTGCATGCTGTAAAATAATGTATTTTACTGCACAAGTGTGCAAGGAAAGAAGGAGATTAATGCCCTGTTCAGGGTTTGTTTTACTATGTACCATGGAGATGACTCCTGAGCCCTACTGCATCAGGGCTATCTAGGGATAGAAGGACTGCCAGGCTGAGGGAGCAGCATGATTCCTCCAAGGATGGCCCTTAAAAACTTTGATTGGTCTTCTAGGGCTCAACTAACAGCTTCTCTTCCCTTGGCTTCATAAAGATTTGTAGAGCGTAACTGAAATTTGACCCTGAGTATATGATACTAGTCTTGCTGTGTAATAAGCATTGGTGGTGTCAGATGTATTGTGGCAAATCTGCTCTTTGTTAGAGAGCTACATGCCAAAATGAGTTTGCAAAACACAGTACAAAAAGGATGAAATGCTGCTTATAATGCAAAGCCCACTGAAATCTACATATTGTTGCAATATTTATTAACAGCCAGAACATATTATCTGAGATATTATGGTAAGACATAGCAACTGCCATAAAGCAGCACTGTCACATAAGGAAACTTCACCAAAGTACTCTGCTTGAAATAATGACTTTGCTCATCTATAACTTTACATTATTGATTTGGTTTGCTGAACTGAAGGAAGACTATGGACTAATTCCAAAAGAACTACTGAGAAGTCTGGAAGCTCAGTCAATATAAAGTTAGCAGCAAGAAAGCAATTTTCCTGAGAAATAGTCATACTTGGTTATATTACAAATATGCAAGCAAATTACATTCTATTTAAGTAAATAAGAACTAATGTCAAACATGTGGCTTTTCATGCCTGATTGTCACGATTTTCACTAGCAAGATTTGTTTTCTTCTACGACTATGGTGGACCTGAAACAAAGCAGCAACACAGTAGGATGCCTTCCAGTTTTAGAGGACTTGAAAAGCAAAGCTTTCGTATGGGCATTCCAAACTATCCTATGACCCAGCCACATAAGGGTAATTTCTAACACAACAAGCTTAAAATCAGATGTATTAAAAAAACAGTTCCTCCCTGAAACAGCGACTAGTTGATTTCCTTCAGCTCGTGATTAAACCTCGGCATTGCTAACCTCTCCTGGCCGACTTAGATTCAGGGAAGATGTTGGGGCATTCAGTATGATCCCGTCACTCCCAGTTCCTGGCACTCTGACTCCTCAGTCAGGCACTGTGGATAGCTGGACCCTCACCTCAGAGCAGAGATCTGCAGCACTGACGTGTCCTAGGCAGCTGTCTGCACTGCCTGCAGTCTATGGAGAGGAACGGACACTCATGGGCTGGAGTCTCTCTCTCTTCCCCTAAATTAGACAGCTAGAATAGGTCAAAAGAATTACTGCCTAGACACACCAACTGCTATTCATCCCATATAGAGGGAGGGAAGACAACTAGCTCAGATGTAGTTATCTACATTGCAGACGTCTAACTAGGCAAGACATATCTTTAAGTCCCCAGACAGCACAGAGGGAAAGCCAGGAGCCTCACCAAGAAAATGCCCCACAGCCCCACACATTGCTGTGGGGCTGCACAGGACCAACTCACAGCAAATACCCACCAGAGCTTATTTGAAATCCATCTCTGCTCCTGGAGAATAGGCAGCAATAGGCAAATATATATACATACATATATGTATATTTATAATCCTTCTACAGGATAATTTAAAACATGTCTGAAAATCAAGTGGAAAAAGGTAAACTTCTGTCTCATACCTTCTACCAGCATCTACAAACTAGGCTTGGCATTTGGTTTAATAAAGACAAGATTGCACAACAGCAATCTGGTACGAAGGAAAGGATGCTGTCATCCCTAGGGAGGTGCCATGCTGTACTACCTAGCCAGTATTCCGCAAGAAGAAAAGACTCTCAGCAATAAGGTTTTTTTGTTGATTGTTTGTTCGTTTTTAACTATATTCACAAGAAATAACTCATGAGCTCACATAAGAAAGAACACACTCCATGGGACAGTCTTCTAGCCTCTGAGGTCCAGCCTGCCTCACTTAGGCACTTGGCTTAACGCTTTACTGCCTACTGAAGCAGGCTTTTTATGTGTGCCCCTATGCTGCCCAGTTACTCAGCAGAACAGTAGGTGCCTTTCCACGTCCTCAGAGGAAATTCCTGTCTGCTAAGTTTAGATGTTGAAATTGAGCACACAGGATCTCCTTTTGGAAGGCTTCAAAGGCACTTTCCTCTCTGCAATAAGGGTATGTAGAATGCAGGCTTTTATTATCAGTGGAATGCTTTGCTAAACATCTAATAATAAGGTACATGTTAGATGCCTAAATTAAGAACAGAGCCAGCCTGTAAGGCAATATGACAATATATTATAGCCCAACAAATAAATAAATAAAGTGGAGTTGCTATAATGTGCTAATGTCTCTTTTCAGCTCGGCAGCTGTACGTGTGGTGTCTGAGACTGAGAATGAAGTAAGAAAGAAGACAAAGTGCAGATCACAGTCAAATTAGATTTTCCTAATGGGGCTTTTGAAATAAACTAACAGATTACTGTTTAAATAAAACCTGTAACAAGGATGAGTTGATGTTACATTATTAAATTTCTTAATGTAATTCTTAAGCTCCAGAGCCAGCCAAGTAATATTCATCCCATTTACCTTCAGAAACAGTGGAATGCATTGTAGAAAAGCTAAACAAGCTTTTCATTATTTGACCAATTCTCTAAGTGTTCAAGTAATATCAATCACAAGGAATATATTTGCCTGCCAGTCAGTCATATGTTAGAAGCATTTGCTAGCACCTCATGCTACCTCTTTTCCTTAATTAGACAGAACCATTTAGTGCAAAATCATGACAGGTTGTTTTATTTTTCTGGCATATTATGTGTGCTATAAACTGAGAAAAAAATACTTAGCACTTCAGGGTCTGGTGTTGTAACTAGCGAATTCAAAATATGTGTGAAGCCTGCCTATCAAGCAATAGTGTTACTGCTGAAGAAACCTTCCCTTCCTCTATCAACATCAGTAAGGGGAGCACGCTAATTACAGTGAGAGCGAACATCTTGCCTTGCCCACAGAGAATTCCTTTTCTGCTTAAGGGATGTATAGGTTTGAGGTTAGTCCACTTGACTACAAAAAGAATTAGTGGATGCCTGGTGAAAACCCAAAAGAGTAGTTCCTCCACAAACACGGCTGAGTTTCCTCTCAGCAAATAGAATATCACTTTGGAAACACCAGCGCTTTTGGCTACTGATGGCCAGGAAGACAAAGCAAAGCTAAGTACTTTTATTTAAGGCATTTAAAATACATGGGTAATAAATTATATAATAACAATGTCTAATGGGCTTTATTATATCCCTTCCTATTTAATAACATCCAGAATGTCTGTATTTTGAACCTCTCAGATAAAGTAATGTGTTTTGTGAGTCTAGCACAGGCTTCAGTGCCTGGAGGCTCTAGTTCTATTTCTAGCTCTGCTTCAGATCTACAGGGTGACCTTTACACGTAACCTCATTTTCCTCACCTATAAAATGGGGTTATTAATACTTATTTACCTCACAGTTGGTTCCCTTTCAGCTGCTACAGTGACTGAGCAAGCTCATGCATCTACAGAATGGTTAATGCTCATTATGAACTTTTTTTTTCTTTAAAAAAGCAATGCAGACATTAAGAAGTTATTTGTCCATCCAGTGAGTCAAGGTACACAGGAAAATAACAGCAATAGAAAAACTGTTCCAAGCCCCTTGCTAACTTCCTTTCAATAATGCTGTCCTTTGGGAGAAATGCAGGTAGTTCCTACTTGACAGCAAGTAGAAGAAACTTCTTGGAAAAGGAAGTCAAGTTTTCAGAATGAAAGTCTAACCTGGTCTCTGGAGAGGACAGAGAAAAAACATTGCAATTTTTTCAAGTAAATATAAAGAGGAAGAAAACAATTTCAATTTGAAACTTTACCTAAAAATGAGGACAGAGACAGAAAGAGAGAAAGAGAGAAAGAAAGAGAGAAAGAAAGAGAGAAAGAAAGAAAGAAAGAAAGAAAGAAAGAAAGAAAGAAAGAAAGAAAGAAAGAAAGAAAGAAAGAAAGAAAGAAAGAAAGAAAGAAAGAAAGAAAGAAAGAAAGAAAGAAAGAAAGAAAGAAAGAAAGAAAGAAAGAGAAAGAAAGAGAAAGAAAGAAAGAGAAAGAAAGAAAGAAAGAAAAAGAAAGAAAGAAAGAAAGAAAGAAAGAAAGAAAGAAAGAAAGAAAGAAAGAAAGAAAGAAAGAAAGAAAGAAAGAAAGAAAGAGAAAGAAAGAAAGAGAAAGAAAGAGAAAGAAAGAAAGAGAAAGAAAGAAAGAAAGAAAGAAAGAAAGAAAGAAAGAAAGAAAGAAAGAAAGAAAGAAAGAAAGAAAGAAAGAAAGAAAGAAAGAAAGAAAGAAAGAAAGAAAGAAAGAAAGAAAGAAAGAAAGAAAGAAAGAAAGAAAGAAAGAAAGAAAGAAAGAAGAATCAGAGAGACAGGAGAGATACAGCCATCTCTTCCTGAAGTGAACAAAGATACAGAAGAAGAGATGTTGGCATGTATGCAGGCCCACAGCTGGGGGAACGCCCCTGGAAGCCCCCAGGGGCTGGTGCCTCCATCGGCCTGGGAGCACCTTGGCAACGCTCATCTCGCTCTGGGAATGTGATACTTACTCTTGTACTGCTCTGGCTATGGAGAGCGCTGTAGATCCAGTTTCATTAACGCTATCTAAGGTCACATTTGGCAGGTCGTCATCATCACTGTCACTTTTAATTTGTCTGGGAGATAGGCCTCGGGGGTCCATTTGTGCTGGAAAGAGACATATAATGGATTAATATGAGCGTGCTGAAATTAATCTCGTCCCAGAACAACATCAGGGTGCACAACAAACATCCACTTGCTTGGGCTGGATGGCACCGCTTGTGCTGAGCTCCCCAGATTGGATTCACAAAGGCACCTAGTGGTGCTACAGCAAGGTACCAGCATTTCCAGCAGCACACACAGGAGACACAAACACATTCAGGGGGCCTGAAAAAAACCTGCAGATACTATATTCATCAAAAACTCAGTTTAGCCTTAAGTTACTTACTCTAGATGTCTTCCAAAAGCAGAGAGAAAGAGGTCTGCTTTACACAACACAGCACACTCAAAAGTGAACTTTACAGCAACATTTCAGGAGCAATCTTTGATTTCGACTGTGCATCATGAGATAACAGGCTGGGCCCTATGTCACTCCTGTTAACTCAAAGTGAGTTGCCAGAAAACCCTCAGCCGATTTCTGACTCAGTTCAACATCACAGTCTTCCCTCCAGATCACACATGGCAAAGCCGCTGCATGTAGGCAACCGGCTTTTTTGGCAACTGATGTCAGGCAGAATTTTAGGCTGATATTTTTGAAAAGTCACATAGTCTGAGGTCTTACGAACAGCCAAAGATGAGGAATTGCTACATTGTTCTGTCCACCCACAGCTTACAGTGCTCATACTGTACAGGAATGCAGGGGGTGCAGGTGCCCCTGTGCTGGCAGGGGGCTGCAGGGTCACCTCTGCGAGGCTGCCCTGAGTCAGACACAGCCAGCTCCAGCCGGCTTCAACACACCCACTGTGGGGCACAGCTGAGCCCCTTGGCCAAGGTGGTGGCACCTCTGGGAAAACAGGTTCAAGAAAGGGAAAAAAACCAAACCCACCACACAGGCAGGGTGAGGAAGAAAGCGTGAAAAGCAGCTGGGCAGACCCTAAGGTGAGAAGGGAAGGAGTGGAGGATGTGCTGCTCCATGTTGGAGCAGAGATTCCCCTTCACCTGAAGAGACCACAGCGGAGCAAGGGAACAGCACAAGGAGGAAGGAACAGCAGAGAGGAGCAATTATGGACTGACTGAGGCCTACAGGAAAGCTGGGGAGGGACTGTATAAGAGGACATGTAGAGATAGGATGAGGGGCAATAGCCTTTAACTAGAGAAGGGTACATTTAGATTAGACATTAGGAAGAAGTTCTTTACAATGAGGGTGGTGAAGCAGTGGAATAGGTTACCCAGAGAGGTGGTGAAGGCCCCATCCCCAGTGGTCAGGATCAGGCTTGATGGGGCTCTGAGCAACCTGATCTAGAGGGAGGTCCCTGCTCACTGCAGGGGGGGTTGGACTATATGATCTTTAAAGGTCCCTTCCAACCCAACGCATTCTATGATTTTATGACCCCAGTCTCTGCTCCCCATACCCCTGAACTGAGTGAGTGTTCCCCATACCTGAATTGAGTGAAGTCGAGCCTGAGGAAAAAAGCGGGGGGGGGGGGGGAAGGGGCACAGCAGAGAGAGTTGGTTCTTACCTTCCTAATCTATTTTTAATTGGCAATAGATGTAATTCATTTCCCCCAAGCCAAGCCTGTTTTGGTGGGTGAGTGATTGCCCTACCTTTACTGCAATACATGAGCTCTTCCACCTTCTACCCTGTCCCACTGAGAAGCCAGAGTGTGAGAACAGTCGGGTGGGCATCTGGCAGCTGGCCAAGCCCAACCCACTAGTTACATTTTGTGCCAAAAACAGATTGGAGAGGAAAGGAGAGCAGAAAGGCAGTCTTAACCACTTTCTCTCTTATCCTGGCTGCTGCTCTCCAAAGGAAAGCAAGCACAACAATGGGCATATGGGCAATGGGAGGAAACCAAGAGATAGGTGTGAGGGGGACTATGAGGCACAAGGGTGACATGGTTTAGTCCTACTGGAACTGGGGGCTGCTTGTGTCAGGGGACAAACCGAGAAGACAAACTTCGAAGGTGATGCAAAGAAAAAGACATTCCTCCTCACCCATGAAATACCACGTAAGTAACTGCTGAAGAGACTCCAAAAGCAGCTGGAGTAAAGAGCAAAACTGGAAAGATGCCTGACCCTGCAAGCAAGCAGCAGGAAGGGGAAGACAGGCAAAGTGGTTTGTTTAAATACGTGTTTGTTTGGCCAGGTGAAACAGGAGAATCCAAGACTATTTCTTTGAAAAGCTAACTGTTGAATTTGTTAGCTTGTGCTCTCCTGTACTGAAGGGTCAGAGATGGGCCACTTTCTGGGTCTTGCAGTGTGCTTTTCAAGAAACATAGCTGTCATTCCTACTGAGCTCTGGCTAACCACAGCCCTGAAAAACAGCTGTTAGAGGCTCCCTTTAGAGACCATGAACCAGCTCAGCAGTCTATGGCTAGACAGCAGCTCCAGAAGCAACAGTTAGATTTCCCATTTTGCTGTGTTTTTTATGTAAACTGTGTTCACTGACTCTAGACAAGGGCTGGGCTCACTAAAAGAAAGCCCTCCCCAAATGACTGATGACTCAAGGGAAAGTTGGTATTAAATTTTAATTTATGTCTTAGCTGCAAACCACTTCTGAGTAAAAGAACATCAAGTGATTAAAATGAACCTTCAGCTGCATTTTTTATATTTATTTTTTTTCTGTTATAGAACTTCATAAAGAAACTACTATAAAAACATATTCAGTAAGCTAATGCAACAACCCCTTCTGGAAACACAGTGCATTTACAGATGCACACTGTGACTTCTACTAGCTCTCTGCTAGCACAGTTTAGGTATCTCAGTAATACTGGCTACATTTGGACTGCTTATTATTTCTTCATGTGTGGTAAAGAAAACACTTTCTAGTTATCAAAGTAGAGACTGCTGGCAACGAAGAATGACCTGCATGAGGCAAACAGAGAAACTTACGAAACTGTGGCTTAATCTGACTTACACTACAGCAAGTTTTAAGTAGCTACCTCAGAAAGTTTTCTTAACATTTAAAACTAAGGCTATCTTAAAATCACAAAAGTCATTACATAATTTAGTCTGTAATACAGTACCTGTACATGAATTTTGATCACTTGTGAATACACCTACATAAAAAGTGACAGTATAAATGCATATGAAAAATCTTAGGTAATTTTGTTACTTACAAGACACACTGCTTCATTATTATTGCAGGTTGCCAGCTCTTAAGGTATTATTGAGACTGCTGTGATATTTGGTGGTGGTTTAGGTTACCAGGATTTTTTTTAGATTACCAGAGCAATGTGCTGGGATGAAAATTCTCAATTACATTAAAAATCTACCTTCTTTTTGTTTCTACTTGGGCAGGTAAATCCTAGTCTGTACCCTCCTAACACAGCCACAAAGTTGCCAAGGGGGTTGTTCTTTTGCACCTAGGGATAATTTGGCCCACTGGGCCTGTTTTCAGCCCACCAAAAGCTAACGTCTGAGCACATGACAGGGTGCTGTGACACTTGAGCATGGTGAGAACAAAAGGTGAGGAATGGAAAGGTGTCAGTGGGCAAATTCAAAAGCAGCCAAGGACATTTTTTATTATGTTTTTGCAGTGAACCTCACTAAAGATTGTAATTAAATTAGAGCATGATCTAGGGATTATTCCCTCATTTTTTAATATCAAACCATATATACACTATTTTTTGTCCCCTCCTCCACTTGTGATCTCTTCTCAGCTTGCAGACTTGGGTGGCTGAGGCTAAGGTGACTAACCAGGAGGCTGAACTTCACCACTGCCAGCGGGTGTAAACTGCCCTGTTTTCTCATCTGCGTGTCTGCAGCTGCTGTGAGAAACTGCCTTTAAAGCTATCCTCCAGCCCAAAATGAGCCATGTGAAAAAAACAACTGGCCGAAAGCCTAACAGATAACTCCTCCTCACCACTCACTACAGTGTGCAAACTGCAGTACAGGATTTTTATACATTCAGAGTCCATTACTCCTACTTATGTCAACAGCTTTGACTTTCTCTTGGGCATCTAAGAAAAACTGTCGAACTGCTGGCACCAAAATTTATAAATACCAGCAGCAGTTCATAAACACTGAATTAAGAGTATTCATTGGCCTAATGAACATCAGAGTGGAAAGAATGAGGAGATGCAGGCAAGAGATAATTTTAAAAATGAGATGAAAAAGGCCGAGGACAAGCGAGTAATGTAATACAACTGGCAAGCCAGGTGGAGGACAGCCCAAAAAACATGCCAGTGCATTTTAACCTCCCTTCATGCTGTACCTTGCCCTGACAACCAAGGTTCTCCTTGAACTTAGGACCATGGGTCCAGAAGGTAGCCAGGTGAGTCACTGATTAGAGCCCAATCACAAGGACAAGCTCAAGTGCTAAAAATGAGCTGGTTTTCTTGCTCTTGCTACTCCTCTGAAAGGCAAGATTTGACAGACCTAACCGGTTGTTTTGTGAAGTGTGAATGAGGCTAAGAGCAAGGCAAGCAAAAAGAAAACAGTGAGGGGCTGCTTTTGCGGGACAAAGGTGTCACTGAAAGAGTGCACAGGAGCTACAGAAACAAGCTGTTAGCACTCCATGTTGAAAAGACTGGGGAGCCAGGGGAATTGTTTAGCAAAGTCTGCAAGTGCTGAAGGCCACATTGCTTTCCATCCTTGTTAGCCTGAAGAAACAATGATCCTCTTTGCTAAAGAAAGTACAGAGAACTGTACTTTCATCTACAGCATATGCAAGTACATATCATCCATCACTTCTCAGTGGCCCCTTTGCCAAACTGTACCAAAAAGGAGTTTCCCTTCGGGCAGTATGAGTGAATTCATTCTCTGCACTTGTTTTAAGGTTAAGATGTGCAAATGGGTCTCATGTAAGGCACATACCAGCCCATAAATACTCTCAAACTTGCTCTACCAAGTTTCCTCCTTCTCCACTGGTGTTCCTGCCCACATCACAGCATCTCATGGGAAGAGGGGGACTGCAGATTTAAATCTCTTAAGGCTACTGAGAGTCCAACATGCCTCCTCTCAGTTCTCACACACATGCTGATGTTACTTTGCTGTTGGGTAAACACTATTCCCTGTCATACTCGGGCTCCACCCAAATATCACAGGCTCTTATCCTGCTGGGGGATTTCAACCCTCCTGACATCTGTTGAAAAAGCAGCACGGCGCCCTCTAGGCAATCCAGGAGACTCCTGGAGTGCCTCAATGACAACTTCTTAGGACAAGAAACTGAGAGCCCTACCCAAGGGGATGAGTTATTGGACCTGATGGTCACAAATGCAACTGAACTCATGAGGGATGTCAAAGCTGAGGGCAGCCTGGGCTTCAGTGATCATACACCAGCACAGTTTAGGTTAGATATTAGGAAGAAATTCTTCACTGTAAGGGTGGTGAGGAACTGGAATGGGTTGCCCAGGGAGGTTGTTGATGCCTCATCCCTGGAGGCTTCTAAGGCCAGGTTGGATGAGGTTTTGTGCAACCTGGTCTAGTGGTAGGGTTCCCTGCTCATGGCAGGGGAGTCGGAACTTGATGATCTTTAAGGTCCCTTCCAACCTTAATGACTCTATGATTCTATGAATACAGGCTGGGGGAAGACATGCTAGAGCGCAGCCCTGTGGAAAAAGACCTGGGGGTACTAGTAGATCAAAAGCTGGACATGAGCCACCAATGTGCAACTGCAGCCCAGAGGGCCAACAGCACCCTGGGCTGCATCAAAAGAAGGGTGGCCAGCAGATGGGGAGAGATGATTCTGCCCCTCTACTCTGCCCTAGTGAGACCTCACCAGGAATACTGCATCCAGCTCTGGAGACCCCAGCGCAAGAAGGATGTAGACCTGTTGGAGCATGTCCAGAGGAGGGCAATGAAAATGTTCCAAGGGCTGGAGCACCACTCTTACGAAGAAAGGCTGAGGGAGTTGGGGCTGTTCAGCCTGAAGAAGACTCCTGGGGGACTTTATAGCTACCTCCCAATACCTGAAAGGGGCCTGTAAGAAGGCTGGGGAAGACCTGTTCACTAGGGCATGTAACGATAGAACAAGGGGTAATATTTTTAAGCTAGAAAAGGTAAGATTTAGGTTGGACATTGGGAAAAAGTTCTTTAATATGAGGGTAGTAGATCACTGGAATGGGTTGCCTAGAGAGGTGGTAGAGGCTCTACCCCTGGAGAAGTTCAAGGTCTGGCTTGATGGGGCTGTGAGCTATCTGTTCTAGTGTGAGATGTCCTTGCTTATTGTAGGGAGGTTGGACTAGATGACCTTTAGAGGTCCCTTCAAACCCAAGATATTCTGTGATTCTATGATTCTATGTCCTAATCAATTTGCTTCTTTCCAGCAATTATTTAGGGATATGCACTTCAAGTGCTCCAACCCTGTCGGGCAAAGCCAAGCACTGTCAGAAATCCTATAGTTGGATGCTTCAAGGTGGTCTAAACCTAGGCCCTTCTCAGTGTGAAAAGGACCATATACTAACATCCCGTTGTCTCTGCTGGCACTTCTCAGTTATCACAACTTGATTTATTTTCTCAAGTCAAATTTCTTGTGAGTGAAAGGGATGAAAAGTCATCCCATCAGTAGGCTCATAAAGACCCATTAGAAGTAAGTTCATGTTTACACATTATCTTTGACTTAAAGGGAAATATGAGCCCCTTGGGTTAAAGATGCATCAAATATTTAAGAGCAAGAAAAAACTGAGTAACCATCAGGAGTTTTGCTTCTATTTATAGCTAAGCCACGTAGTATTAATTAATACTGAAATGACTTATTATGAGATGATACTTGCTGGTGTGAAAGCAGAGAGAGAAAATTTCAGCATGCTGAAATACTGAAACCTCTGCCTCACTTTATCTTAAAACCCCAGCTTTTTGCATTAACTTCTCTGCTTGTGACTTGGTAAACATACATATATGCAGGCCTGCTGTTACACCACATCATAATGAAAACTGAATCAGGCCCAGACGCTCTCTTTAAAAAAATTTAAAATCCATTTCTGCTTTTTGAAGGGATTTCCAAATTTAGAGTCTGTTTGATTTTATTTTCCATTTTAAACTCCCCACACTACTTTTTGTGAAGGATGCCTAATATTCAACATGCTAATCAAAATGATTTTTCATGATGAGTCTTCCAAGTGGCCCTGACATCCACCCACTAGACTTGCCAGCCACCAGCAGGGTTACACAGGTCTGCAGAGCAGTGAATAACACCAAGGCCTGTGCTAGGTGAGGCGTCAGGCTGGATGGTAGGGAGGCCCTGCTGGACTCGCTAGCTCTGATTCAAACCCAGATGACGTGTTTGCTCTGGCAAACACAGACACAGATTTTTATTGCCATGGAAGTTTAAATTATGCAGAAACATGAGGTGCCTCAAATAAGCCAGAGAGTCATGCTTCCTGTTGCCAAACGTCTTTCTTAGAAACTCCTCTCCAGTTGCTTCCAGTGGATGCTGGCATTCAGCAGCTAGAAGAAGATTAGCTGTAAGCAATGGCTGCTTTGCACCAACCTCCTCTAGGAACAGAAAACCAAATGCTATCTGATACCCCAAAATTTACACTTAAGAGAATCTCATTAATACTGCTGTTACACACAGGTGTGTCCATGTGTCTGCAGAGCTGCAAGGACTGCAATAACAAAGCAACATTTGCTGCTGAACTCTCAGAAGGGTGGTATTGGAAAATACAGTTATTATATGGCACTTGTGCACTTGTGCTTTGGCACAATATGCTACAATCTGCTAGGATCAGAAACACTGTGAAAGATGTCATCTGAATCTAACAATAGTAATAATAATCTGCCACTCACAATGAACACAACCCAACAGCACCTAACTGTACATTATCATCAGCCCCCATCCTCTCCTCAGTCCTGGACATCAGGAGCTGGGTGATTCTGGGAGGAGAGGGAAGAGCCTCTCACCTCCTGTCTTCAGCTACCTGCACTGCAAATAGAACTCCTACACACCCAGCAGAGGCAGATGGGTGCCATTGAGGATGCTGAACCCACCCACTCTGTGGACCACATGGACAACGTGACGGTGTGAGCCCCTTTCCCTTCTCTTGCCAGCTGCTGGGGTACCAGCCCTGGGAGAGGAAAGTAGCTCAGATGGTTGTTGAGTCACTGCAGACCTGCTCCTTGCTGGGAAGGGGAGGAGAGGAGCCTTTGCCATGAGACTGACATGCCTTGGTTTTCTGGGAAAGGAGCATCTGGAGGATCTCAGTAAGTACCTGAAGATGGGACAACAGCAACAGCCTTGTGTGGGCTCGCTTGCTCCCAGTCTCCTCCTACCTGCCACCATTTGTTTACTGCCATAGCAGCATCTTGGTCCCCAGCAGTGATGCTGCAGAAGATTACTGTTTGCCTTAGGGCTCTACTGGGCACATTTGGAAGAGGCATAACACACAGGGGAACACAACAGTAATCATTAAAACAGTTAGGAATATTGTAGTGTCTTAACCCTAACCCTGGTCTCTACATATGGCATATGACACAGTTCAGCACCTTAACATACTGCAAGAAGGAAACTGCTGGCCAACAGTTACTTCTTTTGATCTTTCTTAATCTGCCACTGTTTCAAATATCTCTGATAAAGAATTGCATCTGAGTGGACCAAATGCCAAGGAGAGGGACCAACTCATCTCCAACCTTGTCAGTAACTCCTGGAAAACAGATTTTATAACTGTGCGATCTCAGCCACATGCTGTAGCTTGACATCTTTCTCCAGAACATGGGTGTGCAGGAACAAACATTCCCCTTCTTGGCAGGTTTACAGAGAAGAAGAGCCAAACACAGAGTCCCTCAGCAGGAGAAAGCCAAAGGAGAATATTGCAGACACCACTGTGCATTTTGAATGCTGGAAGCAACACTTCCCAACGTGGATGTAAATGAGCTATTTGAAACAAAGCACTCAGAGATTAAGTCTTATAGTTGGGTTTACTTAACATGTTTTAGGGAACCAAATCCTGGATTTATGGATCTAACAAATGCACTTATTGTGAGAATGATGGCATTCATTACTTTCCTCTCCTAAGCTGGTCCAAACTATATGAAGCACATATATGGCATTTTTAAAGTTCGCCATAAGAGCTTTATGTGTCGGAAGAGTCTGAGTGCACCTATCAGATTTTCAGTCAAAACAGCTTGGTCTCTGGTAGGGGCAGCAGAATTGGTCCATTTATTTCATAAAACTTTATGTACAAAGCAGCAGTATCCATGAACTTAATGGTCAGAATATAGAGTCTACAGGGATAATTTTTACTATAATTTATAGCAAGATTACCCATACTCCACAGTTTTTGGATTTTATTGAGATTTTATGGGACTATACAGCTAGAGCAGTAAACTGCACCCAGCATAGCTACGGTTCACAGAGAATGGGAATTGGCTCTGAACACACTGTGTAACTAATCTACCAGAGAATATTAATTGCTATGATTCAATCAAAGGCAATATTTAAAATCATTTCACCAGTCAAAAAAATTGCCATAAACCTGTAAAGGAATAGCTGTGTGGAGAAATACAAAGAGAAGAGTGATTGCAAGGATGTAATATATGCACATATTTAAGCATCTCCTTCATTGGGTTGTATACTTGAATATAAAACACTTATTTTTTTTTTTAAACAAAGGTCTTTTCTCTTTCTAAGTTATTTGAATTCCTCTAGGCCTTTTCTACACAAAAATCAAAGTATTGAGACTACTGAGATTTACACCTCATTGAGAATCTGATATACAAATGCTCTATCACCAAAAGTAAACAGGGAAAACAGTAAGGAAAGAGTATATGTAATATTAAATAAAATCTTGCAAAACGGTAGAAATGGTAGCAGACTGCAGTTTACACACTGCAACAGTCTAGAGATAATTTAGACACCAGCAGGTTGGTCCAAGGCACAATAAAGACCAAGGTAGCGATAAAATAAATGAGAAGTTTTATGCATGCTTTTCTGTGTGATCCAAATTTGGGGACAGAAGCAACTCGATCAAAGCTCAGCCCTGGTGAGAGTACAGAGCTGAAGGACAAGAGGCATTCTTCACATGGAATAGAAGGAATTAACAGCTTCCAAATGGTGCAGGGACTTAGGATATCTTGAAATGGACTTCTCTATCTTCCTTTAGGCCAAGTTTCACAAATGAAGTTGGAAAAAGCATACATGATGTTAAATCCACTGTTGACAAATCTTAGAAGAGTATGTGCTTCTATAGTGGAAAAAACCTAAACATATCACAAATGAGTCATCAGGTATATAACTTTTCTGGAGATTCAAGTAGAAGGCTGTTTAGGGGACTCCCTGCTGTCAACACAGGCTACTTTGTTTTCAAGAAACCTCCTTCTCCATTTCAAATACCACAGCGTACCTTGTAACTTGTGTTTTAACTCTCCATTCTGGCAAGAATTACTATTTACTCTAGTTCTTAAGTGTATGCACCACCTCCAGTAACACCAGTCCCACCCTAAACACAAATTTCTCCTCTGCCTGCTTCCCTTCCTGGCCTGCCATTGCCAGCCTGCTTCCCCTTTCCAACAACCACTAATACTTCTTCCAGAGGAACCAAGCAAACAGAGGAAGAGAGACTCTTCATTCTGGGGGGCAGGAGGGTGGAGGTCAGCAGGGTGGAACATGTACAGCGCAAAAGTTTTTTGTATGCAACAACTGAAAAAGGTACAGCTAAAGTAAAAACTCTTCACCTCAATGCAACTCAAATCCAAAATAACCATCTACTAAAACACAGACAGGATAATCACTTCATATGAAATAAAAAAGGCAACACTACTGTTTCTAATTAAGAGTCTCTTCCACAGCATAATTTATATAAACAGACCACATAATCTGACCTTTAAACATAAGGAAGAGTTCTCTAAATTTCTAAATTTGTAATACAAATTGCTTTCACTTTTTTGGATTAAACTTTACAGTAGGCAGAAATAACAGGCTTTACTTAAAACAAAAACAAACAAACAAACAAAACCCAAACCAAAAACCAAACAACAAGGGCAGTGTGCAATGTAGTTATTATCTGTTATAAGTAGCAGAAAAATCTACAGTAAAAGGTACTGACTGCATTTACTGCTTCTAATGTACCCATAGTGAGGAATATGGCATGTGTAAGCTGTGAAAAGATAAAATCTGTGTATTTCTGCTATGTCTATACACAGACATAGTAACATAAAAATAGTCCACGCCAATGTCCTTATGGATGTTTACGTACATGGGAAGCAGATGAAGTTCAATTGGCAAATTTAAATTTATGATGTTCTGACTGCTGGATTTTGCAACTGGTTTTGTCTCCTGAAAACTTCAAAACTTGTAAGAGTGAGAAGAACCCAAAACCCCAACAATATCAAAGTTGCACAGGTCTTTGGTGCACCATCATCAGGAGGCAGCTTCTAAAAGGCCCTTCAATGAATGGAGTAAATCCTATCAACTACAGAAAACAATTTTTAAGGATATTATCTTTGACAAAACCTGCTGTTAGAGGGACATAGTTTACTAGTAGTATTCCTGAACATGTTCTAAAAGCAAAGCAATGGAAAGACTCAGGCTAATGGGACCAGTTTGTACAGGAATGTGCTGCTGCCATGGCGGGCCCTTTCACTCCTGTCTGTCCGGGCCTCTCCCTGTTCCCCTTTACCCTGCCCAGCTCTCTTTTCTGCCCTCTTTTTGCTTCTTTCCTCTTCCTCTGTTTCCAACCCACTTTTCCTCCTCATCACCTCTCCTTTTCTCCCCAGCTTCCCTTCCATCCTGGTCCCCTCCCCATTGCAATGCCCCTTCCAACCTCCTCCTTGACTTTTCTTAGCCAGAATTTTTTTTGCTTTACCATTGAAGGAGACTTTTTTTTTTTTTTTTTTTTTTTTCTTTCCAGATCTCCAAACTTGGCTTGGTTTGCACAAGTGCTTATGAAGACAAAAAAAAGGACAACGGTCCCAACCAAACTTGAGATTCATGGCACAGAAATACAGAAGTTCTAGAGTTTTTCACCTAAAAAAGCTGAAATAAATTTTTCGACATGGAAGATGCTGCTTTTTTTTCCTCCACGCTCAAGTCTCAGGAAGAGTGTCATAGTTCCTTCTTGAAACTTTCCTCAAAATGAAAGAAAAAAAAGAAATAGCCTGAGGCAGACATGCAGCATGGAAAATGTTATCCTAAATGGTTAACATACAGACAGACTTTAAGCAACTAAAGACAGGGTTTTAAGAGAAAACATCATGCAACCTTATCTATACCTGCTGTGCCTCTAATTATACCTTTTAGCAATCCTCACCATCGCTAAATAGGGACAAAAAAAGATGAGGAAAGAGTTTTCATGGGATTTTTAATGCTCTGGAATACTTCACTGTATAGTAATGCCTAGTGGTCGTCACATACCCCACACAAAAAAAAACAACCTCCAATTGCTTTTTAAGGCTTTGGATGACAAGACAACAGTGGTGACTGCCGAAGGAAGCGAACTCTGTCTCTGCCACGTTGTAGGGGGTGGCAGAGCGGGCAGGCTGGGCTTGCAGTGCCCACAGGGATTTGTGCCTGGCTCCCAAGGACTCCCTGCCCTGACCGCCCTAACACATGACTACTCTTTGTGCATATGAACTAACACAAGGATTAGGTTGTAGGGGGTAACTTGCAGAGTTGGGCTGGTGGTAGCAGAGGCCTGGGGTGCCTCCTCCCCAGCAGGTGTGTCAGGGGGATGTCAGGAGGGGAAGGTCCATGGTCAGCAAAGGAGTCTGCATGGACCTGTGTGAATGTGTCTGCACATGTCTGGGTGCTGTGGGATTACAGAGTAGTGTTAGAAATTTGCAGGATTTTAGTAAGATTTTCTAAATGGCTAGTGCTGTATCATCAATGTTGAGCATACTGTCCACCGATTACTTTCTAATGATGTGTTGTTAACAAATTCCTAAAAATGCTTCAATCCTGAATTTGACTTACACTTTGACTTAGGTGCATGGAGGGGTTTTTATCCTGCAAAAAGCATCAATCTGACAGAAGGGTGCATGATACCCCCAACTCTCATTGCCCCCCTTGGGGCACATGGCACAGGACCTGACGGGATGCTGGCAGCAGCTCACATATACAAGTTAATTGCCTGCAAACCCATCTGCTGCTGAAAGGGTTTGATTTACCAGGAAACCTTGCAAGTAAAAAAAACCAGGAGAAAGGAGGCAAGAAAAAAAGCAGAAATAAGCAGGACACTGGGAGTCAGAAAAGGAGGAGGTTATGGAGCAGATAATCTTCAGTGCCATTATGCAGCATGTGCAGGACAACAAGGTGATCGGGCCCAGTCAGCATGGGTTCATGAAAGGCAGGTACTGCTTGACAAACCTGATCTCCTTCTATGACATGGTGACCCATTCAGTAGATGAAGGAAAGGCTGTGGATGTAATTTACCTGGACCTTAGTAAAGCCTTCAACACTGTTTCCTGCAGCATTCTCCTGGAGAAACTGGCTACATATGGCTCAGACTGGTGTACTCTTTGCTGGGTAAAAATCTGGCTGGATGGCTGGACGCAGAGTTGTGGTGAATGGGGTTAAAACCAGCCAGGTGCTGGTCACAAATGGTGTTCCCCAGGGCTCAGTGTCGGGGCCAGTTTGGTGTAGTATCTTTATCAATGATCTGGATGAGGGAATTGAGTGCACCCTCAGCAAGTTTGAAGATGACATCAAACTGGGTGGAAGTGTTGATCTGCTTGAGGGTAGGAGGGCTCTACAGAGTGACCTGGACAGGCTGGATCAATGGGCTAAGGCCAGTTGTATGAGGTTCAACAAGGCCAAGTTTTGGGTCCTGCACGTGGGTCTCAACAACCCCAGGCAAATCTACATGCTTGGGGCAGAGTGGCTGGAAAGCTGCCCAGAGGGAGAGAGGACCTGGGATTATTGGTCGACAGCCAACTGAATATATGCCAGCAGTGTGCCCAGGTGTCCAAGAAGGCCAACTGCATCCTGGCTTGTATAAGAAATACTGTGGCTAGCAGGAGTAGAAGCGATTGTCCCCCTGTACTCGGTACTGGTGAGGCCACACCTCAAACACTGTGTTCAGTTTTAGGCCCCTCACTACAAGGACACTGATGTGCTGGAGTGAGTCCAGAGAAGGGTAACAAAGCCAGTGAAGGGTCTAGAGCACAGGTCTTACAAGGAGCTTCTGAGGGAACTGGGGTTGTTTAGCCTGGAGAAAAGGAGGCTGAGGGCAGACCTTATCACTCTACAGAGGTTGTAGCCAGGTGTGGGTTGGTCTCTTCTCTCTAGTAACAAGTCATAGGACGAGAACATATGGTCTCAAGTTGCACCAGAGGAGGTTTAGACTGGATATTAGAAGAAAATTGTTCATTGAAAGGGTTATTATACTCTGGAATACATTACCAAGACAGGTGGCTGAATCATCATTCCTACAAGTGCTAAAAGACATGTAGATGTGGTACTCCGGAATATGGTTTAACACTGGAATTGGTAGAGTTAGATTAGTGGTTGGACTCTATGATCTTAAAGGTCTTGTCCAATCAGAACAACTCTGTGATTCTGTGAGATCTGAGATGTTCCTGAAGTAAGGTGCGATGGAGAACGCCAGGATGAATAACACCATGGAGGAGGATGCACAGCAGAGCTGATGAAACTGGCACTCAAAGAACCATGAGCAAGACAGGAAGTACTGGAAAAACAGGAAAAATAGAAAAAAGAGGGGGCAACAGAAGAGGAAGTACTTATTTCTTGTGCTGGAGGGGAGAGGGATTTAAACGGAACATGAGGAAAGAAGTATTTGTTTGGACTTCCTAGAAAAGCAGCTGCCAGGAGGACAGTTTTGCCTGAGAGAGAGGAAGGTGGTATGTATGGTTCCTAGGACGCATCAGGGGAAGTAGAAAGCCAGCTCAGCAAAATGCCTGAAGGCAGGATTAGAAGGATGGTGGTGGCCTGAGGAGGTTTTGCAGTAAAATGAAAAAAAAAAATGAAATGGTTCTAGTCAAACCTGGAAAGAAGAGGAAAATTCAGAATCAGGAAAATAAAACTGAGAATAACAGGGAAAATAACATTTCTCTATATTGTTTCTTGCATTTTTCCCCTAAGTGCCTGTATCTATAAAAAGAGCAGAGGTCTGAACTTTAGGTTTACATGATTGCCATTAATTTTAGAGTCACAGAATCACAGAATCATTCAGGCTGGAAAAGACCTGAGATCATTAAGTCCAACCTATGACCTAACACCACCACATCAGCTAGACCACGGCACCAAGTACTACATCCAGTCTTTCCTTAAAGACCTCCAGGGATGATGACTCCACCACTTACTTCCCTGGGCAGTCCATTCCAATGCCTAATCAACCTTTCTGTGAGGAAGTGCTTCCTAATATCCCACCTAAACCTTCCCTGGCGCAGCTTCAGGCCAGCATTTAAAGTACCTCAGGAAGTATGTTCAGGGAAGTGCCTAAGTTTCATTGCAGTGTAAAGCACGTGGATACAGGCTAATGTAAAACATAACTTCAAGTGTTTCCCAACCACAGCCTTGGATCATCAACCAAGTCTCTGATTTAGCCTCAAAAAAGCAAGGAACACAGAGATTATGGGACAAATGCTCTTGGTATTATCTGTGGATTGACTTTGTTTCAGTGTGCGTGTTTTGTTCTTCTGCAAAACTATCACCATTCATGTAACAGTTGAAATTTGTGACTCTAGATGATTCTGAACCTGGATTTCTTCTTCATCTGGTACAGGATTAGCAACCAATTCAATCTGACAGCAATGTCCTGCTAACATCTGTGTACACTTAGTTCTTGTTTTCAGCATGCAAAGCTGACCACTGAAGGAAGTCAAGTCTACATACACATGAAATTTATTTAAACAGTTAATTTATGCAATATCATGACACTTTATTATTGAGAGTGTTTTAAATTAAAGGCAGAAAAACGCACTCCTGCAATAGATGACAAAAGGTGACTACCTTGAGTGGATTGTTGCCCATTATTCTTCTATTGCATTTATCCAAATTAACATGAACATTTATATCAAAAGCATTAGTGATAGGAAAACAGGTAGAACTGATGAGAAAAAAAAAAAGAATGCTTAACCCTCTCTTTTTCTTTAGCTGTACATTAATAGGTGCTGCAGGGCTGGTTAATGATCTCTGCCAATAATAGCACAAAGGTGATACTGCCAGAGCAGCTAAGGAGGCCCAGGGCTCATGGGCTGAAATCCCTATGGTACATTAAATTCTGGAATTTTGTTGATGAAACTGGAGTAGTGAAAGTTTCAGTTTTACAATACCAGGAGGTGCTACCTATAGAGGAGACTACCACCAGAGCCAACTGGCACCTTTGAAAATAAAACAAATGGGAAAAATTCCTGATGAGCCCAAGGTCAGGTGTGGCTCAAAGCTCCAAAACCAAAATAGAGAATAAAACTTTCCCCCTTTTTTTCCCCCCAGACAACGTGATTAAAAGTTCTTCTTTGCTTTCACTCGTAATTTCTTGACATAATGGCACAAAGTCCTAAAACTATGTCACAGTATCAAGTGCAATAAAACTTCTTAAATCATCATTTTGAGGCTTAAAACAAAACCCAGATGAGCTGTGAGCTTGCTTCCTATGCCCAAGCCTGTTGAGAGGGGACAGTCTGCTGTCAGGTACTGAGGGAATGGGAGGATAATCAAAGATTTATGGACAAAAGGATGCTGCTAAACATCAGAATGACCCATCACTGTAGTCCTGTAGAATAATACACAGCTGTCAGTATATCAAAAACAGACACGAGAGTTACAGAAAAAAGGTCTTTCAGTTGCACAGACTTGTTCATTATGCAATTAGGTACATAAGAGATGTTGTAAGATGTATTACTAAATACCCTGCAGTCTCATAAGCCCTAAAGTAAGGTTATCTGTCTGAACCCTTCCTTTCCGCCTCAAGCAATACCTCATTTCAGGGGAAAATTAGCCATATTTTATTCACTCGCACGCGATGAACCTTGAAATTAGCCTCTCTCATTCCTTTCCTCATGTTTTCATCTCTGTTACTAATGCCTTCTTTATAGAGCTATGCTTTTCCAAGTATCTGGGCACATCTGTTTTCTCTTTTCATCCTCCACCCATCATGTCACCATCTCTAACAAGTTTTTGCTCCTTCAGTAACTGTTATGTTCCCACTTTTTCTTGCTCTCCAGCTTCCCTTTCTGTGTTCTTTGGACACCTCTCCAAGAGTGTATCTGTCCTTCTGGCATGTGCTTTCTTCTTTCCTTCACACCTCCATATGCCTCTCGGGTCCTGTGTCTGCAAAACTCATTCCAAACATATCCACTCCATGTGGCTTCTTTCCCTTCTGCTGTTTAATCTGGAAGAAGAAACCTATTTCAAAGTATTGCACTACCACTCCTTGAGCTTAATAAAACCTACCTCTCTGCATCTGCTACTGCTCTTTGGTCCAAAAGCCTTTCCTTCTCACACTTCTACAGCTCAACAGTTGCTTTCTTTTTGCATGGAAAAAAAATCTGACATTCCTTCCCTTCTCAAATCTGAATCGCCTGGTGATTTTTCCATGTTCATCTATGATGTCTTAAATAGTGTCAGTATTCCACTGTCCTTTTTCTTCAGCTTCTGGGAAGGATTTATTCCTCTCAGGACAAAACTTGTCACAAATTCTCTGAGCTTCTAACACCACTGCTCTCCCCAGCAATTTTAAAAATATGTATTTTAAAGAGCATCTGGGTAAGACTTCTAACTGATACTATTGGGAGGAACCTTTGTGTGTCTTTTCAGCAAAGGACCCTGTAAGTTTGTAAGATAACAATCTCACAACTTTGTTGCATTTTTTTCTCATACAAGAGGAGTTTTAAATATGCCAGAGATGCACAAAACTGGCTCCATCTTACCTTTGACGTGGCTTCTCCCATCCTCCAACAGTGGTACTACTATAGTGTTGTTCATATTCCCAGGTGATCTCACAGCTGTATAGACAACGGGTACCGACTGTACCACCACGGGGATTCGGTGCACATGACTCATTTTGTTGGACTGCAAGTTCATGGGGCTTGAAGGTGGTACAGGATGGATAATGTGCAAAAACTGCTGGCCTCCAACACCAGATGCAGAGGCCACAAGAGGACCTGGAGTTAATACTGATGGTACAGATGCTGCTGAGGATACCGATGTTATTACTGTGGGTGATGAAGCCGGCCGACTAGAAGAAGAAGAAGTAGAAGTAGAAGAAGGTGAGGAGGCTGATGCTGTCATGGAAACCGGTGAAGATGAAGCTGCTGTAGGGGATGACCTGGCTTTGTTTATCGACAAGTCCACTGGTTCAGTCTGTGTTTGGAAATGGTCTGTAGATAATGAATCCTCCGTGGGGTCTGCCTTCATGTTATTTAGTAACAAGGGTACAGCTTCCATATCTGGGTAGTTGTGGACGTTTGGAGACTGTTGAGGAAGGAAAAAAGTACGCAATTACATATGTGATGCACACCCAATTGCTAACACACACATCACAAAGCTTGGTCCTGAAAGCCAGAGCATTTATTCCTGTTTCTTAAACGACAAACCATGCTAGAAATTCTTGACATGTTCCGTTTGAACAAAGCATTAAAAAAATAGTCCTACTTCCATTTCTTAGAAGGTGACAGGATTAACTGTACTAAATCACCCCCTTTCTTTGCACTACTCACAGTCTTCAGTGACAAATACTTTTAAGATTTCCAGAAGTAGCCAATATTTATATTAATGGGATGCCTTCCTCCTAATATCTAACCTTAAGCTACAGCATTACTCTCTTCTGTCATCTCCAATGGACATGAAGAATCATTGATCACCACCGTTTCTCAAACAACTTCATATACAGACTTCAAGCATGCAGAATGTCCCCCTACTTGTATACGTTGGCAGACCTCGCTTCTTCTGCTATAAGACACATTTAGAATAACAAGCCTTAGCCCTCGTTTGCTCTTTGCAGCCATGTTTGCAAGTTTTGTCCACACCACTTTTCAGAAGGTGGTGATAACAGTCCTTCAGTTTAATGTTTGACTTTTTGCATTCTGCATGGTTACTGATAATGAGCTTAGAGGTCAGTCCAGAGCCCCACATTTGTATGGCTGTCCCATTACACGCAGCAATGGCTACAGCATTTAGTTACTCTGAATCAGCACATTAGACAGCCTTCCCCATTGTTATAATTTTACTTTTGTTAATTTTTGCATACTAATTAAGAACAATTTTTTTTGACTTCACAAAATAATTTTATGCTTTAGACTAACTCTTTCAAAGTTCATTGGTCTAAATTTATTCTAGACTGGTGCCATCTGCTATTTTTCTAGTTTTATTCCTTATTTCCATCATCAAAGAGGCTAACAGAATTTCTGAATAATGCTAGGCCAAAGAGAAGCTCATTTGATATATCTTTCCTTTTTGACAGTACATCACTAATAACTACTGGTTAAAAATGTTTGTTCAAGTAATTTTCAATAGGCAGAGAGGGAGGTGGTGGAGGCATCATCCCTGGAGCTGTTCAAAAAAGGGGCAGACATGGTGTTTCATAAGATGGTTCAGTGCTTAGGGGTTGTAGGGTGGATGGTTGGACTTGATGATCTTGAAGGTCTTTTCCAACATTGATGATTCTATAATTCTATGAAGGAAATGCCCATTGATAACTTGGTATTAAAACAAAGCACAGCTCACAGCTTCTCAGCTAAATACCTCCACAGCCCTGCACAGCAGCAGAGCTTCACTACAGGCACACACTCATCATTCTGTGCTGTTGTATGGAAAACTAACCTCAATTAAAAAAAAAAACCCATAACATTTGCCAAGCTACTTCACTTGACCCAAAGCTGTTATTCCATATACTGATCTAACAAGCAGTCTTTTTATGGTACCTAAGCAGCTCTAAATGCATTTTCTCTATCTCTAGATTGTAGAATTTACCAAGTATCTAAAAAGATTAAGTTAGAAATATTTAAGCTACAAATATTTTAGTTCATCTTCTCTGAATAAGCTAACAATCAAGCAAGCTGTGAATTCACTTTGGGATTTTTATAATCAACTATGTTAAATATTTTCATGGAGAACCCTCCCGGTTTTGAGTCGGAGCCAAATTTCATCACAGAATGGAGTTTTGTTGCAGAAGGGAAATAGACAGACTAGTACTAAAAACTGTAATAATAACAGCCTAAGTGGTTATTATCCCTGGCATGCTGGAAGATGAGATGGTTCTAGTAGATCCCATCTATTCAGCTGATTTAGACTGGTTCTTGGATCTGACATTTTCTCCCATTTGAAAGCAAGAACATCTATGGAACAGCCAGTCTCTTCCTCTATTCATACACAAATCAGCCTAAAACAAAGGGATCCCAATTTATCCAGCCCCTTGACCCTGCTGTTCTGCTGTAATACAAGTAACAAAGGAAAAAATCCCTTCATAAAGACAATGGGAAGTTCTCCTGCTAAAAGGAACATGGACCGAAGAATAGGTCACTTTTCAAAGCGCTAAGCAGCTACCAGTGACAAGGTCAAGAAAACTTCTTCCACAAGAAGGTAAAACCGCCTGTAATCGCCCAGTGATGATTCCTGGCAACTTCCTCTGAAACACCTCATCCAGGCTACTATCAGTACTGAATGAGATTCTGTATTAGGCACACTGTGTGTGCCACCACAGAGACAAAACCATAAACATACATGGTACAACTTGCTCATTTGTCAAATCCTAACAAGTCTGATACATGCAATGGGAAAACAGATTGGTTCTGCTGAACTAAACATATTGGTGGCAGAGAGAAGGCAAGCCCAAGAGGGACACCCTGCACAGGCTCTACCCAAATCTTCCTAAGGCCAAAGGCAACATCTTCTGTCTGACAGAAGGGAGATAAATGGGAACAACTCATGTACAAGGGCCTTGTGCTCATGGCTGGGCAAGGGTCATCTAGAAGCAGCAGGAACTGCCAGCTACATCCACAGTGGAGATAAAAACAGAGGAAATCCTACATGTTGACACACTTCCAGACTTCCCCTGGGTGCCACAGGCAGATTTCAGGTTGACCCAACATGGCCTGCTTCAGCAGCACAACTTGTTACTCTGTGAGATCAAGAATGGATTATCCTGCTGTTGCAGTCCCTGAGAAATGTGAGGGCACCAGGGAGCTGATGTACCCAGCAGATACACAATAGACTGCTCCCAGGAGTCTTTGGACTTCTGGGATATTTCTGAGACTGGACACAAGGGTGATCCATACAAACCTCAAAAGCAGTCCATCACAAATAGAGCACAGTCTGTCCCAAAGTACCGCATGTCTTTGCAGCAAGCACCAAAAGAACCCTTACAAAGTGCTTGGTCTGTGGATAGAGTCAATTGTCTCTGAGACAATGTACAGGTCATGACTTAGAGATTCTTCTAGACTGTGCTAAGAACAGGCCTTTGTTTTACTATAGTAATTACACCTAGTCTTTTGGGAATTAAAAAGGAAAAAATACCATGTAACTGCAGTCTATTACACAAACCACCTTCTCTTTTAATAGCCCTTCTTCATTCACTTTTGTACTGTACATTCCTTATATTTCATCTACCTTTTCGCAGGTAGCCTCTTCATGTCCAGAGCCGCTGGAGGGGCCATCCAGTCTCTATGTACTATGGTAATACAGTTGGCATGATTATTTCAGTCTTTAATAGCAAAACTGAATTCAAAACCTCTACAATCCATTAATTTCTCCAAACAGTATGAAAACTGGTAAGCCCTTCAGTGATATCCTTTCCCTGCCAAAACTCTTAAGACTAAGAATGTCCTTTCTTTGATAAATCCAGACTGTGACTGATGTCACTCAACATTACGAAGGACAGTAGGATTCTTATCAAAACAGGTTTGTACATCCCATACTTAAGATTAAAAATGCAAACAACAAGTGTTCTACTTTGTTCTGGTGGTGGTGAACAAAGAGATCTACCCCATCAACTCACAATACCTCACAGGGACCTACAAGTGGTAAAAATGTTTCTCCATTATCTCAGATTTTATCTAAGCTACCAAAGTTCTATTTAAAATGTATTTGAATAAAAAACTTTGAACATTTGAATATCATTGTTTTCTGAAAATGGATGGTATATGCAAACCTTCCCCAGTGATGATGAGAATTCCGTAATTAGGAACTACATGACAAAGAGTAGTAACGAAGCCAAAAGGGATGACATTCTCAGCATACTACTTCTTAGCATCTCCCCAGAATGTTATCAACCAAGAATTAGCTGTTCATTTCCCGAGCTGATGAGTGTTGACGTTAGTTTTATTTAACAGAACCACACTTTTTCTAATTTAAAGTATCACAATACTAAGGCTGGGATATTCAGAGGCACACCTTCACCCACTCTGTCAGCTCACAAAGTCAATTAGGTGAAAAACAAAAGGTTGTGTGTTTTTTCTCCTGTCTCTCTATTCCTGACTTTCCAACCTCATCAAGTAAACTGGGCTTCCTGTGGTGGTGTGGGCTCAGATTATTGCTAGTTTGGGTGTCTGAAACAGGTTTTCTCCGTCTGGATCCCAACAGTGTCTGTGTTGGTTTCGCAAACTTTGTTTTGGTTTTAGGGGTCTAGACTCTGTTGTTGAGAGTTTGGCAGCTTCAAAAGCACTTGGTGGGTAAGGAAGGGTTCAGCTGGAGGTCCCTGTAACCCAGTGGGCTGCCTTGGATGCCAGCCTAGACCACGGGAATGCAACATGATGGGGTACAGTTCCACCATGGCTTCCCTCATCTCACTGGCTGCTGGTACAAAGGAGAAGGACAGCTTCAGCCCTGCCTCTGGCTGGGACATAGAGGTAATCAATCAGCAATTCCTCTCTCTGCAACACCACCATCACAGCCTTATGCTGTTTACCATCCACTCACATCCAGACTGAAACAGAACTGGAAGGCAGGTTAGGATAGCTCCCTGCTAGAAAAGTCTTTTTATTAAAGCTGCATCCTCTACTAGTCAGTGCTCTTGCCTCTTGCTTTTTGTGCCTGCCCTTTAAAGCTGTACACCAATATTCTCTGCAGTGCTCCATTTCATTAGCTTGCCATTCATAAACACCACCAGGAACAGCACACGTGATTTCCCTATTCAAAAAGCTTTCTTTTGGCTGTGTAAAAAAAACATTCCTTACTGCCTGTTTCCCTGACCCTTACAGAGAAACGACCAGCCAGCCACACAACTGGCCACAAGACCCTCAGCAAAGCATGGTGAACTCGTGGTTGATCTTATCTGCTGGCTGGCCATCCTTTCCTACACAGCCTTACTTCATCGTCCTTCCAGCCCCCGGAACTCTACCTCCTCTTAATTTACAGTAAAATTTGCAACAGCTCCTTTCCACTCTCTTATTCTACTCATGGCAATCTTCTCTGCGTACCAGCATTGTCTCCCATCCATACCCCAGCCATGAAGAGCTCACAGTTTCCAACACAGCTGAGTTTAAAACCAGTGAAAAAGCAAAGATAATTTTGTTTTCAGCAACTCATCCTGATGCCTTGCAGTTCATCAACTTCACAGGGTACTAAGCTTCAGTGAGTCTTTATGTCTTTGTGGAGTTTTATTGCTCCCACACAACAGAGTTTACAAACCTCCAACAATCAGCTGTCAGCTTTAAAGTGTTCTTCCTTTCTGGCAGCAATCTCCCAAGGTCAAACAATTTGTAAGAAAGCATACCAAAAAAGCTGTCCTTGATGACGGAAACTGAACAGACTAAATTTAGCATTTATAAAATAAGCTGCCTTTGAGGACAGGAAGTTAAAAAATAAATTGCTCAATGTTTAACTCTTCAGTCAAATCACACAAACCCCCTTCTTAGTTGCCATTGTGCTACCCCATCTCATGCTGCTCTGGCAGCAGAAATTTCAGGCAGGATGATTTTGTTTTGTCAGAGTAAAAGGAGAGTGAGATGAGAAAAATCATGCTCCTTTTGAAAAGCTGCCCACAATTTTAACCATGTAATTGACTGGCATATCAAAATACTGAGGTTTAGTGGTGCAGGCATGCAGTCTTCTGGTCAGGCAGAGAAGAACTCCTCCCAGCTAGAGCAGCTTTCAGCTCCGAGTATCACGTTTGGAGGGTGAAATCTCAGTAACTGGGAGTATTCTGCAGGTTACAGATCTTCGAATACTTCACAGCAAAAGCAACGCTTGCTAGGTTCACACTGACAAGAAAGATTTGCTCTAGCATAAGTAATTTTGCTTCTGCACAGCACACAGATGAGCTTACAACTCGTAATGCCATTAGACAGGCATGCAGGTGGATTTGGTGTGTTCATCTTTAGTATACAGTTTGGTTTTTATAACTGAAACAGAGTATTTTGCTAATCTGTCTTGTAGATATCGGTAGAAAGCTCATCCCCTGAAACCTGCAATTCTGCAGGTGCTTGCCATGAAGTGTATCTGCCTGTTGCACCCTGCCTGGGCACTTGCAGACGAGAGGTTGGCACAAGACTAGCTTGGCTAAGCAGCAGCTTGGGCACCTTCAAGAGCCCTTTGAGTTATGGCCCTATGACCCAGCACTTTACTCAGGGCCTTTTGTGGTTTATCTTCCTAATCTAGGAGAGAAATCTCCTTAAAGTTACGGGAAGAGATGTTTTTGAAAACACCTTCCCATCATGAGACATCACATTCACAATACTCACACGCTTCCACCCAAAAATCACCACTTCAACAAAAGCAAACAAAGTTAAGAGAGAATTAATACAACCTGCAAAGAAATGAACAATCTGTAGTTAAAACATTCTGCTTTTCCCCTGAAACGACATCGAAGATTCAACTCTGCTCACTTTGAGTTGCAGCTATATATTCTATATATGAGTGGTACACCAGTTCAGAACTAACAGACAGCTATAGAAAATCAGAAGGCTGAACATGTAGATAGTTGAGAACTAAAACTGAGCAAAACCCTTAAAAAATTGTTTCTGAATGCAAAAGCACCAAGTGAACAGGCATTTGTGCCTTTTTACTCAAGGCTGCTACCGCAGGCTTTCCCAGGCTGACAGAACTGCTCAGCTCAGATGCATTGGACAAATGCAGGAGGTCACGCTGAAGAAGGTGGCAAAATGCAAGGCAGCTGGATCTTTCTCCTTTTTTTTCTGGAAGCAGGCCTTTAAAAGTGGCTTACTATCAGTTTTCAAGAAATTTCAAGAAATTCATGCTCCAAGGAAAAAGAGAGATCCTCAAGTGAGGGCACTTCCAAGCAAGGCTGAGTAAAACTCTCTTACAACAACTCCCTCACTGAAGGTTTTCTAAAAAGTGCCAGTTGGCAGCTAGAAAGAGAGAGGGCAAAGTCCAGGAATTACGAAAATAAAAAGAAGTTAAATGAAAATGCATTTAAACAAATTCAAATTGATTCAATAGGAGAGACTGAGAGATATCCACTTTAAAGTATTTGTGATTATCTTAATGTATCCTTATCTATGCATAACTCTTGGATGTTTTATTTTGAAGTGGATGTTTGCAATCTTTAAGGCCTAAAAATAAAATTTCTGTTCTCACTGTGAGTCTGAAGAGGCAAAAGAAACTCAGCCCATGCTATGAAGCACAGGTGGCCTTTGTTAGCAGAGTGTTGCTAAATGTGTAGAACCTATATAAGATGCCCCAAAATAGAAGATAATTAACTAAGAACTGGGAAGATAAAAATTCAAACCAACCATTCATCCGCAGGCAAGCAAAATCCACACTTCAAGGCCATAAAAAAATCTCTTAACTCCTCCTGAACAGTCACACTGCAGTGCCATTCCACAACTATTTCAACAATAAAAAAGTACCATGTGCTGCAACCTTTAGTAACAGCTCAAACTAGGACTGGGAAAACATGCTTCCAAACGAAAGGAGATCCCTATGCAAACAGCATTAGTTTTTAAACATTTTTAGCAGTGAACTCAAATACACTTAGTGTTAAACTACTTATTTTTAAATAATACATTTGCAGACAGAGTAAGACATTAAGACAGAGTAAGCATTAAGGTTATTTGGCATTTAATTCTCCTGTCCCAAAACTGACATCTTTACCAAAAGGTTTCTGCAGTGGCACAGAAGGAGAACAAGTTATAGACTTCTACAGCCCAATAAACTAATCAGCCCCTGTACTATCAGGTAAATTAAATCTAAAAATTGTACATTTCTTGAAGACAAGTCCAAAATCTCAGTAATTCCAACTCTACATGGGCCTGACATGGTATTTTTGAAAAGCAACAAAACCTACCCCCTTGATCCCTAAATCACTAACACACTCAGAAAACTAACTGTTCAGCATAGATGTATTATTTATATTCAAGCAGTGTTACCAGAAAGCTCTACCAAAGGAAGAATCTGTTGAAAGAAACTAATTTATGCCCATCGATATGACACAACTCTTCAAGAGAAATGAGTCTAACAAACAAAGGAGTGGAACAACAGTATTGTACAACAGTTCTTGCAATATTACTTGCTTAAACATATAAAGAATACTGATAATATATTTGTATTCCTTGTACTAATCCACTAGCTTTGAGAATAAATTCTAAACAAATGACAGATCCCTACATAAATGCTAAAGGGGAGGTAAAATACAATGAAAAAGTATCTTATCACCCCCAATTCAGAATTACTATTGGGATTTTAAAAAATGTTAGTTTTTAAAATCCCAGACAACATGAATTTCCCATAACCACTTATCAGTTGTCCTCATAAGTTTTGCCCCTCATGTTTTTGGGGTAATCCATCTTTTCAATTTCACAGAATCATTTTGGTTGGAAAAAGCCTTTAATATAATAAAGTTCAACCGTTGCCAAGTCCATCACTAAACCATATCCCTAAGCACCACGCCTACTAGTTTTTTAAGTATCTCCAGAGATGGTGACCCCAACACCTCCCTAGGGAGCCTATTCCAGAGCCTGACAACTGTTCCAGTGAAGCAGTTTTTCCTAATATCCAATCTAAACCTATCGTGGCAAAACTTGAGTCCATTTCCTATCGTTCTATCACTCGTTACCAGCAAGAAGAGAGTCCCGTCATTCAGCAGGACCTGGACAGGCTGGAGTGTTGGGCCCAGAGGAACCCGTGAAGCTCAAAAAGGGTAACTGTAGGGTCCTGCATCCAGGGAATAATAATCCCATGCACCAAAAGAGGTTAGAGACTGGCCTGCTGGAAAGCAGCTCTGCAGCAAAGGACCTTTGAGTCCTGTTGGACAAGTTAACCATGAGCTAACCACGTGCCTTTGTGGCCAAGAAGGACAATGACATCTTGGGCTACATTAAGGACAGAGTAGCTAGTAGGTCAGAGAGATTATCCTACTCCTCTACTCTGCCCTGGTGAGGCCACATCTGGAATACTGCATCCAGTTCTGGGCTCCCCAGTCCAAGAAAGAACTACTAGATATAGTCCAGCAAAGGACTAGAAATATGACATGGGGACTGAAGCATCTCTCTTTTGAGGAAAGGCTGAGAGAGCTGGGACTGCTTAGCCTGGAGAAGGCTGAGGAGAGATCTTATTTATGCTTATCAAAATCTAAGCAGCAGGTGTCAGATGAGGCCAGATTCTCCTCAGTGGTGTCCAGCAACAGGACAAGGGACAATGGGTGCAAACTGGAATGAAGAAAGTTTCATCTGAACATAAGCAAAAACTTACTTTGAGGATAACAGAGCACTGCAAAAGGCTGCCCAGAGAGGCTGTGGAATCTGCTTTTCTGCAGAAATTCAAGACCCACCTGGATGCAGCCCTGTGCCACCTGCTCTAGGCGAACCTGCTTTAGCAGGGGGGTTGGACTAGGTGATCTCCAAAGGTCCCTTCCAATCTGTACCATTTTGTGATTCTGTGAAGAGACTGACATCCACCTCACTACAACCTCCTTTCAGGTAGTTTTTGAGAGTGATAAAGTCTCCCCTTAGTACTTAATTTTCTTTAGTCTAGATTTGTATCAGAATCTTTCCATTTTGTTTATAAAAAAAAATATGCATTGAAGAGTATCGTAAGTTACATGAGATTACTTGAGTTGGTAAATTTGTGTCCTTGTTGTTCACATTCGAAAATAGTAAAAAAAAATAAATTACTAGACATTCATTGTGTTTTGTAAATCAATTCGGTTTTGTCAATCTAGACTACTATTCCTAAGACAGAATAAAATCATAGAATAATACCAGTATGGTTTTTGTTGGAAGGAATCTTGAAGATCACCTAGTTCCAACCCTTCTGCATGGGCAGGGACACATACCACTAAATCAGGTTGCTCAGAGCCCCATCCAACCTGGCCTTGAATACTTCCAGGGATGAGACTTCCACAACTTCCCTGGGCAACCTCTTCCAGTGCCTTACCACCCTCATGGTAAAGCCTTTCCTCCTAATATCTAACCTAAATATCCCTTCTTCAAGTTTTAAACCATTGCCCCTTGTCCTCTCGCTACATGCCCATGCAAAAAGTCCAGCTTTCTTGTAGGCCCCCTTCAGGTACTGGAAAGCCACTATAAGGTCACCTCAGAGCCTCCTCTTCTCCAGGCTGAACAATCCCAACTTCCTCAGCCTGTCATCATAGGGGAGGTGCTCCAGTCCTCTAATCATTTTTGTCACCCTCCTCTGGACTCGGTCAAGAAGCTCTATGTCCTTCTTATGTTGGGGGCTCCAGAACTGGTCACAGTATTCCAGGTGGGGTCTCACAACATCAGAGTAGAGGGGGAGAATCACCTCCCTTGACTGGCTGGCTGATACTTACAATACAGGATACATGAGAAACTTCCTTTAAGTGCTGACCAAGCAGGTTTGCTGACAGAGAGGTCCAGCAAACCAGCAAGACTTACTGAAACTATTTTTTTTTTCAAGTACTCAACAATATTTACATTTCTAGTTAAAAATATTTAAAGCATATTATAAGATTTATTTTTATGTGACATAGAGGCATTCAATACTTCCATACAAACCAACTTGCACTGAAAAACAACGAAAGCCTGAAGAATAATTTGCAGCCAACAGTTTGCTGAAGATCCACTAGTTAACTCTTTCCTGCAAAGATTATCTTACTCTGCGCATCATCACTAAATATTCATAAATGTATTATCAAAAAAGGACTATGAGAAATTATGCACGAAACTAGTATTTATACCTTTTAACCACCTGTAAGCTGTTGCCCAGCTCCAGGCAAAAATGAGCCATGTCCCCACAAGACTTGGAGCTCAGCAGTCCCAAACTGATCCTGTACTTCCATGTCATTTCTCCTTGGGCAAGCAGTGCCAAGTACCACAAAAGGACTCTGTGAAGCCAGAACATACAACTGGTGTGAAAACGGCATAGAAGACCGGGCAATTAATTCTTTCCCATTATTGCTCATTACTTAGCCTTGCTTGCATGTCCTCTGCGGTATGAAGATTCCCATGAACTACTTAAACAGTTCTAGAGCTAACTGATAAATGCATCAGGAGTGGTGATGGCAGTGGATATGCCATTCTTGAAACTCACATTCAATGGTATCCATATACTGCACCTGGGTTTCTCTTTGTCTCCCTCTGCTTGTCTCTGCTCACTTTGATTTCCAGCAAAGGATTAATTTTCCTAAATGAAACCCCTTCTTCTGTTTACAGTCTTTCAAGCTGAAACTTGAGTTCATTTTGTTCTTCTCATCTCTCAACTGAGATTCCAGTTTCGACACCTTTTTCTTTACTATAATAAATACATTCAGCAGAACTAACTATAGTTAGGTCTGACTGAAACTAAACCTTCCAGTAGTTTGTGGGGGAGAAAATACTTCACTTCAGAGAGAAAAAGTTTAATTAAGTTTTTACTAAAAAGAACACTTTCCAGTGTCAGTTCCTTCAACACTTCCAGGACACGGAGTGCAGAACTGGCTGGCTGTTGTAGGAAAACAACCATGCCTGGTATCATTCACTGGCACTGAGGGTCCACAGCCTGAATTTGTATAATCAAGAGCACAGGTAGCTCTACCCCAGGCTCATTAAACTGGACATGACAAGCTCACCTCTAACCCTCAGAAGTCCTCCTCCTGCTTCCCACAGTTGCCCCTTCCTCTGCAACCAGGAAGCATCAGAAAGGACATCAGCAGATCTCAAAGAAGGAAAGAGATCCAAATTTGGGAGAACAGTTGGTGGAGAAAAGCCTTACAGAGGCAGACAAAATACAGAGACTGAGTCTGAGAGAGAGGAAACTGACAGCAAGTCCTGGCTGGGAAACCATCAGCAAAGAGACTTGGGACTCTAATTATTCATGTGAGGTGAGTCTGCAAATTAAGGAGATCAGGCATTTAGAATCCCAAGCAAGCAATCAGATCACCTAATGTCACCTTAATTTCAACTGGGAGGACACTGGAATAGGCTGCCCAGGGAGGTGGTTGAGTCACCATCCCTGGATGTGTTTAAGGGTTGTTTGGATGTGCTGTTGGGGGATATGGTTTAGGGGAGAACTCTGTATAGAGTAGGGATGATGGCTGGACTCAGTGATCCCAAGGGTCTTTTCCAACCTGAATGGTTCTATGGTTCTATGACTGAGATTGGAAAAAGGGTGGCAAAGAAAAGGTGCCCATATCCCTGGGGAGTGAGGTTGGCTGGGAAGGCAGTGAGGCTTGGCTGCATGCAAGGAAGAGCATACCATTCCGGAGGAGAGGAGGCAGGTCAAGCTTGGAGTGACCAGACAAAAGGGTTTGTGCCAAGTAAAGCTAAAAGCCCTGCCAGTGCCTGGCTTGGGACCCAAAGCCACTGAGTTCGCCATTCCTCTGTTGTCAGCAGATATCCCTGAAACCCACTGGTGAAACATCCTGTCCCTCCAAAACACCCGTCCACAAAAAATGAAGACAAGTGTGGTATTGCAGTAATCACCCAGGGTCTGATCAAAGTTAGTGCAGACTGTCCTGTTCCTAACACTGCCCAAAGGCAGATTGCTTCATCTTTCAGGCTTACTAATGTTCTTTCACATAGATTTCACATGGATTGGAATGGCTATTTTTTACTTCTTCCCCAAAAGTGAATTTTCTCTTACGTAAACTATGAATACGTACATTTGGAAAATTAGTTTTTCATACCTCTGGTACGGATTTTGATTCAAGTGACAGACCTGGTATGTCACAATACCATTAAAGAAGAAATGGCCAAGAATCAAAATCTAACCCTCTCTGTGCACCTTTTCTGAGTCTCTCTCTCTGTATATATAATTATAAACGTTACAGTTAAAGGCTAAATAAGATAGGATATGGATTATGAGATGGACCAGGTATTGATACCATACATGGCCAAGCAAACACTGCAGTACAGACCACTTAAAGCAACACCCTGGAGCTGACTGTGAAGACTCCGCTGCTTCGGTTCTTACTCTAAGGCAATACTAACCAGTCACTGATAATTGCAAACTGGTTAGTCTACAGAAATCTCTTTTAGATGGGGATAACAGAGACTACTTCCACTTTACAGAAGGGAAAATGCAGGGCAAGAATCTCAGAGTTTTTCCAGGACTACCATATCAAAGTTTAGAGTTATAACACTAGAGTTAAAACATTTTAATAATCAATAAAAAATTATCATTCTAACCATGAAGCCCTACTTATTTTATTCTTTCCAATTTTTAAGGGTGTGGACTATAAGTAGCATAGAACAAAACCTATAATTATTCACAAAATTTTTCATGCTCTAATTTTTACACATATGTAAAGGGCAAGTGTCAAGAGGACAGAGCCAGGCTCTTCTCAGACGTCCAACGATAGGACAAGGGGCAGCGGGTGCAAGCTGGAGCACAGGAGGCTCCACATAGGAGGCTTTTTCATTGTGAAGGTGATAGAGCACTGAACAGGCTGACCAGAGAGGTTGTGGAGTCTCCTTCTCTGGAGACATTCAAAACCTGCCTGGATGTGTTCCTGTGTGAGCTACTGCAGGGATCCTGCTCTGGCAAGGAGGATGGACTAGCTGATCTTCAGAGGTCTCTTTCAACCCCTAGCATTCTGTGATGCCATAAAGCCTGTAGTGTGTATCTGTTACAATTCATTATTTTAAGCTATCACATCTGAATTCTGAGACAACTGTACACACTCATATTCTTACTTATTGATACACTTATTCTTAAAAACAATATATATGTATCTCAGCAACTGAACTAAATCAAACTGATGATTTTTTTAATAGCTAACAATATCACAGTGATTTTTGTTACACAGGAAAAGAAACTGTGTTTAGTTGTTTATCTCAGTACAGAGTAATATAACAGAACTAATATGATCATTGTGTTATTAGTTATGGATAATATCATTCTAGGTTTGTTTCAGAGGACTAATTGTTTTTAAACAAAGAAGGTATTCACAATAGCAGCTGAATAGCTTTGCATTTCTTAAGCTTATACCAATTTTGGATTATATGACAGTGCCTAAAATTAAATTCTGTTGGAAACAAAATTGGGTTTTTTTGGTGACAAGCAAAACATATAAAATACCAGACTAGGTACCTGAAGCTAAACTGTAGATAAAACCATTCTCTTGAGACCCCTTAAGAGATACATATTTTAATTTAATGGAAACTTCTTATATGGTCCCCATGGTGACAGGAGCAACTAGGCAACAAAAATTTCTCCTGCTTGACCAGAGAAAGAGCAGAAGGAATGGAAAAGGGGAGAATAACCCTTTTATTTTGGTCCACTAATTACTTTTCAACAAAATAAAAAGTCTTATTTTATTTCCAAGCTGGTTAAAATTCTCTGTTTAAAATAAAGGGGTGGAGGGACAGGGGGTGTAAATGTTAAAACGAACCATCACTAATGATGGATACGGACTCATTTAATATTTAGGCAAAGAATACATGTCAGTTGTTTTGTGATCTTTTTGTTATTTCTCAACTGGTATTAACAAGCTAGAGAATTTGAAATCAATTCCCCAAAGTTTTTGGTTGATTTACATCCCCTTTTCCTGCCTCCTACCCACCCTTTTCCTTTGTTAACAAAATATTTTGTACAAAGTTTACCCTTGGGCTCAATTTGGATGCCTGGGCATACGAGACTTCATGCTGGTAAAAAGGTTCTGTAATGCTTGATTTCATTTTTAATACAGAAATAAATACACTAGCCACTGTGTGATGTTTGATGTGTGATTTGATTTGTGTGATGTGTGATTGTGTAAAATCACAACAGCTATGTCAGGGCAAGCACTGTCACACATACCCACCTTAGGTGCAACAGGACATGCACAACATTTGGTACTCCCCACATTTGAACCAACATTATTTTTGTGGTCAAAGAAAGAGGCACTCAACTCCATGTCTCCATCAAATGAGAGTTTATTGTATTTTACATGCATACACGGACACATGGACTCAGCTTTATTCAAAAGCCAAAGTGCACGTGAAGAATCCAACGCTATAGAGCATTTCCAGAAAATGTACTATTAAGAAGCATCACTGTTTTAAGATGGAAGAGTTGATCCCTGAACATGTGCTGTTTTGCTGCGCTGACTCAGAAGGAAGTCTTGAGCTATATGCAAAACTTACATGCTAATTTACTTCAGAAGTGGTATGGAACAGGTAACTTTAAAAGCAGTACAAATGGAACCATTCTGTTTTCCACTAGCCATTGTTACTACGCACAACAAAATTAAGATAAGCACACCAAATACACCTCTAAATATACATACTCCAGTTTCTGCTTCTCCACAAACGCTATTACTCCTGCTGACACATGGGTCTCATGTTTAAGCTATTTTACAGCACAAAATGGTAGCGACAACTTTTAACATATTACAAATTATACAGGAGAATTCACAGGCTTAGGGTTTTTTTCCCCACTGAATTAAAAATAATATCTCTAGCTATAACACATATAATTGCATGTTACAGTCATGAAGAACACACACAAGAAAACTACAAGCTGTAAAAAGCAACTGTTTCATAGAATTTAGAATCTCACAAGTTTGCTTCAGTAATTCAAGGCTTTTGCACTCAAACAGTAAAGACAGTTTCTGACACAGAGCAACACCTGAGCTGCCTCTCCAACTGTCAACAGGCCCATTTTCCAAAGAAAGGTTGAAACAGCTAGGAAAATGAACAGATATGGAAAAGTCTTAAGACAATGAAGGTTTCTTACACCCCCATTAGCTACATTCTAGAAAGATTTAAGCCTTTTGTATTAACTTCATAAGAAAAAAGAAAAATCTCCAACAAATGAAACCCATCATACTGAACAGAAATACACTTACTTTAGCCAGCAGGGAGCTGGTCTCTCAGAGCACCTAAACCTCCCACTGCCTCTCCTGCTGGTGCTGTGCTAAGGCATCCAGCATCTGCACCACCTGCCACCAGACTCCAGAAGTGAAGTCCCTTCTGAAAACAAGGAAGGTACAGATGGGAGACCAGAGTGCCACACTGACCTTTGTTTCACATTTTACAGGAAAATAATGACTGTTCCTCAATGAGGAGACATTGAGGAGGGAGGACTGAATTCTGGTTCCATGTTATTTTAGATATTCACTGCTTGAAATCAACGGAGGGTATTTTGTAAGAAACGTGAAATTGTGAGAGCTCACCTCAGCACAGCTGTCAGCAACCTCTGTCTTGCATGCCAAAGGTGGTATGTGGGTACACTGCAAATAGCACACAGCAGGAACTTGATGCTAAAATCATCTGTCTCTCATAGCATCAAGACATCATTAATAACCTCCTTGGTAATACATGTCCAGGTAAGAGAAAAATCCTGTTGAGAATAACACAACTGAAAAATTGCCTAGCAAGTAAACTATGATAAAAATATTCTCTTGGTCTGTAAATCTTAAAACCTGCAAAGCAGACCAGTTTGAAAAGGACGCACCAAAAGGACCCCTTATCAGAACAGCTTCAAAACTGCATCTTGTAAACTATAAGAAACCTCATAGAGCTCTCATTGCAAGTGCAGGAGATTAATTTGAATCTCTGCAGGCATCAGTGCAAACTGAACCCAGGTCTTCCACATCATTAGTGGTCCCATGCCTTTAGGTAAAAACAGACATTAACATTACCTGCTATTTCTGTATTTTAAAATACTGAAGGCATTTAAAAGGCATCTAAAGCAGAGTCTGAATATCAAGATTTTTAACCACCACATCAAATAATTTCATAGATGACCTGCAGATCACCTCTCTTACTAGACCTGATTAGACACACAGGTCAGTGAGCTACTTCCTTTTAAAAGGACATGGTTTGAGACCCTAAAAAATGTAATTTATTATTTAATAAATAATAAAATATTACATTCCTCCAATTTTTTTGCGGTCAAACATCAGATTTAAAGATTTCAGTTTTGAATTCTGGCACAGAAATCCCTACTGAGGCTCCCCTTCAAATCGGGCTGAATGCCCATTTATTTTGCTGTGTGGAAATTCAAGAGGAAAGACAAGTTGGATTCACATCTGTGTAGGACTAGGTGTCCAAGTGACTAGCTGACACAGACATCATTTAACACGACAACAGTGCTGTGAAAAGACTGTTTATAATCCCATTACAAGATTGTAATAGAATGACTCACAGTTAATATAAACCCAGGTGGTCGTCACAGACAGATGAGGTACTTCATCATATTGCATGGTAACAAGAACTGTGACATACAAGGGCCTATTCCTCAAGTGCACGAGGCATTTCTGAGGAATCTGTTTAACTTCAAACCAAAGACTCTATAGCCTAGACAGCAATTTATATTAAAATATGAAGTAATCTAGTGCCTACATAGGATGTAATTGATAGCTTTGTTGCTTTATTAACATGGAATGTAATGACAAGCTTGATCACAATTTTTTTCCCCTTCCCACTCTCTTAAAAAGTGAGTTCTTCTTATATGAAAGGAAAATAACAGTTCTATTTTACCTTCTGTCACAAATATTGTGATTTTATTAAAGTAAGTTAACAATGATACTGAAAGGTCACCACTTGGGACTTTACAAAGCCAGTTGCAGCAGCCCAAAGACTAACTACAGTGGCTGTGATATGGGGAGGCATAGAACAAAGCTGATATACTCATTGATAAAAGGAAGCAGATTTTGCCTGCCAAATTCTGTTTTGCATGTGATGATGTACCATCCTATAAAGTTTGCTTAATTGATTTTTATGATATATTCGATGTTCAGCATAACACTGGACAGTGGATCAGCCCAGGCACCAGCCCTATGGGATGAAGGCATTGCTTAGAGTGATCAGGGCTGTTGCTGAACCAACTGATGACTCCTATTCCTGAGGGAACAACTTTCCAAATGGCCAAGAAAACCAGCTTACCAACTGATCTACCCTGACTATTAAAAATACATCTCAGCAGGTCTGACAGTTAAAATAGTAAGGCTGTCTGGCTGCCAAAGAAAAAAATTACAGAATGTGAGAATCTGTCGAGGGAAATCTCAAGTTATTTATTCATACTCAGGATCTCAGAAGAGAAAGAACATTTGTTTAGGCCAGAATTTGCAGACTGTGCCCTGCTTCAGGCATCGATGCTCTTTCAAAATGCTGGTCTTGATGTACCTAAATGTGAAAAATTAAGGAATCTTAATAAGACACAACAACCAAACTCTTCATAATATTATGTAAGATATAAATCTAGGAAACTGGAGAAGTTTGGCAAGTAAAATGTAATTCATGCTTTGCTTCCATCCTACCCGTTTCCAAAGATTTCTACAGATGGAATAATATTAACACATATGATACCGTTGATCTTAGAAACACTGATTACAAAGCAAAATCATGACATTTCAAATCACATCCTCCTTACATCCTGAAGTAACATAACACTATCTTAGAGCGATATGTTTACCATTGTGAGGCTAAGCCAGTTATCTCTGGAAAATCGGTTTACTATGCAACTCTTTCAAGATACAGAAATACGCCTTACAATGATAATACAGCACTTGCAATAGCCATTGTGTATAACCAAGATGGCAAATATGGTAACTGGTGGTCCTTGAAAAAGTACTGTTAAGCTCATGTTGACTTCAGTAAGTCTCTCCTGCTCGAAATGTTGCAAAGGGTATGACATTTTTTTCAGTATTCACCTTACAGATCAGCTTTGTCCAACAAAAGAACTAGTCCGGCTGCTCTCAAACAAGCAGTCAAATCCTCCTTCAACTCCATCAGGCTGCTCAGAGCCCCATGCAATCTGGTTCTGAAAGATTCCAGGGAGGGGACATTTACCACCTATCTGGGCAACCTGTTCCAGTGCTACACCGGCCTCATTGTAAAAAAAAAATATTCCTTATACCTAGCCTGAACGTACCCTCTTTTAGTTTAAAACCATTACCACTTGTTATATCACAACAGGCCCTGCCAGAAAGTTTGTCCCCATCTTTCTTCTAAGCCCCCTTTTAAGTATTGAAAGGTTGCAAGAAGCCCTCCTTGGAGCCTTCTCTTCTCCAGGCTGAAAAACCTCAACCCTCTCAGCCTGTCTTCATAGGAGAGGTGTTCCACTCTTCTGACCATTTCTGAGGCCCTCCTCTGGACCTGTTCCAATAGCTCCATTTACTTCTGGTGTTGGGGACTCTAGAACCGGACACAGTACTTCAGGTGGGGGTGTCACCAGACCTGAGTAGAAAAATTATCTAGATTTCAGGTGGAGAGCTGCATACTCAGCCCTTTCCACTTCCTAACTGTAGATCCCAAGCTGCAAAATGTATAAGTAATAAAAAAGGGAAGTGCTTCAATGAAAGGGACGGTCTCATTCAGAAATTCTGATTTCCTTCATCTGCCAAAATCCACTTTCATTTACCCAGATTAAACTTCAGCCAAAGGTGTGCACGTTCTGAATGTGGCTGAAGTAAATATACAAAGAGCACAGCAAGAAGCAGAAATATCACAAAGTTACTCAACTAAACTAAACCAGAACGGGCTCTAGGATGCTCCAGAAATACTTTTTTTTTTCTTCTTCTTCTTCTTCAGATGAAGCACCAGTTAAAGGCTTTTAGAAGGCACTAGACTTAGCAGATGTCCAGAATACCAAATTTTAACTTGAGCCTGGTTTTCCCAGGATGGGTATTAGTACCTTTAGGGCAACAAAGAGAACCACAAATATTACAAATATTTATTACCAGAAACCAGTGAAGTGGTTCAATTTATTCTCAATAAAAAACTGTGAACTGACCACCAAAATTAAAATATCTATATAGTAATGAGTGCCTGATTAACAGAGTAAGAGTAATTGTTTGCATTCATGACAGAGGCAGGAAACTTAACATTGCATAGGAGATTAGAAAGAATAAATAGGGCACAAATCAATTGGTGTATTTTCTGTTTTACAGTGCACCACAAAACTATTTAAAATTAAGATAATTAATCTGAGCTTGTGTCATAGAGATCACAATGTAACCTGATACATTTTGTTGTTTATATACCATTATTACACATACAACTGGAAAGATAATAAACACAACACCTGTTGTGTTTACTAAATGACATGGGTGCTTGTGACCGAATTCAGTTTGCAGCCAAGTCTGATGTACTGGATCAGTTCACCTTATGGAGTAATGGTTTCTGATAAAGCAGACTGCAAACACACACAAAAAATTATTTTCCACTAATAGTGACTAAATTCAAATGATCTCCAAGGTCTACGAGCTGTAGCTTTTTGCTTGCTTAAACTACCAAGATTACTACTAATAGAAGAACGAGCATTATGTGAGAACTGGAGCCCTGGCCTCCTGTGTCCCTAATGCCTTGGGCAACTACAAGACCACCACTGTGCTCCAGCAATGACTAACTTCGTCAATGGTTAACTCTCTCCACCCACCATCTGCTTACACCACAGTCAGAGAGGTGGTAAATGCTTAACTGGGAGGAAACTGATGAGTGAGTATTTGGCAGCTACAATCAGCACAGCGCTTATTTTTGGATGATGAATCACCACTTTTATCCCAGCCACGCAGCACTGGTACATTCGCTGCACAGAAAACATCATTTCTGGCTGGGGCTGGTGGCAGGGCAACACTGTTCTTCGTAGAGCCATGTCAAGAAACTGCTTTAGACAAACAAAAAAACCTTATGATCAAAGGTGGCTGTGTGCAATACTGCTCACTGTCATTCACCAGCCACACACTTGTCTGCAGATCTGACAGAGTTAGTTTATGGTCAGTGGGGATCACCTTTGCTTTCAGAGACAGTGAAAAGAAGATTGAGGATTCAGTGAAGACATGCAAGGTCCCAACAACAGTGCCCGAGTCGAAAGCAAGATCCACTCCTCTGTAGCCCACATGCAATAAGTGATGACATACCACAACAGTAATACTTCAAGCTCTGTCAAAATCTTGAATGAACTTGCAAAAATCGGAAAAAGACTAAGCAATGTTTGGACACACTCAGCTGAAGCACATCTACAAAATGTGCTCTTCACAAAGCTCTTGGCAGCCTCACCACAGGCTGCGCGGGACCAGGGCCAGGAGACCTCCCCGGTGTCATCACGGGCTAGAAAGTTCACTCCAGCTACCTTCAAAGCCCACCAAGATGACAGCAAGGTAAAGCAGCTTTATTTAGCACTACAGTGCAAGTGCTCTTTAGCAGAGCTGTAGGTTGTCAAGATTTATTTGCCCTCTCTGCCCTTGCCTCTCGTTCAGAGTCTGGGACTAGTTCAAGGTCTGATCCAGCTTTTGGTACTTCCTCCATAATCTCTTGAACACAGATTTCCACCACAGCAGCACTCATGGTCACATTTAGGTTACATACAGGTCAGCAACTACCGTCTATGGTCTATCAGTTCTGTCACAAATGGCATCCCAATAAAATTATAACAGAACCACTGACATTTTATCTCATCATAAAGAGATGTGACAAAGTCAGCGAATGCCTCACACATGCTTCAAGGTACTGAATGGGTGAAATCAGTGCTTCTGCTTTACTGTTAACTTTGGTAGAATCCAGAAGCCCCAACAAACTTAGTAGAAGATTACCTTTTGCCACCGCAAAACAAGCACCTCATCGTTCAAACACCTGCCTCAGCATTGCCTACAGTATCTCCAACCTTTTAATCCTGCCTTTAAACTGACATAACAAACACCAAGGCATTTTCACATAAGCTCAAGTCTGAGAAGCTGTCCCTAGTAATTTCCACCCCAAATCCATTCCTTTTGGGATCCATCAAGGACAGTGGAATATTAGTAACTCTTTATATATATACACATGCACAAAAAGTATAAAATACTAATAGAAAAATTTAAATGTATAACTATACATCTATATAGTTATGTAGTATATGTTTGTGAATATATAAATATAATAATTTATCTATACATATAAAGACAGAGTATAGAGACATATAGTACAAAGACAACACTTTAAATACATATAGTATAAAAACATCAGTTTTTTGAGACTAGAGCTGTTTTTTACACCACTGACCTACTCACCGACCTGCTGAACAGCTGAAAAATCTGTGTAAGACACTGACTTCACTTGCATATCTTTTTATCTCCCGTCCCCCTTGCAAACTCTTTAGAAATAAGTGAGCACCAGTTCTTCCTTTTTAGCCAGATAGGTTTTATGAAGATTCCCTTCAACATCTTAATGAACATTTTAGTTTGAGAAGTTCCAATTCATTTCTGCTTATGACAGTTGGTTTTACACCAGCACAACCTTGATATTGTTCCTTCTAAGATCAAAGGAGGGAGAATTCTAATAACATCAACTCTTAATTCCATTCCATTTTAAGCGGAGCTTATGAACCTGCTCCTTGGGGGCCAATCACTAAAAATGCAGCTTTCAGCACTGGCTTCTTATTTTTTAAATCTTCTTTAGAAATTCAGTACCCACTCGTGACATTCAGCGATGAGTATTTTTTGTAGTGCCTACATAAGATACTGAGGTGACTTCTGCCCAAAAACAGATGCCTAATACACACTGCACATACACTTGTTGCTTCTCACTTGCAATCCTGCAGTGTGTAAAACAGACCTAGAGCCACAAAACTATTGCTGCTCCTCACTTCCACTGTCACCTCTGGAGCAGAACTGTAATTGATTGTTTGCAATTCATGTATAATGTAAAGGATATCACAGCAATGTGTCATGCATCACACTGTAAAGCAATAATGTCTACCTAGAAATCTGTTTGCCAATTGTAATGAATCTGCATTTAAGCTCTATTCTTCTTTTTTCAATTATCATACCCACCAACAGTAAACTTTTTCAAAAAACAAAGCTCTGCATGATGCTATGGGATACATCAGTGTTTTCAGAGTGACTAATATAAAATCTTTAGTTCAAAGCCACAAGAGTCAGGTATTCTGCACTGCAAACTATTCTTTCAACAACATATAACTTTCAATTATAAGAACTTAAACAATCAATATTCTGCTGTTTTACTGTTAGTTCAAAACAGCTACAATTAAAGTTTCAGTCCAGTGATCTATTAAGAGCCAGTAACAAGACTCATCAGTGCTGTATATAAACTTAACGACACGGGATTTCCGTTGCTCACAGAAAGAACCATAATTTGCAGAAACTGTTTTGTAAGTTTGATTTTTTTTAATAGGACATGTACATCAAGATGGAGATCTCAGAAAGGATTATCCCTCTGCTATGAAATATTCTATTTCAAATTTTCCACACAAACATTAAAACCCTTTTGAAATGCTATCAGGCTACCACCACTAGGTTTAAAACACCTGAGCCCGTACCTATGATCATTTTGGCACCAAAACAGAGGGAGGGTGCCTGGTATCTTTAATCCTGATCTATATGGTCTCCAAAAAAAGAGCAGGGCCAATGCTACAGCTGGAAAAATACTTCTTCTTTTGTTTGGTTTGAGTGTTGGGTTGTGTCAGGTTTTTTTTGTTCAAAATTAATTAGCTGCATCTGTGACTATATACACACCTTTAAGAGGCTGACAGCATTAAAGACCTGATCTACACACTTGGTTAGGTACCTGAACTCCCTTTGTTTTATTGGAAACTGGGAACCTAAGTGCTGCAGTGAGTCTGCAGCACAGTCTGCTTACTACAAAGCAGAGATTTACCTTCAAGCTCTCTCCATCTGTCTTTCGGCTACTTCCCTCTCCTCCTTCACCAGGTACATCACTATCACCACTGTAAAACTAAAGGTAATCATTTCTCAATGAACCTGTCAAACAACTGCTGCTGCATTGAAGCTGGTTAATTAAACACGTCTCCCTTTTGAAATGGACACGCTAGTAACTTCATCTGCCACTTCAAATTAGCAGCTCCAAAAATTCAGGTCCATTTGCAAACCATACTCTGTCCCAATCCATTATTATATAACACTTGGTCAGCAAGCAGATTGTAAATTAACATTTCCATCTTCTGCTGTAGCCTTTTAGTCATAGTAATTACAATAAAATCTCTTTAATCACCATACTCATAAAATAACCAAGACGGATGTCTTTTATTTGAGGAAGACCTTGTGATACACATCATGTCACCAGCTGCACAGAGAGAATATCAAGCTTTTCTAAGGTAGCAAAGCAGGAAGCTTTCTCACACTCAATCCACCACCAGCTATTGGAGTTCCTCACTGATGCAATGCCTTCTGCTGTGATTAAACTGAAGCAAATGACAGATTTTTCCAGTTTTCTCTTGTATTCTAAGTGTATTTTCCATTATTTTATTAAAATGATCCCACAAAATGCCTGCAGATCACCTAACAAAGACAAACATACCACCGTAATATTTCTACAGCATTCAAGGCAGTATTTTCAACAGGGCTTATTATTAAGAATGCTTTTGATGGTTAAATTGGGCCTCTGCTGCTAATCAATGGACCAAAGACACCCCTCAGCATGCATAATTTTGCACCTCTTTGTTTCAGGGAAATCTTGACAGGAAAATAATGGTTCCTTCCATTTCTTTCTTCTCTGTCAGTTAACCAGGGAAGGTTATTCTGCTTCAGTCTCCCAACTGCTGCAGCATAAATTACTGAAGGGGGAAAGAGCTGGAGGCACATACTTGCCAGGAAACCTTTTCCATGCATTCTGCACTAGGGGTGAATGAACTGACCTGGGCAAAACGGCCTTTGCCAGAACCTACGGGTATGACCCAGAGAGAATTCAGTGCTCATTTAAAATTCTAGAAAATTTTAGCCAGCTGAAACAGTCTGTCCCCCAAACCAAGCCCTTGTTCTTCAGATCTCCTCAAATATTATCTCATCTCAAACCCATCTAACCTCAGAAGCACAGGACTGGCAACACACTCCAAAGGCTTGAAAGTCTGGAAGACAAAACACAACGTCCTTTTGCAAATCTTCTGTGTTGAAATCAGGTCTAGCTTAGACAAATCTTAGAAGGTTGCCAATTGCTTTTGGTTCCAGTGAAAATTCTTTGGTTTCATAGGACACATCTGAGTTCCCAACTTGTACAGCTAGCTGGTTATCAAGGCATAAAAATCAGAATTGAAAGGTACACAAAAAATAATGGGGAAAAAAAGTATGCAAACAGAAGAAATCTAAGAAGATTTGTTCAATCTCCATCTTCAAGATAGGTCAAACAGTTCCTGATCCTGCTTTTCAGTGTTTTGATCCTGTCATTGCTTTATCCCCCAGGGAAAGTAAAGAAGTTTAATCTTCAGACAGATATGAATTCCCAGCAGCAAAACAGGTAAAGACATCTCTGAGAGAAACCACCTTGGTTTGCTAAAGCTTTTTACACTTGCAAATTTCAGTAACCATTCTGTTTACGATGTGCAAGTCCAAGACAATAAATCTAAGCCATTCCTAAAAATTACCAAACTAACAAAGAGGTCCTAGGGCAGTATCACCGATGACTTAACTACTCCTGTGCTACTTCCTTGATGTTACTGGCCTAAGACCCTTCTAAGAGACATGGACATCCCCCTCACCTTAGCTTTATCCCCTCTGCACCACATCCATGCACCTCGCTCATGCAGGACATCAATAATTCACTGAATTTACAGTCTTATTAGGAAAGGATCCATTTAAAGAAAACTCCATCATGAATTTTACATCAGTTTGATCCTTTGGGTATTCCAGTATTCTTCAAAGTGAATGTGTTAGCAATTAATGCAGGTTTGTATGTTTCTTCCTAGGAGTTGGCCCACATCCATGCTTTTGTCCAACAGGATACATCCCTCAGCAAAGGCCTGAGGAGCACTGGGACCATCGTTAGCTCTCTAGCAAACCATCAAGTCACTTTAATGTAATTGTCTAGAGGTTCTTCTGAAAGAAGCATGGCCTTTATTTTTCATGATTCATACAGAACTTCATCTGATCTAAATATCTCCTTTCCTGACACAGCCCATTTTTACTGGCTTTATATTTCTTCTGTGCTACCCAATTTGGTATTAAAAGCCAAGTGAAGAAATTCCAGAAGCAACTGAAATTTTATTTGTTTTGAGGAAATGTAACAAAACTTCTGGAGAGAACATCACCACTATCTTCCCACTAGAACCAGGTAGAAGTAGTAGGAATTAAAACCATTTCCTTCTGGTTTGAAGTTAGAGGGATTGGAGCTGCACTCACAGGAGATGCCACAGAAAGACTCTTGGGGACACAAAGATCAAAGAGAACTTGAGATAAGTAACAGAAACAGGATTACCAGTTAAAACTGAGCTAAATCCTATTCTATCCAACATCATCATTTGGCTTTTACAGTAGACTTGAGAGCACAGCATTACAAGATACCTTAGAGGACCGCATCTACTCTTATTTTTATAATTAAATCAGATGGCATTATAAAGACAATGTCTGTAAAGGATATTCCCACACACTAAACAGTATCTCCTGCCACCCACAGAGATCATGGGGCAGAGCCCTTCCACGCTCTACACTTTGCGCTCCATACTTGAGCAAACCATAATAAAAGCATCTTCTTCTCCATAGCTCCCTATCCCCTGCCCCTGAAACTACCTCCTCTTCCAGAATTACTCATTTATGCTGTTATGCAATGTCTTCCAAAAATTGGAGAATCACAGAATCACAGAATTGCTGGAGTTGGAAGGGACCTCTAGAGATCATCTAGTTCAAGTCTCCCACTGAAGTAGGATAACCAAGAGCACTTTACACAGGACTGCATCCAGGCAGGTTTTTAGTATCTCCAGAGAAGGAGACTCCACAACCCTCCTGAGCAGCCTGTTCCAGTGCTCCATAACACTCACTGTAAAGAAGTTTTTCCTCATATTGAAATGGAACTTCCTATGTTCCAACATGTACCCATTGCCCCTCGTCCTGACACTGGGAACTACTGAGAAGAGCCTGTCTCAATCTTCCTTGCACTCACCCTTTAGATACTTGTATACATCGATAAGGTCCCCCCTCAACCTTCTCATCTCCAGGCTAAAGAGTCCCAGCTCTCTCTGCCTTTCCACATAAGAGAGATGCTCCAATCCCCCTGTCATCTTTGTCACCCTCCTCTGGACTCACTCCAGTAGTTTCCTGTCTCTCTTGAACTGTGGAGCCCAGGACTGGATGCAGATTTTCAGCTGTGGTCTCACCAGGGCAGAGTAGAGGGGGAGAATGACCTCATTCAACCTACTACATTCTTGATGGATTTTTTCACGCATAATCAAATGTTCTAGCCATAATCACAGTCAGGGGATGAAGATTCTAAATCTCCATATTCAAGTGAGAAAGTATGAAATGCAAATCCTGAAGATTCAACAACAAACATGCTCTGAGTCCTGGTGATCCAACCAACTCTATGCACCAAGTACTCAAAAGCTTGTCTGTAAAGGTAATCCAAACTCAAAAAAATTCCATGGACTATGCTTGCTTAGTTTCTTACAAGTTTTCCCTGTCAAATGTGCTGTATGGGAAAAGAGGAGAAAATGTTCCTGTAACAGCATGTTCAAGAACATAGAAAAATTTGAAAAAATACAAGCATGCAAGGAAGGAAACAAAAACCCCTCATACATCTTTTCTGTAGAAAGCAGAAGTTTCTTTCAAAAAGAATGCAGCTTCATGACACGTGCTCCTCAGATTCCTTCTTTTATGGCTTCCTCCCTTTTTTTTCCTCCCTGACACGGCATAGCAAGTTCGTATGGGGTCTTTTTAAGTTAAATATATTGATTCAGTATTTTTCTAATACCTTCCATTAGGCAAGGCTGGCATTCTTTTCCTACTAGTATACTACATTTTCATCATAATACAGCTACAATCCTGCAAATGCCGATCTGAGTTTTTATCTTTGTACAGCTGGCATTCCTGCTAAAACTAGACTGCGACAAAGCTTGCTGATGTGTTCTTTCCCTGTATCTCTTTAAAAACTGCAGTTTCTCCAGAGCACTGGTCACTGCTGAGGCACTTTCAACTGTGATCCTTTGCAGTCTAAGCCTGTATTTTCCTTTCCAAGTCCTTTTTACTACTACTTTCCAGCACCAACACTCTTTCAGCTAACAGCTGTCTTGCAGCTTGACACACTGTTCAGACACATACTAGAATGACTGCTACAGGAAGATACCTTATAATCAGGTTAGGATTTTTAGTCCTTTTTCAAAGGACTTTGAAACTATCTAAGCTTGTAAATGCTAGTGTGTGAAGCTCATTTTCTGCACAACATTTGAAGCTGAGCAGCTACCTTAACTGACCTTGTGAGGAGGAAAATGCCAAACAGCATCTCTCCGAACTGTGCATGCTCAGCCAGAGAAGTGAGAAAGCAAAACCAGCACAGGCAGGACATGGCACTTCAAAGAAAAATGTATTTCTTTGAGTTGCAAGCAGTGACCACATTGCTTTAAGCACTTAAAACAACAATAGCAGATCAGAGTTTGGTAAAATGCGATGTCTTTCACAGCATTTTTGTTTCAAAAAACTATTTAAGAAAAGATTTCAGTGTCCACAGACATGTCCCAGGCTCCCTGATTTACTGCAGCACTGCTCCAACAGTAATGCTGCTACATGTTCATAACTCCTGGAGAGCAGATGCAAACTCCACATTGACAGTAACAACCACACCAGATGTATCACCGCTCCTTTTGTTGATTATAAACTGTGACTGGGATAGACTTCTTACCTAGCAACATGACATAAAAAAACAAGTGGATTTCTTGATGGGATCAAGCGCACCTCATCACCATGTTCCAGTACTTAAAGGGTGGCTACAAAGAAGATGGAGACTTTTTTTTTCACAAGGAATCACACAGAAAAGATATGGGGTAATGGGCACAGGTTACTCCTGGGGAGGTTCTGATTGGACACAAGAGCAACATTTTTCACAACAAGTGCCATCAGATATGGAAATATCTGCAGGGATGTTGTGGATTCCCCAGCGTTGGACACTTAAGATACAGCTGGAAGGGTGATGAGCTACCTTTTCTAGACCATGCTTTTGCCCAGAAAGGTTGGACCAGATAATCCTTGAGGTCCCTTCCAACCTGGTATTCAATTATTCTCTGACACCCATGAAATACGAGTAAGCAATGTGATATGTAGCATTGTGCTGAAATGCCTTGCTTTGGTCATACACAACTTCTAGGCATCATAACCCTTCAGAAAAGCTTTTCTGCACACTCCTCTCTCTGCTGCTGGGAAAGTATTAAGAGTTTAAATAAACACAGATACAGCTATTGTTCTGCTGAAGAATACCTGGAAAATAAACAACAAAATCCATGTTCTCAAATACAACCATGTTTCTGTACTAATCTACAGAAGAAATAATGCAGTTTTTTCAGGGGCTGGTAGAAAAGCTCCTACAAGAATGGGCTCCTGTCCAGGGACAGAATTTTCTAAATTCCAATGCAATCCAAAACTTAATTCCCATGGTGAATAAAGCTAAGGGAGGAACAACTGTGAGGCTGCATGATGGTACTCACCTCATCTAGAGATAGCAGAGATTGTAACAGCATCAGCCATTTACTCCATGCTTGCATAGAGCACGGAGACTGAGGCAGGTGCCTCCTTCCTTCTCCATCTAGTTTATAAAGGAAAACTATTAAAAATAAAATGGCTTTTTTTTTTTTTTTCATCTGTATGAAAAATGACCAGATGACTCAGCCCTTACAGCATTAATAACATGTATGCAGCATGAGATATGGTTAATAAATATATCAGTGTGTCATTCAAGTTGGAGACTGCCTGGCCTCCACCAAGTACCTCAGATCTCCCTGTTGCCTGTTCTAGAACTGAGCAACCATCACCGTCTAATTCAAGTAAAACAGGCCCTCAGGAATCTTCCTGTAGTTACAGTAAGCTGCAGATAAGCACAAAATAGTTGTAATACTCAGATAAAATAAGTTTAAAGAATGCTCAGGTTCACAGGGCTTGAGGAATCACCCCAACTGTCTTTTCCCACTGACACTAACCCAGTTAAAACTAGGGATGAACTCTACAAATATTAAAAAGGTTTTCTCCAGGAGATGCTAGAATGATGGGGGAGGTGGTAGAGGAGGGAAGGAAAGCAAAAGGTTTTTTTCAATTCCATGTAGCTTATTTCTATCTGTCTTCTGTGTCTTTCTGATGTACATAAAATGCTGTAGAAGGAACCAACAATACTTTTTAATTTTTGTCAAGTTCCAGACACTGGTTAGGGATTGGCAAAATTCTGTAGAGACAGGTTAGCAATGACTCAAAAGTTCATTGGCTTTTGTCTTGAGATCCACAGAGACATCCCTGTTTGTACCACATTTTCTGTTACTGAGCTGGTGTATTCTTGCTCCTGTCTCAGCTAAGCTCATGTTCCTACCATACAGCAATATACAAAATGCCTTACTACAAATATGAACAGAAGAGCACTGCACTGTATTATTCATGCAAGATATTATAAAAAAATTATTTCACAAATCTATTTGCTACATTTCTCCTCCCCTCTTACTCATTGTTTACTTAGCTGCCAAAATCACTACATTTCAAATGCAGACGTGAACCTTACCATGAATATCAACTAACATCTTCTGACTGAGCTACAATTTAAAATGTCAGTTCCAGGCAAACAAGCAAGCAAAACTCATGAGGGCATAATTTATTAACACTGTGAAATGAACTGCTGCTAATTTTTTTCCTCTGGTAATGACAGAGTTGGCCCCTAATCAGATGTGTGCACAGAGTTACAGGATCACCTTAACTCTGCCAGCTGATTGAGGTTCTCACATTTGCTTCAGTTCTCAGCTGAAAATGAGGCAAAATATTAAAGAAACATAGTCTACAGTCAATAATAGACTACATCTTAGAACACTAAAAGTATGCCCTGTGGCCCCCCCAAAAGAACATTCCCTTCATGGGAGATAACAGCAACAAAGAAACGTAAGGCTGCACATTATATTAAAGGTAGAAACTAATTAATGTTGTTGTCCTAAAACCTGAACCAGACAGACTTAGAGAGGTTTGTTCAAAGTATTGTTAAACCTTTAAAAACTAGGGGTTTACAATCTTGGGAGGTGGCCTGTTACAGTGCTTAGCTATCACTAATGTTACAGAGTTTTTCCCTCAAAAACTAAAACTTCTCATCACAGCCTCAGAGAATATGAAGAACAAATTATTATGGTGCTGCCTATCAACAACTTTTCTAAGAATCTGAATGCTATTATATTTCTTCTTTCTAGAATAAGCAAATGTTTATCTGTGAATGTTTCTTCTATTCAGTTATTTCATGCTACGCATTTATTAACTTGATTTTCTATTCTACAATTAGTTGTCAGTATTCTGTTTTGATCTTTCTCTTAAAGAATCTGCATCTCACCTCCAGTTTACTGATTTTAATCCTGTTTTCTGTAGTGCTTGCAGTCTAGCCTGAAGTTTACAGGCTCTGTTTAGCCACAAGAGGAGAGGACTCAGGGGAATCCTGACATCATTCTGTATAATAAATAGATGACAGGAGGGAGAAGATGGGAGTCAGACCCTTCCCAGCAGTGCCCAGTGAACAAACAAGAAGCAATGGCACAAATCAACTACAGAAAATACCATTTAAATGTAAGAGAGAAACTCCAGTACTGTGAGGGTTGTAAAACACTGGAATAAGCTGCTCAGAGACATTGTGGAGCCTCCATCCTTGGAGATAGATACTGCCTTGAACAATCTGCTCTGTGTGGTCCTGCTTGATCAACAGGTTGGTCCAGATGTTTCCCAAAGGTGCCTGCCTCCCCCAGTTGCTCTGTGATCCTGTGGTTCTGTCCAACTTCATCCTACCATCCACAAATCGATAAGATAACCCCACTAGATAATATCCTTCTGCCATACAGCATATACCATAACCAATTACTCTCTATGTTTGCAGTCATCCAAACAGTAATAATCACACACACACTAAATCTCCAGATTGATCATGAGATGTCACGTATAACTCTAACCAAAGCCTTAGTGAAGTCAAGAAGGAAAAGTTATGACTGTTCCCCCACCACAGCTTAGCTACAGGGTCATCAACTCACTATCTCACGCAATCATTCCACAAAATCCACAAGCTCACTACATTCTATCACTACATTTGTTTTTGTCCTCAGTACTGTAACTAGGAGACAAAATCTGTATGATCTATTACAAAATTACCTTAAAATGTCCAGCCTTCATTTATTCATGACCACCTCCTTTTGATGAGTTACACGTTTGAGAATCTTTCAAGGTACCAAATTTAGTTGATCAGTCTGCAATTCCAAAACCTTCCTTCTTTCTCCCCATTAAGAACATAATCCTTATGTGCCCTCTTATGGAATCTCACCTGTCCTTTATTGCGTTCACACAGCAATTGATCATGAAGTTGCTTAAACTCATTGTCTGGATAGATCAGAATAAACTCCCTCTTATGCCTACAAACCTGAGAGCATCTAACTCACAAATGTGTCTTTTAACCTGTTCTTTTCTTTTTCTGCCCCGGTGTTTCTACCACCTTGCTGTTAGCTTCAACCAGGGAAAGCAGCTGATCCCAATTAACCTTCTTGTAAAGACAGAAGCAAAAAAAGTTGATCCATATTCCAACTTCTTCTATCACCCATTATTTTATTGTCTTCTCCTTACATAACAGTCTTATCGTTTCCTCTGCAACTCTCTGCTTACAGAAACTTATTTTATTTATAAAATCTTATTTTATTGTGCATTACTTATCTTACTTTGTGTAGCTCAGCATTTTTAAAATTAGTCCAGCATGCTTTATATGCTCTTTTACCCCTAATAGCCATCATGTTGAAAAAGCCTAAAAACATTTTCCCCTATCCTCCCCATCCTGTTCAGATACTAGGTAACAGTCTGGAATTAAGCCTCAGCCTACCTGTTGAGAGAAACCACTAAATGATCTCAGGTTTTTAACATCCTTTTGTAACTGTTACTTCAAAGCTGTGCTAAACAAATCAAGCAGAGAGCATCAGCCAAGCCATCCACCCATATTCACAACCTTTCTTTACCTAATGATAATTACAGATTGTACTACAGACAGCCTTTAATAAAGAGCATCAAGTATAGAAGAAAGACATTTGTAGGGACCCTCTGTTGCTATGGAAATACCTTCAGGCCAAGCCGTCTTTAGCTCCACAGATTACCTCCATATTAACCTATTATTATGCTTTTCTTTGTGTATTAGTACGAATTATAGACTAACTCACCCCAATCACATCATTATAAACCATATTATGTCTGACATTGAGGGATTCCAAAGAACAAGGAGTCACAAAGGCTACAGAAAAGGGTAAATTCCTGGACTTTCAGACAAACTGAATACTTGCCTGATGTTGTATGGATTTTATTCTATGAGGTCCTGAACACAGGAACACAGAATGCCTTGGGTTGACTAGATGACCTTTAGAGGGCCCTTCCAACACCCCTACAATAAGCAGGGACATCTCCAACTAGAGTAGATTGCTCAGAGCCCCATCAAGCCTGAACTTGAATGCCTCCAAGGATGGGGCATCCAACACTTCTCTAGGCAACCCATTCCAGTGATCCACCAACCTCACAGTAAAGAACTTTTTCCTAATGTCCAACCTAAATCTACCCTTCTCTAGCTTGAAACCATTACCTTTTGTCCTATCGTTACATGCTCTTGTGAACAGGTCTTCCCCAGCCTTCTTATAGACTCATTCCATCAGTAACTGAGGTAGGTCAGGGCTCCCAGCAAGGAACTGAGGCCCACAACCCCTGCTGCACTTTCTGAAAGCTAGTAAGCAGCTCATTGCTACATTTATTAAGTATTGTTGGCAAAAGTTTGGACAAAACTTCGGTTATGCCAGCTCAAAGTATTAAATAGATTACTACTTTTTAAGACTGATTAATGCATAATAAACATGAATGCAATAAACAACAAATTATATAGCTTGCCACAGTGATAGGCACAATAAGTATGTACAACAGACACTCTCTCATGGAGGACCTTCTGCTTTGAAGGACTCCGAAAAGTTTTACAACTACGTACATGTAACTGCTGAAATGTAGTCATCTCAAAGGGTAGAGGGTATTAAGCAACTTGCAAACAGCAGAGAGCATAACAGTGAGATCTTTAACACCTACACAGAATAAACAGGATCGCAGTTTTTAAGATCTCATCCAAAACACACCCACGCAGCCAAGTGCGTGGTGTTCAATTTCTTATTTCATATAATGAAGAAAGAAATAAACCTCTGCTAAGATGTTAGCCATTGGTCTCAAGAAGGATGAGGGATTCAAGCTTGAAAATTAGATTTTTCGTAACTAACTATGACATTTTCAATGCTTCTCAAAAATTAAATAGGACACAATTGAAAATGTTCTTTTTTTTTCTGACAGCATTTCACATTATCAATAACTTTGAAACAAAAAATCAATCACAAGTTTTCCCTACTGGCTTAAACTGCAACACTAATTTTTTTCAACAAGTATTTGATGATAAGACTTTTGAAGATGATCACGAAGATTGCTGTCCAAAGAAGTGCAGGCAATGTCTTAAGCAGGAACTGAATTACATAACTTGAAATCCACAAAAAAAGACATTTAAGAGAATGCCAGGAAATAAAAAGCTAGGGCTGCTGGTGCTTATCTAGTATGAATTGCTCCTGCTAGTGAAAAGGCTGTGAGTGGAGCTCAGATAAAGAAAATTGTAACATTATTTTTGATAAAATTATTTTCTATATTTTTCTAATACCGTGTAACTGCAAAATGGAAGAAAAAATAAAAAGGAAAAAATATTTTTATCAGACTGTCCAAGGTGTGAACAGTCATTTAGGAGCTCTTTTTGCACTGCTGCCTCAAACAAAATTCCACAGAAATCCTCCCAGGGACCATAGAAGATCTCTGATTACTGCTCAGAATTAATGTTAGGCTCAGTCAATAATTTAAAACAGCTAAAACCAAGCTGTCCCTCATCTTCTTTACATCTTTCAATCTTTATTTGGTTTCTATTTTATCTTATTCCTGGCAACAAAAAACAAACCACTCTTTTCAAAAGCATAGGGATGCGATTTTAAATACTTGAGAACAAGTATGCACAATGCAAATCTTCACAACTAAGTGGCCCAGCTACCATCAGTACCAACCAGGTAGCACCACAGCTAAAGAACTGACTTATCACCTTGGTCTTTCTAGAGCAGCATCTGCACTACAAGGCCAGCATAAACTGACATCAAACCCTGATGTTACAAAAAACAGCTATCCCACCTTCCCCCTGTCCCCAACTTGCCTCACCCCTCATGCTGGGACTCACACAGCAGCATCAAAAAAACTAGCAGAAAAAAACCCTAGCATTTCCCCCCAGAAAAATGATTGATTTTTAAACTGTGTATCAGCTCCTTGATCTAACACACATCAGAAACACTTACCTTGGTGAGAAGGAAGGGGCTCGGGGCCAACCAGGCAAGAAGACAAGGTGGTAGGATGTTGCAGGCTGGCAGAAGTACTGCTTTACATCATGGGGCAGTGATGATGAAATGAAGCGGGGGTCTGACAGCTACACAAAAGGGTGAAGATTCTGACATCCAGTGGTGTCTTTTTCTGTCAGTAACGCCACTGGAATCAGTAGGACCATGCAACTGATGACTTGTCGTGCCACTGTCCCTGAAGTGTTATCCTGTGTGTTTAATTTACACTGTCACTTGTGCAAAGCCCCTCATTCTTTCAGCACTCATCAAAAGCAGCCATCAGTGAATAAGACGACAGGTTGTACTTGTTATTCCACTGTCACAGATGACTGCTTGACACTCTGTTTTGTTTGGAAGATGCCACTTAGCTACTTTAAGTAATATTAAGGCATTCTCATTCATGTCATAGAAGACATAATCTGAGGTCAAGGTTTACTAAATTCCCCACTTTGCTGGAGTGTGTGTTCCACGGGGCCTTTGGCTGGACTTGCCATGGTGGTTATGGCAGTTTTGAATAAATAAGCTACCACTACCACCTCAAGCCATGCAACCAGACTTAAAATTATAAATTACTTTAATGCACAGTATGTTTCACCACATGCCTACATAACCAAAGTTTCAGGTTAGTTGGCTGGTTAAGTGTCAACACCTTTGTGGGTATTACCACTCAAAATGTCATGTCTCATACTCCACTGGAAGCCAGACAGATACAAACACATCCACGTGTGCTGGGCTGTAACAAAAGAAGTGTGGCTAGCCTGTCAAGGGAGGTGATTCTGCCCCTCCACACTCATGAGACGCCACCTGGAGTACTGTGTCCAGTTCTGAAGCCCCCAGCACAAGAAGGACATAGAGCTCTTGGAGCAAGTCCAGAGGAGGGCCACAAAGATGATCAGAGGGCTGGAGCACCTCTCCTGTGAGGCCAGACTGAGGGAGTTGGGGTTGTTCAGCCTGGAGAACAGAAGGCTCCGGGGAGACCTCAAAGTGATCTTCCAGTACCTGAAGATGGAAAGATGGGAAGGGGCTTTATACAAGGCTGTGTAGTGATAGGACGAGGAGTAACGGTGTTAAACTGGAAGAAATTCTTTACTGTGCAGGTGCTGAAGCACTGGAACAGGCTGCTCAGGGAAGATGTGGATGTCCCCTCCCTAGAGGTGTTCAGGGCCAGACTGGATGGGGCTTTCAGCAAACTGGTCCAGTGGGAGGTGCCCCCATGCAGGGGGGCTGGAACTAGAGGATCTTCAAGGTCCCTTCCAAACCATACTATGATTCTATGAAATCTAACAAATAGGTTTTGAAGCATTTACGCTGCCACATTCCCAATAACAAAACCATGAAAGACACAGTTTGATAAATGAAGTATGAGACAAAGAAAGGCTGAGGATTCAGCAGTCACCTCACAGCAAAAGTAATTTTGGAGACCGAAGTACTCCTTCAGTCTCACCATTTGTCCCACCACCCCCCAGTGAGGCTATCTGATACCCTGTCATTGAAGTCATTCAAGATATCCAAGACATCAACCAATGGTAACAGATCTACAGAGCATTTATGCTGGGGCTGAAGCACTAGGAAACAAGAGTTGTACTTGGATTTAAGAACTGTAGTGAAACATGCAGGGTTGATAGATTTTGAGCATGTTTTTATTTTTAGACTAAGGGAACATGACAACACTGTGGTCAGGACAACATGGTAAAGATGAGACTGTAGATTTAGATGCATCTCTGATAGGAAAAACATACTTGACAAAGTTCATTAGTTCATTTGAATAGCACCTACAGCAGCACTTACCTCCCAAAAAGAGCAACCAACCAAGTATCTGTATTTTGCAAAAGCAGAGGTTTTTGTCCTTATCAGGGCGGAACAGAAGCATTTGTTTTCCATGTATGAATTCTTTACTGACTTTCAGGCTGGTTAGCCCAGATCAACTCTCCTTCATACATTTTTCCCAGACAACTGAACTCGGATAAGGTTCTCCAGCTAAAAACTGACCAGAATAAGATGTTCACAGCATTTTTGACAAGAGTGCTTTCCCTGGCCCAAAAGAGCCCAACTTTAGCTTTTCTTTCCCCTCTGAGCTTATGAGAATGATTAGAAGTTCTTTACCTCCTCCAGGTCAGGCTTGAAAAGGTGGGTAGCAGAGAACTAAATTATTTACTTGGGAGGAGACACATTCTAAACTCAGAATTACTCTGAGCCTTTAACTGAACCTGGATGGTAACAATACCTTTATCTGTATCTCATATGAAGAGGCATTTTTTTGAAAGCTTCACTTTAGGCACTTTTTTCCCAGAGCAAACTGGTTAACTTAAAAGAAATGTCTATAGAAACACACCAATATGCTACAGACAAACAAAATATGGAGAACAAGAAATGCATAATGGGAACAGTTATGTACACTAAAGCTCACACTGAAAACCCCAGGTGCTGCAGATACTCCAAAACCTTTATGCTCTATGAAACAGTAACAATGTCCAACCATCAATAATGGTATTATCCATATAATTTTTAAAAGCTGATCTGATCAAATATGTCCTGCTACTAGTCAATGACCTTCATTTTTTAAGCAACTCCACTGGCTCCAGGCTCTGTCCAAGATGAAACACTGCAATTCCAGGCTTGGTGCACTGCTTCCAGGTTGCTGAGTTCCTCATATAAAAACTGAGAGCTTTTTCATTTCAAGTTCCTTTCTTGGGATACATATTAAGAACACATTAACAGTACTAAAAATCATTAATAATGTCCCTCCTCCAATCCTATGACTATAGACCAAACCGAATTATGTCATAGGATGCATCTTGACCTTGAGCTATGCAGTCTCCTGTCATTCCTACGGACAGCAGTTAACTGCTGGTTTGTTGCTACTCTCAGAAGAGAGAGAATATATTGTGGGGAGTTTGGTTCTCCTCTGGGTCTGTAAAATAAAGGGATCAGTATTCATGTTTCTTCAGTGTAAACTTGCAAGTCAGCTGCTTAGAGGCTTTTCTGTCAGGCTTTACAGGAGCAAATAGAAGCCAGGAGGAGAAATTATTTCCACGTAGAGAGCCTCACTAATTCATGGACATAGAAAATCCATCTATAGAATATTCTGAAGAAGGAAACATCATGTACCTCAAGCTTCCCTCCTTGAAATTCCTATCTTTGAAACTACATGAAACAACAGCGTTTGCTGCTGAGGATGCCCTGGCTCCAGGAAATGTCTAGGGGAAATCAGCAGAGCGTCAAAATAATGATAATGATACCCTCACACCATTGTTTTTACTCAGTCTTGCCAGGATGATCTTACTGTTTAATGTGAGATAATGATGCAATAAATCTTAACAAATCTGTGCCACTATTTTATTTTTTTCATGACATGCTTCCAAGATCTCTAGCATGCAGATACATTGCCCTCATAAGAAAGGCCTTGATCCTGCAAGTCCTTGTATGGCTACAAAGGCTGATACAATCCATTACAAGAAACAGTGCAGGCTACACAGAGGGGCTAGAAAGGATGAGCCTCAGACATAGCTCTCCCACAGAGTTTGAAAACTGCTGCTCTTTCGCGTGTGTGATCGCCCATGCTCAGAAAACCAGCTTTGAAAACAAAACAAAACCAAAACCAGCAGCAGATTCTGTCAGAAAAACAGGGTTGCAGGGTATCATCCTAACCGGGGCAGACTGCAGTGCCATGCAGCTCTGTTAATTGATGTAAAGACACTTAGCTGTCCTTTGCTAGAGTCAAGATGCCAGGCTTGTTCAGTCATTTAGCACCTGCAAACCATGTGGTGAAGCCTAAACCGCACGTTCCATCCAAGTGGCATGACTAAAAGCATAATCCATGAGCTACTGTAGCATATATCTAAGCATTTATTGCCATTCTTCCCCTTCCCTGCATGCCTCTTCTGCTTTGGCATTTGCTTGACTCCTCAGAAAGCCAAAATTATTGCCATTTTTTCCCCAGGATACTTTTGTATCAGACTGGCAAGCTGAACCTGCTCACTGAGTGATCCCATGGGTCTCAGCATCAGTTACAGTGGCTGAGGAGTTAAGGAAGGGATGGGAAGAGGAAAAAAATGGGAAAACCTCTTTCAATGCCTGACCTAGCCTCCACTACAACTACTACTACAACTGGTAGGATTATTACTACAAGGAATATTAAATCTTGTTAAGACTGGTAAACACCCATCTTGCTCTTCTGGTGGTGTTTTCACATTGTGCAACAAGAGACAACAAGGACAAAAAGCGAATGTGGTAGTCAGTGATTTAAAGGGAAGACTCAAAACCGTTACCAGGGAAGACAGACTTGTGAAACCTTCATCTGGCTTCTGGAGCTGCACGAGGAATGACCCGTGCAGGGCTCAGGTCAGCCTGTGGCTGGGGGCTCAGCACTGGCACCCATCGCCGCACCGCGGTTAAGCCCTTCCCAGGTCAGCAGATGGGCACAGCAGGGTCTGGTACAGGATGGCAGGAAGCTCCAACAGAGAGACTGCCAGTGCAGATTTTACAGGGAGATGGCAAAGTCAATCACACACAAAAGTGTAACCTTCCATTTTTTCACAGGGCATATTTTTCTCTTAAAATTCCCACTCTGCAGTTTATTCATCACCAGTTTCCTCCTGTTAGCAAAATTACTTGGTTGGCATGGCAACATATTCCCACCCTGAATTTCTTTCCCTGTGCCTTCTTTCAGCTCCAGAGGACTGCAAGCATCACTGGTCCGTCCTTCATTCTTTCATGCTCTTACTGTCCATACTCTACACCTTCACAGAGGCTTTTAATTTAATTCCATATAGCATCCACAGGCACGCACAGTCGCCTTTTTCTCTGGTGAACACATTCTGCAGCAGAGTTTGGGACTGAGCTGCAGTTCAGGACACACGATCAATGTAAAGAACAACTCCTAAATGTACAGAAGTGGTCAAAGCTTAGTTACTGACCTATGTCATGCATCTTTTAGATGAAAACAAATTACTGCTTGGGAGAAAAAAAATTTCCCTTATTTTAAAACGAGGAAGGAAAACCTATCTAACGATACTACATGTAAAAATTTTTAGCAGAAAGTTATTTTAGCATAGCATGTGCTCCAATGACATTTGCTGATATAATTTGCACTCACCATTAACTACTGGAAAACAACCAAAAACATGCATATAAATTTTTAGAGTTTATATGGTTCTAGAGATCATTTGAATAAAGTCAAGGAATACACTACAAAAATCAGGCATCTCATACACACTTCACAATAACTCTTCATTTGATATAAGCAAAATTAGTTCACAAAGAGTACCTAAAACTCACTTCTTCAAAAACATCACTCATAGGAGAAAGTACAATGGAAATTGATTAGCTTAACAGTAGTTAAAATTAAGAACAAGTATCACAACTGACACATAATATATTACTCTGCTTTTAAAAACAAGGAAATTTCATCTAGTTGATTTCCTCCTATGATTTTAAAGACTTCATTTACCTCAATGGTTCTAGAGATTATGGTAGCAGTTTTTATAAATTTAAGGTTTCTGCAGAGTACCCTGGCCCCAAGTTGGCGCCATGAGTAAGTAACAGAACTCCTTCTGTTCTTAAAATCCAAGCAAATATTTACATTCTCTGCTGAACGCTTAATATTCACCATCTTTCAAGGAAAAGCCTAGAGCATACTTTCTACTGTGCAACAGGTTCTTCTATTCTGCATATGTGACTTGGATTTACTTTATTTTGAACATGTTCTTTTCTTTTTTTACTTGAGGCTTTCAGACAGGAACTTGCAAATATCAATTTACAGGAAGCTGCAACAGTTTCTCCATAACCCATTTAAATCTATCAAATTTACAGATAAATCACTTATTTCATTGTTCACCCTTTGATAAAAAATTCTTCCTTTCTGACAACAATAAGGTCCCAATCTAGGCAGTGGAAGTGGGATGAAACTCAAGGCTTACTTTTGAATAGACCAGAAGCATTTATGGAATTTTAAACCAGGAATAAATCAATGTTTGTGTATTCAATACTAACAACATATGTGTTTATTTTATGCTAACAGCTGTCTTAAACTACCACTTTATCCCATTAATACTCTGAATGGGTATTCAGGGGAAAAAAAATAAGTGTACTTCAGGTTCCAGACAAGTCATTCAGTCTAAATCCATTAATGAAAACTAACATGTATAGCAACAAAGGAAACAAACTCAAGATTCAATAAGCCAAACTAGGAATTGTTTTCCAAGAGCAGAAGTAAGTAATACTTCCTTTCCACTCTGGATTTTTTTTACTTTAACCTGTAAAATTTAATACTATTTGGAAGACAATTTAAATAGTTTTGACTTCTATCTGCTACTTTTGAAGTTCTCTATAATGAAAATCAATTAACCATTTCTGTGCCACATTTGCACAGCATATTTTAACTTGGGGAACACACAGAACTGTGAGTGTTGCAGATCTAATGCTTAAATTGGTCTATACCAACACCCTGACCTGGATCTATGAAATAACGTGAATTTTGAGAAGAAAAACTCTTCAAGGTATCTTAGCTTTTTTCCTCTTTTTCTGGTTTAGACAACATCCCTGCAAATGTCTGAAGTGGCAAAACTGCAGAAGAGCTACCAATGGACAGGAACTTCCCAAACCAATGTTCTGCCACAAAAAAACCACAGACCAGACCAATACTACTTCCTCGGCTTTTTGATTTTTATGGAAGCTGTTAATGGACTTAGTACTTTATCTGCTTTTTATTCAACAACACAACAACATACAAACCCCAAGTACCCTATTAAACATAACGTCCAATGAAGTTATTACACACCGTTGTTCCACGGTACCCAGTAGCCAAAGGAACAAAGCATCTTTTGCATATCACAATGTTCCAAACATCAGAGCTTCTGCCCTCCCCATAAACCTCATTGTACGGGCTCCCTCAAAATCCACAACTCTGTTCTGCTAATGACTAATGGGAAAATAAATCAAGAGTCTAACCCAGCAAATGCTCTCCTTGCCACCGCCATCCGTATCATTACGTCTTAAGCTTTCACTGTAGTCTCAGGATGGCACTAAGTAGGTGAAAGACAGTTTAAGGTTTTAAAGGTCAAAACCAACACCACAACCTCTGGTTATCAGGGTAGTATTGCTTTTTGCTCACCCTTTCTGTAGGCATGTGCTATGAGCTGCCTTTTTTTGGGGTAAGAAGATATTTTCATCTGATCTACTGTTGTCACTCAGGTGTTCTCAAAGTCCCTTTTGTCCATTTTGGACAAAACCAAAATGATCACTGTGTGGAAGGAAAAACAGATTGGAGTTGTGGTCATCAGTGGTAGTTTTTAAGTAATGAAGTTTGAGACCCTTAGGAGAGTGAGGAAAGAAGGAGAGGAACAGAGACCTAGTCCAGACTTACCTAGACCCTCAAATATAGGAGAGCAGAAGTTTTCAGGGAACTAGCTCTAAAAGAGCCAAAGAACACAGGAAAACTGGAAGATCTTGAAGGACAACATACAAGTGCAAGTCTAGTGCATCTCACTGCTAAGGAAAGAGAAATATCAGACCACTTTGGCAGACGTGGATGGAGCTCCAGTGCAAAAAGGCAGTATAACAGCAGGAGCAAGCAGGGACAACAAGCTACAAAGTATGTACACAGAAATATATGCACAGGCATACCAGGCTGGTGTCAGGAAAGTAAAAATTCAGCTGAGGTTCAGACCTGCTGCAAATACCAAAGTCAAGAACTTCTACATCTACGTCAGCAGCAAAAAGGTGGACAAGGAAAATGTGGGTTGGTGAGTGAATGAGACAGGCGAGCTATTGAGAGTGAACACTGAAAATACCAAGGTCCTCCACTGCCTGCTCTGCATCAGCCTTCACCAGCATGACCTTCAAGCTTAGAGGCAGGGTTCAAGGCAAAGAACAACCAGCCATGAATGAGTACCACATTCTGGAGATTACTTGAGAAGACTCAACCCATACAAACCCATGGGACCAACCTGGCTGCATCCATGAGTGCTGAGAGAGCTGGCTGATGTCCTGGCAGTACTCTTCTCTACAATGCCTGAAACATCCTGGAGAGCATGGGAGTTCCCTGAAGACTAGAAGAAAGAAAACTGCGCACGTTTTTTCACCTAAGTCTGAAAGGGTGATCTGGGGCACTACAGACCAGTCAGCCTACTGCTGGTCCACGGAAAAATCAAAGAGGGAGTCCTTTGGCAACAGACTTCTAGACAACATGAAGAAGGAAAATGTGTCTGGGAACAGTCAGCATGGATTAACCCGCTGTGAAGCGTTTAGTATTGCTAATGGTACTCAAAGCTACCTTTCCATCCACAGTCAACAGTTGTCCCTCCTCATCATGAATTCCCTGTTCCACAGTGCAAAACAGCAGCCCATAACTGATCCTGATCACAAACAACTGTTGAGTATTAAAAGAGCAAAACCACCAGAGAAATCCACTGAAGGGGACAAGAACACATTCAGAGCCACCAGACACCCAGTATCTGCAAACTACCTAGACAGAATAAAACCAGGCTGCATCCAAACTACCTATTTGGCAAAAAGCTATCAAAGAAAGTAGCAAATATAATGGAAGGGCATCTATAGTATTAACATAACCGAGTGCACCTGCAACCTAGACAGGAGAGGGTGATGCTGCTGTCTTGCAGAGACAAACTGTCTGCCATGGAATTTGCAGTAACGGACCTACTGTAATGACCTAAGCTCCACAGACAGTATCAAGGATGAATACGAAAGCCAAAGTCAGTGCCTCGGTATCAATATTTATCTCTAGTGTAAACTACTCAAGTAGAAAATGGGCTACAAGGAGCAGGCTAAGGAGGAGGGATGCAGCTGACGCCCATGTGGTTGGTGTCAACCCAAGGAACAAGGCAAGTGGGGCATTTCATGAAGACAGGTCTGGGAAGACAGATCTAACAGGAACCTTTCCATGAACAAGCCTTACTTGGGAAGACCTGCTGTACTCCCTCCATTGCATCCCCAGTGCTTCTCCTCCACTGCCAACCCCTTGCTCTCTGCTCACATCAATGCTGGGGACTCCACTGTAGGGGTGGTCCACACAGAACTGCCACAGGCTTCGCTGTTGTAATCTACCTGGATTCCATTCTTGGACAATGGCAATTAGGGGCAGAGAACTGTGCAGGCAGGGGAGGATGAACAGTGCCTTTTGTTGCTGTTGGCTTTTTTGCCTGTGGTGCCCCCGATTTTCTAATATGTTTAAGTGATGCAACCGAGCAATAACAACATTTGTTAGATTTCTTCGAAAGCAGATGTCCCCTAAATAAAAGTATATTAAATACTCATCCTCCCAGTGTGGAATGAAGGAAGAGGAGGGGGGGGGGTAAAGAAAGGGAATAAAAAAACCCCAAAATAATAAATCAGGAAAACAAGATCCTTAAAAGTAATTTATGTAAGGGCTCATCCCTACAGGGAGAAATAAGGAAAAAAGCCAATAATGCTAAAAAATACACAGCTCTTTCAGACTTCCCAGCAGGATACAGAACAAGAGTAAAATATACATTAAAGAGACTATTTATAAGGCAACATCAAATAGAAGAGCTCAGAGTACATCAGCAAATAAGTGAAAACTACAAATAATCCCTTCTTGTAACAAACAACATAGATTAAAATAATTTTGATACTATCATAACATAGTGGCATTTGTCTTATGCTGCTGAATTGTTGTGTGATACTGTAAATTATTGACTCATATTGTTTACTTTTCTTAAACAAGTCAGTATATAATAAAAATATAACAACAATGCACACTTACACAATACTTTACACTTCAAGGATCTCAGTGTCCTTAAAGAAATAAAGTATAGCAATTATTCAAATGAGAACCAGGAATATAGAAAGATTTCACTTCACCAGGAGCCAAAACAAAGGGAAAGGATGAGAACCCAGTCGCTTTCATTTGTCCTCCTTTCTGAACATACCAACATGCCCTGTTGAATAAAATCCAGACCATCAAAATGAACTGACTAATGAGCATTAAAAAAAAAATACAAGCCATTAAACTCACTGGTGAGTAGAACAAGATGAAATGTAATGATTGACTTTTCTCCTACTGAAATAATTTAAAGGTTTTGCAATTCACAATTTTTCACTGAGAAGTTTCAATGGAAAACATTTTCAATTACAACCTTGAACCATGAAGAAGCTATCATGCACCAGGCAGGTCTGCACTACCCATCCATATACATAATCACACGTGGAGGTAAATGTGAGGTAATTCAAGGTAGCTTCCTGTTAATAAGAGGGATTACCTGGCTCACCTTTATTGGTTTCTCCCTAGGAACAGAATTACTATGTTCACTTGGAACCTACTGAATTTCACTGCAGTTGCAACCTGAATTAAACTTCAGATGCCCAACCAGTTAAGTCGCAAGATCAGAAGAGTAACTGTTTTTTAGATGCCAGTAACTCCTTTGCATGAAGTCTAGAACTTGCATTATTGTATCTTAGAATTGCCCTGCTCTGTGACATGAAACAACAGAGACCTATGTTGAGTTTCAATGCAGAAGTGCAACAGGATTTTAGGCTACAGTGCTGTCTACCAGCTGATAGATAGTATGCTCTGCACTCCTGTGACTATAGTGTTAACACCTTGCTGACAGGATGCAAAGAGCAAAAACCCATACTGCTCTGGTTCCTCAGTTGGGATTGCAAACTAAATCAAAATTATAGTTAAGCTGTGGATATTAGATTTCAAAAAAAAAAAAAAAAGAAAAAAAAGAAAAGAAAATGGAGAACACATAAGAGTCATTTGAACTGGTGTTATTGGGAGAATGACTTAAGTGGAGGTATTTGGATGGCTGGACAGTTTTCTTACACATTTTTTTACATTTTTAACTATTTTTAAATGCAGTAAAGGAGATCTGACCTTTCACATCTCTTTAACACAAGTAATTTTCAACCCAAAATGTGGACTTAGGAATTCACAGTAACTGATAAACAGCTTGTATGTACCATACTTGTTTTTTCTTTATGGCTAGAATTTCTCAGCTGAATAAATCTTCCATGAAAGTCCCATTGTAAGGTCTGGTAGCAGAGCAAGCTGAGAGGTCATACATCATAAAAAAGTAGACTGGCTTCAAGGTGAGCTCACAAAATAATTGACTGGGGATTGAAGGCAACCAAGCTATAACCTCTCAACACACTTCAGCACTATACTCAAGTCAAAGGGTTGACATGCCTTCTCTCAAAGACAACATTATTTTTTCAGTCCATATAAGCAAACAAAACTGTTATCAATTCATGTATTTAATTTCTGATATATTGTGTGACTATGATTTTTCTATGGAACTGTAACAATATTAAGTTATGCTCATTCCTGGGTAATATCACAGAATTACAGAATCTTAGGGGTTGGAAGGGACCTCTGGAGATACACTGAGTCCAACTCCCCTACAAGAGCAGGACCACCACAGAATCTAGCACAGGTCACTCAGAAATGCATCCAGATGTGTCTTGAGAGTCTCCAGAGAATGAGACTCCACAACCCCTCTGGGCAGCCTGTTCCAGTGCTCCATCACCCTTACAGTAAATAAGCTCTTCCTCGTGTTGAGGTGGAACTTCCTGTGCTCTAGCTTGCACCCATTGCCCCTTGTCCTATCACAGGGCATGACTGAAAAGAGACTGGCCCCTCCTTCTTGACACTCACCCTTCAGATATTTCTATACAGTAAAAAGATCCCCTCTCAGTCTTCTGTAGACTAAACAGCCCCAGGTCTCTCAGCCTTTCCTTATAAGGCAGGTGTTCCAATCCCTTAATCATCTTCATACCCTCTTTTGGACTCTCTCAAGTAAATCCCTGTCCCTCTTGAACTGGGGAGCCCAGAACTAGACACAACACTCCAGGTGGGGTCTCACTAGGGCAGAGCAGAGGGGAAGGAGATTACACATGCTCTTTGAAACTCTTTCCAGTCTTACAGATAAAATATTATCCTTCTCCTCTACTAAATATGTCCTCATAAAATCTAACTTTTTAAATAAGTTAAATCATCTTCTTTTTGCTCTTCTATCATTACAGGTATGGGAAACTTTTCTGGCACAGCACTGTTAGCTAAACACAAGGTGTTTGGAAAAGAGATCTTTCTCTGCTTCACTCTTTTTAGACTTGCTACTACATTCCTCATATGCACTATCATTATTACCTGAGGATGCCCATAAAACAGTGTCTAAACACAACTTCTGATTCACTAAACCAAGCTATCCAGGGACCACCCTTTATTTGGAAAGCGCATAGTGCAATGAAGTCCTCACCCACAACTGGAAATCTCCCTGTTCCCACCAGGTATAAAACAAACGGTATCACTCAAAGTAACATTCCCTGCAGTGCTCTGTAACAGCCAACTTCACTGCCCAGCAAAGGAAAGCAATGGCAGTCAGCAGTCAGTAAATTAAGTCTCAGATGATCAGGAATCCTTTTAGTGAGAATTTCAGGTGCCATCATACATCTTACAACCCCCACCTGCATTTTCCGTCTGTAAACTCGGTTAAATTGGCAAAAATATTGCCTCGCAAGCGTGACAGCGAGCGTGCTGACCAAGCTGGTTAAACTATCAGTTCCTATTAGTCTTAAATCTATTATCTTTCTATTGCACTTTTGTGACTGATCCCTGGGGGAAAAAACAAAAAACAAAACAAAACAAAAAAAAAAAAAAAAAACAAAAAAAAAAAACCCACACCTACAAAAACAGTGCAAAACTCCCGTAGCTCTCTATTCCATATGAGGGCGGACTTCAAAAGGACCAAGGAACATAAGCAACTCTGTAAATACTCAGTACAGTAAAGGTGACTCAGGATGTAGTTTCAGATACATTTAACCAGCTCTGACTACAGGCCTTTATCAAAAGCAGCACCCACCATCTTCCTATCCTTCCCCTCTCCATAAAGGAAATTCATGATACCTTAACACCATGACTGCAGGATGAATACAGCTGTTCCTCTTTTTCCTGTTGGGCCAGATTTTCTTGGGTCAGTGATGGTTTGACCCAGCTGTCCCCAATGTCATTCAGTCACTGACAATGGATACAGCAGGACTGTGAGCCTGAGAGCAAAGTTGTAGGACTTGGCTACCTTTTGTTCTTCATGCAAGCTTCCACCTAACACTAACCAGCACCCACGAGTATGTATCAGCTTCTGGTGCATCACTTGCCTTCATTAATCCAACTGATGTAGCTGTGTTGCACCCTTCTGGGATGTGTCTTGCACCCTCTAGATTGCACTTACATCCTTCAGCTGTGCTCTGGGAATACAGCTGTATATCTCCTTAGGTGCATCTCATATGGCTTTGCATCATGCCCTCTAGGTTACGTCCTTACTGGTCTTTAGGATCAGATCTTGTCTCTTTCTGAAGAATGTCAATGAATCGTATCTAACACCGCAGTAACGCTCTCTTGCAAGATGAAGGAAACCAACAGGTAGAAGGACTAGCTTCTTTGCAGAAAGATACATGTGCACTGTCTGTATGCCGTTTGTTTCCCCAAATCAGTGACGCAAACATTAATTCAGAATTAAAAAAAATACTTGAATGAAGTTTAGATTCTTAAATTGCAACAGCAAACACCAGAAGCGCTCTTTCTTCTAATACTACAAAGAATGCACATAAGCTGAACTAATCAACATAAAACCGTTCCCTACACAGGCAAGGAGCAAGCTTTGCTACTGAGACTATTCTCAACTGGATTTCAATAGGTATTTTTTGAAATCTTGGAAAATAAAAGAGATTTCTGTCACCATCAGCCAAGCTAAGGTAGAACACGTGTATGTATATAACAACATAAGCACAGATAGCACTCTTCAGAACAGATGACATGATAATTTCACTGGAGACTTAAGACAGAGAATCATACTGGCTTGTTAAAGGGTTTTGTCTTTTTAGTAATTCTTTTCATAGTTCAGCCACAATAAGGCATGGGAATGGAGACGGATCAAGCAGGATTAGGAGGTGAATTCAGAATAAAATATATATATATAATCTTCAAATAATGATCTGAGGGTACAAAATTAAGAGACAAGAGCAGATGAGATTGCAGAAACGGAAACAAAAAGGCTGATGAAAATTAGAGCTTCAGTATTCTCCGTCTTTGAAGATTAATTGCGGGATGTAAGTCCCATATCTCCTTTTAACAAAAGCTTATGGCCCAACTCCACAAATACTTGAGAAAGTGTAACTTCATGTGCCTAAGTCAGACACAGTTACAAGTTTTTAGAATCTGGGCCACATCCTGCAATAACCTGCAAGACTTTCAGAGTTGACACTAAAATCAGCCAACACGATCAATCCTGACTTCTTGACAGCAGCCATCAGTTATCAAATTCAATGCTCAGTTATGTTTCCATTTAAATTAACCCAGTATCTGTAATTTTTTTACAATGAAGAGTATTACTTTTCAAAATAGTTTTTGGCACAGTCAAAGAATGGCTATTTTTTTCCTGCTGAAGAACTCCACCTTCACGAGGAGGGACCACCTTCTTCACATCCTTCTCTGAAGCTGCTTATTGACATCCAAAGATTCTACTGTGGACCAAAATATCTAAAAGCTTTAAGTCACTGGAGGGTATTAAATGATAAGCAAATTCACATTTCTAAAGTAATTCTACCAATTTATTAGCCATGCTAGCTCCTGCTGCACAGTAGGGGAGATAAAAACGAAGCCTTGTTAAAGGGCAATACTGTATCTTCTATGTAATGTCTTTTTTTCATTTGTGATAAAGTCATTAAAGCAGCACTGTGTCTTCTTGAAGTCTCAAACAATAGTCTGCCATTAAATCTCCTGTGCAAAAATCAGGGACACTAGTTCACTGGAAAAATAAGTATCTGTTCTTGCTAATGCTGATGGCCTTCCAAAAATCATTAAACTATTCTAAATTGGAGATGATAAAACATAGCAGAACTGTTTTAATTTTTTTCAAAGTAAAGAGAAAATCCGTTTCCCTTGTAAATACTTCTTTGTTCCAATTTGTCCAGTAACATAAATCCCATAAGACGTGTCTCCCTTATGGGCTGCCTACATCCCATTCCCCCACCATCATCTAGCTTGCACTCAGTGCTTTTTTAACTTGGCTTGATAAAGGTTTGCCTTCTGTGCATCAAGGCAGGCTGTAGCTCCTGCTGAGTCCTGAGTCCTGCTGCCTCTTCTCTAGTAACAGGCTAAAAGGAACTGGTGCATGGGGCATAGCTGAAATAGGCTTCAGCTCCAATTCCTTCCAGCCTCAGCTGAAACTGGACTGACTTGCAGTGGGAGTAGCTCACACAGCTTCATTCTCCCAGAGATACATAACATTTCAGCTGGACTACACCTTCTCTTTTAAATCCACCTTCTCTTGCTCTAAGTACATAATACTTCTGCAGTGTAAGGACTGAGATGCTATTTAACAATACTTCTTAAAAACTCTTCAGAGGTACCATCCCAGATTTGGACACAGAGAACCTAAACATAGTGCAAGACACAGAAGAGTCATGAAACAAAACATCTCCTAACAAGAAAGTTAAGGATCCTGGCAGTCATGGTAGAGAACAATCTTATATTTAACCTTCCTGCAACAAGACCAAGGACTCCAACAGCAAAATCAAAATGGAAGTAAAATGGCCTGATTGCCTGGTTTGCTAGCCAAATACAGAAGAAAATGTTAGTCTCTGCTCAACCACTTGCTCTGTTCTCGTTCCCATCTACATCACGGGTGATTTCTACTAACACCACATGTAGTCAAGAGATAACACCTGGTGAAGAGCAGGTTACCAGAAGGAGCACAGGAAAGAAGAATTTCTGATTAATTAAACGCACACAGCCAGGTGGTGCCTATGGTAGCCATATGTCACAGAAGGTAAGTGAAGAACGAACAAGGTTAAAAGCCGTTTTTGTTTCTATCAATTCTTTCCTCCCCCCACTATTGTGTTTCCATTTTGGTGGAATAGGTTTAAAGGTGTAAAAGATGTAGAAGTAGGTTACTTCTTTCTGAGCTTTCTATTTCTGATTTGTTAAGTTATGGCAGTGATTGTTGTTCACTTAACCAAAGTTGCCAGGCAGTGGTATTTTCTACTGCTCAAGTCAATAGATTGGTGGTGGGTTACTGGTTCACAAACTGTGAGGCAACACATGAATTAATAAAGCAACTTGAGGAGCAACCCCCTTTGCTTCACCACTCTTTGTATGGCCTGGACCTGAAAGGGCTAAGTGAGATTGCCACACACCACCAGGAGGGAGCTGTTATATTGCCACTGGAAAGGGCTGGAAGCTGATGCTAGATAAATTCAGATTAAAAAATTAGGTGCATGTTTTCACAACAAGAACAGGCAACTGCTAGCACAGCTGTGGGAGGTTCTTCACCATGATCAGTATTAAAACCAAGAAGTTTATTTGAAGCACGGGCTCAGACTTCAACAGGAGACTATTCAAAGTGGTCCCTTAGCTCTTTTCACATGAAAGACCAGATACTATCCCAGCTCCTCTAAAGCCCCAGTAGCAAGGCATGGCAACTCAGTGCTCTCTGGTCCAATCACTCAGCACTCACCACCCTGGCTGAGGACCTCTGGTGCTCCAGACTGTCGGTTTCACTCGTCCACAACTGACACCACCTTCACAATCTCCTAACCACAGATGAAATTTTCTTTCCATAACTGTTAAACCATGTCTCAACTTTTGCCCTGGCAGCAAACCTAGAGCCAACAGCAGATACTGTGCAGGCACAGCAAAAAACCCCAACTGTCTTCCAAACAGGTTTTTGTAAAGTTTGCCTAGTCTTGTCTGGGGTTCAGCATATTAGGTGCTGAAGCTTTCTTCGGCCACTACCTTCAGAAGACTCAAAATCCCATCTTAGTTTGCAGATTTTCAAAGTAGAAATCATGTCTCCCGGTAGAGGCATACGCTGCGATGCAGGTGCAATTCTAGGAACTTTGGGCACTATAACACCACAAACAGACATCATAATTTCAGATTAATTCTACTTGGATAACACTTGCGTTCCCACTCCATGCTTCCCAGTTATGATATTCATCCTCCCAAACAGCTCCATGGGTTCCTTTCGATAATCACATCCTTCAAAACATTTGTCCCTGTTATGTCTACCAACATCTACATATTCAAAACAGTCTCTGAAGCACATGCTAAACATCTGTTTCAACCACTTTTCTCTTTAAGAGTTTAAGCTGTTTGCTGGAAAATTGCCATCCTAATGGCTAACTCCTCTGTTAGTGAACTGGAGAATTCATTTTCCATTTATTGATTGTTCCCTAATGAAGAGTCATAAAGGTGCCAGAGATTCTTGACCAGACACTACTTAATTAGTAGTAAAGTGCATAAAATCACAAATCAAACCAAGCTCTTTGTCCAACAGCTCAGTCACTGTAAAATAAGACAACAATATAATTTTCTGCTTACACAGAAGTGTGTAAAATTTTATTAGTAAAACCCTAAGGACATTTAAAAATATATATAAATTGTTCATTTCCTTCCATTTCCCAGAAACCAAGTAGATCTTCCAGAATCAAATCAGACTTTGCTGAAGGAAGTATTCTTCATAAACGATCCAGCAACAAGCATCATACTTAAATTTACTTTGGTAAATACCAATAAAATATTTGCATTCATAACGGTACCAGAAAGATTTATGTTACATACAAAGACATAACGCAAAGTATCCAGAAGATACTAAAGCCTACCTCTATTGGATCTGTCTTTTTATCATTGTGGCTCATACAATAGTCCAACTTTTATGTTCCCGCAAATTACGCTGTGTTGGAGTGTTTTCTGAGGATACTTGCGCTCAAGAAGGCAAGGGTGAGCAAGAACTCCATTAAATATCAAGGTTTTTTTTCCTCCAAAAAACCCCAACAACCCTGAATAACTGGTATCTCCTCGCAAGCCTTTCAAATTCAATCATCCTGAAAGTTAATTCCCTCTCTTCCATATAATTTACATTCTCAATAAGTGAGAAAATACGAAGGAAAAAAGTCAACTAATAGAAGGAGGCAAAAGCCCATCTCTATGTGGTAATAGCACTGCTGCTTCTAGTATGATCTCTGCTTTTTGAAGGCATCTGTCCTCAGAGTAGTAAGGTGGCTTGCATTCTTTATAACATAAGAGCACACAAGGAAATAAAGATTCATGATTAAAAAAAATAATCCATTAAATATGGATGACCTTACAGTAATCTACAATCCCTGATGTAATGATTACCACACATGTAAGAAAACACCCTCAGTATGACCAAAAATACAGTCTTCCATATTACTAAACTATGCCACTTCAATGCCAACCACTTACCCAGAAAAAACCGCAAAATTTCATTCATGATCTGTCCTGTATTCAGCAGACAACATGACACCAGCTTTAACCATCCAAAACTTCTAGCCCTCTTATCATAATGATAACCAAGTGTACTCCCCAGAATGACAGCAGGTTTGCACAAACAGAAAATTAAGTAGGACAAGCATATAAACAACCACAGTAAGGCAAATATCCAAAAAGGACAGGATAGCAAAGATATCTATGGACTTCTCAAATGTAAGAATCTGACTTCCTTACCATAACCCATTATTCTTTTGGGGTATGTTTTTTTTATATTAATAATAGAATTAAACAACCACATCTTGGCTATCCCAGATAATTTCAGTAAGTCTTCCACAGTGTTTTGTTTTGTGCTCACAGCAGATTAAACTACATGCTTACCAGTATGCTTCCTAAGAAATTTAGCTCCTAGCAGTAGAAAAGAAGAAAAACATAGAAAATAAAATTACAATACAATGGGAGGGACAGCTGACCACAGAGAAGCTCAACAAGGGTCACCAGCACACTGCAGAGCAAGGCTGTACAGAAATCTCTGCTTACCCCTTGCTCGGATTCCAGCAGCTCTGTTTTGACTCTGACTGCCGGCATCCCATCCAGCATTAACATTCTGTTCTCAAAGGCGCTGATATCCTAAGGCAAAAAAAGGACAAGGTTAATAAAAAGTTATTAAAAACACTTAGTTTATTTCACTGATTGAGTTCTACGATATTGTAGAAGTTTCTTTTAGTGGAAATTAACAAAGACATAGTATTAATTTCAAGGAGTAGCTACCAAGTTACTCCTGTTGTAACAGTAAATTATACTTGCAGTTATCCTTAAAAGAGAACTAAGCCTTTGTCATCAACAAGGGAAAACTATCTCCAATTACTATTTTTTAATTTGAAATTAATCACACAGGTGCACATATATAAATTCCTTGCTTTAGAACTGGAAAGGAGAGCAGTGACATCAAACAGGTTCAGGCTTTTGGCAGTACACTTAGATATATTTATTTCAATTAAAACATTTATACTTTTGTATTACCTAGAGAAAGCATAGGCTTTAATTCAAAGAATCTTAGGGGTTGGAAAAGACCTCCAAAGATCACTGAGTCCAACCCCCCTGCCAGAGCAGGACCAAAACTAAGGCAGACCACTCAGAAATGCACCCAGATGCGTCTTGAGAGTCTCCAGAGAATGAGATTCCACAACCCCTCTGGGCAGCCTTTTCCAGTGCTCCATCACCCTTACAGTAAAAAAGTCCTTCCTCATGTTGAGGTCGAACTTCCTGTGCTCTAGCTTGCACCCACTGCCCCTTGTCCTATCACAGGGCATGACTGAAAAGAGACTGGCCCCTCCTTCTTGACACCCACCCTTCAGATATTTCTGTACAGTAATAAGATCCCCTCTCAGTCTTCTGCAGACTAAACAGCCCCAGGTCTCTCAGCCCTTCCTTATAAGGCAGGTGTTCCAGTCCCTTAATCATCCTTGTATCCCTCTGTTGGACTCTCTCAAGTAGATCACTGTCCCTCTTGTACTGGAGAGCCCAGAACTGGACACAATCCTCCAAGAAGTTACAGAAAAGTCAGGTACATACACCCTATAAATTAACACATACCAACTCCATGTGAAAATCCCTACGTACTCACTTCTGACACAAAATAAATACGTTAAAAACCCACATTGCCCTTGACAATTGCAGTAGTGGGCAGGATATGCTCATGACTTCAATCTGAAATAAGATTTGCAGAATAATGTTTCTCTGAATCAACATCCTTGCTCTGAACATCTCATTCCACTGTTGGCTGGAGCAGTTTATGTTGGCATGCAGGACAATCTCTTGTGCCTTCAGGTCAACTGAGTTCAACATACCTCAACTTGAGTCAATTTTTCTATCTCAGCCAAGGCTCAAGGCTGGTGTCTGAATGCTAGTCCTTTCAGCTGCCATTTAGTTTGGACAACGTGAAAAATAAAAGACATTTTATCCCTCAAGCTAGAATCTGACCTTACGAATCTGGACACCTTGGTCAGCAGTACAGAAACACAAAGACATTGCAGCTACTTTTCTAATAGCAAAATTTCACCACGTATCACTTGTGAGTCATTCACAGCCACTTACTTATCCACAGCCCCGTCTGGAAGGCAGCACTCCGGACTGGAAACTCACCTCCACTCCAAACATCACCTTGTAGTCCTCAATAACTGCACTGTAAGGGAAAAAACACTTCCCCTGTGTTTCACAGGCAGCTGATCTCTTCTCTACTGCATGGTGCTGTTATTCATAAGGAGTATACTACTCATAGCCCTATTTCTTAGAGTGGCTACTTCAGGGGAAATTTTAGAAAAATAGTCAGTCCTAATGGAGCTTCCAAAATGCATTTTTAATATCGAAATTACTTTTAGTATTTTCTTTGTTCCAATTAACATACCTCATCCCGGAATCTTCATTTTCAGTGATATAAATATTGCAGCAACTGTTTATTTCCATATGCTCATTTACTTTACTGTAATTTAAATAACATGCTGAAAAGCAGGGAAACCAATATGCCCATGCTCCAACACAGTGCCACAGGCAGAGCAAATGACCTGCTTAAAATCCCCATTGTCCTCACTTTGAACCTTCATGTATTACAACACACAGAGCTGCAGTTTGATACTACAGGGCAGGCAGGAACTTGATGGCAAAGCAGATAAGCAAATGCAACAGCAAATGAATTCTCTTATCTTTTTCCTTACAAAACAGGCCTAGGTCATAAAAAGCTCTAAATGCTAACTTAAAAAACTTCAGATTAAAATTTTCAGCAAAACACCTCCACATTCAATCATGTGTGCATGAAGACAAGTAAGCTGCTGAGATAACCTAGCCCATACTATGCTGCTGCTGTTTATCTACTATATTTTCAACTTGACACAACAGGAAAAAGAAGAAAGAAATGCTCCTCCAATGTTCTCCTCAGCAATTTATTTTGTGCACCTTGATTTTTATTCAGTGTTTGAGGCACAAGATGGGGAAAGAGCAGGAGGGATTTCAATGCCACAAAACAGCTGGCTGAAATTGTTCCCAGGCTTCACATCCCTCTTCCCAGCAAGGGCAGTGCTCTGTTTACTTATCAGAAGCGGATCTCGGGTGTCATGTGGCTCCGGCACCTTGGATGTGGTTCGGGTGGAGCCAAGAGCAGGAGCCAGCCCAGCATTCCTGGTTCCCCCAGTGCCTATTCTGCAAGCAGAGAGGTCCCTCCCTCTACTTGATTTATACACAGCACCGTTGAGTTTTACAGCAAGATCAGGAATATACCATCATCAAGCATCCCTTAGGCTGTTCAGCTTGTAGACAAAGAAGGATGAGCTGATATTGCTTCTTGTCCCTGAGGAGGTCTCACCCGCCCCAATGAAGGGACGAGGCTGGCTTGTTCAGGAGGTGCAGGCAGGAGGAGGGGGGAAGACAAAGCACCACCAAGGAAAGGCACATTTAATGAACTGTTAGAATCTGATTAGAGGCTAATGTCCCTTTTAGTGCTTTGTACCAATTTACAGCTGATATACTTGAACCATTTTTCCCCACTGGCTGTGATAAACTCATTAGTTTTAAAAATGCAAGCTAACCAGAGCCTTTGAAGTTTAAAACTGATAAATCATGAAAACCTGACTAGTTCATGTACCATTTAACACATTTACATTTAACTAAATTTCCATAGTGCTCGCTTTCCCTTTTGTTCTCCAAAATCATGTTTTTTAAAGCAATGCTCTGCCTTTTGAGTGCCAGCCTGAAGAGTGAATGCAGTGAATAGCTCTGGCTTCTGGGTCATTTATAATTCAGAGTAGCAATAATCACAGAAGTAGACTCTTTACAACTATTTGATCCCTTCTGCATTTATCACTAGAAGGACACTGTGTGACACATCCTGGGGGCAGGGGAGGGAGGCACTGAGTAGAGCCAGTCTGTGTGCTACACATATGGATGACATGTTCAGCCCAAAAGCTGCCCAGAGAGCTACTTTTTCCAAACTGCACTCTCCTGCCATAACCAGCTTTTGCACTACAGTATGTTTAAAGCCATTCAGCAAATATGATGCTAATTGCTGAGGTTTGCTTACAGTGGTCAGTCATCTAAGGCAAAGGGGCTTGACTCATCCCCAGCGGAGCTGGGAGTGTTAATGTGGGTTCCCCTGGGAGCCTCTCTGGTCAGTCAGGCAGATGGAACAGCCACACCTGAGTGAGGCCAGGATGCTCCAGCACCCCACGTTAATTGATGATACTCAGGAGACCCACCAGCACAGACTGCCAATATGATGCATTGAGTCAATACATTTTTCAGGCTACAGTCACCTCCTGGCTCACTCAACTCTCTTCACTGACTGCGAAAGCTAACCTCCACCTCCCAGCACTGCCCAGGTGAAGGTGACCTGAATTCATTTGACAGCCCTTCATTCTCTGTTCTCCTACCTCAAATCCACCTGCTGGACTCCAGTCATCCACCTAAGTAAAAAACACAGCAGATGTATGTCCTAAACTGGGCACATAATCAAGCCAAACATTGCATGACCTTACCAAAACATCTGTTCTCTTGAATCAATAAACTAACTTGTCCTAAAAGAGATCAAACTCTTCTTACTTAGTGCCATCCGTTGGAGCCTTTCACTAATCACTTTCAGTCATTTATTCCCTTGAAAGATTAATTAAAAACCACAAATCATATCAAGGCCCGTATGAGCGACTGCTATTAGAGCAGTTGTTACAGGAGACAGATCAGCTTTCAGGCTTACAAGCTCTTTTTCTGAGAGGCTATGGCAATCAGTCTAATAACAAGACTCACCCCTCCTAAAAAGCCTCCATTTTCAGTACAGCACTGCTGTAGCTACAACTAGTATTGCTTTCACATGGACAACTTTTTGTTGCAAGTTTTAATTGAATTATCTTCAACTACCTTAGAGGAAGATAAAGCAAAACCAGAACTTTTATCTCATCCTGGTACAAAACCTCCCAGCATCTTGTAGTGCTTATTTAATTTTATGAATTACACTATCATGAAATCTGGCTCCATCAATGAGAAGAGCTGTGCTTTTGTAGCCAAGTATTTAATTTGGCTAAGCCATACGTTTGAAAATCAAGCTGTAAACTTTTAACAACAGGGGAGCTGGTGCCACTACCAACCTCCCTCCTGTCCTGAGAAACCACCAAAGACACCCCTAAACCACCTCCATAATTTCTTCTGATGACAGAAATTGCATAACCTCATCCTACACCAGAGCTGTCTCTCCCACTCTTCAAGATTTTCACATCTAGCTGCTCAGTACTAGAGCACAGGAAATGAAATTACACTATCCCAGACCTGGCCAGACTGTGATGGGCACAACCCCACGCAACCCAAGAAGAAAGCAGTGAGCTCAGGATTCAGAGCAGCCAGAATACAGAGCTCACATTTTCTGCATAGATCAACAAACATCTATGGTCTTGTGCAAGACAGTCTTGTCCTCTTGTTTCATCTCATTAAGACAAGAGACATGCAGAAGCAGGGTGGATTATGCTAGTTACTGATGCCACTAATGATGGTAACAGGCTTACTTAGTGCCACTGAAGTGGCAGGTGAAACATAGCCACTGATGGTTCTGAACTTTTCTGTGACACACAAAATACTCAGCTGACAACTCAATGCTTCGTAACTCTGGTGGGCTGACCTTAGCCAGCTGCCAGATGCCCAAGCTGCTCTCATACTCCTTCTCCTCAAAAGGACCGAGGAAGAAAATAAGATGGAAAAGCTCATGGGTCAAAATAGGTAGAGCACTTATGAGGTACCATCACAGGCAAAACAGTCTCGATTTGGGGAGAATTAATTTAGCTTATTGGCAATTAAAATCAAGTAGGATGGTAAGAAACAAAGATAAATCCTACAACACCTCCCCCCACCCTTTTCTTCTTACTAGGCCCAGCTTCAATCCTTCATTCCAACTTTTCTTTTACTTTTCTGTACAGAGTTACTTCTAATGTAACACACTTTCATTTTGAGAAACGAAGAATCAGATGGAGGAAGAGCAGTCTCCAACTCAACAGTCAAGCTACAGGAAAAGGTTTCAAATTTAAGTGGAGTGTATTTGAATAGGTAAGAGCCAAGAACATCCCTTAAGAAGTCTTTCCGTCTCAAAGCTATGACTTATAACTTTACCTGCTCCAACTTCTAGCTATTTTTACACAAGTTTTCTGCACATGCAGTTAACTTCCTAATTCATCATTATATTCTCATTTTATTGTTCCAGAAGTCTAATACTTGTAAAAAGTTTTCTTGATAGCTTGGGAACATGAGTTTTTAAGTTTTCCAATTTTTACAGACATCTTAGAAACAACATGGAGCTAACCATGAAATAGCCTGTGTCATTTATAGGCCCTAGCAATGTCTTCACCTTGTTGATTTTTCTGAACACGAATATCTGAATTCACACTATTCTCATTACTTACACTACTATACTGAAATTATCCATCAGTGGAAAGCTGAGGTCTTATGCTGTCTGTTGCTTTCAAAGTAGGACAGGTTCTTTTAAAGATATGACTAGGTAAGATTTCCAAAGTTTGAAATTGTTTGGTTTTTTTCCTTGTTTGAAGGGATAACAGAAGAATGACAGATTACCATTTCTTCTCAAATATAACTGTCTCCATAGGGAGAGGAAGCCAAGGAGAATGTCTTTTCTTCAAATTCTCACAGGAAAGAATCACTCAATTGTCTACTACCTCTGTCTCCTAATGTTCTTAATTTCCAAATAAGTCCTTTGTATACCATACAAAGAGATTTGTTAACTACTTAAATGTAGTTACCTTGACAGTGAAGCATGCCATTTAGCACTGCCACAGAATGTATAAGAGCAGTTCATTCCAAAAACTGAAGAAAACAACCATACCATAAAAAATAAAAGCAAATTTATGTGGCTAGAAAATAATCACTCAGCTGGGAGTTCTGCCAGGGAATCAGGGTTAACAGCCCATGTCTTGCCGTAAGATCTTCATCATATGTAATTATGTCTATAGCTGTGTGAAATGTTCATAATGAAATCAGAGACTCTCATAGTTCTGTGTATTACTTCAGAGATTTGAATCTCTAGTCAAATTCACTAGAAAAGGATCGCTAGCATTTATTGCGACTTCAAGGAAAACCGAAACAATTTTTTAAGAAAAAGTAGAGCGAAGCCTTAAACATCATACTGTTTTCATGTGAAACTGGGTGGGGTTGATTTGAGTTCATTTCAATTGAAAATTAAATTCCTTTAGTGAGAAAAGAATGCAGAGTTTGCAGAAGCCTGGCCGAACAATATGAACATACAAGCTATGGCTTATGTCTTACCTAAAAAAACCAAAAGCTTAAAACAGTACAGCAATGGACTTCTGGAAATATGCTAGGACAGCAGATGAGCATGTGACTGTGAAGAATAATTAACTAAAGCTAAGAACAAGGTTAGTTCTCACTGATATACATACCTCTCCCTGGTCTGCTTGTTAACCCTGAACAGAGCTAGGGTTGACCCAAATGCTGTGCATGAAATTCCATACATCGCCTTCTGCCACAGGAGGCATCATAGCTCTAAGCTCTCCAGAATGGCCTCTGAGTGTGGTCTACTTTTTACTCATGCCCAGACCTCAACAGCAGCTGTGACTTGATGGTACCAATGCCTGAGAAGCATGTGACATGAATGGCCTTCAGCTTGCATTATCCTGCTAAGATCCTCGCCTGACGTATCAGATCTTGTCCAGCTATATCCCACTGCTACCAGTACAAAGATGTACACATGCAACATAAGCATATTCTGGTGCCTAGATCCTTTAAAAAAACAAACAAACAAACAAAAAACACCAAAAAAAACCACCCTAATTTTGCAGACAGCAGGTTTCCAAAAGCTGTTAAGTAGCCAAATCTCCAGGGACACAGCTATGTTTTAATTTGCTATATATATTTTACAAATCTGCCTCCAGCAAAAAACTTCAAGTCCCAACAATATTCAGTGATCTCATGTTTTGCTGCTAAATTACTTTTTGTTTGGGTTTAAATTAGTTTTAACAAATATAAGTAGATGTGGTCAGCTTCCAGGTGACGGAGGAGTGTCAAGTGCACTGGCAACTGGAGGCCAATCTGCTACTTCTCAGACTCAGCAGGCAATCCAGTCAGCTTAGACTGCTTAAAATCCCTTTACATCAGCTCTGCTCTCCTGCCACTTTCAGCTGTCTCTACAAAAAATTACTGATCAGTCCTGTAGTAACTCAAAGGATGTTAAAAGTAACAGTAATTACACCAGAGCCATATGTTTAACATTTAACATCCCTTCTAAATACAATATTCACAGAATATTTGATAATATTTTTGTGAATATCAATGGATTCATTAAGTATTTCTGAATTTTCTTTATCTTACACTTAGAAGTCCTGCTTAACCAAAACAAAAAAAACTAACACTCAACCCCCACTTTGCTGCTCCCCCAAAACCAACAGAAAAAGAGAGTCAAAAAAGAGCCATCATTTAGGAGAGACATATACTTAAAAAAATATTAAGTTTGGAAAAAGCATGAGCTGAATTTATCTTGACACTAGAGTTAACTAAAAAAAAAACCTTTTCATAACACTCCATGATGCTTAATACTCAAATAAACTCTTTGATAGTTTCCTTTGTGTTTTTAAACCACAGACAAGTAGCAAAGACTGCTATCAAGTGGAAATGTATTACTTTTTCACATAAAAACCCTAGTAATTGGCTTTGACTGCCACTTTTTCTTGACCACAGGTACAAGTCAAGTGGTTTTAAAAAAACTATTACTCAATTTGCAAAGTAGTTTTCTGCTATCTTATGTGAACTATCCCCAAGTCTGGAGAAGATTTTTAAGAACATAAGGCTTAAAACTAGAAACAAACATCCCCCATCCCAAAAAAACAAACAAACAAAAAAAACCCAAAACACCTGTAATAGGAAATACAAAAAGAATGTTAAAAGTCCTGCAAATATATTTACAGAATTTACTAAACCATATACTGCTTGAAGGTTGTTACCTTTACCCTTAGGTGGGCTTGAGAAAAAAAATTACATCAACAGCTGGTGAGAATAGTTTCAGGTCAGTTTTTCATGTAAGAGGTCCCCTGTCTTTTGCCTTCTACCAAAAACTAAAATCAAAGTTCAGATAACAAAAAAGTAAGTCTCAGGCCACAGTAAGTTTTTAATTAATTTCTGGTGCTAGAAGAAGTATGCAACATCAACGGAGTGTCAGGGGAACAATTCTGCCATCTGACAAAATTTTCCTGTATCTGCTAATTGTCTAAATTGTGACCATTTTCCATTTGCTGAGCAAATGAGCTTTGAATGGCACTGCCAAGGAGCTTACCAGCAAATACATGACTGAAATTTCACTCTGAATTCTGCCCTTACTTGCTCTGGTAGGAAAATGAGCTGCTGAAATCATGGGGAGCTGGCTGGCACACTTTACCCCCACCTGCCAAAGTGAAAAGTCTGCTTCCATGAAGACAGATACAACATGGGCACTGCATGCTGGAGAATAAAGGGAATATTTAGCATGCAGCAGTAGCCACAGTTTAATGCAAAATTTTTGTCCAGTATGTCTTGTGGCAGGCCAAACAGCCAAAGATAGCTGCTTTTTTGCCAAGACAAGATGCCATCTACAGGATCTGCTTGGCTCTATCACTCCCCACAGCCCAAAGGGATCATCACCTCAAAGCAACAGCACCTTCAGCTCTGCCATCAGAAAGCCCCAGAGGGAGCAGTGAAACAATCACATCAGAAGCCTGGACATCATCACTTCATCCATAAATTACACTGGCCCGTCCCATCCTGGGCTTCACAAAAAAAGCAAACATGCTACCAACAGTGCTGTATGACCCACTGGAGCATGACTGGCCAGTGGATCATCCCTATCCCTTTAGTTTGGGGATAAAACTATTGTTCCTCCAGGTGCTGTGTACCTTCCCCTAGGATAAAATAGTGATAAATCGCTTGTCAGCACCAAGAACTGAATTCTTATAAATCACAGACAGTACAGACTGTATCTTCCAAGAAAGAGCAATGTAAGGTAATGCTGTCATTAAACATACCTAAGTGTCTTCTAGCAGCTGGGCCACAAATTTTAAGCAGCTGGTATCATTCTTAGTCAGCAGAAGTGTTTCTCACTTATCTGATGGCTCCAGCATATAGGAAGAATGAAAAGGAAATCAGGATAAGCCAGCTTTCCACCTTTAGGTTAAAAATGTAACTGCTAAAATTTAGGAAATTCAGTTAAGCCTTCTTTTTATTTCAGATTTACTTTGTTCAAAAGCAATTTATGTTTGGGTTTTTTTTTTACCATAAAAGACAGAGCAGCATTCGGCACCCATAAGAGAACCTCTTGTTTCCAAACCTGGCTGCTCATTTCCAGCTCAGCTTGTTGCACTGCCAGCTACAGGGACAGAGCAAACTCCCTGAAGCCTTGATAGGAGGAGGACGAGAACACACTTGTGTGCAGCTGCACCCTCCAATACCAGATATCATCAGATGCACCTGCAGGGAGCACAGCCAGTTCTCACAGGACCTCAGAAACAGTCTGCCACCGTTCACGTACAAAGTCATAGATATGGCAAGGCAAAAGTGATGAAATCAAGAATGATCTTTGCACAGCCCTATTCCAGCTGCTAGGAAGAGCCATAACCACAGCCTTCACCCAGCAGCTCCACTGGAGCAAAGGCACTACCAAGAGTGCTGGTGTTCGCAAAACTGCACGTGAAGAGCACCCAATTCAGCCACATGCCAAAATAACAAAGGAATAATTAAATAAAGATGAATGATTGCATGATCAGATGATAAAGTCAGACAATTTGCTAGCAGCTGGCATCACTCCATCACCTCTCTCTGCACCCTTTGCACAGCACCTCACGGGCGTATGGAGGAACAGTAATTGCTTGATGCGCTTCTTGCCGTGGAGCAAACAAACTGCTTACTCTGACATTTCAAAAGAAAGGCTGCATGCTCTGATGAAAGTCCCAAACTGCAAATGTTTAACATCCTGTCGCAACCCAATCTCTGTTCTATTTAACATTAGTTTGAGGTTTCCTGCTCCTCACAGGCTTCAGTGAAAACTCCTAAGAAAATATTAATCTTTAAGCTGGCAAGTATCACTTGTTATAGTTTAAAAATTGGGAAAACTCTGAATTTTCTTCACATAGTGAACAACTTATAAAGCACCTCAATTCATTAATGAGAATTCTTAAGTATCCACCAAATACGTGAAAAAATTGTCTAAAATAACATACTGCTCTCAAACTGCTCACAACAACTTCCAGATACAAGCTGATACCTGATTGCTCAGAGGAGGAACTTTCTTATCCAAGACACCAAAATGCTTGTGTACAAAACTGTCAAATGAGATCCCACAAGCAATAAATTACTGTGGAACTAGGCTCCACTTTAAAGGCAATTCTAATTAAGTGTTAAGAATTTCTAATTAACAAGTTTCAAATGTCTCCAACACACATTTCCCACAGATTCTCAGAGAAGTTGCAATTTGTCACATTTAAAAAATAAGAGTAGTGGACGTGAACAAAATTACTGCCAGTAATTAAAATAACTGCATAACTTCAAGATTAAAGAGTATTTTAAGTAACTGTGGGTATAGCCACAAAAATGACAGAAAAACATCAGAAAGAGAGATATATTAGTAGCACACATAGCACTGCATTATCAGATGCTTTGAGGTTTCATGATAACATCTTTAACATTCAGAGATATCGAATTTGCTATATACAGCCAAACTGAGCATATATACTAAATTTAAGTTTATAAACAAAATACATGAGCATGTGTCATGGGAAAAGACAAGATAAATGAGTAACTGATTTATAACACAATTTTACAGCATGAAACATCATGAAAACCTGGAGAAATCTGGGAACAATAAATACTATTGTCAATGCGGGTTTTTTTTCTTAGGATCCCAGGATAATTCAGGTGGGAAGGCATCTCAGGAGGTCTTCAGTTCAACCTCCTGCTCAAAGCAGGTGCAGCTCAGAGATCAGACCAGAATGCTCAGGGTTATATCCAGTAAGGTCTTAATAATCTCAAAGGATGCAGATGACACAACCTCTCTGGCCAAACCTGCTCACCTGGAAGACAGCCGTATGGGAGTAAAAAAAAGGTTTTCCTCACACTCAGCCTGAACCTCTCATTTTCAATGCACTGTCTCTCATTCTTCCACCACACGTGACTATGTACTGACCAAGACCTCCTAAGCACACACATCCTACCAGTCTGTTCCCAAAGGATTCTATTATTTTTCCATGGACAAGCAGAATGCTGGCTGGTCTGTAGCACTGCAGATGACCCTTTTGGATTTATCTGAAGAGGAGTGCACATTTGTTTTCTTCTAGTCATCAGGGTTCTCCCATGGTCTGCAGGACCTTTCAAACATTGTAGAGAAGGGTGCTGCAAGGACATCAGCCAGCTCTCTCAGTACCCGTGGCTGCTACTGTAACTTGGAAGATTTACCAGGGCAATACCATCGTTCACACACAACCTTGTTACTTCTGAAGCATCCATCAGTTACTGACTGATGTTAGAGGAAGTGAACAAAGTAAACAGTCCTTTGCTCAAACAGAAAATGGCCACGTTTGTATTCTTACGTCTTTTCTTTAAGTATAATACATGCAAAAAACATGGAAGTTAAACCAGCTCTAAACCACAGTATTCCAGTTTCAAGATTCAGACTCAAGAATGAATTGACATTCTTCTGCCAAATACCTGGTATGGATCACTGCCAAAAAGGGACCTTAAGCTAGGTGGGCTACTGTCCTTCTGCAGCATTTCACTCCCTGTGATTTGTTCCAGAAGATGGTCAGCACATGGCATCTACAGCTTAGCACAGACTTCACGTGTCTTCCTTTGCTTCCATCAGACCTTATGTGATTGCTGAAAGTACAGCAATACAGTCTGTCCCTGTCTACCACCATTCCTAGCTAATTTTATGAATGGTAACATTCACAGTCAAATGACAGGGACTGGCAAAAGACAAGAACATTGCAAGCAATTGTTATTCTCACCGAAATACACAGAAATATCACAAACTATACAATAAAACTAAACATTCCTACTTGCTGTTGAACTCTACCTTGCATCAGAGGTGCCCTATGCAAAAGCATTTGACAGAATGGTGTGTGACTGCTAGATGTGCCCCTGCTGGGTCTTTAAATCCTCATTAGTGTTCTTTAAGTCAGTGCACCTGATTATACATTGCACAGCAGGAAGATCTAACAAGGTATTGTTATCTGCATTATCTTTTTATAACCTAGCATCACACTGCCATTAAAAATGTATAGTGACCTTACCCATGTCAAGGCTTTCAAGAAATAATGAGATAATTGGTTGTTTGGCATCTTACATAGTCTTTATAGCATCTGTCAAGCCTTTAGTCACACTAATATATTTAACATTTCTCATTAGGACACCATAAGAAATTGTGCCTGTGTAAGTAATATATTTATTCCCAACATGTGGCTTAGTTACACTGCATAAAATGATGTAAACAATTTTATGTCCACAGCAGCTACGTCTCACATATAATAAAATTATTAGATTTACTTTTCACCAAAAGAACTGGTTAGGTTAAGCTGCTCGTATTATTAAGCAGTGATTTCTGCACAGGCATAGAGTGGTTATGTGCACTGCATCTTTCTGAAGAGATCTGGACTAACACATTAATAAAGTGACAAACTGCCTCCATCATCATTCTGGATGCTGAAATTCAATAAACATTACTAACATATTCTAACCACTAAAATCACAGCCACAGAGGTTTCAAGAGCAGTGTTTATCACACGCTGAATGATGCTGGACACAAATCTAGGGAGTAATTCCCTCAGTCGATGTAGATGATTCACAAGAATGCTTTTCATGTTTAAAGCTCATGCCAAATCACCAGTTCACATGTAAAGTGAAAAAGAATTATTTCATGAAAATACACTTTTTCTTAACAACCACTCCTCAGAGGACATCACCTTAAAGAATCTGTGTCAGGTACTCAGCTTGTGTTTTGTGGTGAAAAGCACCAAAGCTGTATCATTGCTGATGCTGTTTATTCAGAAGTCCACCCCCTGGCTCAGCACAATCAACACAGAGACTCCATCCAACCTTTCTGTGCTCATGCATGCCTTAGCTATGCAGAGGTATACTTCATATTGCCTGCAGACATTAATAAATTCTGTATTTTGAGAACTACAGGGAAAAAAAAAGAAAAAACAGTAGTATAATTCTATCGCCTGTTTGGTGCCAGGCACAGCAGATTACCCATTCTTGGACAAAAATTGTGAAAATCTATCATCATTTATTCTTAAACTGAAAATGTTCTCTGAAACATTCCGGTGGGGTTTGTTCGGTTTTGTTGCTTGTTTGTTTTTTACAGTAATAGCAACTCTCTGTGAGTGGTTATTTGCCTGAAACACAGCAGAGCTCTGAATTTATTTTCAACCTGAAAGAATACTTGAAAGATCAATGGACTGCGCTTATTATTCTGAAACATAAAATTAACTATTAACCTGAATACACTAAAACTGGGAATAAAAAAGAAGTCATACTGCTAATCAGCTCTGAGTAACTACTAGACTAATTCAAGAGATCAATTTTAATACTGTTTTCACTATATCTAATTATCAAGCTCTGCAGAACCCTTCTCAGCCTTTTAAAATAGGTTACAAAATAATCCTTCACATTTTTACCATCATCAGCTGCCATACAATTACTCCAGGGTTAGACATCAAGGTTTAAGTCTGGACTGGGTAATTTCTGGTGAAATTTTACAAAGTGGATACTAGTGAAGTACTTCACATGCTCATCATGTTGAATAGTCAATGAAGCAGTTAAAAACAAGTGACTGTGCAGGATGAAGTCTTGGCTGGCTACCTGGAACATCCCCCAGGGTTCAAAGTAGTCCAAGCCAATGCAAGATGGAAATGTCCAGCTTCATTCCTCACTAGCAACCAATACGGATGGGTTCATCATTTTGTGTCATAAGCATTCTTGAGCTGTCACCTCAGAAGTAAGTGAAGGAGGCGGAAACTTCCACGCTACAACAACACAACTAGTGATAGACAGATAGACAGACAGACAGACAGATAGACAGACAGATAGACAGATAGACAGATAGACAGATAGACAGATAGATAGATAGACAGATAGATAGATAGACAGATAGATAGATAGACAGATAGATAGATAGACAGATAGATAGATAGACAGATAGATAGATAGACAGATAGATAGATAGATAGATAGATAGATAGATAGATAGATAGATAGATAGATAGATAGATAGATAGATAGATAGATAGATAGATAATATTTTCTCCCTTTAAAATTCTTATAACTTACAAAATTTTCTAACTGAAAGCTTCAGGATTTTTAACAACAGTTTAACAAAACAACCACAGCCATGCTAGTCAATACTTAGGTTCCTTTGCAAATACAATGTTAGCTCAGCCACAAATGGAAAAAAACCACCTTTTTTTCTGACTTACTAGATACACATACATGTAAGCAAATATTTTTTGGTCACTTCTATTTGGGTAAGCTGTGGAGAAGCAGGGCATAAGGAAGCTGTCCTAAGGGAGCTCCTTCGGACACTTTCACTCTTCAGGACCCTCTTCTGTGTCCTTAGGGTCTGGTGGTTGAAGTGAACTTTTCGCCTTGCTTGCCTTGCTTGTATCTTAGTTAGGATTTTAGCACCATTTGGGGAACAGTTACAGACACTTTAAATCACATTTGCCTGGTATGATCTCTTATTTATTTACTCTAAAGATCCCCACATGGGAGAGTCCAGAGTCACCGCAGTGGAAGAACGTCAATGTTTTAAAACATTTTCTGATGAAAATAACTTTGCCCTTGTAAAACATTCGGCCGGCTCTGATCCCACCAGGTCATGATGCAGACAGATCACAGCAAATACAAGTAAATGGGTTATTACTTCACTGCCCTCCCTTGCATACTGCAGTAGCTGTTATTGATACAGACTTACAACTAGACAAAAAATACTGGTTTACAGAAACCAAAACAGAAAAAGAAACTGGTAAAAAGAAAAATCTAACTTTGCACATCAACTCATAAATAATCATCACTATCCAGTATCCAGAGTAAATCCGGCAGAACTAATCCCAGCCTGTATTCTAGAATTCAGAGTGAAGCAAAGCATATTCAGAAGACCAATTAGGTACTGCCCATCACTACTGAAATCACTGGAAATATTTTAAGTCTATCATGAATAAAAGGAGAAACTAAGCCTGTTCATGGAATGCTACATTCATTAAATTGTCCCTTTTTTCCAATAGCCTGGTATCATTTTAGGCAAATAATGTCTGTGTTTCTATGCAACACTATTATGACAGTAAAGTTAATACAAAAGGATTCTTAAGCACTTTTTTTCTTAACCAGAAACGAAAAACATCATTCACTCTTTTGGAAACATGCTGTGCCCAACAGTAAATCTTTTCCTCAGGCGAAAGTGTTAAGTAGTCTTGATCATAACAAACTGTTCATACAGATAAAAGAGTAATGGCACATTTATATTCAGAGTAAAGTAATAGCCAAACCCTTGCTTGAAGCCAAATACACAGTTGAGAAGCACACAATAGGAGTTGTTACTACTATTTAACTATACTACCTTTTCAGCGTTCCCTTGTCCATTTTCCATGCTGAAAAGACATCATCAGCTGAGGCAGAAAAAAAACACCCACACCAACCAAAGTAATTGAGCTAGTTTGAGTAAATTAAAACCTGAAACCTCCTAATGTTAATATTAAAAATTCTTTCCAACATACACCCACTTTGAAATTATGAAGGTTCAAAAACTTCTGAAATTACTGTTATTACCACTATAGAAGTAAATAGCAGGTGAGCTTGATTTATAAATGCTTTCCATATACTTAAATATGTAGCAGTTAGGATAATTACCCAGTGTATTATGAGCCTCTCACCAAGCCATGAATTACCAATAGAGAGTATATTTTTACTGCATTAAAACCATATTTTCACAGAGATGCATATTGCTTGCCATTCCTGAAGAGCTTTAAAAGACCTGAATAAGACAGTATGATAGTTAAAGGGATCCAGAGTGTTCAAAAGAAAGGTTTGGCTCCTTTTACATGAATAGCCAGGATAATATGAACTCTGTCTCTCTGCATACATAAGATTATAGCAGCTTTCTGCAGAGATGATTAAGGCAATTCACTTATTTTACATTCTGCGATAAAATAAACTCCACTGTCATGATGCCTGCAGCTCATGTATCTCATCCATTATGTAAATCTCCAAGAGAAGTTCAGCAAACATCATCTCATTGCACCTAGTAAGACAACCTACACATCTAAGTTAATTTTCATCTTCCTAAGATCAACAGAAACTCCGTACAACTTAATTTGCAAGAGAGATTCTCACTGTCATCGCTCTTCATAACCACCAAAGCCCAAGTCCATACACTTGTAAATGAAACTCAGACTTAACTACAAGATTTTGGGTTTTGGCGGCTGTACCATCTCCTCTAAAAGCAGGAAACAACGTCCATGTAAAATAATGTTTTGAATCTCACTACTACTAGATTGTCTTTTTTGTTATTTTTGTTTGTTTGTTTGTTTTTCCTGCTAATGCAAATACAGAAACACTTACAGAATTACTTACAAACTAAGGTGGAAACTCAGTGTATGTTTACCTATCATGTTTGAAAGCCGAGGCTTATGTTTTCACTTGAGCTATGTGCACATGTCCATCACAGCTGACCACAGCAATGACAGCTGTAGCAGTCTGCTAGCAAACTGAACTGAAACAACCAAAAACCCTAAGTAAATAGCAAAGTTAAAAAGAAGGTGACAGCCTCTAAGCAGAACACTTCCCCTTTCTTTTCTCATCATCAAACCTCTGCACAAGACTGAATGAATCACCAGGACACATGAAGCACCATGTAGGAAGCATAAAAGCAGGTCAAGGTTTAGATTAATAACAGGAGTTTATTCTCTCTTTTAGACATATGTCCTTGGGCATATGAAATACCATATGCAGTGGAATCATAATTCAGGTCTGTCAACAGTGGGTTTCAGTATTAAAATAACTGCCTTCTCCTTACATCCTAGCTACTGAATACTAACACGTTCTTCTACATGCCTTCATATAAGAAGTGACAAATTGTCATTATTTGACATTATTCTTTCCATGGCATGTCAAAAATCCTAAAATCCAAATGCATTTATTTCTAGCATTAAATGTTTATTGTCAGATATGTAGGAAAAGGAGAACAGGAAAGTTTCTGTAATACTTCAGTTTCTGTTTCAAGGTATCTTAATCAGCATTGTCGTGCAGACCAAGAACCATGGGTTTTCCCTTATAATTGAGAAGCAAATAGTAGCTCCAAAATTCAGCTACCTGCACTGCTTCATGATACTGAGAACTGATACATCGCACAACAGAAGTATCCTTTTTTTCCATGCAAATACTTATATCTTGATAATTAATGACCAGAAACAGATCATTAAGAAACAAGTAGTAGTAGTAAGTTTTGTAAATCCCTGCTTTAAATTTGTTTTCTTTGATAGATAATGTTGAACAGAACTAAACAGTATTCAACTTCATAGAAACCAAAAACCTGAGAGTGTGAATTTAAACATTTTTCTCCCCAAAAAGGGCTTTGAAAACTTGTGTCATACTTCTGAAAATTCACACATCAAAATGGTCTTGTCAAACAACTTTGAAATTACATGCCTTCTGCTTTCGTCTGTGGAGCAGTACAAATTTAGTCATTATTAGAATTAGTATAATTGTTCTCTAAGTGCTCTAGGAATAAAAGGTGAAATGAGCTTGGTGACTGCTTTTTCATTCCCATGAGAATATAACACAGCAGAGAAAAGCACAGGGAAGCTCAGCGATGCTTTGAAAACCCAAGGACTGGAGAATGAGTCCAGCAAAGCGGAACATGGTGTACTCACCATGTCTGTGCCACCATAGCTTACAGGCAGAGATGTTTGTTCTCCCAGGGAGGATACAGAAATCCCATAGGAAGAACTGCCCTCTGGAGGTGCCAACTGCTGTCTGTCGACTAGTGGAAGACTGGAGCCTTCAGCAAAATGACTGAAAACTAAAAGGGACACAGATTCAGGGCTCTTGAAATCTAGTGCCCTATGGACTCTGTCCCATCATTTATGACTAGTCCTCATCAGAAGGATCAAGGCTGAAAGTGAAACCAAAGGAACTGGTTTTAAAACACCACTAAACAAAGAGGGACACTGTGCAGCCTCAAACTGGGAGGGGTCCCTGAGTGTTCACCAGTAGAACTGTGAGACCCCTTCCTCAGCAACCAGTGCTAAGCAACAGGAAGGAATCTTCTCAGTTTTGGTGAAGATATCCACCACCTGTGTCTTTCAACAGTCCGTGACAAATCAGAGCATGTTTCGTAAGGTCTTGGAGCACACCTGCTGGTTTGGTGTCTTCCAAAAGCCACCTAGGTTGTGCAGCTCAAGGCCATGATGCCAAGTGAACTGAGGCACACAAGGCTGGGACATTCATGGAAGCATTTCCCAGTAGCAGATTTGGCTCACTTCCCAACTCTGGCCTGGTCCAGCCATCTTCCTCCAAATCCAAAACTGGTCTGTGGTTTGGGGGACTGATCTTTCCAGGCTTTTCTAGAAACAGTGTAGACAAACCTCTGCCAGTTTGACTGGTCCTACTGGGTCCTCCAAGCCCACCCTCTCAGACCCCTGGCACACAGCCTAGTGCCAGAGCCCACAACATGCAAAGCGTACTTCCATGACATGGAAACACGACACTGACAGGTCTCCAGTTATCTCCAAACTAGAGACATAATGAGCAACAGGAGCACCACAAAGGTACGGGAGGAGACCTGAACTCCAAGAGGCAGTAGAACAGCTGCAGTGAGCATGGTATGGAGGCAGCTAACTCTGGCTGGTGGGCATATTGAGACTCAGCATCGCTCACACCACAGCCATGGTTTGCTCTCCAAAGTGGATGCACACAGTGAGGCAGACAGGGCAGGCCCTGCACCTGGGCATGGCAGTCCTGAGATACTGCAGTTGGAGCTGAGGAGATGCTCACATCAAAATTTCTCACCTAGATCTTCAGGTTGCTTCTATCCCTTTATTTCATAGTCTACAGCACACATTTCAGAGACAACAAGATGTAGTGGCATCTGTTTCCATTACTCTCAAGAAGTGAGGACACATCTCCCTGCCTCCCCTAGTGTGGGAACACTGACAAACCATGCATTTCAAGTATCAGAAATAGGAATTAAGGGTGTCTGTGCCTGCCTCATCAAGCAATTTATCCTTTTATGCTCACAGGCTGTTTTTTGTTAACTTTGTTCTCAGATCTGGCTAAACTTTTCAAGGTGAAAGTCTTTGTTTTCACTCTCAAGTTGATTTTAAAATACAAACCTTCAAAAACCAAATTAACAATTACAGGAAGACATTCATCACAGAAAGAGTTTAAACTCTGTATGACTTAAATTAATAATAATAAAAAAGAAGTAATTGCACACCAAGCCTTATAATTAACAGCAGTAAGTAATACAAATTAGAGATGCCAACACATTTACTAACTAAAATTGTGAGGGGGTATATATTAACTTTCAGAAGTAGTTTAACAGACACCATTGCACTGAGTTGCACCAATAGGTGCTAAACCATTTTAAATATTCCACATTTTCATCACATTTTGTCAGTTCTAGACTAATTACTCCCCTGTGAGCTACACTACAATGTGGACCCTCTTCCTCCCCCACACACCACCTCACATGAAGGTTGCTGCCATCCTTTTTTATGCAATTCTCCATTCTTCCAATTTCAAAAAAATATTTTAACAAACCATATTTTAATTCAAGAACTACTGCAAAATCAAGGCATCTGAAAACACCCCACAGCAGCTCCAAGCAAAGCAGAAATGTGTGCAGCCACTGGGATTGCAAACCCTGAACACCACTGCTGAGCCAAAGACATTCCTCCCCATTCTAAGCAAAGCCTCTTAGGTACTTCTGAGCTGACTACTTGAAAACACAGCCTTACTTATTAAATATAAAGATCTCTTTATTTCTTGATTTTAAAGTAAAGCTTGAGGCTTTTGCAGTACAGCAGGCTTTGACAGGATAAGTCTAATCCACCCCTGTGTCTACTTCCATTGCCTTTCTGAAGTATGAGGGTGAAGAAAGACCACAGCTATCTTCAACTACTAAAGAAATACTTAAAAAATATATTGTGGTTTTGCTATATGAAACTTAAAAGCAACAGTTATGATCTTCCACAGATGTCTGCCTCTTGATCCACGCTGGCAGGAATGAAAACAAAGAACAAACCCCTCAAAATTGCAATTCAGCTTGATTTCAACAAGGTCAGATCACAAGCGAAGCACCAAATATGATTTGGCCCTAATATCGATGAACTGATTTTGCGTGTGTGTGTGTTTGTGTGTGTACGCACACGTTTTGCATTCCCACCCCAAGCCAGCTGCTGAAGAGCACTATGTAAACACACCAAAATAGCTGGGAAATGAGTGGCATGGAGCCAAGATCTGGGACCCATAAAAAACTGAAACAAACTGCCCAGCAGAAACGAAGAAAGAAGTTGACACAGAAGGAATTTTGTACTGCTTTTTGTAAGGAAAGCCTAATAGGAGTGCTGAGGTCTTCCCAGAAATCATTCCTGAACTTTACAAAGGCAAAAGGAAGAGGAACAAGCTCATATGCAATGGAAACATGCCAAGCTGAAGGGCTTGACTGCATGCATCTTAAATGCCTTTTTCTCCCTGGAAAACATCCATGTTGGAAATGCCCCTAGCAATTTTTCAGCCAAGGGGATCCATTCCAAGACCACCCCACCCCACTCCCAGCAGTGCTCAGTTGGTGGTGAGCAAACCTGGGGGCTACCCCACTGCCCATGCATGGCCCTGGAGCAGCTTCTCAGCCATGGGGCTGCTGGAGCAGCAGTCCATGTAAGAAAGAGAATAAGAAAACCTCTGCTGCTCATCCCCTTCCTGAATATAAGGTTTGGGGAAAAGTTTACCTCCCTCTCTACAGTTTCAGCCTAAGTTTTACATTTTTCAGTCCTAGTAAACGCAAGTCTATCCCATGAATACGACCCAGGTTCCAGATAACAAACTACCTGGTATCTGCTTACACTGTGAAATACTCATTAAATATCAACCACCAACCGACTGTTAAGGGACCCATCTTGATAAATGCTACACAATAGACGAAACCAAAAGAACTTCATGGTCTCCCTGCCTTGCTGAAGGAGACCATAAGTCATTTTTAAGTGGCTGTTTGTTACATTGTTTTATCCAAGATATTTATAATCATAATGAATTGAGACAAAATTACAACGTCTTTGCTTGAGAGCAATCTAAACTGAAAAGCACGTGACAGAAAGGATAGATTGATGGCCACTGCAAAATAACTCCCTTGAGATTAATATATTTTATCCCGTTGACATTTCTAGTTGTAATTATACTCCAAGAATCCACTGAATTACGTTAGATGGGAAAGACCACTCAAGAGCAGTCACTTTCTTTCCAGGGAAAACTGCATTTGTTTGTAATAGATATGGAGGGGAGAACCAACAACAAAAATCAAACATATCACCATGTTGCTAATATTATGACTATGCAAATAAAACTACAAAACTGCCCCCAAAACATCTTCAAACACATTAGAAAAACAAACACACAAACAACAGAAAACTTTTTCCATTACCAGCCTTGAAAATAACCTCCAAAAAACAGTGAAAGTTGAAAGGCCTATAAGTCCAAACTCCACCCAAAACCAGGGTAGCTCCAAAGTTAGATGAGATAGTTCAAGGGCTTGCCCAGCTGGCACTGGACATGGGGTGGGTTAGTCCCTGGGTGTAGGACATTGCCCTCTGCTGAATTTCATGAGGTCCAGGCCAGCCCATTTCTTCAGCCTGCTGAGCTCACCCTGAAGAGCAGCCCTGCCCTCACTCCATCAGCTGGGGACCATTGCACAACACCAAGCACACAGCCAGCACCCTTGGGTTTGGTTTTTTTTTTTTAGGAAATGATGCATTAGTTACATTCATTCAACAGTACTCCTTGGGCTTATCACACAGACCTCTAGAAAATAAGCAGTCATCTCCTAACACCACTGAATTCAATACAATTCTGTTCTGTTTATCTTTTTTGAGCATCAAATAGCTTAGAACATCGTTAAACCTGGCCAAACGAACCACCCAGTTCTACTTCTGCAGGCTCTATGCAAAACCACGGTGTGAGTGGGAGACTCTACCCAAGACCACTTGTTAAGTACAAGGCAGACCTGCCTTTTCAATCTGACCAATCTCTTTACGCTTTCGTTTCACGCTGTGACCTCCTTCAGTCCTACCCACTTTTTTTTGGTTTCAAGTCTTGATCTTTACTTTTGGGACTTTCTGAGATTGATCATTCCTTCCTGTCAGTTTCCAGCTCCTTACCCTTGTCTCTCATCTCCATACATCTGCATTCAACCATTGTAGACAGAAAAACTTTAAACAGCAGATTGAACAGACAACTGCATGTGAGGCAGACCAACAAAGACCTCAAATATACCAACATACAGATGTCGTTTATAACCCCTATTATATACTAACACTCTCGCACTAGCAATGGAAAACTTTCAGAACTTGGTTATCAAAGCAGCAATACAGTGAAAGGTTGAGGCAGGGTGCTGGATAAAATTCAATCCCTTTCCTATGGGAGGAGAACTTCATCAACCAATCTAAACAGTGACAACAGAGAAGCCCTCCCTACCTCTGTTGCTTAAGTTTTCTGGAATCAAGTCTGCCCAGAAGAGGAATTTTTAGCCTCAGACTTTGAATTCCTCCACATTACCACGCTTTTTTCTCCTTCAGTGATACAAGTTAATCATGGTGCTTTCCTAATGCAAAAGATTAACAGCTGATTCAGAGCCCTATATTTGCAAAGACTGATAAACAGAAAATATGTAAAGAAGTAACTCAGTATCTCCTTATCTGCATTTATTTTGTGCATCTTCTCCATCAGTACTGTGGGATATCAGCAGCAGGACACGAGAGAGTGGAACTACAGCCTGACAAGAAGTCACCCTGTTCTGTTCTTTCTTCCTTCTGCCATCACTCTGCATTGAATGACAGAGGCAAAAGCAGAGACAGGAACAGAGGTCGAAAGCTAGTAATGTTGTATCTCACAGTCCTTCCTGAGAAATTACAGCCCCTTCTCAAGGATCTGACAAATCCTTAACGTCTTCTGCCCTGGTATCACCTTGCAAGCCAAATACCTAAGATTGTCCTCTAGTCTGGCCCAGTTTGCCCTCATTTCAATGAAAAACATTCATATGCTATGGTAGTACTGCTCTGTGCTGTCTTCTGGACAGTATGAGGAGTCTGCAGTAACACAATGATATTATATGCAGTTTGGTCTTCACACCTTCTCACACTTTCTGCCAGTAAAGAGTTGTAAATACAGGATTTTATCACTGCAGCTCCAGAAGATGCAAGCAAGGTTTAGACAGTATCAGTTTTTCACTCTGCTATTCATAGCCAGGAGGCCTGAGTAGGGAAGTGGCTGCTCCCCCCGACACGAACCCATCATGATCTATCAGGCACAGGTATGGACAAGCAGCTGCCAACACATCAGCAACCAAATGAAAGAGAAATTCCTTAAGACTTGGTGCACAGGTTTTAGCAGGCAACAACTGCTGGCTCATATGTGGACATATAGGTCCCAGATCCCATAGAGAAACTGTACATTACTGCAAAGCTATTAATACCACTTGCTGATTTGATTAGGGTTTAAATCTGGCTCCTGAAAGCTATAGGTGTTTTCTGGTACCTGCAGTATATAAAGCAGATGTTCTATGGATGCTTCTGAATTGCAGAATGTTTTGCTGGCTGTTATGCTGGGATACTGGATTCAAGGACATAGATGATTCCGTCAAATCTTATGCTGCTTGTCAGTCTGAAGTTAGCTAGATCAGCATGTTTGCTACCTGTTGTAAACACTAAAAAAGCACACTCAAAAAGGAATTGAACTCTTCTGTATCTAAATCAGACATCGATAAACTGTAAAACTCCTGAACCACTAAAATATCTATAAAATTATAACCAAATATAACCACTATAAAATTATAACCAAATTATCAGAGATAAATAAGACTCTTTACCCTAGTAAACTATTTTGCTCACATGAACAGAATGACAGATTTAAGTTTCTGACTCAACTGACACTGTGCTTTTTGGAAAACCTGGGGGGGGCAGGGGATGGGGTGGCAGTGTCTGCTGCTTTTTTGATTATTCCCACCCCTGACCAGGATTCAGGATATGAAGAAAGCTCTCTATGAAAGTCTAGTAAGACTTTCTAGAGAATGTCGTATATAACTGAGCTGTTGTACAACATCCCATTACCCTGCATCCATCATTATAATTTGCTCCGGTGCAAACCCACAGGTACAGCCAGCTTTGTTTAAACATCCTTGGCAGGAATTGGTTCATGTACCATCCCAGCCAAAGCGAACAGTTCACAGTCACCAGCAAGTCAAGATTGACAAATGCCAAGGCCTCCTGAATTTTATCACGTTACAAAGAATGAAGTCAGTAAAGCACAGAGATCCACTAACAGCTTCTTTCTTTTTAACTAGTACAGAAAATGTATGCTGTAAGACAGCCATCTCTCTGTGGTAAGAAAACAAAGCACCAAGACACACTTTCAAAGATACCATATCCTATTTGACTTCTTTAATGGCATTTGCCAATGTGGCATGTGAGGGCCACTCACCAATGTATTAAGCTTCACAGCCAGTAACTGTAATGGAAGACAATAACTCACTCACCCTTCAGAAGGCCACTATACACCAGCCCATTCAAACACCTGGCTTCAAAGGCATTACCTATTTCCCTAATGTACTACTAGGTTTTTCTTTGAAATTCAGGTTTGGTCAGAAATTGTTGCATTAAACTACAGCTGTGTAAAGACAATACAGCATATGAAACTCAAACCAGTTATTTCATCTATTATGTTTTGTAACACAATATATTTTTTTTATAATAATAGCAATATGCACAATGCATATGGCTGTAAAAATGTCAACCAACTTTTATGGCTTTCCTCTTCATATGAATATTCAGTCATCCATTCGTCCCTAGATCCACTTCAATCCTGAAAGAAAAGATAAAATAATTTGATAAGTTTTCTTAGATGTTCATTCATTTCTCAAATATTATTGTACATGTAAATAAATAAAAAAAAACCAAAACACGAACATCTGTTCCATAGTACAGAGGTCAGAAGAACAGTAAGCTCACAAGCTCTTTAAATAAAACTAGATGGATACAACAAAAAGTATTACTGGAGAAAGCCTTATGTTTCCTCTTAACTAATTATTTTAGTCAATGCTCTCAGTGTCTTTATTTCTCAGCTGCTACTTGAGCACATTAAGTCCCAACTGCATAATTAGTCTTCAGTGCCTATTATATATTTGTACAGGGAAACTTCCCAGTAGCTACCAAGTGTGAATATTCTTCACTGGTAATTCAAGGTGTGTTTCCCAGAAACACTATGTGAGATCTGGACAATAACACATTAAAAGCCAAAATACATTTATCACTTAAGTCAGTTAATACTCCAGCCACAGGAAAAAACTGTGCAAGACCACTACAAAATCTGAATATGTACTTCTTTAAAGGTTTCCTACGGATACATGACTTTTTTAGTTATGTTTCCATGTGAGTCTATAAAAGAAACCTATACAGAGATTTAAATACTACATTACAGTTTTGGGAGTTTCCTTCCCCCCAGAAAAAAAAACAACACTGGGGGGTGGGGAAGCTTCAGATGTCCAAAAACTTAAATAACTGACAGCAGTATGTCTTAAATCTCTTGCGAGAATATGTGCATATATCTGGAAGTAAATGCTACTTACACGTCTTGTTTTATAATGGAAATGGTGTGAAGTCAAGACCTTAAATCTGCTGTCAGAGTAATTTTAAACAATCTGCTGTTATCTTTCTACCATTCAAAATAAGGTCATCCCTCAAAAAGCAGTGCCCACATCACCTGCTCACTTTTGCACTGCAACCAAGCATTTTATTACTGCTCTATATACACTCACAGCCAATGGTTTTTCAAACTTTCCAAATGCTGTTACGAATTGTAACAGCATTGTGGAAAATCCTCACAAACTCTGACCTCTCTAAATGCAATACTGCGGGCTTAGAGCATACTAACTACTGTAGATTATTTGCCCCATCTCCCATGCATCTTGTACATCCTTTTTCTTGTTTAATCTTCCTTGGCATTATTTGGATTGCTTTAAATTTTTTTCTTAATTAAGAAGATTAATTTTTTTTTCTTAAATTGCACATTGAAAAACCACCTTCAAGTTTCTAGCTGCTCTTCCTCTGTGCTAATGTCCAAAATTGGGACAAGTGGACTAGGTTTTCTTACGTCACGGACTTGCATTATGTGGTTGTCCAACCTGAGTAGAATATAATTTAAGTCACCAAGTTACTTAAAATTAAATGTCATGTATTCAGAAGCTTCATGGGTTCTCTGTCAGAGGAAGGCAGAGTTTGACCTGTAATTGTTTCCAGTTCTCCCGGTTTTCTCATTATTACTCCTCCCTACATGCACTCAGAAACACATACTCATCCTACAGACTTAGCTTCAAGTTACAAATGAACCACAAAGTCCTATTAGGTTACGGTGACTATGGTGACAGATCAAACATGGGTCTGTGTTTCAAAACTGCTAACACGCTGCTATCCAACTAGCAGTGGCTGCAGCTGGTTGTGTGTTGTTAGATCACATACAGTGGCCCACCTCATGAAGAAGCTACTTGGCTAAGCAAAGACAAGATTTGCTTATCAGTTCTCCTCAGGTCTGCGCTATTAATCATGCACCGAATGGCCCATGTCCCTTCATGACTGGGGTTCTCTCCTCCATGGAAGGCTTTCTGCTTGTCTTCCTCTTCACCAAGCAGGAGCTGTATACCACAACCTCTGGCACTGGCACTGTCCCACAAGGCTTCTCTACCTCCATGTATGGGTGCGGAGGTAGGACAGGTGTTATACCCTATAACTGACGACCGAGGTGACCAAGAGCATCGATTTTGGTGGGCAATATACAGTTGCCACAAATGTCACTTAAGACAGGGCACAGGCCCCTTCACCATGAGTATTTTAGGCTGCTTTGGGCAAGATGAAGAGCAAACTATTCACCTGGAAGTGGCTAACTTGTAACTCCATAAATCTGTTGCCTGATTTTCAGAAGAGCTGAAAAGCTTTAGTTTCAGATGAAATTACTTTGAAATTCGTAAGAAAAATGTGAATTGTCCTTACAAATCTAACACAACCAATCTGCCATGTGTCACCACTGTGAAAGGTGCTCCAGACTTAAGTCTTTAGCAGTTTACCTGTGAATTCTCCTATCAGAAATCCAAAAACATACAGGAAAGTCCAAACAGAAACATCTTTATCACGTGGTTTTCATACCAGAAGATAATCTACCTGACAACTGTACAACATTCTTGATTCGAAACCTTTATGCCAAAAGAGATCTCCAAGTAACCACAGAGCAAAGCACTTAAACCACTATTTTCAACCAAAATAAAGAGATTTCAGTAGGAAACAATGTCCACTTCCAGCCAAAACCTAACCTTCAACTTAAAACCGTATTTTCAGACTCTAGGAGTTTATAAAACAATAGATTCCTTCTCCCATGGCAAGAGAATAAACAGAAATTACCACATCTAATCCATTTTGGAAACACCTCTTATTCAGAATAAATGCCCTGGTAGTCCCACCCTAGGCAGCATCCCCATAGACCAGTGGAGTAGAGCAGGAATCATAGGCCACAGTTAGGAACATGAGGTAAGTTTCAGGACAATCATGCTTAGCTTATTCCTAGGCAGAGAGGCCACTATGTGTGCAGAGGTGTCCTTGTCTCCACAAGCAACACTTCTGAACATTTAAACTCTCATTAATTAATTAAAAATAAGTTCATACTGGTATCACTTTCTCATACCTTTTCTATATTGCTAACTTTTAAGTAAATTCCATTAATACAGTTGCAAATCATTCCTTGTGTTATTTTATCCCTTTTCTAATTTGGATAGCTGTGGTAACATACATTTGGAAAAGACCAACTCAGTCACAGTCAGATGATTTGCTGAATCAGAATTTATTAACTTTTTCCTCTACAGAATAAACCCCTATTAGGGCATAACCGTATTTCTTAATCTCCTTTTTTGCATAATTGATTTTACGTTTAAAGTATACACTTTTCTACTGCACTTACACTTCTGCAATCCCTATCAAAGGCCCTGAGTCACACCAAACATCCCCAAAGATGGAGAGCCACTTCTCCCTAATTCATTAAGGCCACCCTGAACATCAGGTAAAGCAGGATCACTGAAAGCACAGTTTAAGCAGCCTTCAGAGCTGAAAGAACCCAGCCTATCTTCAACACAGCATTGAAGACAGCTGCCTTTATGTTAAAAGTAGCCAGATAGTTGCCCCTTTTTCCCTATGTTTCTGATTCCTGCCAAGAAATTAGTGCATTCCATAAAGCAGACATTCTGCAGAAGCTACAAATAAAATACATATTAAACACAAGCTACGGATTTGCAAGTCCTCAAAACTGAAAACTGGTAAGGGACAAGAGAGGCTGAAATTCAGTGCAGCACTGCACCAAATACCTGCAAATCGACCTCAACTGCACTGTGAGTGCCTACAACTATTCCTGCCTCAAGGATCTTTGTAAACTCAGTTCTGTATTATTGTAACTGAGACTAGCCAAAACACTTTGCCACAAAGTTGTCTATAAAAAAGTTTTAAAACTTTCAATTCCAACATAAGCCACTGTGCCTCCAGCAGCCGTTACAAGCTGCAAGATGAACCAGGTAATACAATTTAAAACACGTTCCATATAGGTGAAGTGTAACTGCTATATATCTTATAGACCTCATAGGAGCAAAGGAGCACCTGCTACACATTCTGTCACTCACTAAACAACTGTGATCACAGGGTTTATTTTGCTCTCAGCTGAAGATTTTGCTAGTTTTTATTCCTGTTCAAACAAGGGAAGAGGAGCTACTTGCTTTAAGATGACAGTCCTCCCGCCAACATCTGTGTTACTCTGACGTAGTGTCATAACAAAAATATCTTCAGCTGTTCAAAATATTTCTGAAAATGAACGTAATGCTTCAACTTCTGGTTTTCACTGGTATTTTAATAAAAGAGAAGCAGGAGGCAGAGAGTGGGATGCTTGTTGCTAGGTAATACCTAGCTCTCCTGAACTCCTACAGACTGAAATATTTACCCAGACTCCCACAAGAATGACATCCAGCACAGAGAAAGAAGACACGCAGGCACTTACTGAAGTAAATCATGATTCAAGGTAAGAAGCAGCAGCTCTGCCACTACCTCAGTCTCTGGGGTACCTAAGCCAAGGAAGCTGCTGCCTGCAATGAGGGGAAATGATGCAGCTCCTCCTGAATGCCTACCCTGATTTCAGCTGAGCCTCACTGGGTGACATCTCCACAACTTTTACGCCAAACCAGAAGAATCTCAATGCCAGTGGACTCTTGGCAGCACAAGAAAGCCTATCTTTTGCTGACCTGACTACACAGATGTGGTTTTTTTCTGTTGTTACGTTTGTTGTGGGTTTTTTTCCAAATCCTTCTATTCCAATAACGGGTTTCCATAGAAAAAAACATGCAGCTGGCCAGATGTGGATGAACCACAAACATACAACCTTCACAAGAAGTCTGTGTGATTAAACTTTCAAAGAGTGCTTATACATTCTTTCACTAGAGGCTTAGAGGAATAAACATTATTCTTCACAGGGTCTTTTATTTGACATTAATAATTATTTTGAATTGAACAGCTTCTAGGGTAAGTCCCAGACCTTCTGGGACTTCAAGATTAATTTCAGGAACTCTTTGTTCTCCCTAGAACTTAAGGGTCTGGATTCACAAAAATACTTATATATAACTACGCTATATTTTGTAATATCAGAGAATTATTATTCTGGGAACAATGATGTCTTTCAGCAATATTTTTAAAAACTGCAACTGCATCAATGTACACAAAGAAATGGGGTATGGTAAATGACACTAGAAAGTGTGTGTGTATGCTGTTACATTGTAAAGGTAAAAATTATTTAGTTAAAATCTGGAGAACTAACGGAGTCTACAAATGTCTGACTTTAGGTAATAATCAGTGGACAATCTACAAGAGTGCAATAAATTGCAGGGAGCAGAGAAAAATACAGCAAAATAATACATCCCCCTTGACTTTATATTCCAAAAGTAGTCGTTATCTTTGACACTCAGTTGTTAGAATGGATAGCTCTGAAACCTTCACACTCCCTTCACAACTCTAGTTTAAATAGAACGACATGGGTTTCTGTTAGATCTAAATAAAATAAAACTTTGATAAACCGTCACACATCACTTTGAACACCTTCTCTGACAAAGAAATGTTCAGGTTACACGCTCTATGCATTCAGCTCAAGGTCTCTTAGTGCACCATCTTACCCACACACACAGCTCAAAGTCCACATTGGAGTTAAAATTCTATTTACCAGACTGCATAAAGTCAAAAGACTAGGTCTTTTCTTGTTAGATGAGTTACAGCTTTATACATAATACACACAGACACGCATATAGGCACATGTATGCATATAAAAACATATAGCCACAAATTTCTGGTGAATTGATTACATATTTTCTGTTAATAAATTGTCTAAAAGAATCTGCTGAATGCATACTTTCTAATATTTCATCAAAACAACACAGGATTTTCAGCCAAGCTACAAAATACAACTATGCTTCTGAACCCATGAAGAGCTGGACTTAAAAACAAAACAATAAAAAACAACAACCCAAAATTCTTTTCCCCTTATCTTCAGACTTTCTTCAGAAGAGTATGCATTACTCTCCAGGTAATGGCTATCCAAGATTTCTTCACCTAAGGGCTTATAAGTAATCTCAGAGAAATTATAGAACAGTAATAACTAAAACCGATTATTACTAACTTCAATTTGGAATTGGACTTAATTGCATAGGTTTCATACTCTGTCTTTTGTCCTGCTAATAAAGATTAGCAAATGGTATCAACACATCCGACTTCTTCTGGTTTAATACCTTTACTTAAACTAGGTTTATGCTTAGTCCAGAATTGAGCCGGCTCTACTGGTGCTACAGGCAGCAATAAATACGCTCTCTTCCTCAAAGCTGCAAGACAATCTTAATTTATACTCTAATCCATTCAAAAACAAACCAAGGATTTTCTTTATTTCCTCTTAAGAGGCTGTTGAATCCCAGAGCCCATCAGAAGAACAAACAATCCTTGCACTTGTACAGAGTTGCAAATTAAACAGCCAAAGATTAACTAGGGACAAGGTCACCAGTTTCCTTAGGACAATCTGGAGCACTGGTTTCTGTGTGGACCATGCATCTCATGTTTCTTGTGGTGATAGCAACACACCCAGCTACCTAATCCTTAGGAACACCTAAGGCCATGTGCTACAACTACAAATGAACTACCACAAGTTTGCTTCAGACTTCTCCCAGTTATCTCCTCTCTGTCAAGTGAGCAACAGCGAGCATCCCATGATTTGGTAACTGAGCACAGGTATGTGAGATGCAACCTACAAGCAAGTCTGAAACATGAATGTCAAACAGATTAATCCTGCCTCAGATGGCAACCATTACCCTTACATGGTTGAAAAATTTGTAGTCTCTCCTCACAGCTGCCTTCAGAGGGGACACCAGGACAACAGAAAAATCAAAACAGGAAAAAAATTAACACTGTTTATATGTAGTAGCTTACATAAACCCTGGCATGTGTTTTCCTTTTATGCTGTGCAAGATGTTGTAAGTTGAAGAACAGAACTAATCATCCCCCCACTGAGGACAAAATACCATGCAGCCTTCCCCTTACCACACTGGCAAGCTCCCTGCGTCAACTTTCACAGCAAAACCACTTAAAGAATAAGCAAAAACAGAATAAGCTGTGCCTGTTAAGCTTGTCTTAAAAGGAGGAACAAAATCATTTCCACAAGCAGCAGAGAAAGCTACATAAGCTTTAAGTTCACACATCATCAGCAGGTGGTTGTAAAATCAGTGTTGATGCCCCTGTGCCTGTCATGGGCAGCAAGAGCTAACACACTATTTCACCAAGCCCCAGGCTGGAGATGGGTCACCTCCTCAGAAGCACCTGCTGACCTATGTATGTAATGCATCCATTAACTTAAGTAAGAAAAAAAATATCAAACTCCCCAAACTAACTATTTTTCTCCTCCAAAACAGAAGTGTCAACAAGCATGAGGCACCACTGACTTCTCCAGCTAGTGCAGCCACAGCAGCTATGGGTGAACAGGCTCTCACAATTTACCATAAAATTGGGAAAAATAAGAAAAAAACAAAAACAATGAAGCAAAAGCTGAAAAAGCTGTAATATCCACCAAAGAAACCCAACTATCCTCATTTCCAGGCTTAAAGTTACACTTCCAAGAAAAATAGGCAAGCCAACAGCTGGATGCACCCTGCTCTACATAGTTATGTTCAGCTCGTACTCCTGCCTTTGCTCAACTCACAGTAAATTTCATAACTGCATTTGTTAAAATTTGGGCCCCTTCTTTTGCTTTCCGTTAGAAATGTACCGATAAAATGCTTTTTTCAAGCACACAGTATGATATTTATGTATGCAAAGGTGTGGGTCTAAACTTATACAGGCTCTAAACTGGGGGCACTATGTGAAAGCAGTGATGCTATTGATCAGTTTAAGGAGTTTATTTGGCTGGCATCCTACAAATGTGGCTGATGAGTGTCTATTTTTACAGGAAGGTACATTCTCTAAAATTGATCAATTGATCATGAGTGTTTCCATTAATCATTTTTAATGTCTTTCTCCTTGCTTGCCCCTTCTTGAAGGTGTAGACTAGCATTATTATTAATAATTATCCCTCAGCATATTGTAGGTAAAAACTCAGAAAAGGGAAAAATCCCACATCTAAGCATATATTCTCATCAGGCACTGGTCAGCCCAAAACAGCTCCATTATCAGATTCAGCAACTACAAATCTTGTAACAGTAATCAGAAATCTAGAAAAAGTCACTGAAGAATACTCATGTTCCTCTTGTCTTTGGGATGCCCAAGAAGAGTAAAATTGACCTCACCACTGTTCCTGGAGAACTGCATGAAATCATCATAGAATAGTTTGAGTCGGAAGGGACCTTGAAGATCATCTAGTTCCAACCCCCTGCATGGGCAGGGACACCTCCCTCTAGATCAGGCTGCTCAAAGCCCCATCCAACCTGCCCTTGAACACTTCCAGGGGAGTGGGGGGCATCCACAACTTCCCTAGGCAACCTGTTCCAATGTCTTACCACCATCATATTAAAAAATTTCTTCCTGATGTGTAACTTCAGTCTTCCCTCTTCCAGTTTAAATCCTTTATCCCTTGTCCTGTCACTTCGAGTCCTTGAAAAAAAGCCCCTGCCCAGCTTTCCTGTAGGCCCCTTCAGGTACTGGAAGGCCACTATAAGGTCTCCCCTGAGCCTTCTCTTCTCCAGGTTAAACCACCCCAACTGTCTCAGCCTGTCCTCATAGCAGAGGTGCTCCAGTCCTCTGATCATCTTTGTGGCCCTCCTCTGGATTTTCTCCAGGAGCTCCAGGGGGCTTTTCTACTGAGAACTCTCAATTCCAGCATTTCAAACTTCCCAACACATTGTTAAGCAAAAGACATGATTAACCTTAGGAAAAGGCACATCTGTTCAGAGGTCTACC